>NC_092872.1:246845007-247590007 GCF_028372415.1 Notamacropus eugenii | reverse complement strand
ATGGATATTTAGTCTTGTGGGCTTCCAATTAATGGGATTTCCTCCTTTCCTAAAACACCAGAGGTAAGGAAATGTTACTGCGTACCCAAATATTCATTCCATAACGAACCCTTTATTTGTCTTCTGTTGACCTGAGACATAAGAGCCATTCTTCATTTCTTTCCTCTTATATTCCTCCTCTTTCTCAGTGGACAAATTTGGTATCAATACCAGTCCTATGACCGTTGCTGTCCATTACTTTCCCTCAAAACTTCCTACTACAGAGCTTTCAGAGAAGGAACTTTTAGGTTTTTGTGTAGCACATGGGTATCTGCTGGCTCTATCCTCTTGAAATAGCTTTTCTTTGTCTCAATTTCAAAGTGAAATTTCATGTAGAAGTCAATTGGTGACTCATTGCTGATCTGGACATGCAGATAGATGTCAAAAGTGCCATCTTTTTCACAAATGTTTAAGACATGATTCAACATTTTAGTTCCTATTCCTAGCATTCGGTAAGGTGCCAGACATCCTAGTATCATGATGTAAAGTCTCTTCTGATTCTGTGAATGATCCACCCTACAGCGTACTGCACCCAGTGCAATGTCATTGAAACAAGCTACCTTTGCTAGTTTCCCAACCTCCAGCACATCCTTGTAGAACTTGTCATTGTAGCTGACTGGAAAGATGATCTTGTTTAACCTCTTCAACTGCTTAATGTTGTGTGGTGTCACGTCTCCCAGCTTGAACCCCCTGCCTTTCATATTCTCAGTCTTCCTTGGCTGTCTTTACTGCTGATCTCACAGCCATCACCACCTCCCCACCCCAATCCTGGGAGGGACCCTACTCGACACACAGGCCCCCACCTCCTCAGCCTTTGTCACCACCGCCTCCAGGATGGTGGTTTCGCTAGTGACAGCCCTGGCCTTCCAGGGCCTCTCAGGCTGCTTTCCTGGGACTGGTGCTGCCGCCGCTCCTCCACATGTGTACCCTGCCCACCTGCCTGCCAGCCAGCCAAGCTGTTATCAGAAATTACAAAATTGAACTTAAAAGTTCATACCCAAGTGTAGTTCTCTCCCTCAACACTACAGCCAATTAAACCTCAAATTATACAATGATGTTGTGCAATTAGAAATTAGAATCATGAGAAGTTACTCCTTTACAGCGAAAATCACTCAAATAATTCTTTGATGGTTCTATAACATTATCCCTCACCATTGCAAATAAAATCAGTCCAACTCAGTTGAAAAATATTCACTCATAAAACCTGATAAATGTGGTTGATGTGCTAGGCCTCACGGATACAAAGACAAAAGTGAAGTTGTCCCTGCCTTCAAGAAGCTTACATTCTGCTGGAAGGATATAACAAATACACAGATATGTAAATATAAGATACTTGGATTATGCAAGGAGCTCAGCAAATGGCATTTGAGTTGAGCCTTGAAAGAAAAAACTGAGGGATTGGAAGAGAAGAAAGTGAGGAGAACATGTATTTTTTGCATAGGACACAGCTAATGAAAAGAACTGGAGAGCTGAGATGAGAATTTGAAGTTCATGGAATGGGTAATAGCCCAGTGTGGATTGAATATGATCTTCATAAAAGAAGGCCAAATAAGTCTGGAGAAGAGAGTTACAAAGCCAAATGTCTGGAGAAGAGAGTTACCAAGCCAAATGTCAAGTTCAATTTTATCACGGAATAGGGAACCATATTTTTCAACAGGGAACTGATACGGTCAGATGTTAATCCCATTTGCCTAGATTGTAGGGCATGTGGGATGGAATCAATTGAGATAAGTCTGAAAAGGCAATATGGTGTCAGAATATAGAAGGTCTTGAATGTCAGTTCAAGGAGTTTGGATATTAGTTAGTAATCAATAAGGAGTCCTTGAAAATTTTTGAACAAGGAAATTATGTAAATTGGGGCAGTTAGGCAGCACAATGGATATAGAATCTGACTTCAAGTCAGGAAGACCTAAATTAAACTTTGGCCCCAAACACTTACTAGTTGTGTGGCCCTAGACAAGTCAGTCTTTTTTCTTGCCTTAGTTTTCTCATCTGGAAAATAATCTGGAGGAGGAAATGTCAAGCCACTACAGTATCTTTGGTAAGTAAACCCCAAAAGGAGTCAGACATTGCTGAAATGACTGAACACAATGATAACATCATTTAATCAAGTCTAATCAAGTCAAAAAGCATTTATTAAATGCTTACTATGTTCCAGGTATTAAGCACTGGAGATATAAAGAAAGGCAAAAAAAGTCCCTGCCGTCAAGGAGGTCATAGCCCAATGTGGTAGGTAACACACAAATAATTATGTACAGACAATATCTGTACAGGATAAATTGCAGACAATTAGCTGTACAGCGTGATGGAGAAAGGCTTCTTTCAGAAAATGGGATTTTAGACGAAACTTAGGGGATGCTAGAGAAAGTAAGAGGCTAAATTGAAGGGGGATAGAATTCCAGGCATAAGGAATAGTAGTGAAAATGTACTAGTAAGAAATAGAGTGTCCTGTGCAAGGTATAAAAAGAAGACGACAGTCACTAGATTGCTTAGTAGTGGAAAAATCAGCAGGATTCAGATTATAAAAGGCTTTTACAAGCTAAACAGAGAATTTTATATTTGTTCTCCAAGGTAATAGGCAGCCATAGGATATTAGAGTGTTATAGTCTGAGACCTTTATGAAATGCTTTAGGAGGATCACTTTGATATTTAAATGGAGAACGGTTTGGAGAGGGAAGAGATTAGAGTCAGAGAGGTCAGCCAGAAGGTTATTTTAAAAGGCATGAAGTGAGGAGGCCTGTAGCAGGTGGTTGAGGCTGAGGTAAGAAGGTTTGCATATGAGAGATGTTAGGGGTTGTCAGCTGAATATGACAATGTTTTAGATATGGGGTGATGGTGAGTGACGAATTAAGGATTATACCCAGTGGAAAGATAATATACCCAGTTTTGTGACACATTGAGTTAAAGATGTATTTAGGACATTCAATTTGAGTTGCCAATAGGCAGTTGGAGATGGGAAAGAAGAATTCAGAAGAGAAGTTAAGACTGAGGAAGTAAATCAGAAAATCATTTCCACAGACATTATACTTGAGACAAAAGGAACTGATGAGATCACCAAGTAAGATAATACAGAAGAGAAAAGGAAGACGTCCCAGGACAAGTGCCTTGGAAGACACCCACACTTAGGGAGAATGGCCAAATGAAAATTGAGAAAAGGCGCAGCAAAGCAGGTGAGAGATCCAAGGAGAAGCATCATGAAAACCTAGAGAGAAGAAAGTATTAAGGAGAAGAGAGTGATTAGAGTTAGAATGAGGAGAATTATTCTGGCAGAGGCATCTGTCACAGAGTCACCTATAATCCATAAGAATCAAGTTCCTTGGGGGCAGGGATTGTTTTTTACCTCTTTTTTCATCCCCATCATAGTGCTTGGCACATAGTAGGTGCTTAACAAATACTTATTGATTGATTTTAATATATATAGGAGAAATTTTGTTTAAACAAATTTTAAGGTTGATTTTAAGGCATCTTTTAAAAAATTCTGCAAAGAAGAGGTATACAAAATCCTTTCCATAATCCTTTGTAAGTACCATCTAGGTCTCTCAGTTATTTGTTATTACTTCTTCTAGAAGGACTTTTCTCTCAGTTCTGCAATGTTCTCATGTGGCTCAAAGAGTCCACTGGAGAGTCCGGATCAATCCTGCCAGTCCTTCCCTAATTCAAAATTACCTCTTATTCCTTATGCCCTCCCTCAAAAAAGAGTCTAGTTATCTTGGGAGTGCATTAACAAATCAAACTTAAAAAAATCTTCAAGATGTAATGGTTTGCGTTTCAGTTAAAAATTCTTATTGCCCTTGCTAATGACATTTGTTTGTACATTACAAGAATTTTACATTCTTTTGAAAATGCATTCTGAAACATCCATTTACTTTTTTTACAATTTCCTTTAAAATAGTATAAAGTTAATAATTACCAATAAAAACATTTCTATATCCAAAAAAGCAAGAAAGATATTTTGCATCCCTTTGAAATAGACCATTGGGTCATAGGATTAACATGGTTTTTGATGGGGCAAAATCTTTTCCTAAGATCAGTTAGAATATCTTAGGGACTAGACTCCAAACAGGGAACTAGTGAAAGAAGAAGAGGTGGAGGAGCAGCTGATTTCAGGACAACTCGTGTAAAGACATGGAGAGAGAAGGAAATATAAACCACAAATTGTCTCCTTGCTCCTCTCTCTCCTAGGGATTCCAGAATTGCTTGTTTTAGCTATGGAAAATAAATGCTAAGGAAACATTTTTAAGTGCTTCATATTATTTAAGCTTATGCAGTGGGAAGTATGACAGGGATTCTGCAGGTATGTGGGTCATGCAGTGGATAGACTTTTGGGCCTGGAATCAGGAAGACTCCTCTTCCAAATTCAAATCTGGCCTCAAATACTTATTAGCTGTGTGACTCTGGGCAAGTCACTTAACCCTGTTTGCAACATTTTCCTCATCAGGAAATTGATATGGAGAAGGAAATGGCAAACCAGTCTAGCACCTTTGCCAAGAAAACCTCACAAAGTCATGAAGAGTTGAACAAGAGAGAACAACAAAAAACTCAATATTCTGCAGCTCCTCATATCAAAGGGATATAGTTACTTTATTTTAAATTTCTTGATCAAAACAGTAAATTCTTTTCACATATCCTCAGGTATTAGAGACTGTAGTTTGAAATGCATCATAAGCTACACATTACAAAAAATAAAAGGTCACATTTGGAATGAGCCAGTGAGAGAGTTTAATTGTCCCTTAGAGTTTTACCTTAGAACCCTTGTCCCCAGGGTTGACAGCTGTATTATGTATAATTATTGGATGAATTGAAATCTTCTTAAAGGTTAATTGAAACCTGGATAAGAAGACTTTACCTGTATTGTTCAGGAAATGAAGCTTTGGGAAACTTTTATTCCTTATATCAATAGCTTTTAAGATTTACATTTATGATTGATTGAAGGCAGGAAGCCAGAAAGCTTAGACCAGAAGATTTATTCTGTAAGTAGGCATGTGTGAGTGTGCTAAGGCATAATCCTGTTCTTTTGAATTGTCAGGATAACATAGGATGCATAGCGATCGTTTGAAATATTTTATTATTTTGTGTATTGTTATTGAAATTCTTAATGAATGCTTAAAAATAATGATACTCACTGATGTATTCCTAATTATTCATCATGAAACATTTCTCCAAGTTATGTTTCAGAGGAAAGATCAAAAACAATGCTCAATTTGCAAGTATGTATTTCACTCCTCTATTATGTCCTTACGTGGAGCTGTAGGGGAAGTTGTAGGGGGAGGGCATATGATCTCAGACTTCAAACATCAACAGCAACCAAGAGTCAGCTAGGTAAGTGAATGTGGAGTTAGGCAGAACTAAGTTAAAGTCTGGTCTCAGACATTTCCCACAAGTGTGACCCTGGGCAAATCTGTCATCTTTAGTTTCCTTGTCTGTAAAACTGACATAGTAATTGCATGTACTAGCAAGGATTGTTGAGAGGATAACAGGAAATAATGTTGGTAAAGTGCTTTCAAAATTAAAGCATATATAATATTGCTAAGAGTACTAAATATACATACTAGATATTGTTATCATGATTTTCATTAATGAGAACATACTTTTAATACAGAGTTCAATGAGAATAATTGAACAAGATCAGGATATGAATTTTAACTTTTTTAGGTAAATGAAAATCCCACATTTTGTCCTAAAAAAAGAAACAAATAAATACTGCTACTTCTGAAGTTGTTTTAAGGACTTCAGTTATGTCTCATTTTATTCATTCTATGTTATACACAGAGACCAAGGCTCTGGCAGGGAATTAGAGCACTGAAGAGGGAGCCAGAAGATTGACTAGTTTCTGAGACTTGCAGCGGAATGGACAGTCTTTGCAAACTTGAAAGGACTTTGCAAATATAGAAGACATTATGTGTGTAGTGAGAATGAAGATAATAAAGATGATGACGCTGAATTGAGTTGGGAACCTGATCATAAGAGGAATATTTAAAGTTGTAGCCACAGAAATACTCTAATCTTTAGTGAGGTCTCTTTGAATTATCAGACTCCCAATTTTTCCTGAGGAAAGACTCGATGCTGCTGCCAAAACACAGTCTTATACTCTGAAAGTGTGTACATTATAGTGTATCTATAAGGCCAGAGGTTTCTCTAAGTAAGGAAAGAGTAGCTAGATGTTTATTAGAGAATTCCAAAATTTCTGAGGTGGAAGAGGTATCAGAGTTTATTCCACCCTAAGGTTTCCTTCTGCACCTTTCCCAACAGGTGGGCTTTCAGCCTGCTGTGGAAAACCTAAAATTAGGGACAGACTTCACTCTCAAGTGCTTTTAGACTTGGGATCCAAGACCTTATTGTTGTTTTAAAAATATTTTGATAAATAAATTTAAACATAATATTTTTTGTTATTTTATGTATTTAATTTTTTCCTTTTAAAAGCATCTTGAAAAAGGAGCCATGCATTTCACCAGATTACCAAACGGGTCTATAATAGAAAAAGCTAGGTGACGAACCCCTGCCCAGCCTGCTACTGCAGCTCACATCACTTACCAACAAGAACTGAACAACAACAAGAACAAGTTAGAACTGAATAGGAAGAAAAGAGAGATTTGTAATGGATCAATTGGACCCTGATTTTACCTGTCCCTTCCCCTTCCAGTGAAAAGACCACCTTTTCCATACCAAGTTCTTGTGATATTGTTCCCTGCTTCCTGACCTTGAAAGACTAAAAAGTATAAGAAAGTAAAGTGACAGTTAACTGAAGGAAAAAAAAGGGAGACACATCATTATATGAGAACTGTATTGCATTCCCAGTCAAGAACTAGACTTGAGAAGTTGCATGAGTAAAACAATTGAGAGAATATGGTCAGGTTGCAAAAAGCTTTAATTCATGGGAAGCATTCTTTATATTGATCTGAGTGCAGATGTGTTAGGTCTATTTTTTTAATTCAACAAAGGAATACTCATTTTGTTTCAAAATTCAATTGATCTGAAAAGTCTGTCCTTGTAACTTCCATCTTGGTTTCCTATCTAGGGAATATTGTTCCTTTTCTACAGCTTTGACTGTTTCAAATATGTGAAGATATTCTTTGTCTCAACTATATGCCTTTCACATGAAAATAATCCTGGGTCACTCAGTCAAGTCTCATTCTATTTTTTTTTATCCATTCATTATCTTGTTTTCTCTTTTTTGGATGAACTTCAAGTTGCTAACATTGTTCCAAAAATGTGAGATTCAGAAATTGGTGCAATATCTTAGATATTCAGAGTCCAGTAGAATTATAATTTTCTTTACCTTGGATAATTTAACTCTCTCGATGAAGTATAAAGAAACATTCATGGTTTGGGTTCTCATGACCTACGGTTGACATGACATGAATTGACTGATAAATGAACTAAAATCTCCCTTCTCCTACTGCACTCCCCCACCCCTGGGTTAAATGTCTGTATGAAGGAGTTTCTTTCTTACCTGTAAAATTGGTTTTTAAAATTAATTTTCAATTTTGTAAATATATCCACGTTACATCCATATCCATATCATACCATTCACACTCCCAATTATTGTTACTGAGAATTTTCCTCCATCCTGTTTTCTTCTGTTACTTCTCTGTTTGATCCTGTCCTTCCTCAAAACTCTGTTTTGCTTCTGACTCAAACCATCATCCTCCTTTCCTTAAATCCTCCTTTCTTTTATTCCTTTCCTTTCCTGAAATACACATACACACATACATACACATATATTTATATTTATATAATGTATATATAATATATATAAGTAGAGAGAGACAGAGAGAGAGAGATCTATATATTCCATCTTTGAATTCATTCTGATTTCACTGAGATTCAAGCATTGCCTGCTCACTCTCTTTACCTTTTTGCTCCACTAAAAGAGATTTTTACATGCATTTCTCTTTCATGTGGGATACTTCTTTTTCTTATTCTACTTCTTTCTTACCCCTCTTACCACTATATCCCTCTTTCTTACCCCTTTCATCATTTTGATAACATCCCAGCAAAATTGACTCATACCCATTCCTTCTGTCTATGTAGACTGTTTCTAACTGCCCTAATTAATAATGTTAAAGTTCTTAGCAGTTACGTGTATTACCCTCCCATATAATAATGCAAACAGTTTAATTTTATTGAGTCTCTTATGACCTCTCTCTCTCTCTCTCTCTCATTTACCTGTATATACTTCTCCTAAATCTTGTGTTTGAATGTCAAATTTTCAATTAAACTCTCATCTCTCATCTTTTTTAGAAGAAATACATTAAATTCATCTATCATTAAATATCCATTTGTTTCCCCATAGGCTTATACTCAGTTTTCCTGGGCAGGTATTTTTGGTTGGATTCCTAGCACCTTTGCCTTCTGGAAGATCATATTGCAGTCCTCTGCTCCTTTAATTTAGAAGTATATATGTCTATAGTTTCTGACTGTTATTTCATGATATTTGAAGTGTTTTTTTCTTGCTGCTTAACATATTTTTTCAGTGACATGGAATTTCTTCAATTTGACACTAGTATTTCTGAATTTTCTTATTGGGATCTCTTTCAGGATGTTATCAGTGGATTACTTTAATTTATGTTTTAGTCACTGGATCAAAGATATTTCAGCAGTTTATCTTTATAATTTTTTGAAATATGATATCTAGACTATTTTTTCAAAAAATCATCATCATCAGATATGTCAATTATTCTTAAATTATCTTTCCTCAATCTATTTTCAAGATCAGTAGCTTTTCCAGTGAGATATTTCAAATTTTCTATTTTTCATTCTTTTGATTTTATTTTATCTTACTTGGTGTCTCCTGGACTCATTATTTTCCAGTTGTCCAATTCTAATTTTTATGGATTATCTTCTTCCGTGAGTTTTTTTACTTCTTTTTCTTGTGGCCAAGTCTGTTTTTTAAGTAGCTGTTTTCTTCAGTGAATGTTTGTACCTGATCCTCCATTTGGTTTATACTACCTTTGAAGTAGCTCTTTTTTGTACTGAATTTTGTGCCTTTTACTATTAGATCAAGTTTGTTTTTAATATGTTAGTTCCTTTGATATTTTTTGTGCCTCTTTTGATCAGACTGTCAATTCTCTACACAGTTTTCTTCCATTGCTCTCATTTCTTTTCCCACTCTTTCCTCTACCATTCTTATAGTTTCCTTTCTTCAGAAATTTTTGTTGGGATTGTGTCCAGTTAGCAGTTTTCTTTGAGTCATTTGCTGTGATTCTTTTCAGTGTTGTCTTTTTAGATTGCATTTTGGTTTTCCCAACCATTCAATACCTTTTTATGATCAAGTTTTTTTAATTGCTCATTTTTTCCATCTTATTTCTTGACTTTGAACTTTATGTTAAAGTTTGACTCTTCTTACATGTGATTGGGGAGACACTGTCCAAAATTTCAGGCTTTTTTGTGATACTGTTTTCAAAGCTAGATCTGGTGGTCTGTAATTTTTGGTGCTTCCAAGCTGTGATCCGAGAAGAGGTGTGGTCACTTATCTTTTCATTGACGCTCTGGTCTTTACCCAGGAAGGTCCCTACTTCTTCCAGCTGCAAGTGCTAGTACTCCTCTTGGTCCTGAAAGTGTGAGCAGGACCAGTGCTCTCTTGCAGCTGCCTTGCTCATGCTCCTCTATATCTTGGAAGTCTGGCCAGCATTCCTGCTCCCTTTTGACTGACCACAAGCACTTCTATCTGCTCAGGAACTACAACCCAGACTTTAGTATCAGCAATTGAAATGCCAATCAATATCACCTGCACTTAGTATCAGCAAATTTATCCCTAAAATCTTTTTCTGACCAAATGTATGACCCCCTTACCATCTATGCACTGAAACCTCCTGAAACTGATGCTGTTACTGATATTACTCTTGCATCTGTCTCCAATGCCTAACACAGGTGCAGCAGTATATGCTCTCTGGAACAGAGCTGCCCTGAAGTCACAGACCTCTCCTGCTGACTTCCAAAGTGGTCCCAGTCTGTGAAAAATGTCTCACCCTGAACTTTTGGTGGTTTTACCCTTCCAAAGTTCAATTTGGGAAATTATCTTAAAGGGATGTTCAGGAGTCTATTGCAAAAGTCCATCTGGGTGACCGCCTCTCCTCTGTCATCTTGACTCTGGCTTTTTTCCCTATATATCTTGAGGGTGACTCTGAAGTCTCTTACCTGAAGGAAAAGTGGGGGAAAGGGAATAAATAGTTAGGTAGCATCTATTATGTGCCAAGTAGTTTGCTCAGCACTTTTATGAATATTTTATCATTTGATCTTCACAATAGCCCTTTGAGGCATGTGCTGCTGTTATCCCTATTTTCCAGATGGGGAAACTGGGATCAAATGTCTTTTCTAAGACCATGCATATAGTTAAGTCACTGAGGCAGGTTTTGAATTCATTTCTTTCTGACTCTAAGTCTAGCATTCTATCCATTGTACCACTATCTGAGGGAGAGAGAAGAAGAGCCCTTGCCACATAAAGTATGACTACTTTATAGGATAACAGGAGTATCTGCTTTTATTAATTGCATGCTTCCAAACAATAACCAATACTTTCAAAATGACAACTACAGATAATTGATGACTATATTAAGGTATTACATATCACATCAATATTATCTCATTATATTATGTAGCACCATGTGGAGCATAGAAAGATTACTTTCATAGGGAAAATATTATAGTTGGGTTTCAAAATAAGAGAAAAAACCCTTAAATCATAAAGGAGAGAGAGGGAAAAAGAATGAGAGAGAGCAGAAGTGAGTGAACTAGAGACAGAAAGAGGAGGGACTATGCATAGAACATTATTTACTGAGCATATTCTGTAGGCATACTGCATTGGTAAGGACTAATGTGGTCATAAAAGATATGCAAACCCTGTTCTCTGTAAGCCTGACACTTTTAATATATTTAGGGACCTGGAAAAAGTTATTTAATTTCTCCTAAAATTTGTTTCCTCTCCCAAGAAATGGGGAATACTAATATACTGCCTATTTCTCAGGATGACTGAGTTCATTTTGAAATCTGTGAATAGCTATGGGAAAGCCACTAGACTATGAACTTCAGGAAGGAATGAGACATCTAAGCATAACCTTTTGATTTCATGTACCATATATTAGATTATACATATGATTTATAAGTACACATATTTGTGAATGTAGACATGTATGTGTATCATATCTGTAATATAACAGTAACACACATGCTGGGATGGATTTGAAATATAAGTAATGTGCAACCAAGTAATTGAAGGCTTAGAGTCTAAGTGTATATAGAAGAAACTAATTCATATAGAGGGATGCCAGAAATTGATGAAAAGAACACACAAAGCAGGAGATCCTAATGGAAAATGAGAATGTTAATGTAGTTTATTTCTAGATTTAACCTTTAGGGATCTGATTATGCAATGAGTTTATGAGGAAGCTTTAATGTTCTATACCCTTCTGTTCTCATTGTGAAAAGTAATCCGTAGTGTGGGTGACACGAGTTTAATATCATGTGTATATGATTTAAATCTCTTATTAAATTTCTTCAAATTTTCTAGATGTTATCTCCAATCATACAGTTTTGTTAAAATTTGAAAGACCAATTCAAGAACCTCCTCTCTGATCCAGAAAACCTTCCTAGCTCAATGGCCATTGGTAACCACTCACTGGTGACAGTGTTCATCCTCCAGGGTTTCTCTGAACACCCCAAACTCTGGATTCTGTTATTTGGCTGTTTCCTCTTCTTGTATGTGGTTGCCCTCACAGGCAATGTCCTGATCATCATAGCCATCACGCTCAACTCAAGTCTCCACAGACCCATGTACTTTTTTTTATGCAACTTGGCTACAATGGACATCATCTGTACCTCTTCCATTCTGCCCAAAGTACTGGAGGGACTGATCTCAGAGGAGAACACCATTTCCTATGGGGGCTGCATGACCCAGCTCTACTTTCTTATTTGGTCTGGATCATCAGAACTCCTTCTTTTCACAGTCATGGCTTATGACCGTTATGTGGCCATCTGCCACCCCTTGCATTACAGCACTATGATGAACAAGACACTCTGCAATGTGTTGGCAGCTGGTGTGTGGCTCATCTGTGCCTTCAATTCTTCCATAAATACTGGTTTGATGACACGACTGTCGTTCTGTGGACCCAATGTAATCACTCATTTCTTCTGTGAGATCCCTCCTCTCTTGTTGCTCTCTTGTACATCTACCTATATTAACAGTGTCATGACAGTCTTGGCAGATGCCTTCTATGGTTTTATAAATTTTCTTCTAACTTTGGTGTCTTATGGGTTCATTATCTGTAACATCTTCAAAATTCAGACATCAGAGGGAAAGAGGAGAGCTTTCTCTACCTGTTCATCCCATCTTATTGTGGTGTCTATGTATTATACAGCTGTTTTCTATGCCTATATAAGTCCTGTTTGTAGCTATAATCCAGAGAGTAGTAAACTGGCTGGTGTTTTGTATACTATGCTGAGCCCAACTCTGAATCCTCTAGTCTATACCCTAAGGAATAAGGAAGTCAAAATGGCTCTTAGGAAGCTCTTCCCCTTGTTTGGAAATTAAGTAGGAATTTTCAAGCTGCTTCATAGTGGGTAGAGGTATGGTATAATCTTATTTATGCCTGTAGTTGAGAAAATGCAACTTTTAAAAAATGATCTGCACTGACAATATCCTTTTGACTATTATGAATACCCAAATTAACTACCAAATATATATGAAGGAAGAGACTACATGCATTCAGAGAAAGAACTGATAAATAGAAATATGTATGAAACGATTTGAGTGCATGTACATATTTGCGTCTAATGGTATTCATCTCAAGGAGAAAGTGACAAGGAGAAAAGGGGTAAAAAGAAACTTATACAACTTTGTATATATATTTAAAATGAAAGTAAGTGGTGCAAAATAGATCTCTACTTTCATGTACAATCATTTTTTTCATGTCTACTATGTTTTGGAAATGCTTATTTTATTTTATAAAGTAAGAATAAAATAAACATTATGAACTTCATAATCACCAATAAACAAACATTTCTAAATGCAAAGAAGAGGAAGGAAAAAGATTTTACGTCGTATTGCAATAGACATAGGGTTGTGGTGGCTTCCAAACGGGCAAAATCTTGCCATAAAATGACTTGGAATATCTCAGGGTTTACATTCCAACTGCGGAGCTATTGGGAGAAGTGGAACAATGACTGATTTTGCAACTCCTGTAAAGACATGGTGGGACAAGCAGGTAAAACCATAAATTTTCTCCCTCCCAGATCCCTTCTCTGTGATTCTAGAAATGCTTGGTTTATCTATAGAAAGTTAATAGTAAGGAAGCAAAAGACCTGCATATTATTTAAGCTTAAATATTGAGGAGTATGATACTGATTGTGTAGGAAGCTTTGTCTTATAGTGGATAGAATTCTGGGCCAGCCTAGAATCAGGAAGACACATCTTCCTATATTCAAGTCTGACCTCTGACATTAACTCTGAGGCCCTGGTCAAGTCACTTAACCCAGTTTGCCTCAATTTCCTCATATGTAAAATGAGCTTGAAAAGGAAATGGTACATCTCGTTACTATCTTAACAAAGAAAAACCAAATAGGGTCACAACTAAACATAACTGAACAACAAAAAAGGCAATACTGTTTCTCCATATCTTAAGAAATGGAAATAATTACTTTATTTTAACCTTTATTTATCCCCCCCCCATCATATCTTCAGGTTTCAGAAGTTGTATTTCAGAATGTCTCATTGTCCACACATTACACAAAATAAAAGACCACATTTGGAATGAGCCAGTGAGAGAGTTAAATTATCCATTAGAGTTTTAATTTAGAACTATTGTCCCCAATCTGCTAGAGGTGATATATGCATTGTGCTTGGGTGAATTGAAATCTTATTAAAATATAGTTGAAACTTGACTGAGAGGGCTAACTTTTATTCACAGATCCATAGCCTTTAAGATTTACATTTATGATTGATTGAAAGCAGGAACCCAGAAAGATTAGACCAGAAGACTTATTCTGTGAGTATGTAGGCATATGTGAAAATGCTAAGGCATAATCCTGTTCATTTGAATTGTCAGGATAACACAGGATGCATAGTGACCATTTGAATTTTTTTTTCTTAATGTGTGCATTGTTATTGAATTCTTGATGAATGCTTAGAAAATAATGATATTTAGTGATAGTTTCCCAATCATTCATCAACAAGTATTTCTCAAAGTTGTGTTTTAGGGGAATGATCAAAGACAAACATTTGTTTCATTCCTCTATCATGTTCCTACAAGGCTTGGCATTGTAGGGAAGGCCGTATGATCTCAGACTTCAAATATTTGAAAGGCTGTTATATGGGAGAGAAATTAGTCTACCTTTGGATTCAGACAAAGGGCATAGGTAGCTGTCCTGGAAGCCCGGACTATGTGATCTGGACAACTCACCTGACCTCTCATTGTCCTAGGCAACTTTCTAAGACTCAGTTGAAGAGTAGGTGATGACTTGCATGACTAGAGGGAAATTCATTGTCTGGAAGATCTCTTAATGAATGGATTTGCAGCTCTAGTCCGTATTCCAGATAGCCCTAGAAAGAAGTAACAGGAGCCCTGGGTGGACTTTACAAAAGGATAAATTTAGTTTTGATTCATGGAAAAAAATGCCTTTGAAATTAGAATTTTCCAGAACTGATTGAGTTGCCTAGGGAGGCAATGAATTTTCCTCTTGTTGTAGATCTTCAAGCGTCAACTGAATTTTATAGCAGAGCCTGTACGAAGTATCAGTTTGAGATATGAGTCATTGAACTATCTCCTAGCACTGAAATTCTGGGATTCCTTAGACAAATATATATATATGTACACACACATACACATATATGTGTGTATTTTTCAAGTATATACACATATGTGTGCACATATACATATGGAGAGACACATATTGAAGACTATATAAAGTTTGTGTTGCTATTAGTTTATAATGTAAATACTTTTTTTGGGGGGGGGGGAATTTGGTTTAAATCCTTCAAAGTCCTCCCTAAAAACTAAGGAGGAAGTTCCCTGTCCTTAGTAACAGGTAAATATCATTCCAATTTGACTTATTTGGAAACCAGGTTTAGAAAATCCTGAAAGACACAGCAGAGATGCGGAATTTCATGTACAATCTTTTTTTTTCTGACTTGTGTATGCACAAGTTACATTCTATTTGATTATTGTTGAGTTCAGAAAAAGTGAAAAATTAATTAAAAAAAAAAGAAAATTCTTAAAGTAACCCATAGGTTTCCGTCAAAGTAGAGTTTTGGAGATCAACAAACTAGAAGAAGTAGAGTTAGGAAGACCTAAGTTGAAATCTGGTCTCAGACACTTCCCACATGTGTGACCTTGTGTGAATTTGTCTGACTCCACATCTTTATAAAATTCGGGTACAATAGTACTTACTAGATAGGGTTATTGAGAGGCTGAAAGGAAATAATATTTGTAAGGTACTTTGACAATCTAAAGTATCATATGATACTTAGCTTAAAGTGTTATCTACAAATGCTAGTTATTATCTTTAATATTAATGAAGACATACTTTTTATGCAGAGAAGTTAATGAGAATAATGGAACAAGACAGAAAATGATTTTAAATTTTTCAGGTGAAATGAAAATTCCATTTTTCCTCTAAACAAAGACACAAATAAAAATTCATGATGATCAAGTTGGTTTGAGGGCATGAATCGTGTTCCTACTGTCTCATATTTTCACTCTGTGATATACACAAAGACCAAGGCTCTGACATTGAATTAGATCAATGAAGAGGGAGCCAAAAGACTGAAAGTTTTCAGACGCTGCCTTGAGAGGTACCAGCAGAGTAGAAGACAGTCTTTGTTAACTTTGAAGGACTTTGCAAATGTAGAGGATATCATGCTTGCAGTGGAAATGAGGATGAGAAAGATGAGGAAGATGATGATAATTTGAGTTGGGAACTTGATCATAATAAGAATGTCCAGAGTTTTAGCCACAGAAGTATACCAAATCATTAATGAGATCTCCTTGCATTAACAGGCTTCCAACTTTTCCTGAGGAAAGACTGGATTCTGCTACCGAAGTAGTCTTATCCTTTGAAAGTATATAATTTGGTTGCATCTGCAAGTCCAGAGGTTTCTGTAAATAAGGAAAAAGTAGCTAGATGTTAATCAGAGAATTCCAAAATTTCTGAGGTGGGAGAGATGTCAGAATTTATTCCACTCTAAGAATTTATCCTTTATGCACCTTCCTCAACAAGTGGCCATGAAGTCTCATTTGGAAAACCTAAAATTAAGGGGAAAACTCACCCTCAGGTGTTCCTAGACTTGGAGTCCAATAACTTATTTCTAAAAATTATTTTATCTGTTTTCAATGTTTTACAATCACTTCCATATATCTTAGTTATTTTCTCTTCCTTTTCCTTTCTTACCACCTCCCTCCCCGCTACTGCCTCTAGACATCATGCAGTCTTAAATAGTTCTACACATACATTCCTATTAAATACATTTTCACCTTAGCCGTGTTGAATAGACGAAATAAAATGACTGGGAGAAACCATAAAACAAACCAAAACAAAGCATAATACAAAAGAAAATGGTCTGTTTTATTCTGCCATCAAATTCCATCGTTGTTTCTTTGGATGTGGAAGGCATTTTGCCTCAGAAGGCCATTGATATTTTTTTAGGTCCTTTCATTGATGTGAAGGACTAAGTCTACCAGAAAAATTACTCACGCACTCTGGTTATTGCAGTGTACAAAATTCTGCTGGTTCTCCTCCTTTCACTCAGCATCAGTTCATATAAGACTTTCCAGGCCTCTCTGAAGTCTTACTGTTCATCATTTCTTATAATACAATAGTATTCCATTACATTCATATACCACAAATTACTCAGCCATTCCCGATTGATGGGCACCCCCCTAACTTCCAGTTTTTGGCCACTACAAAGAGTGCTGCTCTAAATATTTTTGTACATGTGGGACCCTTTCTCATTTTTATGATCTCTTGGGGATACAGTCCTAGAAGCGATATTGCTGGGTCAAACAATATGAGCATTTTTGTAGCCTTTGGGGCAAAGCTCCAAATTGCTCTGCAGAATGGTTAAATCAGCACACAGTTCCACCAACAATTGATTACTGTTCCAACTCTCCCACATTTTCTCCAACATTTATCATCTTCCTGTTTGGTCATGTTAGCCAATCTGATAGGTGTGATGTGGTGCCTCAGAGTTGTTTTGACTTGCATCTCTCTAATCAATAGTGACTTAGAACATTTTTTCATGTGACTATAGATATCTTTAATTTCTTCCTCTGAAAACTTCGTGTTCATAGCCTTTGACCATTTTATCAACTGGAGAATTGTCAGGGGCGGAACCCCGACCACCGCATCAACTTACCCTGCCCAGGGTCTTCAGATGTCTCTGGCTCCCCCTTTGGGGATCAGGGGGAGAAATTATCAGGCAGAACTCCGGAGGTGGATAAGAGCACATTTATTACATGATAGTCAGCCAGAAGTCCCCCCCGTTCCCCTTCCATGTTGTTCCTATATCCCCCAGAACTCGCCCTCCTATTCGGGGTAAGCCCCTCCCCAGTTCCTCCCTGAGGGCGGAGCCCAGCCCAGTCCAGTAGAGCCGCCCCAGTGCCAGCGTGGCAATGCGGCGTCAGCAGTGCCACCGTGGCAAAGCCACGTCAGCAGGTCCAGACCCTTGGGCGTCTCCTATCCTCTCAGGGGGGCCCAGGTCCAGAGCGCCCCTCACAACTCCCCCTTTTTGTTTTAATGATGGGGGCGGGCGAGTTCTGCCTTTATGGACTCAAGGGACTCACGGACAGCTCTAAACAGACATGAGATGAGGCACGGTAAGCATAAGCATACAAGAAACCCAAGAATCAACATGACGCCCCCTAAGGACACCCACTGGAGCAGCTGGTGCAGGTTCAACCCGTCCCACCAATCCCTTGCATCATTATAGTTTTTCTCCCAGTCCTCATGGAATTGTATTGTTGCATTCTCCATAGCTCTAATCACCAAATCTAGTGCTGCTCAGAGGTAAAGTTAGTGACCGTAGTGGCAGTTTTCAATATGTCCTCGAGCTCTTTGTATCCGGCAAGGGGGCCCTTGCTCCCCCCGCAATGAGGGTGGCATTCCCCCTCACTATGAGCGGAATTGCCTCATGGTGCCAGGTCACTAGCTGAAACACTGGGAGATGGGGAGTGACAGCCCAATGTGTAGGCGGCTGCGACCGTGCGGGCGCTAGAAGAGTCTCGTAAAGCGAATCCCAGTCGTCAGGGAAACTGCCTGAACTAGCGTCAGGAGCTGCATCCTAGCCATCTGCATCTTTCACCGACTCCGAGATTTCCTCTTCCCCTTCTTTCCTCTGCGCCATCTCTTGCTCTTCTGTGGCGGGCGGTGCCTCTCTCGTCCTTCGGAGGGGAACCCAGACTCCAGGTTCTTTGTTGCCTGTGGAGACACAAAGATACCCTTTCCCCCTCACAATGACCTCGTTGGGACCCTGCCATTCTCCCTGGTCGTCTTTCCACCAGACTTTACTCCCTACCGGACAAGGGGGTACTTTATTGCATTCGGGACTTTGGGGGCTCATGCTTTTACAGTGCCCGTAGAACCTCATGGCTGGGGTGAGGCCATCGTCCTGGAATTGCAGAAAATTTAAGATATAGACAGCGCGGGCTAGCTGTGCCCGTGTCAGCCGTCCCGCAACTCCCCCTTTTTGTTTTTTGAGCATGTTTTTTAAGGTCTGGTGTGCTCGCTCAACAATGGCCTGTCCGGTGGGGTTATAAGGGATCCCAGTAACATGGCGTATGCCAAATTCGGCAAGGAAGGTGGCAAAGCCGTTCGAGGTGTAGGCAGGGCCATTATCGGTCTTAAGGACCTTAGGGACGCCAGCGATGGCAAAGCATTCAAGGAGATGGGCAATAACAGCTGAGGTCGTCTCTCGGGGTTGTAAGGTGGCCATAATGAACCCTGAGGCGGTATCTACACACACATGGAGGAGAGACGTATGGTAGTGGGTAACGTCCATTTGCCAAAGATCATTGGGATGTTCCCCTTTGGGATTAACGACCTGATCACGAGGGGGTGGACGGAAAGGAACACACGCAGTACAGCGCTTTACAATCTTTCTAGCCTCATCACGTGGGATGCCATAGAGCATCCTGAGGGAGCGCGCAGAAAGGTGGAATCTGTTATGCGCCTCCGTGGGGGTGACATAGAAAATGTATGAGGCTGGGGAGTAGAGGGAAGAGTCAACAACATGATTACCATGAAAGATAGGGCCTTCACGAGAAACGTGAGAACGAACATGAAGCACATAGATAGGGTGCAAGCGACATTGAAGAAGACTCTTAGCCTTGGAGAGCAAGTTAGCAATAGTAGAGCGAGATGGCACCACAATAGCTTCTTGCCGCTGGAGAATAGCATTAGCACAATAAAGACTATCAGTAATAAGATTAAAAGATTCTGCGGAGAACATCTCAAGAGCACAAATGATGGCGGCCATTTCATTCTTTTGTGCTGATGAGTATGGAGTAGAAAACACATGCAAAATTTTCCTCTGCGGAGCGTAGACTGAAGCCCTCCCAGCCTTAGTAGCATCTGTGAATACATTGGGTCCTTTTACTGGCTGTGATGCTACAATTGGCGGTGGCCTGGAGAGGGGTAAGGTGTGCCATCCGCGTAAAGGGAGTGGTAGTGGAGTATTTGAGAAGTCATGGTTGACATAAAGTGCAGCCCACTGCAAGGAGGCCTGCGCAAGGGCATGCAGGGCCTCGGGAGAGGCCGACAGGTTTATGATAGGTCGGACCCCAAAGTTCTGTACACACTTTTCGCTAGCTCGTAAAAGGAAAAGTGCGCGTACCTCCCATTCATTAGGCAGAACCTTCTTCTGCTTAGGGCTGTAAATCCACTCTAGAATTCCATGGGATTGGTGAAGGGCTGCGATGCCTCCAAAGTCCTGTAGTAAGGCCAATTGAACAGGTTTATCGGGATCAATGCGAGCCAAGGAGGATGAGGCTTTTTGATGAATGAGTTCTATAACATGATAGGCCTCTTCCATCCATTGACGAGGGGACATAAGGTTAGAGTCACCCCGCAGAATACGATACAGGGGCTCCATCTGTTGGTCGGTGAGGGGAATGACTGACCAGAGCCATTGAATGGATCCTATAAGCTTCTGAAAATCATTGAGGGTTTTTACTTCATCAGTTCGTATATGTGGGACAGAGCGAGTGATCTTGTCCCCATCGATGTGATGACCAAGATATTGATAAGGGGAGGTGATCTGAATCTTTTCAGGAGCTATGTATAGTTGGTAGGCCTTAAGGGCGTCGATGACCTCCTGTAAAGCCCGTTGGGTTTGTTTTTCGGTGGCTCATGATACCAGGATGTCATCCATGTAATGAATTATCATGGCCTCTGAATGTTTCTTTCTGACTGGTTGTAGGATGGCGGCTACATACGCCTGGCACATTTTTGGGCTGTTTGCCATCCCTTGAGGGAGGACTCTGAATTGATACCTCTCTGCGGGGGCGGCCAAATTGATAGAGGGTATCGAAAAGGCAAATTTCTCTTTATCTCTAGGGTGCAGTGGTATTGAATAAAAACAATCCTTAATGTCTATTATTGCCATAGACCAATGTCTGGGAATTGCGGTTGGCGTAGGGAGGCCAGGTTGCAGCGCGCCGAAAGGTAGGAGCGCCACATTGACTCTTCTCAGATCAATAAGCATGCGTCATTTGCCACTTTTCTTTTTAATCACAAATACTGGGGAGTTATAGGGGCTAAAGGATGGCTCAATTTGCCCCTTTTTCAACAAATCACTAACAGTCCCTCAGAGGGCCGTTAGTTTTTCCATTGTAAGGGGCCACTGCTCAACCCATAGAGGGGTGTTGTCTTTCCACTGCATTCGAATGACCCTCACTGGAGGAGTGACCCCAACTAGTTTAAATGGCTCTGTGTGCAAAGGTGGGCACCCATAGCGCTCAGAACGTCCCTTCCCCATAAGTTAACGGGGAGACCAGGCATGCAGAGCGGTTTGAATTTCCCTTGGGTATCCTCATATTGCCACGCCAGAAAGCGCTCCGACTTTTGAGCTAATTGGGTTCCCCCTACCCCGGCCACAGTTTGCGAAGCTCGCTGGGTAGGCCATTGGGAGTCCCAATCTGAGTCTTTGATCACCGAGACTTCTGCCCCGGTATCTACCATTCCCTCCAGGGGGCGCCCATCCACCATTAAGGTGATTGTGGGCCTCTCTGACAGAATTTGTTGTGTCCAACAGAGAAAGCTTCGTGGGCCCTGTGGACGGTGATCCTTATCAAGCCAAGGTAGATTGATGGCCTTTGCTATTTCAGTTTCGGGAGTCAGCGTCACTGACCAGGAGTGAGGGTTGGTGACCCATATCTCTCTTTCCTGGGGGGAGAGGAGTTGGCTGTGGACCACCACGGAGGGACAATGTTCTGATCCAATTACCAAGCGGGGGAAATTACGGCTCAGGACTGAGACCAACACGGTGGTCCAGGGAGGGATTTCTAATGGGCATTTATTCTTTTGGTCTACCATTAAAACCTCCATTAGTTTTGGGGGGTGTTGCTGAGTCCTCTGAGATGAGTTTCGGGGGCCCCCTCCCCCTGGGGACCCCCTCTTTCCGTTTCCCGACCCCTGTGGGTTGGATCTACAATATTTAGCTATGTGCCCGGGCTTTCTGCAAGAAAAGCACTGAACTCCTTTGGGGGTTTTTCGGCAGGCAGCCTTGAAATGCCCTTCTCTGCCACAGTTAAAGCATGTTGGCCTGCCTCCCTTCTTGTCCAATACTGCCGCTAGGAGGCGCTGTTGGCCTTCCAAGGTCTCGGCTATGGCTGTAAAGGGGTCTTTCTGGGGGAGGTCCATTAACTTCTCAACTATTTGCTCTAGGGTAGGTGGATATGGGAGTGAGGAAAAGACGGTGCCAAATTCTGGCTTAAGCCCTTCTTTGATTAATTGCACCACTAGATGGGGGGCTGCTCCCCGGTTACCTCCAAACGTGGCATGGACAGTTTCCTTTACCCTGCTTACAAAGTCCAGGGGGCTCTCGTTCTTTCTCTGTTTTAGGGAGGACAACATGGTCCCTGCCCCAGGGGTACCTAACCTCTCCAGAGCCCTAAGATAGACCACATTCACGGCATGCCTGACGTTCCCATCAAAGTCTAACTGCCTCTGTAGCGTGGACCAAGTTCCCGACCCGGTGATCATCTTCAGGGCTTCCTCGGTGTTGACTATTCCGGTTTCCTCTATGTAGGCTTTAGCAGCGCGACGCACATAGGCTTTATAAGCTATGAAGGTGGCTGGGTCAAGGATCGCCTGCATCACCTCTAGGAAATCATATGGAAGCCAAGGAAAGGCTGCCACCGAGGAAGCCAATGCCTTCTGTACGAATACTGAGCCTGGGCCATACTTGGACACGGCCTCTTTCAATTCCTTCATAAACTTAAAGGGAACTGGCCGATGGTGTCTAGTTTCATTTTCCTGGCCGGGATTCTCAACTAAGACCGGATAAAAGGCTGTCCGCCACTCCGCCCATTCTACATCTTCCCCGTCTCTCGCAGCTTGCTGGAGGCTATGAGTGAGGAGGCTCATTGGCGGGGGGGCTGTCTGCGAGGGCGGGCGATATTCAAACCCTGCATTCTTTCCAACCTGCTCGGACTTATACTGAAAGTTCACTGGGGGCCCGGTGGATAATTGGGCCATAAGAGCGGTAACTTCTCCCTCCCCGCCCTCTTCCTTTTGTCCTGCTCCTCTGTGGGTTGTTACCCCTTTAAGCGTTTTCTGAGCAGCCTGAGCTCCCTTTGGAGCTTTCCACTCTTTCTGTTTTTCTAACTGGTCCCAATCGGGAGGCGGAGGAAAGTCCCATTTAGGGGGGTCAGTATTCTCACTTCGCCTCATCTCTTCCCAGGGGTACAGTTTCTCTCCCTTGTCCTCGCTGTCCGACCCCATAATAGAATCTCCTACCTGAGTACTCTGATTTCCAGAGATGGGAGGCGGCACGGGGTTAAATGCCGCGCCAATTGCCGAGTATACTACAAAATCCTTGGGCGTTAGGAGCGAAGGATTATCCTTGTGGTAGGAGGCCATCTGTTGGCCCACCACCGCCCATCTGCCCGGATCTATTCCTGCGTGTTCTATCCAAGGGCTGACTATCCAGATCTTATTCACCCATTCTCGGCAGTCTCTGATGTGAATCCTGATGCCTTGTTCTTTACAGACTTTATAAATCTGACAGGCGAGAACGCCTTTATCCTCCAGATCAATGCGGGCTTTTATCTGCTTCTGTCCCATCCTTCCTAAAGTCCTCCGACTCTAGGGCTGCCTGATCTTCCCCCAGCCGCCTGCGGTCTGGGGGGCTAGCGGTCTCCTACGGCTGTCCCTGTTTGGGCGCCAGCTGTCAGGGGCGGAACCCCGACCACCGCATCAACTTACCCTGCCCAGGGTCTTCAGATGTCTCTGGCTCCCCCTTTGGGGATCAGGGGGAGAAATTATCAGGCAGAAATCCGGAGGTGGATAAGAGCACATTTATTACATGATAGTCAGCCAGAAGTCCCCCCCTGTTCCCCTTCCGTGTTGTGCCTATATCCCCCAGAACTCGCCCTCCTATTCGGGGTAAGCCCCTCCCCAGTTCCTCCCTGAGGGCGGAGCCCAGCCCAGTCCAGTAGAGCCACCCCAGTGCCAGCGTGGCAATGCCGCATCAGCAGTGCCACCGTGGCAAAGCCACGTCAGCAGGTCCAGACCCTTGGGCGTCTCCTATCCTCTCAGGGGGGCCCAGGTCCAGAGCGCCCCTCACAGAGAATGACTTGGATTCTTGCACATTTGAATCAGTTCTGTATATATTTTAGAAATGAAGCCTTTATCACAGACACTAGTCGCCAAAATTTTTTCTCAGTTTTCTGTTTCCTTCCTAATCTTGGTTGCATTGGGTTTGTTTGTGCAAAAACTTTTCAGTGTAATTCGATCAAAATTATTCATTTTGCTCTTCATAGTGTTCTCTATCTCGCGTTTGGTGAAAAATTTCTCAATTCTCCATAAATCTGACAAATATGTTATTCCTTGCTCCCCTAATTTGTTTATAGTATCAATCTTTATACCTAGATCATGTATCCATTAGGACTTTATTCTTGTGTATGGTGTCAGGCATTGGTCTATGCTCAGTTTCCGTCATACTGTTATCCAGCTTTCCCAGAGATTTTTGGTAAACACTGAGTTCTTATCCTAGAAGCTGAGGTCTTTGGGTTTATCAAACAGTAGATTGCTATATTCATTGACTATTGTGTCTTGAGTACCTAAAATACTTCACTGGCTTATCCCTCTCTTTCTTAGCCAGTACCAAGTGGTTTTGATGATTGCTTCTTTGTAATACAATTTGAAATCTGGTAGGGCTAGACCACCTTCCCTAGCATTTCTTTTCATTAGATCCCTTGATATTCTGGACCTTTTGTTCTTCCAGATAAATTTTGGTATGATTTCTTTCTAGTTCTAGAAAATAATTATCTGGTAGTTGGATTGGTATGGCACTGAATAAGTAAATTAATTTAGGTAGAATTGTCATTTTTATTATATATAAATATATATTATATTTATTATATTACAATATATATTATATATTTATTATATAATATTATAAATATTGTATATTTATATATTATATTATATATAAAATATTATATTATATTATTATATTATATAATTATATAATATAATATTACACATATTATATTATATTATATGATTATATAATATATTTATTATATTATATTTTATTATATGCTTATCCATGAGCAACAGTTATTTTTCCGTTTACTTAGATCTGACTTTATTTGTGTGAAAAGTGTTTTGTAATTGTGTTCATACAGTCCCTGTGTTTGTTTTGGGAGGAAGACTCCCAGATATTTTATAGTGTCTACCCTAATTTTAAATGGGATTTGTCTTTGTATCTCTTGCTGAAGGACTCAGTAATATATAGAAATGTAGAAGATTTGTGTGGGCTTATTATGTAACTTGCAACTTTGCCAAAGTTGTGTATTAATTCAGGTAGTTTTTTAGTTGATTCTGTGGAATTTTCTGAGTATATCATCATATCATCTGCAAAGAGTGATAACTTAGTTCCTTTTTTGACTATTCTAATTCCTTCAATTTCTTTTTCTTCTCTTATTTATACAGCTAACAGTTCTAATACCATATTGAATAATAGTGGTGATAATCAACATCTTTGTTTTAACACTGATCTTATAGGAAATGCCTCTATCTTATTCCCATTGCATATAAAACTTGCTGATGGTTTTAGGTAGATACTGCTTATTATTTTATGGAAAGTTCCATTTATTCCTATGCTCTCCAGTGTTTTCAATAGGAATGGGTGTTGGATTTTGTCAGAAGCTTTTTGTGCAT
Organism: Notamacropus eugenii; assembly: GCF_028372415.1. Lineage (NCBI taxonomy): Eukaryota > Metazoa > Chordata > Mammalia > Diprotodontia > Macropodidae > Notamacropus > Notamacropus eugenii. Next base: position 247,564,594 of record NC_092872.1, on the reverse strand, counting down.
CTGTTGAGATAATGATGTGGTTTCTGTTAGTTTTGTTGTTGATATGGTCAAGAATGTTAATAGTTTTTCTAATGATGAACCAGTCCTGCATGCCTGGTATAAATCCTACCTGATCATAATGTATTATTCTTGTTATAAGTTTCTGTATTCTTCTTGCTATTATTTTATTTGAAATTTTTGCATCTATATTCATTAGAGAAATTGGTCTAAAATTTTCTTTCTGTGTTTTGGGTCATCCTGGTTTAGGTATCAGAACCATATTTGTATCACAAAAAGATTTTGTTAAAACTCCTTCTTCACTTTATCCAAATAGTCTATGTAGTATTGTAATTAACTGTTTTTTAAATGTTTGATAGAATTCATTTTTAAATCCATCTGGCCCTGGAGATTTTTTCCTAGGGAGTTCTTTGATGTCTTGTTCACTTTTACTGAGATGGGTTTATTCAAGTGTTCAAAATCCTCTTTTTTTTAATCTGACAATTTATATTTTTTAACATCCATCTTGCTTAGATTTTTGAATTTATGGGCATACAGTTGGGCAAAGTAATTTCTAATTATTGTTTTAATTTCCTCCTCTTTGAAAGTTAGCTTGCCCTTTTCATTTTTGACACTGGTAATTTCATTTTCTTTGTTTTTTTAATCAAATTGATCTAAGGTTAATCAATTTTATTGGTTTTTTTTTCATAAAATCAGCCCTTAGTTTTATGTATTAGTTCAATAATTTTCTTAATTTCAAATTTATTAATCTCCCCTTTGGCTTTCAGTATTTCTCATTTGATATTTACTGGGGATTTTCAATTTGTCCTTTTTCTAGTTTTTTGAGCTGCATACCCAATTCATTGATCTCCTCTTTCTCTTTTTTATTCCTGGAGGCATACAATGATATAAAACTTGCCCTAAGAACTGCTTTTGTAGTATCCCATAAGATTTGGTATGTTGTCTCATTATTGTCTTTCTCTTTAATGAAGTTGTTTGTTGTTTCTATGATTTGTTGTTTAACTCACTCATTCGTTATGATTGCATTCTTTATTTTTCAATTAATTTATGGTTTATCTTTCCATATCCTTTTATTACATATAATTTTTATTGCATTATGATCCGAAAAAGATGCATTGAATTCTGCACTGGATTATGAGGTTTTTATGCCCTAGTACGTGGTCAATTTTTGTAAATGTGCCATGTTCTGTTTAGAGAAAGAGATATTCCTTTCTATTCTCATTCACTTTTCCCTGGACTTCTATTATATCTACCTTATCCGGAGTTTTATTCACCTTCTTAACTTCTTTCTTGTTTATTTTGAAGTTAGATTTATCAAGTTCAGAGAGGGAGAAGTTGACGTCCCCCACTAGTATAGTCTTACTGTTTATTTTTTCTTGTAAATCCCTTAACTTCTCCTCTTAGAATTTAGATGCTATACCATTTGGAGTATATGAGTTTACTAACGATATTGCTTCATGACCTACGGTGCCTTTTAGCAGGATATAGTTTCTGACCTTTTCTCTTTTGATTAGAGCTATTTCTGCTTTTGCTTTGTCTGAGATTAGAATTGCTGCCCTTGTTGTTTTCCGCATCAGCTGAAACACTATGTATTCTTCTTCAACCTTTTATTCTTGGCAAATGTGTATTCCCTCATTTCAAATGTGTTTCTTCTAAACAACATATTGTTGGATTATGGTGTTTGATGCAATATGCTATCTGTCTCCATTTTATGGTAGACTTCATCCCATTTACTTTCACAGCTATTATTCCAAGAACTTATTTTTGAGTAAAAATATTTTGATAAGTGGATCTAAACATAATTTCCGTTGTCATTGTTTGTATTTTATGTTCTTTTAAAACCATCTTGAAAAAGACACTATAAGCTTCACCAGATAGCTAAAGAGGTGTATAATAGCAAAAGAAGATGAAGAATCCCTTAACAGCCTGCTACTGTCACTTTACCAAGGATAGAGATTTATAGCCTGAGTTAAATAGCAGGAAAAGAGAGATCTGTAGTGGATGGATTAGGGAGAAATTTTATCTCCCCCTTTCCCCTGCAATGAAAAGACCTCTTCTATACCAAATTCTATTGATATTGGTCCGGCTTGCAAAACTTGGAAGGATAAAAAGTAAAAGAAGGGTGGAGCCAAGATGGCGGAGTAGAAAGACGCACATACAAATAGCTCTGAACCCACAACCCATAGAACATCTGCAAATAGCAACTCACTGCGAACTCTGCAGGACCAGAGGCCACAGAACATTGGAGTGAAGGAGATTTCTGTTCCAGAGGGACCTGCAAACCTCTCACAAAAGGTCCTTTGCGCCGCAGACTGGGAGCCAAGTACAGCCCTGCCGCGGCCGCGGCACTGAGAGGACCAGATCAGAGCAGGCTTCAGGGACGGAGTCTCCAGCAGCCGTGTGGGTCCCTCCACCCACAGGTGATGGGGGTCGGTGAGAGGGTCTCTTTGGCGGGTCGAGAGGGGAGTGGGGGGCCCCCATAACTCAGGCCCCCTTGGGAGGCAGCAGCGGAGGTGAGAGCAGACAGGGGCTCCCAAAGCAGGCAGGAGCCTTGATCCATTGTTGAAGGTCTCTGCATAAACCCCCTGAGGGAACGGAGCCTGTGAGGCAGCCCTGCCCTGACCTGAGCACTTGAACTTAATCTCACACTGAATAGCAGCCCTGCCCCTGCCAAAAGCCCTGAGGCTGGAAGCAGCATTTGAATCTCAGACGCCAAACTCTAGCTGGGAGGATCAGGAGGCGAGGTGTGTGTGAGGAGAATATTCAGAGGTCAAGTCACTGGCTGGGAAAATGCCCAGAAAAGGAAAAAGAAATAAGACTATAGAGGGTTACTTTCTTGGTGAACAGGCATTTCCTCCCTTCCTTTCTGATGAGGAAGAACAATACTTACCATCAGGCAAAGACACAGAAGTCAAGGCTTCTGTATCCCAGCCCACCCAATGGGCTCAGGCCATGGAAGAGCTCAAAAACGATTTTGAAAATCAAGTTAGAGAGGTGAAGGAAAAACTGGGAAGAGAATTGAATGACATGCAAGCAAAGCATGAAAAACAAGTAAACACCCTGCTAAAGGAGACCCACAAAAATGCTGAAGAAAATAACACCCTGAAACATAGGCTAACTCAATTGGCAAAAGAGGTTCAAAAAGCCAATGAGGAGAAGAATGCTTTCAAAAGCAGAATTAGCCAAATGGAAAAGGAGATTCAAAAGCTCACTGAAGAAAATAGTTCTTTCAAAATGAGAATGGAACAGATGGAGGCTAATGACTTTATGAGAAACCAAGAAATCACAAAATAAAACCAAAAGAATGAAAAAATGGAAGATAATGTGAAATATCTCATTGGAAAAACAACTGACCTGGAAAATAGATCCAAGAGAGACAATTTAAAAATTATGGGATTACCTGAAAGCCATAATCAAAAAAGGAGCCTAGGCATCATCTTTCATGAAATTATCAAGGAAAACTGCCCTGAGATTCTAGAACCAGAGGGCAAAATAAATATTCAAGGAATCCACAGAACACCGCCTGAAAGAGATCCAAAAAGAGAAACTCCTAGGAACATTGTGGCCAAATTCCAGAGTTCCCAGGTCAAGGAAAAAAGATTGCAAGCAGCTAGAAAGAAACAATTCAAGTATTGTGGAAATACAATCAGGATAACACAAGATCTAGCAGCTTCTACTTTAAGGGATCGAAGGGCATGGAATAGGATACTCCAGAAGTCAAAGGAACTAGTACTAAAACCAAGAATCACCTACCCAGCAAAACTGAGTATAATACTTCAGGGGAAAAATTGGTCTTTCAATGAAATAGAGGATTTTCAAGCATTCTTGATGAAAAGACCAGAGCTGAAAAGAAAATTTGACTTTCAAACACAAGAATGAAGAGAAGCATGAAAAGGTGAACAGCAAAGAGAAGTCATAAGGGACTTACTAAAGTTGAACTGTTTACATTCCTACATGGAAAGACAATATTTGTAACTCTTGAAACTTTTCAGTATCTGGGTACTAGGTGGGATTACACACACACACATGCGCGCGCACACACACACACACACACACAGAGACAGAGTGCACAGAGGGAACTGAAGAGGATGGGCTCATATCTTAAAAAAAATGAAATCAAGCAGTGGAGAGAAATATATTGGGAGGAGAAAGGGAGAAATGGAATGGGGCAAATTATCTCTCATAAAAGAGGCAAGAAAAAGACTTATTAGTGGAGGGATAAAGAGGGGAGGGGAGAGAAAAATATGAAGTTTACTCTCATCACATTCCACTAAATGAAGGAATAAAATGCACACTTATTTTGGTATGAAATCCTATTTTACAATACAGGAAAGTGGGGGATAAGGGGATAAGCAGGGTGGGGGGGGATGATGGATAGGGGGACATGGGGAGAAGGGAGCAATTTGAGGTCGACACTCTTGGGGAGGGACAGGATCAAAAGAGAACAGAAGTAATGGGGGACAGGATAGGATGGAGGGAAATATAGTTAGTCTTATACAACACAACTATTATGGAAGTCATTTGCAAAACTACACAGATTTGGCCTATATTGAATTGCTTGCCTGCCAAAGTGAAGGGGTGGGGAAGGAGGGAAGTAAAGAAGTTGGAACTCAAAGTGTTAGGAACAACTGTGGAGTAATGTTCTTGCCACTAGGAAATAAGAAATACAGGTAAAGGGGTACAGAAAGTTATCTGGCCCTACATGACAAAAGAGAAGATGGAGACAAGGGCAGAGAGGGATGATAGAAGAGAGAGCAGATTGGTCATAGGGGCAATTAGAATGCTTGGTGTTTGAGGGGGGGAGGGGACAAAAGGGAGAAAATTCGGAACCCAAAATTTTGTTAAAATGAATGTTAAAAGTTAAATAAATAAATTTTAAAAAAAAGTAAAAGAATGTAAAGTGACAGTTGACTGAAGGAAAATGAAGAGACATGTAATTTCATAAGAGAGTTGTATTGCATTTCCATTCAAGAACTAGACATGAGAAAGTTGCCTGAGAAAAACAATTGAGGGAATATGGTCAGTTTGCAAAAATCTTTAATTCATGGGAAGAATTTTTTATATTTATCTGAGTGCACATGTACTAGACCTTTTTTTGAAATTAAAGAAGAAGAATATATTTTTTTGTTTTACAATTTGATCTGAATTTTACAATCTGATCTTGCAACTTCCACCTTGGTTTCCTCAGTAGGGTAAAGTGTTGTTCCTCTTCTGTAGCTTTGACTGTGGTTCAAATATTTGAAGACATTTTTGTCCCAAGCACATGCTTTTTATATGGAAAAACCCCTGGGTTATTCAACTGATAATCATGCTAACTTGTTTTAATCCACTCATTATCCTTGCTTCCCTTTTCTGTATGAATTTCAAGTTCTTAATACTTTTCCAAAATTGTGATAATCAGAAAAAAGTGCAATATGCTACATACTCAGAGTTCAATACAATTATAATTTACTTTACTCTGGATATTTTATTTCTCTAAATGAAACCTAAGGAAACATTCATGATTTTGGTTCTCATGACCTCCTCTTGACATGAATTGACTGAATCCACTAAAATCTCCATTTTCCCATCTACAAATTAAATGTTCTTTAGGCATGAGTCACATTCTTACTTGTGAGATTTATTTTTAATATTCATATTCAGTTCTCCAAATGTGTTCATATTATATTTCACCCTATTAAGTCAAAGCGTAAGACAAGAGAAAGAGTCCCACTCAAAAATATGAACATATTGTAACAGAAATGGACTCAGCAATAATCCACCCTCACACTCAAAAGAAAAACAGAATTAAAAGCATAACTTGGTTACAGAACAAATAGAAAAAGAAGAAATAATTAAATTCCATTTTATTTAAAAAAATCTATCTTCTTCTATATTTACTTGACTGAATTGTCTGCATAACTGATTTATCTGAAAATCAAATTAGCCTAATGAGATGTGTCCAAGGCCCAGATATTGTTGTGAGAGTTATCTTTATGATTTTGATGCTTACTGGAGTAGAAGTTCAGCGATATTATTCCTTGCTCTCCTTTTAGTTGTCTGACCAGGCAATTTCTTTTAGTTTGCTCAATTTTAAGAGTTGGATTCATTGTTTTAAAAAGTATTTTTTAATTCAAAGAAAGGATCTTTTTGTTTCAAAATTTAATTTATTAATGTACTCATAATTGTTCTAACTCAATGAAATTTAGATATACTATTCTAAAGATTATTTACTTTCAATTTTAAAAATTCAAGTTCCAAATTCTATTCTTTCCCAAAGTCCTGTCAACACTCACTGAGAAGTAAAACAATACATCAGTTATATGTGTGAAATTGCAAAACATTTCCATCTTACCCATATTGTGCAAAAGAAAGAAAATTAAATTGTAATTTTCACTTGGAGTTCATCCAGTTCTTTTCTTCAGGAAGTGCGTAGTATTTGTTTCTGTTTTTGACTTTTTTATGTTTTCCATATAAAATTTATTTACTTTTCAGTTCTTAACATTCACTTCCACAAGAATTTGAATTCAAAATTTTCTGCCCATTTCTCTCCACCCCGTACCTCAGGACAGCATGCACACTATATCCACCCCTTCCTCCAGTATGTCCTTCCTTCTGCTACTCACCCTTCTTCCATTCCCCTTTCCCTCTGTTTTCATGTAGGGCAAAATAAATTTCTATATTCCATTGCACATATAGCTTAATTTACAGTTGCACGCTAGAAACAATATTTTTAGCAGCAAATAATTTTGTTTTTTAAAATTTTTTTACATTTTTTGCTTTAGTTTTCAACATTCATTTCCACAAAATTTTGAGTTATAAATTTTCTCCTCATCTCTCCCTACCCCCACTCCAAAACACTTAGCATTCTGATTACCCCTTTCACCAATCTGCCCTCCCTTCTAACACTCCTCCCTTCCCTTATCCCCATTTTCTTTTTTGTCTTGTAGGGGAAGATAAATTTCTATATTCCATTATCTGGATTTCTTATTTCCCAGTCATATGCAAAAAAAATTCTCAACATACGTTCCTAAAACTTTGAGTTTCAGCTTCCCTTCCTTCCTTCCTCCCCACCCATCCCCACTGAGAAGGCAAGCAGTTCAATATAGGCTATATATGTGTAGTTTTGCAAAAGACTTCCATAATAGTCACATTATGTAAGACTAACTATATTTCCCTCCATCCTATCCTGCCTCCTATTTCTTCTGTTCTCCCTTTCGACCTTGCCTCTCCCCAAGAATGTTTGCTTCTAATTGCTCCCTCCTTCCATTTTCCTTCCTTTCTGTCATCCTCTCCACCCTGTTTATCCCGTTCTACCCTACTTTCCTGTAGTGTAAGATAGGTTTTCATACCAAATTGAGTATGTATGTTATTTCTTCCTTGAGCCAAATGTGATTAGAGTAAGCTTTACTTTTTCCCTCTCACTTCTCCCCTTTGCTCCTTCATTAAAAAAGCTTTTTCTTTCCTCTTTTATGAGAAATAATTGCCCCATTCCATTTCTCCCTTTGTCCTCCCAATATATTCCTGTCTCGCTCCTTAATTTTATCTTTTTAGATGATCCCTTCCTATTCAACTCACCCTGTGCTCTCTCTCTTTATACATACACACACACACACACACACACACACACACATATGTGTGTGTGTGGGAGGGGTGTGGGTGTGAGCATAATCCCACCAACTACCTAGATACTGAGAAAAGTTTCAAGAGTTACTAAATATTGTCTTTCCATGTAGCAATGAAAACCGTTCAACTTTAGTAAATCCCTTATGACTTATCTTTCCCATTTTCCTTTCAATGCTTCTCTTGATTCTTGAAAGTCAAATTTTCTTTTCAGTTCTGATTTTCTCATCAAGAATTCTTGAAAGTCCTCTATTTCAATGAAAGACCTTTTTCCCCCTGAAATATTATACCCGGTTTTGATGGTTACGTGATTCTTGGTTTTAATCCTAGTTCCTTTGACTCCTGGAATATCATATTACAAACCCTTTGTTCCCTTAATGCAGAAGATGCTAGATCTTGTGTTAACCTGATTGCATTTCCACAATAATCGAATTGTTTCTTTCTAACTGCTTGTAATATTTTCTCCTAGACCTGAGAACTCTGGAATTTGGCTATAATGTTCCTAGGAGTTTCTCTTTGTGTATCTCTTTCAGGATATTATTGGTGGATTCTTTCAATATTTATTTTGACCTCTCATTCTAGAATATCAGGGCAGTTTTCCTTGATAATTTCATGAAAAATGATGTCTAGACTCTTTTTTTGATGATGGCTTTCAGGTAGCTTCATAATATTTAAATTGTTTGTCCTGGATCTATTTTCCAGGTCAGTTGTTTTTCCAATGAGATATTTCACATTATCTTCCTTTTTTTTTCATTCTTTTGGTTTTGTTATGTAATTTCTTGGTTTGTCATAAAGTCATTAACTTTCATCTGTTCTATTCTAATTTTTAAAAACATTTTCTTCAGTGAGCTTTAGAACCTCCTTTTCCATTTGACTAATTCTGCTTTTTAAAGCATTGTTCTCTTTGTTATCTTTTAGGACCTGTTTTACTGTTTGAGTTAGTCTATTTTGTAGGGTGTTATTTTTGTCTGCATTTATTTGGGTCTCCTTCAGCAAGCTGTTGATTTGTTTTTCTTGATTTTCTTGTAGGGCTATCATTTTTCTTCCCAATTTTTCCTCCACCTCACTTACTTCATTTTCAAAATCTTTTTTTGAGTTCTTCCATGGCCTGAGAACATTGCACATCTGTTTTTGAGGTTTTCGATGTAGAAGCCTTGATTTTTATGTCTTTCTCTGATGGTATGCTTTATTCTTCCTCATCAAATGGAATGGAAGAGAACACCTTTTCACCAAGAAAGTCGCCTTCTATAGTCTTATTTTCTCTCATTTTGGGGACATGTTCCCAGTCAGTTATTTGACTTCTGTGTCCTTTGTCAAGTCGAAGGTAGACCCTAGGAATCTGTAAGTTCTCAGTACCTCCAAGGTGGCAGCACAGTCAAGGGAGAGGAGCTTACTCCTCTCCTGCCCTGCACTGTGGTCTATGAGCAACAAGAAGCACTCTATTCTCCACTGGAACTGCAAGTAGGGTTCCCTTTCCACAGCCACCATCAGCTTCACCAGGACCACGCTCTCCCTCACCACAAGACCACCACTCAGGATTGAGACCCAGATCAACTGTTCCATTCCCCCCACGGTCTTTAGGTAGAGGACTCCAAATTTGCATGCTGCTGCTATCCTGGAGTAGGGGCTGCAGGGGAACTTCACTCACCTCTCAACCAAGTGAAAGAGCTTTCTTCCTGACCTTTGAAGCTTTCTTTGGTGTTTGTGGGTTTAGAAATCTGGGAACCGCAGCTGCTGCCTGTGATTCTGCACCTTGAAGACTGCTCCAATTCTGTCCCTGTAGTGTGGCTTGTCAAAGTCTGGACTGGGCTCTGTTCTGAGCCTGGAGGGATAGACCTTTCCTATTGGCCTTCCTGGCTGTCTTGCGCTGGACATCTCTTTCACTCTGCTGTTTTGTGGTTTCAGCTGCTCTAGAATTTGTTTAGAGGGATTTTTGCAGATATTTTATGGGCTATGGGGTTATAAAGATCAGGTTCATCTTTCTCCTCTCTACCATTTTGGCTCTGCCTGCATAATATTTTTCAACAGAAGTCCTTTGGAAATTTCTTAGAACATTTTACTGATCAGAGAGACTAAATTTTTCATAGATGATCATCATTATAATATTGCTGTCACTGTGTACAATGATCTGGTTATCCTCCCTTCACTCCACATCAGTTCATAGCAGGTTTTTCCATGACTTTCTGAAGCCATTTCCCCTGTCGTCTCTTATAACATAGAAGTATTCCATTGCAATCATATGCCACAACTTCCTCAGCCATTCCCCATTTGTTGGGTATCAAGTCAATTTCCTATTCCTTGCCACCACAAAAAGTGTTTTTATAAACATTTTTGTCCATACATGACTTTTTCTTTAATTTGTTTGGGATACAGATGTAGTAATGGTATTGGTGAATCAAAGGGTGTACACAGTTTTATAACGCTTTTGGCATAGTTCCACATTTTTCTCTATAATAGTTGGACTAGTCAAAACTCTGCCAACAGTTCATTAGTGTACTTATTTTCCCTTATTCTTTTGTCTGTTTTGTTTTTACAAAATAAAATGATCTATTACATTCTGAGATTGAATTCCATAGTTCTTTCTCTGGATGGGGAAGACATTTTGCCTTAAAAGACCATTGAGAATTTTTTTAAATCTTTGCATTGCAATAAATTTCCAAGTCTACCAGAAAAAAAAAAAAACAACTCTTGCACACTGTGATCATTGCTGTGCACAAAGTTCTCCTGGTTCTGGTCTTTTCCTTCAGCATCAGACAATATAGGTCTTTCAAGGCCTCTCTGAAGTCATCCTGTTCATCGTTTCTTGTAGCACAATAGTATTTCATTATATTCATATACCATAATTTATTCAGGCATTCCCCAATTGATGGGCATCCCCTTCATATCCAGGTTTGAGTGCTGTGGCACCCTTTCTCATTTTCATGATCTCTTGAGGATACAATCCTAGAAGCAGTATTGCTGGGTCAAAGTGTATACATGAAATATCTCTCTAGAATATGTATTGGCTACAAAATTCTGTTCTGCTTAAACCATGAATCTGATGTGGTATGGCAACTCTAATGCTTCTGTGAAATTCTTTGGACATATTCTGCCTTTTCCTTCATTAAAAGTGTTCAAGAATAAAGTATAACTGGAGAGGTAGCTAGTTTACCTAAGAGCACATTCTGAGTTCAGGAGCATTGCCTACTTGCTCCAGGCTGTGATCCATGAACAATTTTGTGATTCAAAGATATTCTTAATCCAATTTTTCTGAACTGTATCAGTTTGCCAAATGACTGATTATTTCCTAAGAAAGGGACATAACTTATTGAGTGCTATTTTCACATCCTTGTTTCTCAGGGAGTAGATCATAGGGTTCAAGGCTGGGGTCACTATGGCATAAATCACTGAGGCTACGTTGCCTTTCTTCAGAGACTCACCAAAACCACGGATAATGTATACATAAGTGATAGTACAATAATACATGGTAACAACAATAATGTGGGAGGAACAAGTGGAAAATGCTCTCTTCTTTCCTTCTTTGGTCCGGATCTTCAAGATGCTGGAAATGATGAAACCGTAGGACACCAGGATGAGAAGAAAATTGAAAAGAGCAAAGAATATGTCTGCCGCAACTATCATTGCATTGTTGACAGCAGTTGAGGAGCAGGAGAGAGGCAATAATACAGGAATTTCACAAAAGAAATGATCAATGACATTGGGGCCACAGAATGACAAGTGGACAGTCATGATAATTTATATTGTTACATTGATCTCACTGATAGCCCACACTGTAGATGCCATGAGACAACAAACTATCTTGCTCATGATAGTGGTATAGTGGAGAGGCTGGCAGATGGCTGCATACCGATCATAGGCCATGACTGTGAAAAGCAAGAGCTCAGCTACCAAACACCAAGACAGGAAATACATCTGAGCTATGCAGCCACCATGGGAAATGGTGTTCTTGGTTATTAGGTTCTACAGCAACTTAGGCACCACAGTTAAGGAGGAGAGAATATCCAGCAAGGCCAAATTTATTAGGAAAAAGTACATGGGAGTATGGAGGCCTGAATGTAGAATAATCACAGTGATAATGAGTGAGTTACCTGTGAACACCATTATAAAAAGTCCTAAGAAGAAGCTGAAGATAAGGATCTGAACCTGTGGATTTTCAGAGAAATTTTGTAAGATGAGCTCGTCACTGAGGAATGATTATTTGATGCCATATGAGAATACTGTCAGATTTTTTTTGTCCATGTGTGCCGACAAAATCCAACCCACTATAGATTAGTTTGTTTACTAAAGAGAAGAAAAGAAAGATCTGAATTAAAATTAGGCAAAGTAAAAATGCTTTGATAGTACAATATCAAATTTTGACAAAGTCATCTAATTATACTGCATCAAAATAATGAAATGTTATTTGGTTAGTGCGATCTCTTCTCAATGAATTCATTCTCCTCACAGGGTTAAATAAAACACTCCTCTACATCCCCGACCACCCACAGAAATCATCAGCATCATCAATCATCTTCTTTTTTCTTCTTTTTCCTTCAGGTCATTCATGCTCTTTGTCATCTGACATTTTATAGCACCTTCAACGCTTTTCTTCAAAGTTCTCCAAAGTACCCCAGTCATGAAGTATGTACAACTAAATTTCCTGGTATAATTGATTTAAATGAGTCTTTGCAAAGATAGTATCAAACTGACGAGCGACTTATACAAGGTCAAACAGAATGTTAGGCTGTGTGGGAATTAGAACTCATGACTCTTGACTCCCATTTTGGTTCATTATATACACCACCAAATAAAAGCTAGTTTGGAATGTGCATTTTAAATATCTGAAACCAGACCTTCTTGCAGGCACTTTGTAATGTAAAAGAAATTGAAAGGTCTCACAAACATTCTTAGGAACAGAAATGCAACTGTTACATCTCATGGGATGTCAAGGTGGTAAATAGGTATCTAAAAATATTCTTGAAATCCAACTCATTTGTATCTATCAGAGCAATGTTTTGCAAGTTTCAAGTGTCCCTCCTACACAGACAGATAGAAAAGGATATCTTTTTATCAGCAGAATGAGGGATAGGTGACCTCTGATGAGTTTACATTTCTAAATCTTTGAATAAAAAAATCTAGGTTGGGATAAATAGAAAAGAGTAATTTTGAATATGGTGCAGAGGAACTTATGGTTTCTTCACGCTATCAATCAATTGGAATTTTTTAAGCTAATCTCATGAACCAGATACTGGGCCAGGTGCTTTTGATAAAAAGACAGAGATTTGGAATGATTAACAATAATAGCAACTGCTATCTAGATAGATAGATAGGTAGGTAGGTAGGTAGATAGATAGATAGATAGATAGATAGATAGATAGATAGATAGATAGATAGATAGATAGGTAGGTAGGTAGGTAGGTAGGTAGGTAGGTAGGTAGGTAGGCAGATAGATAGATAGATAGATAGATAGATAGATAGAGAGATAGAGAGATAGAGAGATAGAGAGATAGAGATAGATAGATAGATAGATAGATAGATAGATAGACAGACAGATAGATAGATAGACAGACAGACAGGTAGGTAGATAGATAGATAGATAGATAGATAGATAGATAGATAGATAGATAGATAGAAAGATACATACATACATACATACATACATAGATACATAGATACATAGATACATAGATACATAGGTAGATACATAGATAGATACATAGATACATAAATACATAGATACATACATAGAAAGTTTATTAAAACTCTTCTATGTGCCAAACACTGTTAAACTTTGAGGAATACAAATATATGCAAGACAGTCCCTTTTCTCAAGAAGCTTATGAAAGAATGATGGTGAAAATGGTCGGGTGAAGTCCACACAAGGCATCATAATGTAGAAATAACTTGGAATTTGTGAGAATGGTTTGGGCTCTGACAAATTAAGGCCAAAGCTCATATAACAGAACCTAGAGAACACGAAGTGTAGTACAAATTTTCATCATTGGAATGATATGAGGATGTGGACAAAGAACTGGCCTTACAGTTAGAGAGTCCTAACTTCAGTCCTTCCTCTGAATGTGTAGACTCTGTACGAATCATTTATCTTCTTTGTCCCAAACAATTCTCATTCTAAGATTATTTGAAGATGGATTATCTTCCTTGGTAAAGGAAGTTCTTCATCATGAATGCTCAAGAAACCACATGTATGATGAGAGAGAGAGACAGAGAGAGAGAAAGGGAGAGAGAGAGAGAGAGAGAGAGACAGACAGACAGACAGACAGACAGACAGAAAGAGAAAGAGGTCATCTCCTTCTGAAATTACCACTAGCTCTCCCTCTGTATATCATGTTTATACATAATTTTTCCATGTTCCCTGCCCCATTAGTATATGAGCTTCTAGAAGACAAGGACTACTGTTTCCTTTCTTTTCATTTCCAAAACTTAGCACACAGGACCTGGCACAAAGAAAGTGCTTAATATTTGCTGACTGACTCGTGAGAGGATATTTTGAAAATCATTGACTTGTGAGTCTTAAAAAGTAATAAGTGAAGAAGGATAAAATAATAGCTAGATAACTAGTTTGAGAGCCTGGAGAAATCTAGATTTAAAGTTCACTTCCATATTTAACTAGCTCTGGGAACATTGATGAGTCTCTTACTTTGCCTCCGTGAATCTAATTGTCCTCATCTGCCAAAGAGGGATAAATATCAGAGACGTTTATTGCAGGAGGCTATTATAGAACTCCTATGAGAAAATGAATTAAAAATGATTCACAAATGTTAAAGTACTACATAATATCAGTTACTGGTGTTACTCAAAGGTAAGAATTATGAAAATAAATTTTAGACCCTTACAAACGAGGATTATAAAAGAAACTGAGGCCAAGAGAGAGATAAGATTATTGAAAAAGGATTTCAAATATACCTTTTCATTTGGTCTGAACTACAATACCATGATATAGATAGGACATATATTATTATTCTCATTTTGAAGCTAAAAGTACTTGAAAAACAGGGTAGCTAACTGATAATCTACTGCCTTTTCTTAGGCAAGTCACTTGCATTGCTTATCCTCTATCCTCCACACTCCCCTCCCTGTAGAATGAGAAGGTTGGACCTATATGAAGATATAAGATATCAGAATTTAGAAATAATCTACAATCTCCATTACGACTCCAAATTAAGAATTCCTGATTTACTCAAACTCTCACAGCTCTCTTATGACAGAACTGGGCATAGATTCTGGGTTTTTAGACTCAGTTTCCCAAATCTTAATTCAGTGCATTCTAAATCTCTGTGCTGAAGGCAATTTAGTATTAACACGATGGTTTCGTTGTTTTGTTTTGCTTTTTCCTCAATAAGACATGCCTAGCGTTTGTCTTACCCCATTAGGATATAAACTCCTTAATAGTAGGGACTTCTTTTGTTTCTACTTGTCTTTGCATTGTGAGCCCGAATTATGGTGTCAGACACATTGTAATTCCTTTAAACATGCTTGTAACCTTTACATGCTGACTTGACTTCTATACTATCTGTTATAGGCAAGCATATCAGCTATGGTAGCTCCTCTATACCATCAAGACAACACAATCACAAATATGTTCATGGTGCTTTTATAAATGAAAGGGTTAATACAGACTATATTTCCTTTTGAAAATGACAACTTTCCTGTCCTGAATATGTTTCTAAAAGTGTATCAATGTCAAGTTCTTGCTCACTGACTAGTGAGTTCTAGTTCCTTTCCTCTTCTACCTTAACACACACATCACCCTCTGTCTTTTTAATCCCCAAAGTCCCAAAATCTTAGGACTCAGTTGAGAAGGAAGATTAGATACTTGAACAAAGATTTGAAATTGACAATCCTGGTGAGTTTCTAAGACAATGAGTTTTAAAAAGAAAGGAGTAGGTTTCTTTGGTGTCACTTACCATTTGTGATGAAGAAATGCAAAGGGGAGGGGGAGAACCTAGGCCAGCAGTAATTGGCATTTTTCTCACTTCTTGTCTCTCACTCCTCACCCTTCCTTTGCGATCCCCATGTCTGAGTCCACCTCTTGCCATTTTTCCCACCAAAGAAGACCCAAGGTGTTAGTTAAAAGCAAGAATTGTAGAAGGGCCCACTGTATACTTCTGCTAGTTGCTAGATTGAAGCAAATTGGATTAGAAACTTCTTGAACAATGATTGAGGAAGGAAAAGTTAGCCAGTTCTCTATCATAACATGCTAACAAGTATGCAACAGAAAGTTCCTGGAACTCTTGGGTTATTTTTCAGCTAATAAAAAAGAATTAAATTTTGCAGAAATATATATGCCTATATAAAGCATAGATTTACACATCATTCCTTTTCAATCTCACACAGTCCTACAAAAGGTGAGACAGGTGTAATTATTTGCACTTTGGAAATGAGAAATCAGGCTGATAGAGTTCAACTCACTTGTCTGACAATGGAAATAATAAGGGGCAAAGCTAGATCCTTCTGATTCAAATTTCTAATCAGATCAGTTTCTAATCTGATTAAAGCTAATCAGATCTAATCAAATATAATTCTAATTAGATCCTTCATTTTCAAATTCATTCTCTTTTTACTAAGTCAGGCTGTCTTTTTGAAATAAGTGGTTTAAAAGCTGACATGATTGTGTGATCCCAAAGAGGGGAATCCCTTAACTGCAAGTCAGTAATCACCATTACCTTACATAAACTAGATAAAATTTTTGAGAATATTACTAATACTGTACAAATAGAATATACAGATATTAATATGTTATGTCTTTGTGCGTAATAAATATAAATACATTACCCACTTATATAATATAAAGTCTATATACATCTATCATATTTTTGTATTATGTTGTTATAGTATATCCAATCCTATCCTATCATATTCTATTGAATTATAATGTGTACCTGAATAAAGGAAATTACCAAGTTTTAAAGTTGGAGGACCTAGAACTTACACTTTATACCAAAACCACATTTAAAAAAATTCATTTTTGATGATTTCAAAATGTTGGGAGTTTACTATACAGTATTGCCATGAACTGATATGTGATGGACGAGGTAGTGCAGAATGGTAGACAGAAGGCATATCTTTTTCTCAGGAAGAACTGGATTTAAATCCTGCCTCTAACACTTACTTGAATAGGTCAGGGACTTAATGCTTAGTACCCCAGGCAACTAAGACAGCAAATTACAGTAGGTGACAAATTACATTAGTGAAGTGAATTCTCATACACTAGGTTCCTCACTGCCGTGAAATTATTGGTCTGGACAATAGTACAATTACTTGTATTGGCAGCAGTGGCAGCAGCAGTAGTAGTAGTAGTAGTAGTAGTAGTAGTAATAGTGATTGCAGTAGTAGTACTGGTAGAAGTAGCAGCAGCAGCAGCAGCAGTAGTATTAGTGATGGTGATGGTGGTGGTGACAATAGCAAATTATGGTAAAAAGGAATGCCTGGTAATAAAGAATTCCATAAGCCTAATTCTTTTATTCAATCCCAAACTTTAAGGTGGAATTTTAAAAGGAAAAACAGAAATAATACTTTTCATTCTTATCAACAACTATATTTCCTATTTTATTGAAAATTATCTGTCACTGCCTCTGTCTCTCCTGTCCTTCCTTGTTTCCCTCCTTTTTTCTCCATCTCTCTCTCTCTCTCTTTCTCTCTCTCTCTCTCTCTATATATATATATCTATATCTATCTATATATATCTATACATATAGATATATATAGATAGATATATCTGCCTCTTGATCTCTTACTTATCCTTTTGACAACTTACATAGATATAAAGAGATTTATGGTAAAAATGTAAACATATTTAAATTTTAAACAGGCATTTTTTTCCTCCCCTACTCATGAAGTCAGTTTTGATTTCATTTTATGAGAAAAGATGCACTATTTCTTATTTGTTAGGAAACTTACCCTTTTCTGCTAGAGGGTAATAACTGGAAGATTCTTTTTTTTCTAGAAAACCTTCCTTGCTCAATAATTTGTGTATTTATTGGTCTGTAAGTAGGAATTCGACAGGGAACCAATTACACCCAGTCCTTTTCCAAAGGGCAACTAGAGAGAGCCTTGGGAAATGCTGTCATCTTAGCCTCTAGACGTACGATTAAACTATGACTTAACTTGGACTAAGTTGAAGCTATGACATTAATTCCAGTCAAAAGAAAATGCAAGTGCTAAGTTATTCTTCGGTTTATATGGCACTAAGCAACTGATGTGATTGATGTTTGGGGGTATACTTCTCTACTAGTTAATTAATATGAGCTGACTAATAATAGGATGTTGTAGTCTCAAATAGACAAGCCTCTAACATGTACAAACAGAACTAAAACTTCTAATGAGTTCTTTGTACCCGAGAAAATAAAACAAAACATAGTAGAATATAATAACAACAATAAAAACCAGAATCTCTGGTTTCCCTAAAAAATCCTGATAAATAGGCTATCAAAAGCTTGCAAGTGAGCCTTTTTAAACTATGAAAAATTTCTCTGCTACAAATGCAAAATTCAAGTCATTCTAGAAAATTCAAGAAATTTGTCATGAAAGTGGAGCAGCAGTAAAGACAGAAATATTGTGTACAACTGCCTAAATAGAATTTCAACGTGTAAGTGCTCAAGAACAAGATTCTAAATAAATGCTGTCATATCAAGTACTGATAATCTTCAAAGTATTTGAAAAAAAAACTTTCATAACATAGGGATGAGACTGAGAAGAAATTAAAACCCCATGAAAAAAGGGTTATGCAAATGTCATATATATCATCCGAAAGACTCTTGGAGATGTTATAAAATTAATTTAATTGAATCCTCACAGGAGAAGTGCACATTCTACTGGTCTTATTCAATTACAAAGGGCATTCATTTCATCTGCCTGCTGCAAGGTACATAATATATTAAATATGAAAGAATAAAAGCAGCATAACGCCTTGAACATTTCTGTCTGTATTCCATCAAGAAAAATAATAAGTGATGACAATGATGATGGTGAAAACAAGTTTTGATTAGGTGCAAGCCTTATGTAATGCCTATATTTTGTTTAGTTATCTTTCAGTGATGTCCAACTCTTGTGACCCCTTTGATCTTAGCAAAGACAATGGAATGGTTTGACATTTCCTTCTCTAGTTTGTTTTATAGATGAGGGACTGAGCCAAACAGGGTTAAGTAATTTATTCAGAGTCACACAGCTCTTAAGTGTCTGAGGCCGGATATGAAATAGTGAAGATGAGTATTACTGACTCCAAGTCCAGTGCTCTATCCACTGTTCCACCTAGCTGCTTAAGTCTGATATATGCATAGTAAAATTAAAATGTATCAGCAGTATATGGATGACACAATAAGATGCAAAGAAGAGAATGCTCTCTTCTTGCCAGTGCTGTCTGTATTTTAATCATACTATAGACAATGAACACATAGGGCACAAAAATAAGCAGAATATGTACAGTCCCAAAGAAGGTATCTGCCAAGAGAGTTGTAGCACCACTTATGAAGAAGGAAATAAACAACAAAAATAAGAAAGCAGTGGGGGCAGGGAATTTCACAGAAGATGAGTAGTGGCATTGGGTTCACAATAGGAAATCAGAATAGTAGTTACTGAATAAATAAAGGCACAGATGTAGCATAGTCTAGACGCCAAGACAATATAGAGTATTTTTGACCATCACGCTTTTGTACATCTGGGAAAAGATGTACTTCGGGTGATATAGATTTTGTGAAGAAGCAGAGAAGGATCATATATGCTTGACTGTGTGAAGTACAATTATGTGTGTGAGCATGTGTGTGTTAAGGGGTCTTTGTTGGAAATGAAACTTATTTTCTTTATCTAGATGTTTTGTGGCCCAGAAGACACAACATAAAAACAAAAATGTCAGCCACCTGTTTCCTTTGTGATGCAGGGCAACTCAACTGTTCTCAAACTCATTTTTTATAATCTATGAAGGGAGAAAAATATTTATTTTGCCTATCTCATGGAGTTATGAGAATAATCAAATGAGAGAAACCAGTCTGACATGCATTCTCTTTTATTTAAGGTAAGCAATTTTATCAGTGGAACAACGGAGGTAGAAAGATGTTCAGTAGCATGCATTAAGATACACAGTAAATGAATTGTAAAACTGGGAATCTAGTACAGGTTTTGTGTCTCCATATTCTGTCAGATTTCCACTGCCCCAATGTCACCTTTAAAATGTGAAGATGCTTTAAATACTACACATTTTGTTCCTTCTATATGAAGACTATTATTCCCTTTAAAAGTTATTATATTTTCCAGCTTTTATAAAGTTATCCTTCGGTTGGTCAATTGGCATGGCACAGAATAAGTAAATAGATTTAGCTAGTTTTGCATATTTATTAAGTTGGCTTGACCTACACTAGAACAATTACTATTTCCCCAATTTATTTCTATAAAGAATATTTTGTGTATTCATCAGTTCAGGTAGGAAGGGTTGCAGGAAATCTTCAATTTGATTCTTGACAAAAAAATCACAAGAATTTTACTTTCTGTAATTTTGAAGGGAATTGCCCTTTGACTGGTCATCTCCAGTCACTCTGACGAATAACTGGATTCAAATGACTCTGGAGGAGAAGTGAGGCTGGTGACCTGCACAGCCTTCCTTCACTCAAAACAAAGTCAAGTGCAAGTCATGTCATCATTTCTCTGATGGCATGGTCTTCTTCTGCAATGAAGGATGAGCACAAACAAATGCTGATGACTTATTTAAGTTTATTTTTCCAATCCAATAAATATTTATTAAATACCTACTATGTACCATGCCCTGTGCTAAACATTGGGAATATAATTAACAAAAGAAAAAGACAGTCCCTACCCTTGAAAAACTTACAACTGATGGTAAGAGACAACACAAACAGAGGAAGCAAAAGTGTTGGGGGGACACTGAGAGGAAGAAAATCACTTTCTGTGATATTCAAAACCAGGCAGAGCAGCAGGTACAAAGTGGAGAGTGCTAAACATCCAGTGTGTGCCTTGTACAAGGGAAGGCAATGGGAGGGTATCATATCTACCTTGAAGTCTTCCAATCAGAGAGGAGAGGAAGCTGAGCGAAGTAGTTTCAATTACATCATGTGGTTACATGATGATGAGATTATTAGTGATGCAGTTTTCCTGAAAGGAGGATGTAGTTACATGGAGTTGAAAAACAGGCAAAAGAATGGATGCCAAGTGGAATGTAAATCCTGAAACTTCGGTGATGACATTAATTGTGTCAATGACTTTTAGTTCAGAATGTTCTAACCAAATATTGATATAAATTGTTAAAAGCAATAATGTTTTTATTTGCCTGTGTTTATCCTCTTAATTAATGTTTAATTGACATTTTAATTTTTAAATTAAAAACATTTAGGGATTAAGTCCCTTCCAGGGGAGCTTGCTTTTAACAGAGTAAAAGAAGTATATTCACCATTTCACATATGTAGCACCTACAAGTTATTTTTTTATTAAGTTGTTTTTTTTTAATTAACAGAAATTGAGTGGGAAGGGAGAGAGAGAAGGAAGTATTACTTCTGCCATACTAGTACCCCTAGTTACAGCTGTTTTTCTTCCATGGTTCCCAAAATCAACATGAAGTCACATCCAAAGACCTGCTATCCATTCTCAAATTTCGTTAAGAATCAATACCTGAACAGCACCCTTCCTCATTGACATGATGTTAGAACTCTCCCCAAGAGATAATGTTTTTAATGGTCCCACTTTTCCTTTTATTTAACTATCTGGTTATAATTGCCCTATCACCAACAGAGAGGAAGTGAAGTCAGCTGCAAACACGGAATCACAGAACCTTGGAATTGGATGGGACATCAGAGATCATCTAGTTCCCACCTATATCTGAGTAAGAATTCCCTCTATAATATAGCCAATAAGTGCTCATCTGCTTGATGCTATCTCCACCCACTCTCCCAGGTTTCTTATGGGAAAAAAAATGAGGTTATAAGAAATACCTTAGCCAACAACTCCTTTGTGAAATATACTTCATAGCACTGTACAACTTGCTTCCCTGGCATTCCATGGGTGAGGTGGGTAATGAAGCTATCCAGACACATCATTGAAATCTTGACTTCTATATTACTTTTAAGCCCCACCTTCTCTGGAAAATGATAGGAAAGGTCATCACTAAAATAATGGTTCACTCTCTCAGGCTTAAGAGCAAGGAGTAATTCCTCCTCTACCACATGAACCACATGAACCAGAGCACCTGGCTATGGAAGTGTCTCTGAGTTTCCATGTCTTCATCTATATTGATGTGGTTGTACTCGTCAGACTCTAAGGTTTCTTCTAATTCTAATATTCCTGGATTCTACTCTAAGCATGTTGGACACTATGCTGCTAAAGACTCAAATGAAAATTAATTACTGAGCAATGTTTGAAAAAGTCTCATTTTGTCATTGCATTCAGCTATCATCTTTTCACATCTGTAATGATTGCTGCAGATGCATTCACTCACAGCAGTATTTATATTTTGAAGGGTTGTCATATACAAGAGGGATGATATTTTTTTTTCTACTTGGTATCTAGAGGAAAAAGTGATGAGAGGGCAGCTGTTTAGAAGCATATTTAAGTCAGCTGTAAGGAAAATCTTCAAAATTTGAATGTCCAGATATATACAGGCTTCCACCATAGATCTCCGTGAAGGTTTTTAACCAGACACCTAACTTGATTTACAGGAAATTTACATGCAGGCACAGTATGATACATGATCTATAAGTTTCCATCCACCTTTGAAATTCAAACTAGTAAAGATATAGAGTTCATTTCTCCCAAAGAGGTTGCAGTAGAAAAAAAAAATATTGAAGAGCCTTTATCAATTTGTGAAGGACTACGGTGTACAAGACGACTTAAAAAAAATTAATATACTATTTTTAGATTTCAAATGTTTATAGACAATTTTATTTATATATGTATTTTATTATTTACATATATTTATATATTATTAGCATTTCACCAAGCATATCATGCAATTAAATAAAATGAACAATGCTATGACTTTGTATGAAAATTCATGCAACATTTAAAATCTATAGGACTGCCGCCTCTCTTAAAAAAATTAATAGAAGATCCATTTTATCTCCCTCTCCTTAACCTCACTGAAAAAAAGAACACATTTCTTTTACCAAATACAAATGTTAAGTAAAAGAAATTCATCAACGTATATTTGCATGTATTATATATTTGTATACATATATAATATGAAATATTCAAAAGACATTTGCTGTTCAATAACTTTTGATAATTCCAAAATGCTTTCCAGAAGAGTTTCACCCTCTCAAAGGAACACTGTCAGTCTTTTGTTGCACCAGTTTTCCCACAACCTCCTCCATGGGTCGTCATTATCTTTTTTATTATCTTTACCACTATGATGGGTGAGGTGGAATCTCAAAATTCTCTGATGTGCTCTGTTCCTAATTAATACTGAATTAGAGTGATTTTCATATTACCAAAGCTATCCTGGGCTTCTTTTGTGACACCTGTTAATATCTTAGGCCATTTATCTATTAAGGAATGTCTTTTACGTATAAATTTGAATCAGTTCCACAGTTATTTGGACTCTAAAATTTTACAAACAAATTAATTTATAGAGATGAACTTACTACAAAGATTTTTCTTGTTAATTGTGTCTCAATCTTAGTTTTATGAGATTTACTTTTATATATACTTCTAAAATTTTATATAATTAAAAATATTCATATTATCTTCTGTAATGCTTTCTTTCTTGTTTGGTCCTAAAATTTCATCTGTCTATAAATCAGGTAGATAATTTTCTCCATGTTTTTCTAATTTGTTTATATTATGATCTCGAACATTTAGGTCAGCTACTCATTTGGAGCTTATCTTTGTCTGCAGAGTGAGGTGTTAGTAGTCTATATCTAATTTCTTACATAGTGCTGTCCAATTTTTACATCAGTGTTGTTGCTGTTGTTTTTAAATAATGAGTATCTCAGCAGCTAGGGTCTTTGTATTTATTGATTTATAGGAGGCATCTAGGTGTTTCAGCTGATAGAACATTGAGCCTGGAGTCAGGAAGAATGTGAGTTCAAATCCAGCGTCAGACACTACAAGTCACATAAACTCTGTGTGCCTCAATCTGCTAGACAAGTTAATGGCAAATAGCCTCATGGACATTTATGTCCACAGGGTCATGAAGAGTCAAGAATTTATAAGGAATTAGATACATTTACTTCCCTGTGCTATGTACATAATCTGTTTCACTGGCTGGTCTTTCCCTTTAAAAAAAAAACTAACAAATTGCTTTTTGAACTTCTTATTTATTTCTTTGTTAGGCTTATCTGGGGTTGATAGGAATCAATTGAGTTTCCTTCATTATTACCATTTTATTGTTTTTTCTCCTCTGTAATGCATTTAGATTTTCTTTAAGAATTTAGAACATATGTTATTGGATGAATATACATTGTTTTAAAATAAATTCATTTTACCTTTCAACAAAATGCAGTTTGCTTGTCTAACTTTTAATAAAGTATATTTTTTGTGATGTCATTCCTGAAGTTATAATGGACACCCCTGCTTTTATGTGTTCATCTGAGGCATAACAGACTTTACTCTAATTCTTTATTTCAACTATAAAAGTCTTTTGGTTTCAAGTATATTTACTGGAAAAGGAATTTTTTAAAAATTTACTTTCTAATTAATTCTTCAACCCTTTTTTATTTCATAGGTAAAGTCATGCCAAGTACACTCATTGCTATGATAATTAAATCTTTACTCCACTCCATTTTATTCTATTATGCTTTTCCTTCTCTATACTCTTTTCTTCCTGTTTCTTTAAAGTTATTACCCTTTCCCCATTTTTAACCTTTTTCTTACTATTCCCTCTACAAGCTTAAGTTTTGTTATGTTTAAAAACAAATAGCTTCCTTAATACACCATCTAACTTTTATTTCTTTTTCTTTTTTGTGTCCTCTTCCTTTTTCTTTTTTGCATCCTTCAGCCTTTGAATATGTTTGTAGACCAAACTCTGTGTGTGTTCTGCCCTTTTGACCAGTTTAGATTAAAGTCTAATTCAAGGCACATTCAATTAACTCACTGTATCTTGTTTGTAGACATGTCTGCTTAAAAAATCTGATTATGTCTTAAAAAGTTCTAACTTTTGTACTATCTCCCCTATAATTTATATTCTCCAGCTGCCTCTTTTTCTCTTTTTTTCTTACATCTTTAAACCAAAATTATATATCAGTCTTTGTCTCATTTGACTTCCTTTATAACCCCTGTGATAATAGGGTTCCAAAAGATATCTTTTTACATTATCTTCCATCTACATTACCATATAAACAGTTCTATTTCTATATTTCAAAGTTCCTTTACAATTCTATTTTTTAAAGAATATTTCAAAATCTATTTCACTCAAAGTCCATTTTGATTGATACATATGATACCAGGTTTTACTGGGTAAAATATTCTTGGTTGTAGACCTCTGTATTTTGCCTCATAGAATATTTCACTCCATGTTCTCCATTTCTTTCAAGTTATAACTACTAAATTTTATTCGATATTGATTGTGGTTCTTCAATATTGAAATTCTTTTTTTCTAGCTACTTGTAATTTTTTCCTTTTTTTCTGGAAACTCTGGATACTGCCAATAACATATGTAAGGGTTTTATTTTGGGGTTATTTTTAGGAGGCCATCAGTGTATTCTTTCTATTTTCAATTTTCCATCTTTTTCTTATATTTCTAGATATTTTCCTTAATTATTGCCTGAAAAATGATATCCAAGTCTTTTTTTTTTTTGGCTATGAAGTTCAGTTTATCCTAGTGTAACTCAGCTCAAGAAACAATAGGGAGATTTATAAAGGAATGTCCACCTTTTTGAGAGTCCCAAAACTCACACTGTCACTGTGAATGAAAAAAAAAATATCTCTACTCCCACCCACAATTGAGGGCTCATCTCCACTTAGTTTGCTTTGTGAAAAACTACAAATCCCAGGGCATTTTGTGACCCATCAATAAATCATTTTTTGATAAAAACTATTTTTTTTCAATTTTAATTTCTTTTTTGCATGATTCTTCTTTGCTCTTGTGTTATGATAGCAGGCAATTAGAGTGAGTTTTAAGACAGAGCCAAGTTGCTTAGGTTCTTGGGAAATATGGGTTTTTTTTAGTTAATTTGGTTACTTTTTAATTTCCAACATTCACTTTCATAAGTTTTAAATTTTCTCCCCTTTACTCCCCTCCACCTTCCCAAGGTAGCATGGAATCTAATATAGTCTCTACATAAACATTCCTCTTAAATATAGTCTCACATTAGTCCTGTTGTGTAGAAGAAGCAGAATGAATGGAAGGAATCATGAGAAGGAAAAACAAAACAAAGCAAAATGAAGCAGAAAAATAGCATAGTCTGCTTTACTGTGCATTCAGACTCTTTGTTCTATCACTGGATGTCCATGGCATCTTCTATCATGACTCCTTTAGAATTGTTTTAGGTCCTTGCATTGCTGAGGGGGGTTAAGTTTATCAGTCAGTCATTTAATACTGTGGCTCTTACTGTGTACAATGTTCTCCTGGTTCTGCTCACTTCACTAAACATTCATTGATACAAGTTTTTCCAGGTTTTTCTGAAGTCTACCTACTCATCATTTCTTATAGCACAATAGTATTATATTACATTCATATACCACAGCATGTTCAGTCATTCCCCAATTGATGAGAATCCCCTCAATTTCCAGTTCTTGGTTGCCACAAAAAGAGCTGCTGTAAATATATTTGTACGTGTGGGCCATTTTCCCATTTTTATGATCTCTTTGGAATACAGGCCTAGAAGTGATCAAAGGGCATACATGTTTTTATCACCCTTTGGGCATACATTCACATCTCTCTCCAGAATGGTTGGATCACTTCATAACTCCACCAACAATGAATTAGTGTTTCAATTTTGCCACAACTTCTCCAATATTTATCATTTCATGTTTTGTAATGTTAGCAAATCTGATAGGTGTCATGTATTTTGATTTGGCTTTCTCTAATCAATAGTGATTTGGACCATTTTATCATATGACTGTAAAAACCTCTAATTTCTTCCTCTGAAAATTTCCTGTTCATATGTTTTGACCATTTATCAAATGGAGAATGATTTATATTCTTATAAATTTGATGCAATTCTCTCTATATTTTTAAAATGAAGTTTTTTTATCAGAGACACTAGTTGTACAAATTCTTTTCCAGTTTTCTACTTCCCTCCTAAGCTCGGTTACATTGGCTTTGTTTGTGCAAAATTTAATGTAATCAAAATTATTCTCTTTGCATTTCATACTGTTCTTTATCTTCTATTTTGTCATAAATTCTTCCATTCTCCATATATGTAACAGATAAACTATACTTTGCTCCACCTATTTACTTATAGTATCATCCTTTATATCTAAATTGTGTACTCATTGAACTTCATTTTGGTATATGGTGTCAGATATTGGTCTATATCCAGTTTCTGCCACTCTATTTTCCAGTTTTCCCAGCACTTTTTGTCAAATATTAAGTTCTTTTCCCAGAAGCAGGGGCCTTTGGGTTTATCAGTAGATTATTATAGTCATTGGTTATTGTGTCATGTGAACCTCATGTATTCAACTGATCTACCCCTCTATTTCTTAGCCAGTACCAAGTAGTTTTTATGATTGTTGCTTTATAATACAATTTAAAATCTGGTATGTCTAGGTCACCTTCCAAAACATTTCTTCTCATTAAATCTCTTGATATTCTAGACCTTTTGTTCTTCCAAATGAATTTTGATATTATTTCTTCTATATCGATGAAATATTTTTGGTAGATTGTTTGGTATGGCACTGAGTAATTAAAGTAATTAAGGTAGAATTGTCATTTTTAGTATATTAACTGTACCTATCCATGAGTAGTTGATATTTTTCCATATATCTGAATTTCTTTGTGTGAAAAGTATTCTGTAATTGTGTTTATATCATTCCTGGATTTCACCCTCCAACTTACTAGAAATTCATCTAACTTATCTCTATTGCATATAATGCTTGCTGATGGTTTAAGTAGATGCTACATATCATTTTAAGGAAGGCCTCATTTATTCTTATGCTCTGTAGAAATTTTAATAGAAATGGGTGTTGCATTTTGTCAAAAGTTTTTTCTGCATCTATTGAGAGAATCATATGGTTTCTTTTAGTTTTCTTGTTGATAGGTTCAGTTATGCTGATAGTTTTCATAGTATTGAAACAGCCTTGCATTCCTGGCATAAATCCTACCTCAGCAAAGTGTATTATTCTCATTATAAGTTGCATATATATATTTTTGCTAATATTTTATTTAAACATTTTTGCATCTATATTCATTAGAGAAATTTGTCTATGTTTTTCATTCTCTGCTTTTACTCTCCCTGATTTAGGTATCAGTAATATATTTGTATTATGAAAACAATTTGGTGGGAACCTTTCTTTGCCAGTTTTCTCAAATTATTTGGTATTAGAATTAATTATTCTTTAAATATCTGATAGAATTTATTTGTAAATCCTTCTTTTGACCTGGAGATATTCTCCTAGTAAATTCACTGATAGTTCAATTTATTTTTCTGAGATGGGTGTATTTAAGTTTTGTACTTCCTTTTCTAGTAATCTGAGCATTTCATTTTTTTTTGTAAATATAATCCACTTCAGTAAGATTGTCAAATGTATTGTCATATACTTTGCCAATATAATTTCCAATTATTGTTTTAATTTCTTCTTCATTGGTGGTGAAAAAACCCTCTGCATTTTTTGATACTAGTAACTTGGGTTTCTTCTTTCTTTTTTTAAATCAAATTAGCCAAAAGTTTATCTATTTTATTGTTTTTTTCATAGAACTACCTCTTAGTTCATTAGTTCAATCGTTTTCTTAATTTCAATTTTATCAATCTCTCCACTGGTTTTCAATATTTCTAATTTGGTATATAACTGAGGATTTTTAATTTTTCTAGCATTTTCATTTGCATGCCCAATTCATTGATCTCCCCTTTGTCTATTTTATTCTTGTAAGCATTCAGAGATATAAAATTTGCTCTACACATTGTGTGCCTACAAACAATATCAAGCCACATGTCAGTCACCTATTTGCTATGTGACCCGGGGCAAATCACTTCTCTCCCTATGAAGGGAGAAAAATTTCTATTCTGTCTATCTTATGGAATTATCAGAAATATCAACTGAGAGAAAGCATTCTGACATACATTCCCTTTTTTGAGGGCAAGCAACCTTGTAATGAAAGTATTCGGTTTCCTTTAATCAGCTGAAAAAGAAGGCAGAGAGATGTTCAGCAGCATTCATTAAGCTACACAGTAATTGCTTAGCTAAGCTTGGAATATTTTACAGGGTTTGTGTCTTCATATTCAGAAAAATTTCCACTATCCCAAACTGTGTCTTTTAAAATGTGAAAATACTTTAAAATAGTACACTATTGCATCCTTCTTTGTGAAGTTTCTTATAATTTTTAATCATTATTATTATTTTTCTGTCTTAACAAAATAATCCTTTGGTGATTCAATTGGAATGGCACAGATTAAATAAATGAATTTAAGTAGTATAGCATTTTTATTATGTGAACTTTTGGTCTACACTTGACCTATTAATATTTCCCCAATATATTTCTATAATGAGCATTTTAGGGGTGGAGCCAAGATGGCAGAATAGAAAGATGGACCTGTAGAAGCTCCCTCATATAGGTCATAAAATACCTGTAAAAATGACTCTAAACAAATTCTAGAGCAGCAGAAGCCACAAAACGACAGAGCGAAAGAGATTTCCAGCCCAAGACAGCCCAGAAGGCTGAAAGGAAAGTTATATAACATTGGGCGTGGAGCACAGCCCAGCAGGGGGCAGCAGGGAAAGGACCCAGAACAGATTTCACAGAGCCAGTGGCAGCAGCAGTTCTGAGATCGTTCAACCCACAAACTCTAAAAACATCTTCAAAGGTCAGTGAGAAAGCTCTTTTGCCCAGTAGAAGGGAATATGGTCTGGACCCGGCAGCAGCCACTGCAGCAAAAGTGTCCATTTTTGGAGCCCACTGACTAAAGTCACTGGGGGAATTGAGCTGCTGATTTTGATCTCAGCCCTGAGTGGTGGCCCTGGGGTAAAGAGGAGTGCTGGCTGAGTGGAGCTGGAAGCAGGTGTGGAGAGGCAATTCTACTCACAGATTCTGGGTAGAAAAGTTTTGATTGCTCCCAGACAGTGTGCAGGCCAGGGGAAGAGTAAGCCCCTTCTCCCTTGATCATGCCACCTTGGAGGAACTGAGAACTTACAGTCCCACAAAGTATATCCTCTTCTTGACAAAGGACTCAAAAGTCAAGTAACTGGCTGGGAAAATACCCAAAAAAATGGAAAAAAATAAGACTATAGAAGGCTATTTTCTTGATGAATAGGGATTTTACTCCATTCTTTCACATGAGGGAGAACAATGCACAACATCAGAGGAAGATGTAAGTGTCAAGGCTTCTGCATCCAAAACCTCCAAAATAGATATGCAATAGTCTCATGCCATGGAAGAGCTCAAAAAGGATTTTGAAAATCAAGTAAGAGAGGTGGAGGAAAAATTGGGAAGAGAAATGAGAGTGATGCAAGAAAATCATGAAAAGTGAGTCAACAGCTTGCTAAAGGATACCCAAAAAATGCTGAAGAAAATAAGACCTTTAAAAATAGGCTAACTCAATTGGCAAAAGAGACCCAAAAAGCCAATGAGGGGAATAATGCATTAAAAAGCAGAATTAGCCAAATGGAAAAGGAGGTTCAAAAGCTACCTGAAGAAAACAATTCTTTAAAAATTAGATTGGAGCAGATGGAAGCTAATGACTTTATGAGAAACTAAGAAGTTACAAAAAAACCCCAAAAGAATGAAAAAATAGAAGAAAATGTGAAATATCTCATTGGAAAAATAACTGATCTGGAAAATAGACCCAGGAGAGTTAATTTAAAACTTATGGGACTACCTGCAAGCCACTATCAAAAAAGAGGCTAGACATCATCTTTTATGAAATTATTAAGGAAAATAGCCCTGATATTCTAGAACCACAGGTCAGAATAAATATTGAAAGAAACCACTGGATACCTCCTGAAAAAGGTCTTAAAAGAAAAACTCCTAGAAATATTGCAGCCAAATACCAGAGCTCCCAGGTCAACGTGCTAGAAAGAAACAATTGGAGTATCGTGGAAATACAATCAGGATAACAAAAGATCTAGCAGCTTCTACATTAAGGGATCAAAGGGCTTAGAATGTGATATTCCAGAAGTCAAAGGGACTAGGATTAAAATCAAGAATCATCTACCCAGCAAAACTGAGTATGATATTTCAGAGAGAAAATGATCATTCAATGAAACAGAGAACTTTCAAGCATTCTTGATGAAAAGACCAGAGCTGAATAGAAAATTTTACTTTCAAACACAAGAATCAAGAGAAGCATTAAAAAGTAAACAGGAAAGAGAATTCATAAGAGATTTCCTAAAGTTGCACTCTTTCCATTTGTACATGTTAGTCTTGAGATTTTTCTCAGTATTTGAGTATTTGGAAGGATTTTATACACACATACACACACACAGACAGAGGGCACAGGGTGAGTTGAATAGGAAGGAAGGATATCTAAAAAAATAAAATTAAAGGGTGAGAGAGTAGTATATTGGGAGGAGAAAGAGAAAAATGGAATGGGAGAAATTATCTCTCATAAACGAGGCACACCAAAGCTTCTTCAATGGAAGGGAAAAGGGGGGAGGTAAGAGGGAAAAAGTGAAGGTTACTCTCACCACATTTGACTTAAGGAGGGAATAACATACACACTCAATTTGGTATGAAAATCTATCTTACACTACAGGAAAGTCACTATGCGTTCGTCCTTCGTTGTAGAAAAAGACCATGCCATCAGAGAAATGAAGACATGACTTGCACTTGACTTTGTTTTGAGTGAGGGAGGGTTGTGCAGGTCACCAGTCTCACTTCTTCTCCAGAGCCACCTGAATCCAGGGACCAGATGTTCATCAGGATGACTAGAGATGGCCCAGAATGAGAAAACTGGAGTTAAGTGACTTGCCCAAGGTTACACAGCTAATGAGTGTCAAGGGTCTGAGGTGAAATTTGAGCTCAGGTCCTCCTGACTCCTGCACTGGTGCTTCATCCACTGTACCACTTAGCTGCCCCACAGGAGTGTAGAATTTTTCACTCCATGTTTTCCATTTCTTTGAAGTGATAGCTATGAATCTTATTCAGTCTTGATTGTGGTTCTTCAATATTTTATTTCTTTCTGACTGGTTTTATGCAGAACGAATGTAACAACTAAATAGTAATTCCTTCTCTTTTACCTGGGAACCCGAAGGGTCTTCCCCTTCTAGTTTGACACACAGACGCGCGTGCACACACACACACACACACACACACACACACACATATATATATATATATATATATATATATATATATATGTATATATGTCTTTAAGTTACTCAAGGGATAGCCTCTTTAATCAAAAAGAGGCTATCCCCTGAGTAACTTAAAGAAGCCTATTCATTGAATGGGTATATCTCACTCAAAGTGAGAATATGATAAGAGTTATCCTGAAAGAGTCAAAGTCTCACATTGCATCCTGGTCCATCTCCATTCATCCTGATGAATATCAGGCCACTGGACCCAGATGGCTGAGGAGAAGAAAGTGAGGTTTACCAATTTTTCACAGCCCTTCCTCACTTAAGTAAAATTCAACTGGAAGTTATAGCATCATCTTGATGTCATGGTCCTCTTTGAGAATGAAAGACAAAAAGAACAACAACAACAAAAACAACTTCTCTGGCTAGGTACAATTTTTTTTTTCTTTTTCTCTGGAAGCTCTGGATGCTAGCAATAACATATCTAGGAATTTTTTATTTGGGGTATCTGTTAGGAGGTCATCAGTGCAGTCCTTCTATTTTAATTTTTCTTTCTTATCATTCTTATACCTTTGCCTTTTTTTCAATATCATTTCCCAAAAAGGACATGCAAGTTCCTGGGTTTATGAAGTTCATTTCATTCTATTGCAAATTGGGTCAAGAAACATAAGTCAGATTTATAAAATAAGGTGTACATTTTTTAGAATCCCAATACTCCCAATGTCATTGTGAGTGAAAAAAAAAATGCTGTATACATCTCCCCCACACACAATTGAGAACTGATCCCTTTTAGTTTTCTTTGTGGAAAAAGTATAAATCTCAGATAGGAGTTTGTGAGGCACCAACAACTTTCTCGACAAATTTTACCCAATAAGTCTTCAGTTATCTCACCTTGATCTATTTTCTAAGTCTGTTGATTTTGGTATCAAATATCTCACAGTTTTTTCAATTTCGTGTTGATTCCTATAATCATTAATTTATTGCATTCTAATTTTTGGTGAGTTTTGACTAGAGTATGGTTTTATATCTCCTCTGTTAAACTATGGGGCTTTATTTGCAACTTGCTGCTCTTCTTCCTGAGGTCAGCTGGTGGGATAGAAGGTACCTCACTGGATTTGGAATCAGGAAGCCTGGAGTTTAAATCTGGCCCCAAACACTTACTAGGTCTATGACCCTGAGCACATCACTTAGTTTCTGTTTTCTTTCTGTCTCCTCAACTACAAAATATGGATAATCATAGGGCGTGTATTTCAGGTTGTTGAGAGGATCAAAATGCTTAGCACGGTGCCTGTCACATAGTGGCCATTATACAAATGCTTATTTCTTTCCCTTCTATAAATCTCATTTCTTTTATAATTTAAAGAATGTATAATTACTCTGAAGAATTCCAATTGTTCTGTTTTGCATACTTTTTTCTTTGAGGTTCTGATTATAGGGTGTTGGATATTTTTCTCTTCTGTGTTGGCATTTTGATCATTCCTGGAATAATAGAAGTCTTTTTTCCCCCTGTTTAATTGTTCACTTTAGTTGCTGTGGCCTCAGAAGTTGAGTTCTAGATCTCCATTACTCAGGAAATGGAGCTAAGCTGAGGACCTATCCTTCATAGTGGTAGCCATTCTCAATGCCTTTTCCATTCCCACAGTCACCAAAATTCTCTAGTACAATCAGCCAGGATTGAAGTCTATTACTTTGAATGAGGAGAAGGAATAAGGAGAAGGTTTTTCTTTACTCCACTGTTAAATCAAAGGAAATCTTCTTGTGTTGTAAGAGACCTAATTGAGGCCTTTTCAATTGCACCTGAGGCCTATGAGTTCATAACAAAAATTCCAGTGTCTCACCTCATTATTTGACATCAGAAACTATAGGCAATCACATCTTCAAATGAATGATCTCTTAGAATATTTCTTGGCTCCAAAATATTATCCTTCTTAAACCATAGATCTGACATGATGTGTCATTTTGAGATTTTGAATGTTCCTGTGCCATTCATTGGACACATTCTGACTTTTCCTTCATTAAACTCTTTAAGAAGAATTGTAATCAGGGAGCTCATTGGTTCACCTAAGAAGACAGTCTGAGTTCAGGAGGATTGTCTACCAGAAGAAACGATATGTAAACTTATCCAGGCTATGATACATGCACAATTTTGTTTCAAAGATATTGTTAATCCCATTTTCTGAGCTGTATTAGTTTGTCAAATGGCCAATTATTTCCTATGAAATAGACATAATTTCTTGAGTGCTATTTTCACATTCTTGTTTCTCAGGGAGTAGATCAGAGGGTTCAAGGCTGGGGTCACTATGGTATAAAACACTGAAGCTACTTTGCCTTTCTTCATAGACTGACCTAAACCTGGAATAATGTATATATAAATTATAGTGCTATAATACAGGGTAACCACAATAAGGTGGGAGGAACAAGTGGAAAATGCTCTCTTTTTCCCTTCCTTGGTCCGAATCTTCAAGATACTGGAGATGATGAAGCCATAGGATACAAGAATGAGCAGAAAATTGAAAATAGCAAAGAACATGTCTGCTGCAACTACCATTGCATTGTTGACATCGGTTGAGGTGCAAGGCAGAGGCAGTAATAGAGGAATCTCACAAAAGAAATGATCAATGACATTGTGGCCACAGAATGATAAACGTACAGTCATGATAATTTGTATAGTTATATTGACCCCACTGATAGCCCACACTGCAGTTGCTATGAGACAACAAGCTCTCTTGCTCATGATAGTGGTATAGTAGAGGGGCTGACAGATAGCTGCATACCGATCATAGGCCATGGCTGTGAAAATCAAGGCCTCAGATCCCAAACACCAAGTTAGGAAAAATATCTGAGCTATGCAGCCACCATAGGAAATGGTGTTCTTGGTTATTAGGTTCTGCAGCATCTTAGGTACCACAGTACAAGTGGACAGAACATCCAGTAAGGCCAAATTTATAAGGAAAAAATACATGGGAGTATGGAGGCCTGGATTTAGACTAATCACAGTGATAATGAGTGAGTTACCTGTAAATGCCACCAAAAAAATCCTAAGAAGAGGTTGAAGATAAGAACCTGAACCTGAGGATTTTCAGAGAAACTTTGTAAGATGAATTCAGTCACTGTGGAATGATTGTTTGGTGCCATATGAGTAGGTTGTCAGCTTTTCTTTTGTCAGTGTATGCTCACAAACTCCAGCCAACATTAGATTATTTGAATCACTAAGGAGAAGAAAATGAAGATCTGAATAAAAATTAGGCAATTAAAAATGCTTTAATAATCCAAAATCAAATTTTGACAAAGTCATCTAAATGTAAAAATAGAGAAACATTTGGTTAGTGAAATCTCCTCTCACTGGACTTATTCTCCCTATAGAATTAAATAAATACAGACATGCACATCATAATCATCATCTTCCTATTCCTTCAGGGAACTCATGCTTTTTCATCTGACATTTTATACGTAGCACCTTCACTGTTTTGTTGGAAGTTCTCTTTACTACCTCAGCCATAAGATGAGCTCACTGAAGTTTAATTGTATAATTCAGTTGTCTCAGTCTGGGGTGTTAGGTATAGCCATAACTGAGAATTTTTTGAATTATTAGAGGTCATAAAAATAACTGATGTGCAAGATATAAGTAATGGAGTAGCATGCCTGGAAAGTGGTGGAAAGTAGAGCTGTATCTGTAATGAAAACTGGACCAGAACCTGGATCAGAAACATAATACAAGAGTAATTCAAAGAGATTTGGCCCAAAGTTAAGTCGTTAGGAAATACAGTTGATAAAGCGCTGGACCAAGAATTAGTAATACCTAAGTTCAAATCTCACATCACACACTTATTAGTTATATGACTTGGGTAAGTCACTTAGTCTCTGTCTGCTTTTATGATCTTCACTTTCATTTGTACACTCAGTTTCTCCACTAATATAGTTCCCTTTCCTCTTCTCAATGCAATATATAAATAAGATGCAATTTCAACATAGAAGTCACTTAGTGTTCTACTTAGGTTTTGTTCTTTTGTGCTTGTGTATGTGGAACCAGCTCTCTTTTTAATTTTCTTCTAATCTCACCATAGTTGGACAGCTACTTCTAAAGCATTCATCATTCTTCATCACAATGGTCCCTTGGAGTGGCAGAAATGTACATTGTCTCTAATCAATCTGCATAACAGAAAGGAATCTTTCAAATATAGTTTATAAACATTCATTATGAAGTATTCCAAATGTGATCTAAGTAACTCAATTTAACCTCCTCAAGGATTGTCTTGTGCTGTTTTGTCTCAGGTTAATTTGTTTTCCCCTTTTTCTACATTTTCTTGATGATGTACTCGATCCCTGACATGATATTGATTAGACATAAGATGAAGCTATTGTCTTACCTGAATACTAGACTCCATTATACATGCAATGATCACATTTCAATTACCAGTCCTGACATCATGCAGTTACTTTTTCAATACAAACTATTTTCTAAAAAAATCATTATTTCAAAGAAGGCATCATTTTTAATTTTTCCTATAACCCAAAGAGTAGTAGGAATGGACTCAAAATTATACTAACGAGGCAAATATGATCTAGGAAAAATATATTAGCTATATAGGTAATTGTGATTGGACAAAAAACACTGGGAGAAGGGGTAGGGTCGTGTGAAAAATCTGCCAGCCTTTAGGGAGCTTTCAGTGGAGTTTTTTCTAGTCCTTCCGTGAACTCCTGTGTTAACTGGCCAGAGTGTACTCATCCTTCTAAGTCGAAGAAATCCTCCCTTGCTACCACTGACTTTTTATTGACTTCTTGAAAGCACCAATCTTATGATTATGACTACAATACTGAGAGAGGATTTTGCCATTCATCAAATGAACTTTCTAAAATTGTTACCAAAATGTACTAATCATTTGTCCAGGTAGCCACTTTCTTCATAAGATCAGTTTTCATATGGAACAAGACATATTAAAGGACACAGTAGAGCACAAAACCATAATGCAAATCACATTATAGGCCCTGAGTCATGCTCTGTCTGTGGCAAAACTGCTGATATTTAAGGGATTTTCTTGATTAACATAGGAAACTGGTGGGTAAAGAAACTGCCTCTACCAACAGACTCTGCTGCCTTCCCTCTCACTTTTAGTCTTTGAAAGTTGCCTAAAATATTGATTTGCTCATCATCATAGTCCCTGTATGTGTCCAAGATAGGACTTATATTCATGTCTTCTTAGTTTTAAGTTCAGATTTTTACCATTATACCACACAGCCTCTCAAAGGTAAAGAAAGTAGAAGTATTCATAGACCCACAGAATTTCAGAGCTGGAATAAACTTGAGACCTCCTTAATTTGCTACTTTCATTTGACAAAGAGGGTATTAAACAGGGTTGAAATTTATCCAAGGTACCACAGAAGGTTAGATTGTGTAGAAATTAAAACAATTAAAATACTCCCTTTCCTATAAAATGAGAAGGTTGGACCTATAAGAAGATATAAGGTATCAGAACTTGTAAATAATCTCTACACCCCATTATGACTCCAAATTTAGGATCCTGACTTACTCAAACTTCCACAACTCCCTTATGACAGAAATGCATTCTAAATGTCTTTGCTGAATGCAATTTCGTGTTAACATGATGGTTTCCCTGTTTTGTATTGTTTTTTTCCTCATTAAGACATGCCTAGGGCTTGTTTCCCCTATTAGAATGTAAGCTCCTTAATAACACGGGCTTCTTTTTTTTTCTACTTGTATTTGTATTGTGAACCCTAACTGCAGTGTATTGCATAATTTCATCTCTTTAAAAATACTTTTAACCTTGCATTGATGACTTGACTTCTATATCATCTGTTATGGGCAAGCACATCAGCAGTGGTAGTTCCTCTATATCATTAAGAAAACCCAACCAAAATATGTTGAGGGGCTTTTATAAATGAAAAGGCTGGTACAGACTGTATTTCCATTTGAAAATGAAAACTTTCCTGTCCTTAATATGTTTCTCAATATGGATCAATGTCAAGTCCTTGTTCACTGACTAGTAAGTTCTAGTTCCCTTCCTCTTCTACCTTAACACACACATCACCTTCTGTCTTCATAATCCCTGTCCCCAAGGTTTCAAAATATTTGCAGTCAATTGAGAAGGGAGATTAGACACTTGAGGAAAGATAGGAAATGGACAAGCCCTGTAAGTTTCCAAGACAATGAGTTTTCCAAGCAAAGGTCTAGGTTACTTTGGTGTCACCATTTGTGATAAAACAATGTAAAGGGGAGTGGGATAAGGTGGGGCAGCAGTAATTGGCATTTTTGTCACTTCTGATTTCTGACTGCTCATCCTTCCTTTATGATCCCCATGTCTAGATCCACCTCTTGCCATTGTCCCCACAAAAGAACACC
The DNA here is from genome assembly GCF_028372415.1 of Notamacropus eugenii. NCBI lineage: Eukaryota > Metazoa > Chordata > Mammalia > Diprotodontia > Macropodidae > Notamacropus > Notamacropus eugenii. The sequence continues at coordinate 247,526,310 of NC_092872.1, read as the reverse complement.
CAAGAAATTAGATAATGCAAAAGTTGTAGCCATAGAAACATAGAAGGGACCACCCTATGCTTCTGTAGCTGCTAGATTGAAGCAAATTGTATTAACACCTTCTTCAAAAATAATTTAGGAGGGCAAAGTTAGCCAGTTCTCTGTCATAACATCCTTACAAGGATGCAACAGAAATTTCTTGGAACTCTCAGGTCATTTCTCTGCTAATAAAAACAAAATTTTGAAGAAATCTATATGCCTGTGTAAAGAATGGTTTTGTTCATCATTCTCTTTCATTCTCACACTGTGCTACAAAATATGGGACAGATGTAATTATCTTCATTGTGGGAATGAGAAATCAGGGTGACAGAGCTCAACTAACTTGTCTGATAATGGAAATAATAAGTAACAAAGCTAAATCCTTCTGGTTCTAATTTCTACTCAGATCTGTTTCTAATCTTATTAGACCTAATCAGATGTAATCAACTGTAATTCTAATTAGATCCTTCTTTTTCTAAGTCCCATTCTCTTTCTACTATATCAGACTTTCTTTTGGAAATAAGTGGTTTAAACACTGGCATAATTGTATGATCCCAAAGAGGGCATTCCCCTCACTGAATGGCAGTAATCGATATTACCTTACCTAAGTTAGATAAATTTTTTGAAAATAATACTAATAGTATATAAATATAATACGTAAAGACATAAATGTGTTAAATCTTTATATATAATATGTAAATATAAATGCATTACATACTTATGTATAATATAAATGTCTATATACGTCTATCATATTATTGTATTTTATCGTGTTATACAATATCCAATCCTATCCTATCTTATTCTACTGAATTATAATGTGTATCTGAATAAAGGAAATTTCCAAATTTTAAAGAAGGTGAACCTAGAAGTTACACTTTATACCAAAACCACATTAAAAATTTCATCTTTGAATATTTCAAAATATTGGAATTTTAGTATATTATTGCCATTAATTCATATATGATGAGAGAGACATTGCAGAATGGTAGACACTCTCAGGAAGAACCGGATTTAAATCCTACTTCTGACATATACTTAAATAAATCAGGGACTTAATGCTTACTGTGTGAGGCAACTAAGAAAGCAAGTTATAGCAGGTGGCAAACTGCATTAGTGAAGTTAATTTCCACGTTCCCTCCTGATATGAAATTATTGTTCTGGACAATCATGAAATTACTAGTATTGGTAGCAGCAGCAGTAGCAGCAGCAGCAGCAGCAGTAATAGTAGTAGCAGTAGTCATAGTAATAGTAGTAGTAATAGTAACAGCCTCAAGAGTAGGAATAGTAGTGGTGGTGGTGATGGTGATAATGGTGGGAGTGGTAGTGTTGGTAATGTTGCTAATAATAAATAATGGTTAAAGAAATGCCTGATAATAAACAATTTCCTAAGTCTCATTCTTTGTTTCAATCACAAACTTTAAGGAGGAATTTTCAGAGTTAAAATAGAAATAACCCTTTTCATTGTTATCAACAATTCCATCATTTCCTATTTTACTGAAAATTCTCCGTCTGCCTCTGGCTCTCCAGTCCCTCACTCCCTTTCTATCTGCAGCTCTGTCTCTGTCTCTGTCTCTGTCTCTGTCTCTGTCTCTGTCTCTCTGTCTCTGTCTCTGTCTCTGTCTCTGTCTCTGTCTCTGTCTCTCTCTCTCTCTCTCTCTCTCTCTCTCTCTCTTTCACACACACACACACATACACACACACACACACACACTAATCTTTTTGACAATTTAGATAGGTATGAAGAGATTTATCACAAAAATGTAAACATATTTAAATTTTAAATAGTCATTTTTTTTCCTTCTTTGCTCTTGAGGTCAGTTTTTTATCATCTTATAACAAAGGAAGTGTTATTTCTCATTTGTTAGCAAACTTACCCTTTTCTGCTAGAGGGGAATAACTGGAAGATTATATTTTTCTAGAAAATCTTTCTTGTTCAACGGTCTGTGTGTTCATTGGTCTATAAGTAGGAACTGGACAGGGATCCAGTTATGCCCTTTTCCAAAGGTAAGCTAGAGAGAGCCCTGGGAAATGCTATCATCTTAGCCCCCAGAGGAACAATTAAACTGTGACTTATCTTGGACCTTGTTGAAGCTATGACACTGTAACTCCAGTCAAAAGAAAAATGCAAGTGCCAAGTACTTAGATTTATAATGCATTAAAAAACAGATGTGACTAATGTTTGGGGGTGTATTTCTCCACTAGTGAGTAAAAGAAATTGACTATAATAATAGGATTTTGGAGACTTATATAGACATGCATCTGAGATGTACTAACAGAACTAACACATATTATGATATTACAGGAAATAAAACAAAAAAATAGTAAGATATAATGACAATAATAAAAACCAGAATCTACATGTTCTCTAAAAAACCTGATAAATAGGCCACCAAAAGCTTACAAGTCAAGATTTATAAACTAAAATAAATCACCATGTTACAAATGCAAACCTCAATCCATCTTTGAAAATTCAAGAAATCTGTGATGGAAATGGAGCATTAGTAGAGACAGAAATGTTGCCTTGAAATGCCTGAATACAATTTCAGTTTGTAAGTGCTCAAGGAAAAGATTTTTAAAAGGTACTTCCATATCAAATATTGAAAATCTCCAAAGTATTTGAAAAGAAAAGAAAAACAACTTTGAAAACATGGAGATGAGACCTAGAAGGCATTAAAACCTTATGACAAAAGGGTTATGTGATTGTTATCTACATCATCCTATCCGCTCCTGGAGATGCTCTTAAATTAACTTAACTGAATCCTCACAAAAGAAGGGTACGTTCTAGTAGTCTTATTCAATTACAAAAGACATTCACTGTATCTGCTTGCACCAAGGTCCATGATATATTAAATATGAAAAGAAAATAACAACATAATACCTTGAACTTTTCTATCTTTATTCCATCAAGAAAGATGATAAATGATGAACAGTATAATGGTGACAACTTTTGATTAGATAGAAGCCTTATGTAATCCCTATATTTGTTTAGTCATTTTTCGGTGGTGTCCAACTCTTTGTGACCCTCTTTGGGGTTTTCTTGGCAAAGATAATGGAGTAGTTTGGTATTTCCTTCTCTAGTTTGTTTTATATATAAGGGACTGAGCCAAACAGGGTTAAGTAATTTACGCAGATTCACACAGTTATTGAGTGTCTGAGACTGGATTTGAAGTCATGAAGATGAGTGTTCCTGACTCCAAGTTCAGTACTCAATCTCTTATGCCATCTAACACCTTCAGCCAGTTATATGTACAGTAAAATTAAAATGTATCAGCAATATATGGATGATACAATGAGATGGTTACAGTAGAATGCTCTCTTCACCACAATGGTTTCTGAATTTTAATTATACTATAGCCAATGAACATATAGGACACCAAAGTAAGCAGAAAATGTACAATCCCAAATACAGCATCTGCCAAGAGGGTAGTTGCATTATTTATACAGGAGAAAGTACATGAGATCAAGAGTGTAGGGGCAGGGAATTTTATAGAAGATGGGTAATGGCTTTGAATTCACAACAGGAGAGTTTTATTATCAGAATAGTACTTATTGAATAAATAAAGGCAAAGATGTAGCATACTCTAAACACCAAGATAATATAGAGTATTTTGGGGCATGATGATTTTCTACATCTAAGAAAAGAAGCAATTCAGATGATATAGAGTATGTGAGAAAGTAGAGAAGGTTGATATATGCTTGACTGTGTGAAGCCCAATTGTGTGTGTGTGTGTGTGTGTGTGCGTGTCTGTGTGTGTGTGTTACTGTGTCTTTCTTGGAAATGAAGGTAACTTTCTTTATTTAGTGCCCCCAAACAACATCAAAACAAAAATGTCAGCCATTTGCTAAGTGATCCTGGGCAAATTACATTTTCTCAAACTCGTTTTTAAATTCTTTGAAGGGAGGAATATATTTATTCTATCTATCTCATGGGGTTGTCAGAAGTGTCAAATGAGAGAAACCATTCTGACATGCATTCCCTTTTTTGAGGGCAAGCAACCTTACAATGAAAGTACTTGGTCCCATTTTATCAGTGGAAAATTGGAGGCAGAGAGATATTCAATAGCACACATTAAGCCACATGGTAATTGCATGGCAGAACTTGGAATCTTTTACAAGGTTTGTGTCTCCAAATTCAGAAAAATTTGTGCAGTCCCAAGCTGTCACCTTTAAGATATGAAGATGCTTTAAAACACTATGTTTTTGGTCTCTTCTTTATGAAGGTTCTTATAATTATTATCTTTTCTGCCATTATAAAGTAATCCTTTGGTAATTGATTGGTATGGCATAGATTAAGTAGCATTGCATTTTTATTATGTTAACTTGGTTTACCCTTGAGCAATTAATGTTTCTCCAAGTTATTTCTACAAAGAATATTATGTAGTTGTATTCATAAATTTAGGTAAGGAGGGCTGCAGGAGAAGCTCAAATTTCAATCTTCGCAAATAAAATGACAAGTATTTTAGTTTCTGTAATTTTAAGGGGATTTCACTTTCTATCTCCCCCGGCTGGTTTTTTTTGGCAACATACTTAATGCTGATGACTTCTCTAAGTTTATTTTTCCAGTCCATCAAATATTGATTCAATAGCTACTAGGTACCAAGTACTGTGCTAAACACTGGGGATATAATTAATAATAAGAAAAGGCAGTCCCTACACTCAAGGAGCTTACAACCAATGGGAAGAGATGACACAAAATGAGACAGAAATAGGGTGGGAGGGTATCAAGCAATAGGACCTCTTTTTTTTTGTGCAGCTCAAAACTAAACAAAGCAGCATATGAAAAGTGGAGTGTACTTTATGCCCTCTACAAAGGAAGACAGTGGGATTGATTTGGCATTCCATTTTCCAGTCCTCCAGACAAAGAGGAGAGGATACTGAAATATGTGGTGTCCATCAAGACATGATTTAGTTGCATGCTGATGAGATTATTAGTGATGTAGTTATCCTGGGAGGAGGATCTAGTTCCATGCAGTTGAAAAACAGGCAAAATAGCTGTTGCCAAATGAAGTGTAAATTCAGAAACTTCACTCAAGTTGTTAATTTTTTCAATTACTATTTTAGTCCAGAATTTTCTAAGTGAATATGTATATCACTGGAAAAGTGTAATAATTTTATTTGTACTTATGTTTATTCTGTTCATTGAAGTTTAATCAACATTCTTTATTTTTAAATTACAAACACTTACATATTAAGCCCACCCCAGGAGACTTGCTTGTAAGAGTGCAAAAGAAGCAAAATTAACCAGACTGTGCCTTTATAAAAATGTATACTCACCATTCCATATCTCTACCACTATAATGTTAAGGGGATATAAGATCTTTCCTACCCATTATAAGGCCTCACATGGAACTCTGGTGCAGCCAATTAGGCTCTGGACCAAAGCTATTCCCACACTTTTCCAATTAAATTCTGATTTCAAAACATCTCAGCACTAAACCTATTTCGTTCTGAGTCTTTGATTGCAAATTGTATATATTATATTCTTTGGAGGGAAATATGTGGGCAGAGAGAGAAGCAGACAGAGAAAGAAACAGATGGAGGGAAGAAATTGCATAGGGAAAGAAGCTTAAAATATCAGTGCTTCCTGGATTGGTGAGGACTATCTATTAAATATTGCTTCTGCTGTCCTAAAATCAATGTTCCAAATAAATGTTTTGGTTTTGTGTTGGAAGAGGAGAGTTTGTTTTGTTTTGCAATTCAATCATGGAGATATGTATGTAAATGCATACATGTAAATACATGCATGTAAATTTACATACATGTATCAATATGTGTATCGTATTGACACTACAACCACCTACATCCTATTTTTATTAAATTGATTTTTACTTTATAGAAATCTAGAGTGGGAGAAAGAAATACAGAGAGAGAGAGAGAGAGAGAGAGAGAGAATATCTTTGCCATACAGTATCCCTACTCACAACAATTACTCTCCCATGGTTCCTAAACTCCACAAGATGCCACACCCAATGACCTGAAATTAACTTTCAGACATACTAAGAATCAATATCTTGATAGCATCCTTCCTCATTCACATGATGTTCGGACTCTCACCCAACAGATAATGTGTTTCTTTATGGTTCCACTTTTCCTTATATTTAGGTAATTGATTACAATGTACTCCATCACCAAAACAGGGAAACGGAAGTCATCTCCAAACACAGAAGCACAGAATCTTAGACTTGGATGGGTCTTCAGAGACCATTTAGCCCCCAATCATATATGAATAGGAATTCATTCCATAATACAGCCAACAAGTGCTAATCTAATTGAGGATCTCTCTCCACTCTCCCACCTTTCCTATGGGAGAAAAATTGAGGGTGTGAAAAATACCTTAGCAAACTCCTGCTTTGTGAATGTATTACATAGCACTGTTCAACTTGCTCCTGACATTCCAAGACTGAAGTGGGCAATGAAACTGTCTAGATGCATCACTGGAAGCTGGATTTCTCTACTGACTGTAAGCTCCATCCTTTCTGGAAAATTATAGGGAAAAACAACCAGTATCTGTGATAAAGGTCTAATTTCTAAAATATATACAGAACGGAGTCAAATTTATAAGAATACAAATCGTTCCCCAATTGATAAACTGTCAAAGGACATGAACAGGAAGTTTTCAGAGGAAGAAGCTAAAGTTATCTATAGTCATATGAAAAAATGAGCTAAATCACTATTGATTAGAGAAATGCACATCAAAGCAACTCTGAGGTACCACATTATACCTATTAGATTGTCTAACATGACAAAACAGGAAAATGATAAATGGTGAAGATGTGGGAAAATTGGAACACTAATTCATTGTTGGGGGAATTGTGAAATGATCCAACTATTCTGGAAAGAAATTCTGAAGTTTGTCCAAAGGGATATAAAAATGTCTATATCCTTTGAACCAGCAATGCTACTTCTAGGTCTGTATACAAAAAATATCCTAAAAATGGGAAAGGACCCAAATGTACAAAAATATTTATAGCAGCTATTTTTGTGGTGGCCAAGAACTGGAAATTGAGGGAATGCCCATCAGTTGGGGAATGGCTGAGCAAGTTGTGGCATATGAATTTAATGGAGTACTATTGTGGTATAAGAAATGATGAATAGGTAGACTTCACAAAAATCTGGAAAGATTTGTATGAACTAATGATGAGTGAAGAGAACAAAGACAGCATTGTACAAAGTAACAGTCACAGTGTGCAATGACTAACTTTGATGATACTTTGATAATGCTCCTTCTCAGCAATCCAAGGATTTAAAACAATTCCAAAAATCTCACAATGGGAAATGCCATTCATATCCAGAGACAGAACTATGGAGTCTGAATGCAGAGGAAAGCAGACTATTTTCTTTCTTTCGTTTTTTTTTTTTGCTTTGTTTCTTTCCCATGGTTCTTTCTATTGATTCTAATTCTTTGAAGAAAAAAAAACACGACTAATATAAAAATATATTTGATAGAAATGTCCATGTAGAGCCAAATCTAAAATCTAAAGCTGTTAAAATATTATTTAAAAGTTTTGAATCTATATTTTTAGAAAAATTGGTCTATAATTTTCTCTCTGTTTTGGTTCTTTTTGGTTTAGGTATCAAAACCATATTTGTATCATAAAAGGAATTTGGGGGGACTCTGTCTTCCCCAATTTTCCAAAATAGTCTGTATAGGGTTGCAATTAACTGTTATTTAAATGTTTGATAGAATTCACTTGAAATTTTATCTGGCCCGGGAGATTTGTTCCTAGGGAGTTCATTGATGGTGTATTTAATTTATTTTTATGAGATGGGGTTCTTTAAGTATTCAACTTCTTCTTCTCTTAATCTGGGCAATTTATATTTTTTAAATACTCATGCATCTCATTTAGATTGTCGAATTTATTGGCGTACTGTTGGGCAAAGTAACTTCTTATTATGATTTTAATTTACTCCTAATTGGAGGTCAGTTCACCCTTTTCATTTTTGATATTGGTAATTCAGTTTTCTTTCTTTTTTAAAACAAATTGACCAAAGGATCATCAATTTTATTGCTTTTTACATAAAACCAACTATTAGTTTTATTTATTAGTTCAATAGTTTTCTTAATTTCAATTTTATTAATCTCACATCTGGTTTTCAATATTTCTAATTTTTTATTTACTTGGGGATATTCAGTTTTTTATTTTTCAAGATTTTTCTTCTGCATGCCCAATTTATTGATCTTCTCCAGTGGAACTGAGTGAATGAGAAGCTACTGAGCCCCAGGTATCAGCAGCAGCTGCTCCTGAGACTATCAACCCGCAGATTAAAGTCTGTAAGTCACCTACTTGAACTTCCAGAACCCCAAATAGTGGAGTGATTGGTAAACGCTCTCTCTCCTTCCCCTTATGGACCTTGAAAGAACCATAAAATATTTTCCCAGAAAAATCCTGGATCAGTGGGATCAGCAGAAAGGACAAACAGTCTCATGGCAGGAGAGGCTAGGAAAATTGCTAAAGAAAATTTCTCTTACTGTGGAGGAGGCAAACTGGAAGGAGAAGAATCCCAAGGGATGGAGTCTTGGAATCACCAACACCAGGAAACCAGACTTGCCTCAGGGGAAACAGGAAGACAATAAAGCAGCCAGGATCACCAACCTCTGAGCTTGCCTTTTCTGCAGCTCAGCTGAGGAAATCTCCAGTGACCAGACCACTCCTCCCCAACACTTAACAAGCTAGCCTCCGGGACAATCAGGGAAACAAAAAACAAAAAGAAAAAAGGACATCTGCCCTTTGTTTTCTCACACCAGCCAGCTCAACACTAGGTTCTCTGGATTTTAGCTGATAAAACCAGAAGCCACCATAAAGAAAGTGTCATCACCATGAGTAAGAGGAAGCAAAGGAAGAAGGAAAAGACAATAGAATCATTCTATGGGGACAAGGATCAAAACAAGATTACAAAAGAGGTCAATATTGAGACTGTACTCCTATCTGAAACTTCATAAGGGACTATGAACTTCTTGCATGCACAAAGAACACTCTTGGAAGAGCAGAAAAAGGAAATAGAAGAAAAACCGGCCAATGATTTTATAAGAATGAAAAAAGAATTCTATGAAGAGAACAGCTCTTTAAAAAGGAAAACTGAACAAATGGAAAAGGAAGCACAAAACCTAACTGGGAAAAGTGGACAAATGGAAAAGGAAGTACAAAAACTAACTGGAGAAAATAATTCCTTAAAAGAATAATTGGACAGATGGAAAAGGAGACGCAAAAATTAAGTGGAGATAACAATTTGATGAAAAGAAGAATTGGGCAAGTAGAAACTAATGATTCTATGAGACATCAAGAATCACTCAATCAAAATCTAAAGAATGAAAAGATAGAACAAAATGTAACATATCTAATTGGAAAAACAATTGACCTGCAAAATAGATCCAGGAGAGAAAATTTAAGAATTATTGGCCTATCAGAAAGTTGTGATGAAGAAAGAGTCTGGACAATATCTTTCAAGAAATCATCAAGGAAAACTGCCTAAAAGTCCTAGATCTAGAGGGCAAAATAGTCATCGAAAGAATCCACTGTTCATCTCCCAAAAGGCATCCCAAGCTAAAAACACCATGAAATAGTGTTGTCAAAGTCCAGAACTATTAAGTGAAGGAGAAAATACTACAGGCAACCAGAATGAAACCATTCAAATATCGAAGAGCTACAGTTAGAATCACACAGGACCTTGCAGCTTCTACATTAAAAGATCAAAGGAATTGGAATATGATATTCCATAAGTCAAAGGAGGTGGGATTGCAACCAAGGAGCAATTACCCAGCAAAGTTCAGCATAACATTTCAGGCAAGGAGATGGACATTCAACAAAATAAGGGATTTCCAGATCTTCCTGACAAAAAGTTCAGAACTCAGTAGAAAATTGGATCCTTAAACACAGTCTCAAGAGAGGCATAAAAAGGTAAACGGGGAAAAGAAAAATTTCTTACTCAGTTTGGGAAAACTCTTTACCTCCTTATAAGGGAAGATGATACTTGTTAAGCTTGAGAATTATGTATTTATTGTGAAATAAAAAAGGGATATACATAGAGTGAGAGGGTACAAAGTAAATGGTGTGATGATAAAAATGTGATTTAAGCATGTGAAAGCATTGTAACAGGAGATGTGAAATGCAGGAAGCAGAAAATGGTAAACTGCATCATAGGAAGAAGTGCAAAATTATATTATAGCAGAGAGAAAAGAGGAGGGAGATGAGCATTGTTTTAGAGGTACTCTCATCTGATTTAGTTCAAGGAGGGAACAATAAACTTGATTAAGTAAATAAATCTATCTAGCTCTACAGGCAGTAGGAGGAAAAGGGGGAAAGAAAGGGGAGGGGAGGCTAAAAGGGAGGTAAGAAGTAGTAAGGGAAAAGGGGAGTAAAGAAGAAGGGGGCTGAAAGAAAGAAGGGAAGACTGTGGGAGGTGGTGATCAAAAGTGAAAACTCTATTGAGGAGGAGATGGGAGACGGGAGAACTAAAAGAACAAACTGTGGGAAAGAGGATGGAGGGAAAGACACAGATTGTAATCATAACTGTGAACGTGACAGGAATGAACTCTGCCATAAAAAGGAGATGGATAGCAGAATGGATTAAAAACCATAATCTAATAATATATTGTTTACAAAACACACATTTGAAACGAGGACAGACACATAGGTTAAAAGTAAAAGGTTGGAGCAGAATATATTGTGCTTCAACTTATGTGAAAAAAGCAGAGGTAACAATCCTAATCTCAGACAAAGCATAAGAAGAAACAGATCTAATCAGAGGAACTAAGGAAAATAAGGAATGAAACTATATTCTCCCAAAAGGCACCAGAGACAACGAAGGGATTTCATTAGTAAACATATATGCTCCAAGTGGTATAGCATCCAAATTCTTAGAGGAGAAGTTAAGGGAGTTACAGGAAGAAACAGAGAGCAAAACTACACTACTGGGGAACATCAACCTCCCCCTCTCTGAACTTGATAAATCTAACCTTAAAATAAACAAGAAAGAAATTAAGGAGGTGAATAAAACTCTGGATAAGGTAGATGTGATAGATCTCTGAAGAAAATTGATTGGAGATAGAAAGGAATATATCTTTTTCTCAATGGTACATGACACATATACAAAAATTAACCATGTATTAAGGCAAAAAAACCTCACAATCCAGTGCAGAAAGGCAGAGATAATCAATGCATCCTTCTCAGATCATAATGCAATAAAATTATATATAATAAAAGGCCATGGAAAGATAAACCAAAAATTAATTGGAAACTAAATAATCTAATCCTAAACAAGGAGTGGGTTAAACAACGAATCATAGAACCAATCAACAACTTTATTCAAGAGAATGACAACAATGAGGCAGCCTCCCAAATCTTATGGGATACTGCAAAAGCAGTTCTTAGGGGAACCTTCATATCTTTGAGTGGCTACATGAATAAAATTTTCCCTTATTCTTTACTACGTTTGTAATTTCTGATAAATATTCAGTGATTCTTAAGTGATTTTACCAGCATTTCTCCTGTCAACACTGTCAGTTTTATGTTATGAAAATTTTGACAATTTAACAATTGGGGAATGGCTATCATTTTTTTTATAAATTTGAATCATGTCCTTACATATTTAACAAATGAGTCCTTTATAAGAGAAAATTGGTCTAAAATTTTTTATATTTTCTGTCTTTGGTATCTTTTATCAAAAAGTGGTTTCTTTTATTATCTCTTATTATTCAGTGTTTTTTTGCTATTAACTTTTTGGAGATCATAATAGCTATCCCAGCCTTTTTCACTTCAGCTGAACCATAACAGATTTTGTTACATCTCATTATATATCTGTGTGTGTCTTTATGCTTCAAGTATGTCTCATAAATAACAAATTGTTGGATTCTGGATTTTTTTCCTTGATTTAAAATGTTTATTTATTTCTTTTTAGTTTTCAACATTCATTTCCAAAAAATTTTGAGTTCCAAATTTTCTCTCCATCTCTCTCCCGCCAATGCCTTGCATTCTGATTGTCCCTTCCCTCAATGTTCCCTCCCTTCTATCACACCCCTCCCTTCCCTTATCCCCATCTTCTCTATTTTCTTGTAGAGAAAAATAGATTTCAATGCCTCATTACCTGTATTTCTTATTTCCCAGTTGTATGCAAAAACAATTCTCAACATTCCTTCCTAAAACTTTGAGTTCCAACTTCTCTCCCTTCTTTCCTCCCCACCCATCTGCACTGAGAAGGCAAGGAATTCAGTATCGGTTATATGTATGGAGTTTTGCAAAAGACTTCCATAATAGTCATGTTATATAAGACTAACTATATTTCCCTCCATTTTTATTCTGCCCCACATTTATTCTATTCTCTTTTTTGTCCTTGCCCCTCCCCATAAGTGTTTACTTCTAATTGCTCCCTCCATCCATTTTATCTCCCTTCTATCATCCCCCTGCCCCACTTGTCCCCTTCTCCCCTTCTTTTCTGTAATGTAAGATAGATTTTGATACCTAATTGAGTATGTTATTCCCTCCTTAAGCCTAATGTGAAGAGAGAAAGCTTCACTTTTTCTCTCTCACCTCCCTATTCTACTCCAATGAAAAAGCTTTTTCTTGCCTCTTTCATGAGAGACAATTTGCCTCATTTCATTCCTCCCTTTCTCCTCCCATTATATTCCTCTCTCACCCCTTAATTTTATTTTTTTAGATATCATCCCTTCTTATTCAGCTCATCCTGTGCTTTCTCTCTCTCTGTCTATATGCGTATGTGTTTGTATAATCCTTTCAACTACCTAAATACTGAGAAAAATAAGAAGAGCTACAAATATTATCTTTCCATGAAGGAATGTAAACAGTTCAACCTTAGAAAGTCTTTTATGATTTCTCTTTCCTATTTACCTTTTCATGCTTCTCTTGATTTTTGTGTTTGAAATTCAGATTTTCTATTCAGTTCTGGTCTTTTCATCAAGAATGCTTGAAAAGTTCCATGTTTCATTGAATGATCATTTCCCCCCCTGAAGTATTATACTCAGTTTTGCTGGGTAAGTGATTCTTGCTTTTAATCCCAGTTCCTTTGACTTCTGGAATATCATATTCCAAGCCCTTCTATCCCTTCACATAAAAGCTGCTAGATCTTGTGTTATCCTGATTGTATTTACACGATACTAGAATTGTTTCTTTCTAGCTGCTTGCAATATTTTCTCCTTGATATGGGAATTCTGGAATTTGGATACAATATTCCCAGCAGTTTCTCTTTGCAGGTCTCTTTCAGGTGAGCAGTGGATTGTTTCAATATTCATTTTGTCCTCTGGTTATAGAATATCAGGGCAGTTTCCTTGATAATTTCATGAAAGATGATGTCTAGGCTCTTTTTTGATCATGACTTTGAAGTAGTCCTATGATATAAAAATTTTCCCTCCTGGATCTATTTTCCAAGTTAGTTGTTTTTCCAATGAGATATTTCACATTATCTTCCATTTTTTCAATCTTTTGGTTTTGTTTTGTAATTTCTTGATTTCTCATAAAGTCATTAGCTTCCATTTGCTCAATTCTAATTTTGAAAGAAGTATTTTCTTCAGTGAGCTTTAGAATCTCCTTTTCTATTTGGCTAATTCTGCTTTTTAAAGCATTCTTCTTCTCATTGGCTTTTTGGAACTCTTTTGCCAATTGAGTTAGCCTATTTTTAAAGGTGTTATTTTCTTCAGCATTTTTTGAGTCTCTTTTAGCAAGCTGTTGACTCACTTTTCATGATTTTTTTGCATTGTTCTCATTTATCTTCCCAATTTTTCCTCCACCTCTCTTATTGAATTTTGAGAATTCATTTTGGGCTCTTCCATGGCCTGAGACCATAGAATATTTATGTTGGTGGTTTTGGATGCAGAAACCTTTACTTCCTCTGATACTATGTTTTGTTCTTCCTCATCTGAAAGGATGGAAGAAAATATCTGTTCACCAAGAAAGTTACCTTCTCTAGTCTTATTTTAACCCTTTTTAAGGAATTTTCCCAGCTAGTTACTTGACTTTTGTGTCCCTTGTCAAAAGGAGGGTATACTTCTAGGGACCTGTAAGTTGTCAGTTTCTCCAAGGTGGCACAATCAAGGGAGAGGAGTTTGCTCCTCTCCAGGTCTGTGTACTGGTCTTAGAGCAATCAAAGATTTTTTGCCCAGGATCTGTGAGTAGAATTTCCTCTTCAGAACTGTCTCCAACTCCACTTCCAGTGCTCCTCCTCAACCCAGTGCGGGTCTCAGGGCTGAGTCTCAGATCTCCTGCTCAATTCCCTCAGGGGCTTTAGATGGAGAGCTCCAAAAATGGATGCTGGTTCTTCAGTGGCTGCTGCTGGTGGATCCAGACCATGTTTCCTTCTCACCCAAATGAAAAGACCTTCTCACTGACATTTGAAGCTGTGTTTGGTGCTTTTGGGTTGAACAATGTGAGAACTGCTGGTGCTGGTGGCTCCATGAAGACTGTTCCAAGTCCTTTCCCTGGTGCACCATGCAGCCCACACTTGCCTGTGCTCTGCTCCACACCTGGTGTGATAGACCTTTCCTTTTGGCCTCTCAGGCTGTCTTGGGCTGGAAATCTCTTTCACTATGTTGTTTTGTGGCTTCTGTTGCTCTAGAATTTGTTTAGAGTCATTTTTACAGGTATTTTATGGGCTATATGGGGGAGCCTCTACCAAGCTGTCTTTCTATTCCACCATCTTGGCTCCCCCCTCATCCTCCCTCTGGATGATGGTTTTTATCCATTCTGACATCCCTTTCCATTTTATACATGAGTTCATATCATTCACATTCACAGTGTTCATTGCTAACTCTCTCATTAAATTTTCTCCTATTTATCCTCCTCTTGTTCCTCCTCCTCTTTCTCCTCCTCCCCTTCTTGTTCTTCTTTTTCTTGTTGTTGTTCTCCTCCTCCTCCTCTTTCTTTTTCTTCATTGGTGTCTTCTTCTTTTTCCTTTTACCCTGTTCTTTTCCAAAACTTTATTTTCCTTCTTATTACTGTCCTTCTTCTTAATCCATACTCCCTTATAACAGCTCCCCCTTCACACACAAACACACACATGCACATTTTTGCTTATTCCCTTCATTTTCTGTTTTTTTGTTGGTAAAACATTTTTATACCCAATTGAGGAAAACATCATGTGAATGTTTATTATTTCAACGAGGTTCAAACATTGCCCAAAATTCCACTTTTATTTCATTTAAAGAGATCTTACTTATATTTCTCTTTTATGTGAGACAATTTCCCCATTCCATCTCTTTCTTCTCCCTTTAATAATGATAAAAATCTTGGGAATAACAAAATACATTTGGAGCAACAAAAAGTCAAGTATATCAAAGGAATTAATGAAAAAAAAAACACGAGGGAAATCAAACTGTCCCAGATCTTAAACTATAGTATAAAGCAGTAATTATCAAAATTATGTGGTATTAAGAGATATAAATGTAGATCAGTGGAACAGAGTAGATATATACTTCACAGCAGCAAAAAATATATACTAATGTGTTTGACAAGTGTAAAGACATAAGTTTTTTGGATAAGAATTCATTATTTTGAAAAATTATTGGTAAAATTGGAAAACAATGCAGAAATTGGGCAGAGATCAATGGCTTACACTATTTGCTGAGCTAACATCAAAATGGATACACGACCTAGATATAAATACAGAGATAACATTAAAATTGGCAGAACGTGGAACATATTACTTATTAGATTTATGGATTGGCAATTTATGAATAAAAAGAGACATAGAGCAGAGTGATGTATTAAAGGCATAATTTAAATTACATTAAATATTTTTTTAAAATTTACAAGTAAAATAAATGTTGCCAATATTAGAAGGATAGTAGAAAACTGGGAGAATCTTTTAATAATCAGTTTCTCAGATAAAGGTCTCATATCTAAAATATATATAATACTTTGGCAAATCTAAAAGAATATGAGTCATTGTCCAATTAATAATTGGTCAAACCAGTTAACCAGTGAAGAAATCAATAAAATTTGTAGTCCTATGAAAAATAATATTCAAAATCATTAATGATTAGAGAAATGTAAATTAAAACAACCTTCAGATTTCATTTTACATTGACAAATGTTGGAGGGAATAATGCGGAAAAACTGGGACATGAATTCAGTGTTGGTGAAACTTTGAACTGATTCAACCATTTTAGAGAGCAATCCGGAATTATACCCAAAGAGTTATTAAAGTGCCTATACTCTTCGACCCAGCAATACCACTACTAGCTCTATTTTCAAAAATGACTAGGGAAAAAGGCAAAGAATCCATATGTTCTAAAATGTTTATAGCAGCTCTACTTGTAGTGGTAAAGAACTGGAAATTGTGGTGGTACCCATCAATTGAGGAACGGCTTAACAAGTTGTGGTATAGAATTTTGATGGAATACAACTATGCTCTAAGAAATGATGAGCTTGAGGATCATAGAAAAACCTGGCAAGACTTGCATGAAATAAGGAAGAGCAAAATGAGTATAATCAAGAGAAAATTGTATACAGTAAAAGTAAAATTGTTTTAAGAAGAACTTTGAGCACCTAAGGCATTTTGAGTATCATAAACATCTAAATAAACTATATAGGACTTATGAAGGAATTCACTAACTGCACCCAGAGAAACAATCTATAAAAAGAAATACGTATAGAATAATTTTCTACTTTATGCCCTGCCATATACATACACACCCACCCCAGCCACCCACCCCCTCCCCCTCCTACCCCCCCAATACACAAAAACATTCACATATACATAATGTGTCTAGTAGTAGCCATCTCTAGGATGGGGGAGGGGAAATAGGAAACAAATTACTTGATAATTTATTAAATATTTAAAAGGAATAGCAAGTTCTACATAACACATTTTCAGTTTCATATATAATCACCTTTTTTGTTTCAAAAATTTTATATTATATTTTTATAAATTTTATTTTGAGTTTTTAACATTCATTTCCACAAAATTTTGAGTTCCAAATTTTCTCTCCATCTCTCCCCTGCCCCCACCCAAAATGCCAAGCGTTCTGATTACCCCTACCACCAATCTGCCTTCCTTTCTAGCATTCCTCCCTTCCCTTATCCCCATCTTCTCTTTTGTCCTGTAGGGTAAGATAAATTTTTATACAACATTACCTGTATTTCTTATTTCCCAGTTGTATGCAAGAATAATACTCAACATTTGTTCCTAAAACTTTGAGTTTCAACTTATCTTTCTTCCTCCCTCCCCATCCATCACTACTGAGAAGGCAAGAAATTTAATACAGGCTATATATGTGTAGTTTTGCAAATGACTTTCATAATAGTCATGTTGTTTAAGCCTAAATATTTTCCCCTCCATCCTATCCTGCCCCACCCCCCATTTCTTCTATTCTCTCTTTTGACCTTCTCCCTCCTAAAGGGTGTTTACTTCTAATTGCTCCCTCCTCTCATTTGCCCTCCCTTCCATCATCCCCCCACCCTGATTATCCCTTTCTCCCCTATTTTCTTGTATTGTAAGATAGGTTTTCACACCAAATTGAGTCTGCATTTTATTCCTTCCTTGAGTCAAATGTGATGAGAGTAAGCTTCACTTTTTCCCTCTCACCTCCCCCCTTTTCCCATCCATTGAAAAGGCTTTTTCTTGCCTCTTTTATGAGAGATAATTTGCCCCATTCCATTTCTCCCTTCCTC
The DNA here is from genome assembly GCF_028372415.1 of Notamacropus eugenii. Taxonomy (NCBI): domain Eukaryota; kingdom Metazoa; phylum Chordata; class Mammalia; order Diprotodontia; family Macropodidae; genus Notamacropus; species Notamacropus eugenii. The sequence continues at coordinate 247,508,671 of NC_092872.1, read as the reverse complement.
CTCCCAATATATTCCTCCCTCTCACCCCTTAATTTTATTTTTTAGATATGATCCCTTCCTATTCAACTCATGCTGTGCCCTCTCTCTCTCTCTCTCTCTCTCTCTCTCTCTCTCTCTCTCTATATATATATATATATATATATATATATATATATATATATATATATATATATATATATATATATGTGTGTGTGTGTGTGTGTGTGTGTGTGTGTGTGTGTGTGTGTATAATCCCACCAACTACCCAGATACTAAGAAAAATTTCAAGAGTTACAAATATTGTCGTTCCATGTAGGAATGTGAACAGTTTAACTTTAGTAGGTCCCTTATGATTTCTCTTTTCTGTTTACATTTTCATACTTCTCTTGATTCTTGGGTATGAAAGTCAAATTTTCTTTTCAGCTCTGGTCTTTTCATCAAGAATGCTTGAAAGTCCTCTATTTCATTGAAAGACCATTTCTTCCCCTGAAGTGTTATACTCATTTTTGCTGGGTAGGTGATTCTTGGTTTTAATCCTAGTTCCTTTGACTTCTGGAATATTATATTCCATGTCCTTTGAGCCCTTAACGTAGAAGATGTTAGATCCTGTGTTATCTTGATTGTATTTCCACAACACTCGAATTGTTTCTTTCTAGTTGCTTGCAATATTTTCTTCTTGATCTGGTAACTCTGGAATTTGGCTGCAGTGTTCCTAGGAGTTTCTCTTTTTTTGGTTCTCTTTCAAAAGGTGATTGGTGGATTCTTTCAATATTTATTTTGTCCTCTGGTTTTAGAATATCAAGGTAGTTTTCCTTGATGATTTCATTAAAGATGATTTCTAGGGTTTTTTTTTTTATCATGGCTTTCAGGTAGTTCCAGAAGTTTTAAATTGTCTCTCTTGGATCTATTTTCCGAGTCAGTTATTTTTCCAATGAGACATTTCACATTATCTTCCATTTTTTTTCATTCTTTTAGCTTTGTTTTGTAATTTCTTGATTTCTCATAAAGTCATTAGCTTCCATCTGTTCCATTCTCATTTTTAAAGAACTATTTTCTTCAGTGAGCTTTTGAATCTCCTTTTCCATTTGGCTAATTCTGCTTTTTAAAGCATTCTTCTCCTCATTGGCTTTTTGAACCTCTTTTGCCAATTGAGTTAGCCTATTTTTAAAGATACTATTTTCTTCAGCATTTTTTGGGTCTCCTTGAGCAAGGTGTTTACTTGCTTTTAATGATTTTCTTACATCTCTGTCATTGCTCTTCTGGGTCTTTCCTCCACTTCTCTTACTTGATTTTCAGAATTCTTTTTGAGCTCTTCCATAACCTGAGACCATTGAATGTTTATTTTGGCTATTTGAGATACAGAAACCTTGACTTTTATGTCTTTCCCTAATGGTAAGCATTGTTCTTACTTATCTGAAAGGATGAGAGAAGATACCTGTTTATCAAGAAAGTAACCTTCACTAGTCTTATCTTTTCCCCTTTTGGGGGCATTTTCCCAACCAGTTATTTGGCTTTGGGGTTCTTTGTCAAGAGTAGGATATGCTCTGTGGACATGTAAGATCTTAGTCTCTCCAAGGTGGCACAATCAAGCCTGCACACTGTTCTTGGAGCAACCAGAAACTTTTGTGCCCAGACTCTGCGCATAGTAGAATTTCCTTTCCACAACCTCCTCTGCCACACCAGCACTAGGGGCTGAGATTCACATCAGCTGCTCAATTTCCCCCAGAGGCTTTAGGTGGGAGCAGGGCAGCCACTCAGTACTGTGATTCAGATGAGCGACTTTATGATGAGACCTCCAACAATGAATGCTGGCTACTGCTTGTGGTGGGAGCCACTGCAGCAATGCTGAGGCCTCTGCTGCTGCCACCTGGGGCTATAGGTATGGGGGAATCCTACTCCCTTCTTGGCTAACTGAGGAAGACCTCTCACTGACGTTTGGAACCTGCGGGTTGAGGGATCTGGGCTGCCACTGGGGATTCCATCCCCAAGGCCTGCTCTGGTCCTCCTCCTGGCACTGCACAGTCGAAACTGGTCTGTGCTGTTCCTTTTCCTTTGAGACAGACCTTTCCCTTCTGCCTTTCAGGTCATCCTAGCCTGGAAGTCTCCTCCACCCTGTTATTCCATGGCTTCTGCTGCTTTATTCTTTACAGGTATTTTATGGGTTGTGGTGGAAGAGCTTGAGTATGTGCATCTTTCTACTCTGCCATCTTGGCTCTGCCCCTTCACATAATCATATTTTTTAAAAAACATTCTACTGTTATGGAAATGCTTGTTTCATTTCATAAATTAAAAATAAAATAAAAATACACAAGGGATTCTGTCTAAGGTGATTTGTTTGGACAATGATGAAGACTTGAGTCATTTGCATAGATTGAAATAAATAAGCAGCAATCAAATGATTAGTGTATAACATGGCTGCATTCCCGGGGCTGAAGTGTTTTAGATCAACCATTGAGTATTGATGGTTCAATAACTTGTACCAAAAGCCTTTAATGTATAGGGCTTAGATCTGGGGAGGTCTTATGTGGACACTAGAGAACAATGAATGGTGTGAATAGTGATAGTGCCTTGCTGATCCAAGGTCATTAGCAACTATGCCCTTAACAAAACCTTTTGGGTTGTTCCCTGCTCTGGTAGGTGTACCCTTGCCAGATGTTCTTAAGTATGGTAGCAGGGAATGTACTGGAAGAAAGAGATTCACATCCTATTGGAGAAACAGTGCCATAAATTGGTCAAGGCTTTGTGATATTGTTGCTGGTGTATCTAATGCAGATCGAAACATGTATTTAATCTCATAAATAAATTTAAAAGAATTATCTGAAGCTCAAAGAGGTTATAGCTTACCTCAGCTCAGATACCTACTAAGTTCCAAAGGCAGGATTGAAGATAGGTCTTTATTATTGAGTACTTTATAAACAATAGTAGCTGTTATCAAACTTTTTCATCTCTGAAAATTTTACTCTGTTAAAGATTTAGGGCTCTGAAGAGATTTTGTTTCTGTCAGTTAGATCCATTGATATTTATTGTATCAGATATTAAAATGGATAAATTTTAAAATATTTAATTCACTTAGTAATATACATATCATGATAACACAAATATCGTATTTTTTTTGGAAAATAAGTATATACTTTTTAAAGTATTGAGAATAGTGGCATTGTTTTATGTATTTTTTGTAATGCTCTTTAATGTTTGACTCAATAGAAAATAGCTTTCGCATATCTGATTCTGTATTCAATCTGTTGTGATAAGTTGTTTTGGTTGAAATAACTAGAGACATTTAGGTAGTGCAGTAGATAAATTGCTGAACCCGAAGTCAGCAAGACCTGAGTCCAAATACGGTCTTAAACATTACTTGTGTGACCCTGCATTGTTCACTTAATTTTTTAAAATTTAATTTTATTTTGAACTTAAGAAATGCAACAAACATTTCCATAATAATAACATGGAAATATATCTCCAACATTATAAAATAAAAAGATGATTGTACATAAAACTGAAAATCTATATACAATTTGCTGTTCCTTTTAAAATATATAATAAAGTTATCATGTATCTTTTCCACCTTTTATTCTCCTTACCCTCCCTAGAGATTGCCATCATTACACCAAATATGTGCATATATATCGATATAGATATATGAAAAACCATTCTTTATATACTTCTATTTATCACTTCTTTCTCTGTTTGCAGAGAGTACCTTCCTTCATATGCCCTTTGTTGTTAATTTGACTATTTATAATAGCTAAAATTCCTTGGTCACTCAAAGTTGTTCTTAAAACAATACTAGCTTTACTACATACAGTATTGTTTTAGTTCTCATTTTGTTGTTCATTATTTCATGCAAGTGTGTCATGTTTTTCTGAGATCATTCAGCTCATCATTTCTTCTAGGACAGCAGTACCTCATAACAATCACGTGCCATAATTCCTTCAGCCATTCCCCAAATGATGGGCATTCCCACAGGTTACTCCTTAGGACTCTAAGCTACAAAGCAAATGCCAACTTGAATCTGCTGAGAAGCTTCCTCATTGGGTACTCCTTACACCAATTATATCATAGATCCAGTAAGAAGAATACATATTTTGGGTTTTGAAAATTCATAGCCAAAAGTGAAACACTATTTGACTACTAGGTAATTATTATAGTTTGCTGGTTAAAAGATTATTCAAATTCACAAGTAATTTGATATTTGATCTCTTTCATGAAGATCATTATTGTTTACTGGAGAAAGACAGTGTGCTATTATGGAAAAAGACACTGAATGTGGAGTCTAAGGATTTGAGTTTGAGTTCCAAGCTCTGTTTTGAAATCTTGGACAAGCTATTAAATTACCATTGGTCTCAGTATCTTCATCTGTAAGATAAAGCTTTGTAGTGGATGAACTCTAAGTTCATTTCCAGCTTTAAAAACAATTCTCTTATCTTATGAGTATAAACACTCAATCAAAAGGAATTAAATGTCTTCCTGAGATGTTTATATCAATCTTTATGAAAAAACTAAAATTCATTTCTGACCTGAGTTCCATTTCATTATGTAATTCAACACAAATAAATAACTTTTACATATAAAACAATGATGAAATTGTTAATCATAAATTATGAGAATATGGTACTTTATAATTTGCAACATGTTTTTTCTTTCATTATCTAATTTGGTTCTCATGACAATGCTAGTAGATAGATAAAGCAGTTATAAAAATTCTCATTTAACAGATGAGAAAACTAAGGTTTGGAGGGAGATGATACAGATAATCCCACAATTAGTGACTTGTAGGAGTGGGATCTAAGGCAGAAAACATCTAGTATCGACCAATGTCAAATTTTGTTCTCATTGATGATAAACCAGTAAAGTATAATTCACTATTAATATTCAGTCCAATTTTTTCTTCTATTAGGCCATAATTAAGCTGAAAACTGAGTGGCATCTCTAGTACATTGTCCACCCATACTCTCCCACCCAACGGCATGGATGAATCAGACACTGGTCTCTGAGTTCTTGGTGAAAGAATTCTCAGAAACAACTCACCTTCAACCTTTGTTCTTTGTCTTTTTCCTCTCCCTCTATACAGTGGTCCTCTCTGGGAACAACCTCACCTTTGTCACAATCAGTTTTAATCCCACTTGCACACACCTTTGTATTTCTTTCTGGTCGGTTTAGCTGTGGTTGACATCCTGGATACCTCCACAATTCTTCCAAAACTGCTTGAAAACATGGTGGGTAGAAAGACCATATCCTAGGAAGGTTGCATGGCCCAACTGTATTTCTTCACTTGGTCCTTAGGATCTGAGCTGCTACTTTTCATAGCCATGGCTTATGACAGGTATGTGGCCATCTGCCATCCTCTCCACTGTAGCACCATGATAAGCAAGAAGGTCTGTACATTATTAACTGCTGGTATTTGGTCAATCAGCATTCTTAACACCAGCATTAACATCAGCCTTATGCTTCCATTTTCTTTCTGCCATTCCAATGTAGTCAATCACTTCTTTTTTTGTGAGATACTCCTTTTATTGAAACTTTCCTGCAGCCATACTTACCTGAATGAAACTATAGCCTTCACAACAGATGTATTCTTAACTGTGGGAATTTCATGATCATGATGTTTTCCTATGCCTGTGTTATCTTCAGCATCCTAAAAATTTGCACTGCTGAGGGCAAAAAGAGAGCCTTCTTTATCTGTCCCTTCCTCCTCATTGTGATTTATATATATTACAGCAGTGTAATTTACTCCTATGGCCATCTTCCAACTACTCTTTGGATAAGGATAAAGTTGTGTCTGTGATATGCACATCAGTGGCTCCCACCCTCAACCCTCTTATTTATACTTTGAGAAACAAAGGTATCAAAGTGGGGCTCAAGAAAGTATTCTCTTTCTTCAAAAGATGTTGAGCGGTCCAGATGCCGAAGGTGTGAATGAGGAGATTTCCAAATGCCTTTCCAATAATCTTGGCTTAGTATTAATGCTTGAAGATTACTGATGTTACAAAGTCTTCTAATCCAAGATACATTTCTCAAATTTCAAAAATATTGTTGTTCTTGTAGACACTTATAAAAAGTGACCTTTTCTCCCACCTTCTGCAATTTGGAGGCACATTTTTTCTAGAGCTTTCTTTGGTGCTTTTTTTCCTATTAGCTCTTGTAATATGGAAATAATACTTTTAATTCTTTCAAAAGAATAATACACAGTTCAGAGGTGAGCTTGAATACTTTTTAAAAAACTTACTTTTTATTAAATTGTTTTATTTGTTTTCAGTGTTCTACAGTCACTTCCACATATTTAGTTGTTTTTCCTCCCTCTCCCTCATTGCCCCCTCACTCCCCACTTCCTTCCTGAAAAGGTGTACAATCTTATATAGGTTTTCCACATACACTCCTATTAAATACATTTTCACATTAGTCATGTTGGATAGAAGAATTGAAATGATTGGAGAAACCACAAAAGGAAACAAAATATAATACAAAAGAAAATGATCTCCTTCATTCTATGATCCAATTCCATAATTCTTTCAATGGATGTGGAAAGTGTTTTGCCTCAAGAGTCTACTGTGAATTTTTTAACTCCTTGTCTTACAATGGAGTACTGTCTATCAGAAAAATTCCTCTCACACTCTGGTTGTTTCTATATTCTGTAAGGGAAAGGAGCTGGGACTACAACTAAGGACTACAACCAAACAAAGCTGGGCATAATATTTCAGGCAAGGAAATGGACATTCAGTGAAATAAGGGATTTCCAGACCTTCATGACAAAAAGGCCAGAACTCAATAGAAAATCTGATCTTCAGACACAGGTCTCAAGAGAGGCATAAAAAGGAAAACAGGGGAAAAGAAAAACTTGTTACTCAGTATGGGCAAACTGTTAACATTTCTATAAGGGAAGATGACACTTGTTAACCTTGTGCATTGTATATTTATTGTGAAATATAAAAGGGATATACATAGATGGAGAAAGTGAGTATAAAGTAAATGATGTGATGATAAAATGTGATTGAATAGTGTAAAGGGAGATATGAGCATGAGGAGGCAGAAAATGGTAAGTTACATCATAGGAAGAGGAACAAAATTATATTACAGTAGAGGAAAAGAGAGGAGGGAGAGGAGCATTGTTTGAGAGGTACTCTCATCTGTTTTAGTTCAAGGAGGGAACAACAAACCTAATAAAGTATATAAATTGAACTAGCTCTATAGGCAGTAAGAGGGGAAGAGGGAAAGAAAAGGGAGGGAAGGGTAAAAGAGAGGGAATAAGTAGTAAGGGTAAAGGAGACTAAAAGGAAGCAGGCTGAAAGAAGGAAGGGAAGACTGTGGGTGGTGGTGGTCAAAAAAAAATTAAAAACAGACACAGATAGGTACTTACGTGGTAATTTGTGAGAATATCACTTCTTATTATTCCTACTAAAAAGTAAGAAAACATATACATAGATATTGGTCAATCATTGTTCTGTTTATTTGTAAAGAAAAATGTAGCTCCCTGGTTTCACAGCTAAGTAGAACCTAAACAATAGCTTTAGTTCATTCTAGAAACTATATTTGCATATTTTCTTTCTCTGATAGTGTGAAGTGTAGCACTGAAGATGTAAAATCTGATTGTTTTTCTGAATAAAACATTCTTACTATATCAATTGAATTTAAAATTTTTTTCTGGTTTGTTTTTAGATGGAAAATCTTCAAAATTACATTTCTCTTTTATATAAAGCAACAGGATGAAATGTTGCATTCAAAGGAGTCGACCTACTAGATGGGATGACATCATCTAGTGAAAATATAATTAATTATCAAAATTAATACTTGATATATATTTTACAGGTAGTTAAGTTTTTATGGTCAAGGCACATGATTTCTTTTGTTTCTTATTTTAATCTTAGTACGTCATTTGAGGATTCTTCAACTCCTTTACACAGGTATACATTAGTAAATTTTAATATACTTTACCAATAAGATCTCCTTCACCTACCTCAAGCATATTCAATCTATCTTGACCTTTGAGGTAGCCATAGCACAAGGACGATAAATCACAGGAAAACAAATATATGCTGCAAAGGGAGCAGCAGGAACCAGAAAAGAAGAAAGTCAAAGAGAATAGAGTTTGCCTGACATTGCTCCTTAGGTCGAGGATGGCAACTGTGTCTTGCCAGCCCTTGCCTGTCTCAGTCACTAGGAAGAGCCTTTTATTTTTTTAAAAGTAATTTATTTATTTTTAGTTTTCATCATTCATTTACACAAGATTTTAAGTTCCAAATTTTTCCCCATCTCTCCTCTCCTCCCATCCCAAGACATCTTGCATTCTGATTACCCCTTCCCCCAATCTTCCCTCTCTTCTATCACACCCCTCCCTTCCCTTATCCCTATCTCCTCTATTTTTTTGTGGGGCAAGAGAGATTTCTATACCCCATTATCTGTTTTTCTTATTTCCCAGTTACATGTAAAAACAATTTTTTACATTTGTTTTTAAAACTTTGATTTCCAACTTCTCTCTCTTCCTCCCTCCCCACCCATTCCCACTGAGAAGGCAAACAATTCAATATAGGTTATAAATGTGTTGTTATGCGGAAGACTTCTATAAAAGCCATGTTGTGAAAGAGTATCTATATTTCACTCCATCCTGTCCTGCCCCCTATTTATTCTATTCTCTCTTTTGACCTTGTCCCTTCCCAAAAGTGTTTACTTCTACTTACCCCTCCTCTCATTTTCACTCCCTTCTATCATCACTCCAATACCCAACTTATCCCTTTGTCCCCGCTTCGTGTAGTATAAGATAGATTTTCATACAACATTGAGTGTGTATGTTATTCCCTCCTTAGTGAAATGTGATGAGAGTAAGCTTCATTTTTCCACTCTCACCTCTACCCTTTTCCCCTTCATTGAAAAAGGTTTTTCTTGCCTCTTTTATGAGACATTATTTGCCCAATTCCATTTCTCCCTTTCTCCTCCCAATATATTCCTATCTCACCCCTTAATTTTCTTTTTTTTCAGATGTCATCCCTTCCTATTCAACTCACCCTGTGCCCTCTGTCTTTATATATATGTATAATCCCTCCAACTGCCCAAATACTGAGAACAATTTCAGGAGTTACAAATATTACCTTTCCATGTAGGAATGTGAACAGTTCAAGTTTAGTAAGTCCCTTATGATTTCTCTTTCTTGTTTATCTTTTCATGCTTCTCTTGATTCTTGTGCTTGAAAGCCAAATTTTCTATTCACCTCTGGTCTTTTTTTTATCAAGAATGCTTGAAAGTCTTCTATTTCATTGAATGACCATTTTTTTTCCTCTGAAGCATTTTGCTCAGTTTTGCTGGGTAGATGGTTCTTGGTTTCAATTCTATCTCCTTTTACTTTTGCAATATTATATTCCAAGCCCTTCAGTCCTTTAGGATAGAAGCTGCTAAATCCTATGTTATCCTGATTGTATTTCCACAATACTTGAATTATTTATTTCTGGTTGCTTGAAATTTCTCCTTGCCCTGGGGAATCTGAAATTTGGTTACGATATTCCTAGGAGTTTTCATTTTGAGATCTCTTTCAGAAGATGATTGGTGAACTCTTCCCATTTTTATTTTACTGTCTGGTTCTAGAAGATCAGGGAAATTTTCTTTGATGACTTCTTGGAAGATGATGTCTTGGCTTTTTTTGGTCATGGTTTTCAGGTAGCCCAATAATTTTAAAATTATATCTCCTGGATCTATTTTCCAGTTTAGTTGTTTTTCCAGTGAGATATTTCACATTGTCTTCGATTTTTTCATTCTTTATGGTTTATTTCATAATTTATTGGTATCTCATAAAATCATTGTCTTTCACCTACTTCTTTCTAGTTTTTAAGTTACTATTTTCGTCAGTGAGCTTTTAGAACTCCTTTTCCATTTGATCAGTTCTTAAGACATTCTTCTCTTCATTGGCTTTTTAGATCTCTTTTGCCATTTGGGTTAGTTTGTTTTTAAAGGTGTTATTTTCTTCAGTATTGTTTGGGTCTACTTTAGCAAGCTGTGACTTGTTTTTCATGATTTTCTTGCATTGTCCTCATTTGTCTTCCTAATTTTTCCTACACCTCTCTTACTTGATTTTTAAAATTCTTTTTGACCTCTTCCATAGTCTGAGACCATTTCATATGTATTTTGGCCCTTTGCATGTATGAGCTTTGACCTTGTTTTCTTCCTCTAGTTGTATGCATTGCTCTTCTTCATCTGAAACATTGAAGAAAATACCTATTCAACAAGAAAGTAACCTTCTATAGTCTCATTTTTGCACCTTTTTGGCTATTTTCCCAGCCAATTATGTTACTTTTGAGTCCTTTGTCAAGTGGAGGGTATACTACCCCGGACTTCAAAAGTTTTGTGCAGCTGTTCTCAGAGATATCTCTAGGGATATATGTTTTCAGTTCCTCCAATGGGGCTTAGTCAAGGGAGAGTAGTTTACAACTCTCCTGATCTGTACTCTGGTCTGTGAGCAACCACAAGCACTCTTTTTTTGCCTTGGATCTGGGAGTTGGATTCCTTCTCCAAGGCTGTCACCAGATTGTCCACACCAGTGCTTCTCCTCACCCCATGACTTCCACTCAGGAGTGAGACCAAGATCAGCTACTTGATTCCCATGGTCTGTAGGCATAGAGCTCCAGAAGTAGCGACTGCTGTGGAAGTGCCTGATGTTGCCCTGAGGATGGGGATGGACTAAGCTCCCCTCTCACCAGGTGAAATATCTTCCTCACTGACCTATGAAGCTGTGTTTGGAGTTTGTGTGTTGAATAATCTGGACACCACAGCAGCTATCTGTGATTCAGAGCCCTGATGCATGCTCCAGTACTATTTGTGCTACAATGCCCACCCTGGGTTGTGCTTGACTTTGAGGCTCATGCAACAGAACTTCCCTTTTTATCTTCCAGGCTCTCTTCAGCAGGAAATCTGTCTCATTCTGTAATTTTGTTCTAGAATTTGTTTAGGGTCATTTTTTACTTGTATTTTAAGGACTTTAAGGAGAGACCTCAAGAAGATATGTGCTCCTACCCCACCATCTTGGATCTGAACCTAACATCATAGATTTAGAGATGAAAGTGACCTCATGTGATTTCTAGTCCAATTCCTTCATTTTATAGATGTAGAAACTGAGGCCCAGAAACTTGACCTACGTCATCTATGTAATAGGTGTCAGAGGAAGCATGAGAAGGCAGATGCTCTGACTCGATGGTCAAAGTTATAAACCTTCCTGTCTCTATGGATTTTTTCTTGGGGTCCTGATCTGGAATAAGTTCTATATCCCTAAAGTCTTCACTGTACCAGAGTTGACACTTAATTACTCCTTTGGCATCCTTCCCAGGAAACCACACTCCAGAAATTCTCAAGTGACCTCTCTTGGTATATCTCTTTCACATCTTATGCCACCTTTCTCTTTAAAGGTTAGCTCATTGTTTGATACTTAGCAGATTATCCTGACAGTGGTATTGTTAGAATTTATATGGTTATTATGTCCTCACTAAAATAATAAGATAATTACTTTATTATTGTTTGAATTGACTAAAGTCCACTTAACTTCTTTTCTCCCAGTGATAGGAGCTTAGCAACAGAATCCAGAATTTTGGGTCTTTCAAACTGAAAAAAAAATTCTCAGGTTAGCATCTCAGCACTACATAGTTTTATGGAATTTATTCAAATATAATAGATTGAAAAAACTCTAACCAGAGGTTAGCATACACTGTATCCTGACAGAGAAGTGATGGATTCATGAGGCAGAATGAGACATTTATTTTCAGGTGGCCATTGAGAAAATTTACTTTACTTCACTGTGCATATTTTTGGTAAGTGATTTATTTTTTTATTTTTTGAAATGGAAAGGAATAAGAGGTATAGAAAAATAAATGGTTCTTAGTTGAAAAAAATGTTACCATAGTGAGTATTGGACCCTGAATCAGAATATTGGGATTGGATTCCTAAGTCTGTTCCCTAACTACCTGTATGATCTTTATCAAGACACATTTTCCTCTGTAAATCTTAGCATCCTCTTGTCCAAAATATATGATTTGGAATAGATGACAATGAACATTTCTTTCCAACTTTCATGTTCATTGACTAAACACTAGGTTCCTCTTGGTGGCTAATGATATGTCACTAGATATGTCATTGGATCCTCAACATTCTTGGAAATTTAACTTTTGCCTGTTGATTGTCATAGAATTACTGACCTCTCTTTAATCATCCTCATTTTTTTACATATCTGTCTCCTATTTGTGTGGCTTTGAGTAAGTCATTTAAACTCTTTGTTTCTCAAATTCCTCGTCTATTAGATAAAGAAGTTGGACTAGGTGACTCCTAAGATTTTTTTATACTAATAATTACCTATAGTTCTCCCATGGCTAATGGCAATCTTTAGAATCACTGTCCCCATCCCAGCTGGTGCTCTCATTAAGCTATGTCATAATGGAGACTGAGGGAAGAATAACAAAAAAAATAAAGATAATAATAAATAGTAATAATGACCAATAATAGTAATAATTGATAATAGGTGGCAATATGATACCCTCTTTTTTCTCCATTGATGTCCCATTTCAAATAAGTAGTCAAGAAATTTATGGACCTCGCTGACCCCTCCTTTCCTGCCCACAGAGCCCTAGAGTTCTTTACATGGTACTCTGCTGTACCAGCTTGTCTTCATGTAGTCTGGGGTAAGGGTCTGCTTCTTATTCTTAAACAAAGATTCTCATTTCAAAGTGTTTCAATCCAGATCATCTCACTGAGACCTCAGGAAGTACAGGACCTCCCAGGGCTGTATTTGGCCTGAGTGAAGTTTAAACATATCCAGGCCATCTCAGCTGAACAATAAATAATAGACCCTGGGGACAGCTCCTTGACTGGAAGCACACTAGACCTTAAGAAGGTTCACCTCACAAAATTTCATCTCACATGAATCCACAAAGAATTCCCTGTTTCTGGACCTTTTGGCTTCCAGCTCAGACATGTTCACTTTCAGATATGTTTGATCAGACCATTATAACCCTTTTTATTTTGCTGATGAAATGATAGCCTCCTATTCTTTTGTAAATGAATGCACATCCAGAGTCATTACCAGAAAGCTGCTTAATATATGTATTTCGATTTGTAGATTAAGCACCTCAAACATTTCACCAGCTGGATTAAAATGCTTTTTTCTCTTGGAACACATCTTTAATTTTCCCATCTCTGTGCCAATGTTTATACAATTCACTCTGCCTAGATTGTGCTCTCCCTCATTCCTGTCATACTTTCCATCTTTCAAGCTCCAGGTCACATTCCTCCTCCTCCATTAAGCTTTTGCAGGTGAAGGAAAGCATATTTTTTTCTCTCTTTCCATGTAGTAATCATATTATTTAGTTCATTTCCTAAATAGTTCTTATGTTGTGGTTTTATGTTGTGGGCATTTATGATTATACATTTCTTTTTTCTAGTATACTGGAAACTGTTTAGGAGAAGCAAGTAAGTATGATTCATTGTTGTAATTAACTTACTTGTGGGAAATACGTTGTAGATTTTATGGAAAGTATCTAACAGATTTCATATCTAATTTAGAGTGAAATTATTTTTCCTTTATCAGGTGGGATTTCATTTAGTTATTTCCTTTCCTGGGATAAAAAAAAATCCTGCATCTGCAGGTGTTAATGAGCTAACTCTATAGAGAAGGAAGGATAGAGACTAATAAGCTTCTGGTATTAGGGAAGCCAGAGTCCAGTCTGAGTAGGAGAGAAATTGTCCCTAGGAGGTGTTGCTGATGCAGCTTTATGGCGGAGGGCAGATCAAGGGAAGGAAATGTCCTCAGTATCTCAATGCAAGCTCACACCTCTAATTCATAGTTAAGACTTCACTCTTCTGAGCCCTTTTGTGCCTTAACTTGGTACTAAGGAAAGCCTAAATGAGAGGCTGAGATTTTGCATTTGAACTATTCTACAGGGTAGAAAATGAACCTCGGGGAAGGTATCTCTGCAAAGTCTCACTGAAAATAACACTAGTCATTGGTACTTAAACGTTGCCAGTAGGGCACTTGAGCTCTCTGAACACTTAATCTCACAGCAGTTACTTAGAGTTGCCCTAGGGAAGACTCTGCTTTTTTGTATCTCAGAGCTGTGTCTTACTCTTAAAGAAAGTATACTCTTTTCAGGTGATTTGAATCTAGATTACGGAAATGGGGGTGTAGCTGGAGGGCAAATTACTTTCTTTTCTGCTTTTGTTTTTTGTTTTTATTTTTCAATTCTTTTTAAAAACAATTTATTCATTTTTGTATTCATTTAATTTTTTTTGGATAATGAATTCTTTCCCACCCTTTCAGCCCTGCCCCACCCATGAAGTTAACAAATGTGATGTCAATTATGCATTTGAAATCATGCAAAACATATTTCAATATTAGTAATGTTACCAAAAAAGAAAGTGAAAGTGAAAAAAATATGCTTTAATTTGCATTCAAATTCCATCCATTATTTCTTTGGAGGTAGATAGCATGTTTTTCAGCATAAGTCCTTGGAATTGTCTGGTATCTTTGTATTGCTGAGAGTAGCTGAGTCATTCACAGTTCTTCATTGAATGATATTACTGTGGCTGTGTACAATATTCTCTTAGTTCTGTTGACTTCAATATTCATCAGTTTATTTAAGTATTTCATGTTATTTTATAAAATCATACCACTTGTCATTTCTTATAGCACAAGAGTATGCTACTACAATTATACACCACAGTTTATTCAGCCATCCCCCAATGGATGGACAGGTCCTTGATCATCCCAATTGTTAACCACCACAAAAGAAGTGCTAAAAATATTTTTGTACATATAGATTCTTTTTTCCTATTTTTTAGCTCCAGGTTTATGGTATAAAAATTAATAATACCCCATTTACAGATGGAAAAACCAAGGTTCAAAGAGATCACAATGATGTGTTTAAGATCACAGAACTTAAAACTGTCAGAGATTCAACTCAAAATTAGGTATTTAGATTCTCAGTCCAGTGGTTAGTTGTTTTTCTTTTTTTCTACACTATTCATGATAGTCTTTTTCTTATTTGTAGCCTCAGTGCTTATTACAGTGCCTGGCACATAGTAGGTATTTAATAAATGTTTATTAAATTTAATAAAAAGAAGTAACAAAAATAACATATGATCCTTATCTTCTGGGAGGAAATGTAGTCAAAGACAGAACAATGGGAAAAGATTATAATGTAAAACAGAAGAAAATGGTAAAAGAAAAGTATGTATATGTTAGGGAATTGATATCACAGGTAGAAGGAATTGACTAGGGTTTGAATTTTACATTAATCTCATTTGGAGAAACTGCTAATGTTGTTATTTTCAATATGTGTTTTCACCACTTAGTAACAATTCTAATTTTGTAATATGAACTAAAACCTATTTATTTCTACCCGAAAGAGTTTTTTGAATTTTAATGTAAATATGTATATTTGTTTCTGCTGAAGTTCGGCAGATATGTTTATTATCACATGAGGAAGCCTGTCCTTTGGAAGACATCCACTGGCAGATCTAGGAGGCATCGTCTGGTCGAATGGAAGTGAACAATCAAACAATGGTGACTGAGTTTATCCTGCAGGGTTTCTCTGAGACATCTCCACTTCAGACTGCCCTTTTTTTCATCTTCTTCTTCCTTTATATCATGGCCCTAGCAGGCAATGCTCTCATTGTGGTGGCCATCAGCCTAGATTCAGGTCTTCACACTCCCATGTATTTTTTCCTTGCCAACCTGGCCATCTTAGATATTGGCTGCACAACCACAGTTCTGCCCAAATTGCTGGAGAACCTTGCAGACAAAAAATCCATCTCCTATGCTGGGTGTATAACTCAGTTGTTTTTCCTTACATGGTTTTTGGGTGCTGAACTCCTGCTTTTCACAGCGATGGCTTATGACAGGTATGTGGCCATCTGCCACCCCCTCCATTATACTACCATGATGAGTAGAATGGTTTGTATCCTCCTAGCTGGTAGTGTGTGGGCTGTTAGTACCATCAGCTCATCAGTACACACTGGCCTTATGATACAGTTAATCTTCTGTGGTCCAAATCAAATTAAACACTTTCTGTGTGAAATCCCCACTTTGCTACTGCTCTCCTGCACCTCCACATACCTGAACAATATCATGATAGTCATTGCAGATATATACTTTGGGGTGTTTAATTTTATGCTCACTATGGCATCCTATGGCTTCATCATTTCCAGCATCCTGAAGATCCGCACCACAGAGGGCAAGAAGAAAGCCTTCTCTACTTGTTCCTCTCACCTCATTGTGGTCACTATATATTATACCACAGTTATATACACATACATTCTCCCTGGCTCTGGGTCCTCCATGGATAATGGCAAAGTAGTTGCTGTCCTATACACCACTATCAGCCCCACTTTAAACCCTCTCATTTATACTCTACGCAATAAGGATTTCAAAAGAGCCCTCAAGAAAATGTTTCCATTTATTAAATAAATAATTGTAATTTGTTCACACGACTTGGTTGTAATTATATTTTTGAAATTCCAGCATAAAAATATCATGTAAAAGGTAATTTAGGTTCTTTGAGCCTTAGTTATTGGATTAATATAATAATTTTTACTCAGAATCCCAGAACTAGAATGGGTGTCTGTGACCACTTTGATCCTCATCACATCCTTGTTGTACTCTCAACTTCCTTATTTCAGTTTTGGGCCACACAACACCCTCTCAGTCACCATAAACTTATCTATCTTTGCCCTCTTATCATTTGTTCACATTGAATCAATTGCTAGCCAAATTCTGTCTATTTTTATTCCACAATATCTCTCACACCATTTTTCTTCTCTTCACTCAAATCATACATCCCAGGTCATATCCCCATGATTTATTCTTTTTGCTTCTAATGTCTTCCTCCCTTCTCCTGGCAATCTATTCTTTATACATAACTCTCCTAAAGTCCAGACTTTAATCATACCATTTTCCAAGAAAACATTTTAGAAGATCCTTATGACATACGGGAAAATAAAAAACAAATTACTTACCTTCAAGCTTAAAGTTCTTTGCAATTTCACTATCTAAAATAATATGCTTTTATTTATGTTTTCCATCATCCCTTTATGTACATTCTACTTTTCAACCAATCTGTGCTGCTGGTTTTGTGTAAAGGTAGTAAGGTGGCATAATGGAGAGACCATTGACCCTGGAGTTAGGAAAGCCTGAGTTTGAATGATACTTCAGATATTTATTAGTTGTGTGACCCTAGACAATTCATTCAACCTTAGTCAAATTCAGCATCCTCATAGGTCAAATGAGGATGATAATATTGTCCTTCTCACAGGATCAATGTGAAAATCTAGTGAGAAAATAAATATGTAAAGTACTTTTTAAATCTAAAAGAGAGCTATATCAATATTAGCTATTATTTTTACACTTCATGAATATCTGGGCAAAAAGTACTGGAGCCAAAATATATACATGCAAATCCTAGACCTTCTACTTTAATACTTGCGTGACTTTGAGCAAATCCTTTCATCTCCCTGAATCTCAGTTTCCTCAGCTATAAAATGAGAGTGTTGAACTAGATGATTTCTGAGGTTTTTTCAGTTATATATTAATGATGCTATGATGTCTTTCATCTTTGAGAGTATGGTTACTCTAATTATATAAATTCATTCTGATATTTTCAAATGCCTGGAATTCACTTTCTCTTCATCTCTGCTTTTCTAAATTAGTCTTTCCTTTCTCAAATCAGGTTGAAGTTAAATGTCTCATTTTCCCCCAAACATCTTCACAGATCTCCTTCACCAGAAAGTGTTCTCTCCTTCTCCAGAAAGTGTTCTCTCCTTCTCTATTTTTTTCAAAAAGATATTTTCTTAATTGTATGTAAACATTTATTATTATTTATTTGTTTTTGGTTTTCAATGATCATTTCCACAAAATTTTAAGTTCCAAATTTTCTCCCAGTCTCTCCCTTGTCCCCACCCCAAGATACCTTGCATTCTGATTATCCCTTTCCCCAATCTGCTCCCCCTTCTATCACACCCTTCCCTTCCTTATCCCCATCTCCTCTATTTTCTTGTAGGACAAGATAAATCTCTGTACCTCATTATCTGTATTTCTTATTTCCCAGTTGCATGTAAAAACAATTTTTAACATTTGCTTTTAAAACTTTGAGTTCCAACTTCTCTCCTTTCTTCCCTTCCCACCCATTCCCACTGATAAAGCAAGAAATTCATTATAGGTTATACATGGGTAGTTATGCAGAAGACTTCCAAAAAAACTCATGTTGTGAAAGAATGTCCTAGTACATGGTCAATTTTTGTATATGTGCCATGTGAGAAAAAGGTATATTCTCTTCTATTCCCATTCATTTTTCCCCAGAGATCTATCATATGTACCTTATCCAGAGTTTTATTTACCTCCTTAACTCCTTTCTTGTTTAATCTGAGGTTAGATTTATCTAGTTCAGAGAGGGGGAAGTTGAGGTCCCCTATTAGTACAGTTTTGCTGTCAATTTCTTCCTTCAACTCCCCCAACCTCTCCTCTAAGAATCTGGATACTATACTACTTGGAGCATAAGTGTTTAGTAATGACATTGCATCATTGTCTATGGTACCTATAGTTTCCATCCTTATCTCTTTTGATTAAATCTATTTCTGCTTTTGTTTTGTTTAAGATTAGGATTGCTACTTCTGCTTTCCTTGCATCAGCTGTAGCACAATACATTCTTCTTCAACCTTTGATCTTTATTCTGTGTGTATCCCCCCGTTTCAAATGTGTTTCTTGTAAACAACATATTGTTGGATTATAACTTTGAATCCATTCTGTTATCCATCTCCATTTTATGGGAGAGTTCAATCCATTCACATTCACAGTTATGATTACAATTTTGCATTTCCCTCCATTCTCTTTCCCACTATTTGTGCTTTTAGCTCTTCCGTCTCTCTTCCCCTCCTCAATAGTATTCATTTTTTACCTCCTCCTCCTGCAGCCTTCCCTTCCTTCTTTTAATCCCCTTCACTTTTACTTCCCTTTAACCTTATTGCTTCTTCCCTCCCTTTTAGCTTCCCTCCCCTTTCTTCACCTTTTCCCTCCTATTACCTATAGAGCTAATTAGGATTATCTACTTAAGTTTATTGTTCCCTCCTTGAAACAAATTAGATGAGAATACCTCTTGTACAATGCTCATCTCCCTCCCCTCTTTTCCTCTATTATAATTTTGTACTTCTTCCTATGATATAATTTACCATTTTCTGCTTCCTCCTTTTCACACCTCCTGTTACAGTCCCTTCACATACTTAAATCATATTTTTAACATGACATCATTTACTTTGTACCCGTTCCCTTTAAGTATATTCCTTTTATATTTCATAACAGAGGCACATTTATCAAGATTAACAGGAATCATCTTCCCTTATAGGGAGATAAACAGTTTGCCCAAATTGAGTAACAAGTTCCCCCCCACCCCCACCCCATTTACCTTTTTATGCCTCTCTTGAGACCTGCATTTGAAGATCGAATTGTCTATTAAGTTCTGGTGTTTTTGTCAGGAAGGTTTGGAAATCCCTTACTTCGTTGAATGACTATCTCCTTGCCAGAAATGTTATGCTGAGCTTTGCTGGGTAGTTGATCCTTGGTTGTAGTCCCAACTCCTTTCTTTATGGAATATTGGATTCCAATTCCTTCTATCTTTTAATGTAGAAGCTGCAAGGTCCTGTGTGATCCTGACTGTAACTCCTTGATATTTGAATTGTTTCTTTTTGGCTGCCTGTAGTATTTTCTCCTTCACTTCACAGTTCTGAAATTTGGTAATGATATTTCTTGGGGTATTGAGTTTGGGATCCCTTTTGGGAGGTGAGTGGTGGATTCTTTTCACGACTATTTTGCCCTCTGGATCTAGCACTTCTGGGCAGTTTTCCTTGATGATTTCCTGGAAGATATTGTCCAGACTCTGTTTTTCATCATGGCTTTCTGGCAAGCCAAAAATTCTTAAACTTTCTCTCCTGGATCTATTTTCCAGGTTAGTTGTTTTTCCAATTAGATATTTTTCATTTTCTTCTATCTTTTCATTCTTTAGATTTGGTTTGATGGATCCTTTTTTTTTTTTATTTTTAACACAGTTTATAACAGATAAAGCAATTCAAACTTTTGGTCAGGTGATACATCTTTTTAAAGCATTTCCAATATGGACCACAAAAGAGGTTTTTTCTTTTCTTTTCTTTTTTTTAACATTAACCAGCTGAGACACAGATAATATTTATGTTGCTAACTTCACAAACTGTTGACCTAATTGTCTCCATAGAATTACTAAAAATTAAACGACTCTGACTTAATATTGTTGGTCTAAAATCCTATGCCTAATAGCTTAATTTTATACTTAACCTTGGATGTTCCCCTACCCATAATCTATAATTGAATAGATCTGGTATTAAGTTCACAAACCTTTTGACTTTAGGAAATTGCCACCAGTAGTAAGGACATTGCAGGGATACAATATCTCCCCAAGTTCATGTCAACCCCAGGTAGGATTAGATTATCCACTTGCATTCAGTCAGGCTTAAAGTCTGCCAGGTGTCAGTAGGGAAATTGAGTCAGGAGAATCCCACCTCAGCCCATGCTGAACAGCTGCTCTCCCACCCTTCCCTTGAGATCACCTATGCAGTTCATACCAGCATCTCATCAGATTATTGGCATCATGTATTGGAGGCTCAGATTGCCTTTCTTGCTTCCCATACCTGGAGTTAGACTCAGAAGAAGAGTCACTTAATTGTCCCATAGCATCTAAAAATGGCAAGTTCCAATAACCAGGTTTCAAATATGATTATAATTTCACTTTGGCTAAGGAACATCTTTTAAGGTAAGTCTTAAGTGGCTTACATGTCTTTCTATACATGTTCTAGTTCCTGATTAAATGGCAATCATAAAATCTAATTTGCCATTAACATTGTGACTTTTCCATCAGTGCCAAATTTTACCCGAGATTGTCTTCCTCTTGGAAATTTAGACTGAAATTTTTTCTCCAAACTAAAGATGTCATTGATTTATTCTCAGTAATTAATACAGTCTATTGTTTTAATACCAATTGCTTTTTCCTAACTTGTACCTCACTTTGTAACATGTCCAATTTTTCTCCCCATCACTCCCCTCCCCCCTGCTTCCTAATACCTTGCATTCTGATTACTCCTTCCCTCAATGTACCCTCTCCTCTGTCACATCCCACCCTTTCCTATCCCCATCTTCTCTCTTTTCTTGCAGGGAAAGATGAATTTCCATACCTCTATCCCTGTGGTTCTTTTTTGCTGATTATATGCAATAAAAATTCTCAACATTCAGTCCTAATACTTTGAATTCCAACTGCTCTCCCTTCCCCCCCTCCCCAGCCCCACTGAGAAAGGAAGAATTCAATACAGATTAAATATGTGTTGTTTTGCAAAAGACTTCCATAGTAATCATGGTGTGTCATACTAATTATATTGCCCTCTGCCCTACCCTATCCCCCCTTATTTTTCCCCCCTACAATTGACCTTGTCCCTTCTCAAAAGTGTTTATTTCTAGTGACTCCCTTTTCCCATTTGCCCTCCCTTCTAACATTCCCCTCACTCCACTTGTCACCTTCTCTCATACTTTCCCATGGTGTATGTACATTTTCATATCAAATTTAGTGAACATGTTATTCCCTCCTTCAGCCACACGTGGGGAGAGTATCTTTATTTCTCCCCCTCCCCTTCTCCCTTATCTCCTCTATTGAATAAGACTTTTCTTATCTCTTTTATGAGTTATAACCTACCCCATTTCATTACTCCCTTTCTCTTCCCGGAATTTTCCTCCTTCACCCCTTAGTTTTTATTTTATTTTATTTGTGTGTGTGTGTGTGTGTGTGTGTGTGTATGTGGATATCATCTCTTCTGATATAACACTCCCTGTACTCTCTATCTCTCTATGTGTATGTGTGTGTGTATGTGTATGTACAATCTCTCCAACTACCTAAATACTGAGAAAAGATTCGAGTTAAAAATACTTTCTTTCCATGTAGTAATATAAACAGTTCAGCTTTAGAGAGTCATTTATGATTTTTCTTTTCTGTTTACCTTTTCATGATTCTCTCGATTCTTGTCTTGGGAAGTCAAATTTTTAAATACAGATCTGGTCTTTTCCTCAACATGAAATCTTGAAATTCGACTATATCACTGAATGATCATTTTTTCCCTTGAAGTACTATATTCAGATTTGCTGGGTAGGTGATTCTTGGCTTCAATCCCAGTTCCTTTGACTTCTGAAATATCCCACTCCAAGCTCTTCTATCCCTTAATGTTGAAGCTGCCAGATCCTGTGGTATCCTGATTGTATTTCCACAGTATTCAAATTGTCTCTTTCTAGCTGCTTGTAATATTTTCTCCTTGATCTGGGAACTCTGAAATTTAGCCACAATATTCCTAGGAGTTTCTCTGTTCAGGTTTCTTTCAAGAGGTGAATGGTGAATTCTTTCAATATCCATTTTGCCCTTTGATTCTATAGCATCAGGGCAGTTTTCCTTGATAATTTCATGGAAGATAATGTCTAGATAATGTAAGATAATGTCTTTTGATCATGGCTTTCAGGTAGTCCAATAATTCTTAAATTATTTCTCTTGGATCTATTCTCCAGGTCAGTTGTTTTTCCGATGAGTTCTTTCACCTCATATTCTATTTTTTTCAAATTTTTGGTTTTGTTTACTAACTTCTTGGTTTAACTCATAGTCATTCATTTCCCTGGACTCAATTCTCTCTTTCAATGAATTGTTTTGTTCAGAGAGCTTTTGAACCTTCTCCATTTAGCTAATTCTACTTTTTAAAACCTCCTTCTCCTCGATGGCTTTTTGGACCTCTTTTTCCACTTGAGTTAGCCTCTTTTTAAAGCTGTTCTTTTCCTCAGTATTTTTTTTGGTTTTCCTTTAGTAAGCTGATAACTTGTTTTTTAAGGTCTTCTATTGCCTGAGGCAAGTTTAAGTCCCTTTTGGAGGCAGGGGCCTCGACTTCCTCTGACAGTATGCCTTGTTCTTCCTCATCAGAAAGGATTGGAGGAGACACCTGTTCCCCAAGAAAGTAACCTTCTATGGTCTTATTTTTTTTTCTTTCCTGGGCATTTTCCCAGCCAGTTACTTGACTTCTGCATTTCTTCTCCACAACCACCTGGCCTTCAGTTCCACCCAGCCAGTACTTGGGGGCTGAGATTCAAATGCTGCTCCCAAGTCTTAGGGGCTTTTGTTGGGGGTGGGGCTGCCATTCAGTGTGAGATTAAGTTCAACTGCTCAGGTTGGGGCAGGGCTGCCACACAGTGTTCAGTTCCCTTGGGGGTTTATGAGGAGATCTTCAAAAATGGATCCAGGCTCCTGCCTGCTTTGTGAGCTCCTGTCCACTGCTGCCTCCACAGCTGCCTCCTGAGGGGGCCTGAGTTATGGGGACACCACACTCCCCTCTTGGTTAGCTGAAAAGACCCTTTCACTGACCTTTGGCGCCTGTGGGTTGAGGGATCTGTGCTGCCACTGGAGATTCTGTCCCTGAGGCCTGCTTGGATCTGCTCCTTTCTGTGCCACGTGGCCAAGGCAGGGCTGGTCTCTGCTCTGAGTCCCCCAAGCGACAGACCTTTCTCATTGGTTTTTCAGGTCTCTCTGGAACAGAAATCTCCTCTACTGCATTATTCTGTGGCTTCTGCTGCTCTAGTATTGGTTGAGATTTCTTTACAAGTGTTTTATGGGTTGTGGTTAGAGCAAAGCGCCTGCCTATCTTTGTACTCCACCATCTTTGCTCCTCCCTGTTTGACTGATTCTTGCTGTCTCATTGAGTCGTTGATTTCTACTTGCTCAATTCTAATCTTTATCAAATTGTTTTCTTCAGTTAACTTTTGCATCTCCTTTTCCATCTGACCAACTGTTCCTTTTAAAGGGTTTTTTTCTCCAGTTAATTTTTATACTTCCCTTTCCATTTGTTCAATTTTCCTTTTCAAAGAGATGTTCTTATCAGTGAATTCTTTTTTTATACTTTTAAAATCATTGGCCAGTTTTTCTTCTATTTCCTTCTTCAGCTGTTCTAGGAGAGTTGTTTGTGCATGCAAGCAGTTGATAGTCCCTTCTGAGGTTTCAGATGGAAGTACAGTCTCAGAACTGACCTCTTTGGTATTTGTGTTTCGGTCCTTATACCCATAGAAAGATTCTATGGTTTTTTCATGCTTATTTTGCTTTTTCTTGTTCATGATGGTGATTACATGTTTTGGCTTCTGGTTCTTTCAGTTAGAAGTTGCAGAACTTGGTGTTGAGCTGACTTGTTTGAAAAAGCTAAGAGCAGGTGTTTTTGGTTTTTTTTTTCTTTTTGTTTTGTGTTTCCCTGATTTGCCCTGGGGTTAGCTTGTTAAGTATGGGGGAAGTGTGGTCTGGTCATGAAAGAGATCCTCAGCTGAACTGAGGCAAAGGCTAGCTCAGGGGATGGTGATCCCAGCTGCCCTATTGTCTTCCTGTTTCCCTGGAGTGCTGATGCACACCTAGATGCTAGTGCAGGTTCCCACCCCTCCTGGGGCTCCTCTCCTGGCGCTGAGGCTTGCCTGGATCCTAGTGCGAGTTTCCTCCACCCTGGGTCCTCTATCCTTCCGGTTTGCCTCTGCCACAGTAGGAGGAATCCCCCTTAGTCATTTTCCTAGCCTTAGGTGTTATGAGACTATTTGCCCCCTCTGTTCTTCCCGCTGATCCAGGATTTTTCTGGGGAAATATTTTATGGTTCTTTCAAGGTCATCAAGGGGGTAGGAGAGAGAATTTACTGATCACTCTGCCATTCCGACTCACGGAAGTTCAAGAAGGTGACTTACTGATGTTTAATCTGTGGGTTGAAAGTCTCAGGAGCTGCTGCGATGATATGTGGCACTCAGTGGCCACCACTCATTAGGCTCTTCTGGTCTCCCACCCTCGGCTGCCACTCCTCCAGTTCTGCCTGCTGCTGTCTTAGGTTCCCCAGGGCCTTTCTGCTCCACTGTGCTGGCTGTGCTGTTCTGTGTGCTCACCCCAGTGGAAAAGATCCTTCCCATGGACCTTCCAGTCTGTCCTGGTCTCCAAATCTGCCACAATCTGTCTGCCACTGGATTCCACACCTCCAAAATTTGTTCAGATTCTCCTTTCAGAGGTATCCAAAGGAGTTTGTCCATGAGCTTAGGTGAGTCATTGCTCTCACTCCGCCATCTTGACTCCCCCAACAACAGCTTTTCTTGTAGAAATGTAAACAGTTCAAATTTAATGAGTTCCTTAAAGCTTGTCTTTCCTGTTTACCTTTTCATGTTTCTCTTGATTCTTGTCTTTGAAAGTCAAATTTTCTCTTCAGGTGTAATCTTTTCAAGAAGAATATTACTCTATTTCACTGAAATTCCGGTTTTTTCCCTGAAGTGCTATACTCAGTTTTTCTGGGAAAGTGATTCTTGGCTTTAATCCTTTGTCCTTTGACTCCCAGAATATCATATTCCAAGCACTTCAATCCCTTAGCATAGAAGCTCCTAAATCATGTGTTATACTGGTTGTATTTCCATAATACTTGGATTGTTTCTTTCTGGCTCCTTGTAATGCTTTCTTCTTGATCTGAGAACTCTGGAATTTGGTTCCAATATTTCTATAAGTTTTCCTGTTTGGATCTCTTTCAGGAAATGATTGGTAGATTCTTTTAATTTCTCTTTTAGCCTCTGGTTCTGCAATATCAGGGCAGTTTTCATTGATAATTTCATGAAAAATGATATCTAGGATCCTTTTTTTTCATCATGGTCAATTTCTCTAATGAATATAGATGCAAAAATTTTAAATAAGATTTTACCAAAAAGAATACAACAACTTGCCATGAGAATAATACATTATGATCAGGTAGGATTCATACCAGGAATGCAGAACTGGTTCAATATAAGGAAGACTATTAGCATTACTGATAATATCAACAACAAAACTAACAGAAATCACATGATTATCTCAATAGATGTAGATAAAGCTTTTGACAAAATGCAACACACAGTCATATTAAAAACACTGGAGAACATAGGAATAAAGGGAACTTTCCATAAAATAATAAACAGTATCTACCTAAAACCTTCAACCAGCATTATATGCAAGGGAGATAAGCTAGATGTATTTCCAATAAGATCAGGGGTGAAACAAGGATGTCTATTATCACCACTATTATTCAATATGGTACTAGAAATCTTGGCTGTAGCAATTAGAGAAGATAAAAAAATTGAAGGAATTAGAATAGGCAAAGAAAAAACTAATGTATCACTCTTTGCAGATGATGTGATGATATACTTAGAGAATCAAGTGAAAAAACTACTGAAAATAGTAAACAACATTGACAAAGTTACAGGTTACAAAATAAACCCAACCAGATCTTCTGCATTTCAGTATATTAGTAACAAAGTCCATCAGTAAGAGATAGAAAGAGAAATCCCATTTAAAGCTAGGGTAGACACTATAAATATTTGCAAGTTTACCTGCCAAAACAAACCCAGGGACTATATGAACACAATTACAAGACAATTTTTGCAGAAATAAAGTCAGATCTAAGTAAGTGGAAAAATATCAGTTGCTCGTGGGTAGGCTGAGCCAATATAATAAAAATGACAATTCTACCTACATTAATTAACTTATTTAGTGCCACACCAATTAAACTATCAGATAATTATTTTCTAGAGCTGGAAAAAAATATCAAAATTCATCTGGAAGAACAAATGGTCCAGAATATCAAGGAGATTAATTAAAAAAATGCTAGGGAAGGTGGCCTAGCACTACCAGATCTTAGATTGTATTATAAAGCAGCAATTGTCAAAAACCACTTAGTACTGACTAAAAAACAGAAGGGTAGACAAGTAGAAAATAATAGGTACTCAAGACACTGTAGCAATGAATATAGCAATCTACTGATTGATAGACCCAAAGACCCCAGCTTCTGGGATAAGAACTCACTGTTCAACAAAAATTGCTGGGAAAACTGGATAAGAGTGTGACAGAAACTAGGCATAGACCAATGCCTGACACTGTACACAAGAATAAAGTCCAAGTGGGTACACGATCTAGGTGTAAAGATTGATACTATGGACAAATTGGTGCAGCATGAAAAAGGGAAGAATTTTTGACTAAAGAAGAGGTAGGGAGCATTATGAAGTGCAAGATGGATAATTTTGATTACATTAAACTGAATAGTTTTTGCACAACCAAGCCTAATGCAACCAAGTTTCAGAGGGATGCAGAAAACTGGGGAAGAATTTTTGCAGCTAGTGTCTGTGATAAAGACCTCATTTCTAGAATATATAGATAACTGATTCAAATGTCCAGAAATACATTCTTCCATTGATAAATGGTCAAAGGATATGAACAGGCAGTTTTCAGAGGAAGAAATTAAAGATATCTATAGTCAAATGAAAAAAAAATGCTCTAAATCACTATTGATTAGACAGATGCAAATCAAAACAACTCTGAGGTATCACATCACACCTATCAGCTTGGCAAACATGATAGAAAAGGAAGATGATAAATGTTGGAGAAGATGTGGTTGAGTTGGAACACTAATTCATTGTTGGTGGAGCTGTAAGCTGATCCCCCCATTCTGGAGAGCAATTTGGAACTATTCCCAAATGGATACAAAAATATGCATACCCTTTGACCTGGCAATATCGCTTGAAGGACTGTATCCTCAAGAGATCATAGAAATGTGAAAGAGTCCCACATGTACAAAAATACTTATAGCAGCTCTTTTTGTGGTGGCCAAAAACTGGAAATCAGGGGATGCCCATCAATTGGGGAATGGGAGAATGAATTATGGTATATGAATATAATGGAATACTATTGTACTATAAGAAATGATGAACAGGAAGACTTCAGAGAGGCCTGGAAGGACTTACATGATCTGATGCTGAGTGAAAGGAACAGAACCAGGAGAACTTTGTGCACAGCAATGACCACAGTGTGTGAGAGTTTTCTCTGGAAGACTTGGAACTTCACTGCAATGCAAGGACTTAAAAAAATTCCCAATGATCTTTTAAGGCAAAATGCCTTCCACATCCAGAGAAAGAAATGGAATTCAATCACAGAATGTAGCTGATCATTTTTTTGTGTATGTATTTTTTTTTTTGGTTTGTTATATGATTTCTCTCATTCATTTTAATTCTTCTACACAGCATGAGTATAGTGAAAATTTATTTAATAGGAATGTATATGTAGAACCCATATAAAATTGTATGGCATCTCAGGGAAGGAGGAGGGAGGTAAGGGAGAAAAATCTAAGTTATATGGTAGTGATTATAGAACACTGAAAATAAATGATATTAATTAAAAAAAAATAAAAATCTGAGTTCCAAATTGTCTCCCTCTCTTTCTTCCTTTCCTCCAAGGCAAGCAATATGATATAATTTTACAAGTGAAATCCTGTAAAACATATTTCCATGTTACAATGAGAATATACATACATACATACATACATACATACATACATACATACATACAAAAGAAAATAAAGTAAAAAAGTTTACTTCAATTTGGACTCAGAGGTCATCCGTTCTACCTGAAGGTGTATAGTATTCTTCATCATAGGTACTTTGGAATTGTTTAATATCAGGGTTGTGGAAGCCGTGATCTTGAGGCCACTTCTGTCCCTCTACATCTTCAAGTGTGGCCCTTCTATTGAATCCAAATTTCAGAGAAATAATCCCTGTAATAATAATAATATTTGCTTTGTAAAATTTAGACTTCATCAAAAGGTTGCATTCAAAGACCTAGAAGGCCACCTGTGGACTCAAGGTTTCAAGCCTCCACCCCCATTTTAGATTGCTCTCTTGATCAGAATGCCTAAGTCTTTCACATTGCTATTTTGTACAATGTTCTTTCAGTTCTGCTCACTTCCCTTTGCATCTGTTCACATAAGTCTTCCCAGGTTTTTTCTGAGATCAGCATACCTGTCATTTTTTTTTAGTAAAATAGCTTTCTTTCACAATCATATACCACAGGTTATTCAGTCATTCATTGCCCAGTTGATGGGAATTCTTTTAAATTCCTAATTTTTGCCACTAGTAAGAGCTGTTATAAATAATTTTGTATATATAAGTACTGTCCCTTTTTCTTTTATCTCTTTGTGATATAGATCTAGCAGTGGTATTGCTGTGTCAAAGGGTATGCAGAATTTTATATTTTGAGGAGGCATAGCTCCAAATTGGTCTCCAGAATTGTTGGACTATTTTACAACTCCACCCACAATGCATTAGCGTCCCAATTTTTTTCCACATGACCACTAGAATGTATTTTTCCTTTTGGTCATATTAGCTTATCTCATCGGTGGGAGGTGATTTTTCAGAATGATTTTACTTTGCATTTCTCTAATTAATAGGGTTTTAGAGCATTTTTAAATGTGATGTTAATAGTATTGATTTCTTTTTTCTGGAAATTGGTTCTTCATATTATTTGATGACTTATTGATTAGGGAATGATTTGTTTTCAACATATCAGAGAAACTTACTATATATTTTCCCCACTT
This sequence comes from Notamacropus eugenii, assembly GCF_028372415.1. Lineage (NCBI taxonomy): Eukaryota > Metazoa > Chordata > Mammalia > Diprotodontia > Macropodidae > Notamacropus > Notamacropus eugenii. Next base: position 247,479,244 of record NC_092872.1, on the reverse strand, counting down.
TTCTGTTGTCATTCTAATTTTTGCTACATTAGTTTTATTTGGGCAAAAGTTTTTAAATTTCATTTTATAAAAACTATCTATTATACTTCCAATGATCTTCTCTATCTCTTGTTTGGTCATTAACTCTTCCCTTATCCATATGTCTGAAAGGTACATTTTCTCATGCTGTCCAGTAATATTACTTTTTAATATAGTCTGAAATCTGATACTACTCCTAATTTTTCTTAAAATCTTTTATCTGGATATCTTCTCTTCATCCACTGCACTGTACATTTTATTACATTTATCTGTGTATATATTTTCTCCTTAATGGAATGTAAACTCTTCCTTTGAGGACAAGGATTTTTTGGACCTTAGAAGTAGCATAGTGATTAATAACTACCATTAAAATAGAAATAAAGAAAAGGAACACCTGTGGGAAAGCAAGTACCTTAGTACATTGTTGGAGCTATGAACTGGTTCAGCTGTTCTGGAATGCAGTTTGGAACTAGGCCTCCAAAATCACTAAACTGCGTATGTTTTGACCCAATCAGATCACTATTAACCATATCATTCAAAAAGATAAGAAAAGAGGAAAAGAGCTTAAATGTGTAAAACTATTTATGGCAGTGCTTTTGGTGATGCTAAGAAACTGGGAACTAAGGTGGTAAACATAAAACTGGAAAATGACTGAACAAATTACAGCAGATGAATGTAATGAAATACCCTGGTGCCATAAAAATAATGATAAAAGGCATGGTTTCAAAGATACTGTAAAAAAAGTCTTTCATGAAGTGATGCAGAATGAGTAGAAAAATTTCTAAAACAACATTGTAAAAAGAAAAACAACCGTAAAAAGTTAAGGAACTCTCATAAATTCAATGACCAGTCTTGATTTTACAAGACTGATGATGAAGAATGCTATCTACCACCCAACAAAGAGTCAGCAAACTAACTGCACAGAATGAGACACACAATTTTGGATATGAAAAATGAAGGAATTTTTGTTGCTTAGCTTTGAAAATCTGTTCAATGATTTTTTTCTTTATTATTGGGTAGAGTGGAAAAGGAAGGAGAAAGTAATAGTTAACTGAAAAATAATAAAAATTAATAATAAAATGCATTGTTAGTGATCTTAAATGGTAATTGCATAAACAACTTCAAAGTATAAGTTTCTAAACTGATCCATATTCATCTGATTATGCTTCTTTTACAATGTAGATGTTCTATTCACACTGCATTTTCCAAGTACTATCATTCAATGTAAGGATAATATCTAAGTTGAGCCCAATCTAGTACATAATTTACCAAAAGACTGAATGAGAAACATCAAATGAATAGTTATAAGATAATATATGACTTGTAGTTTATAATTTACCAAGAGATCAATCAAGAAACAATAATTAAATAGGAAAGTATTTAATTTAGCTATATTAGTAAAGTAATTAGCCAGAAAAAGTCAAGTAATGAAATTATTCTCAGCCACTCCATATATATTAGTGGAAGAATTCTTCAGAAAGTAAATTTCCAGAACATTAATGATTTAAGGTAAGTGAACATGTCCTTTCTGTGCAACCTTCCTCGTATCCTGGAAAGTTTTAGTCTTCAAGTATCTCTAAATTTTCCTCCAAGAAACTGTTTCCCTCCTTCTAGTCTTTTCCTCTTCCACATCTTTGGCATAGTCTATGAACTATCCTGTGATTACTATTTTGCCCCATATGCACTTGACTGTTATTGATTCATTCCATCTCTGTAGGTAGGTCCATTGGTGATCCTCTGTTGAACTTAGTTTTCATTATTATCCTTACTGTCCACTGAAGCTCTACTTTGTTGTTGCTGACATTTCTGATTTGAAGGATTGTTGCTGGTTCCCTTGAGAGAGACTCACATCAACAGTTCTTTAAGATCTTTAATAATTCCATTGTTCCCTAGCCTCATGGGAACACACTAAGAATGCAATTGGAACACAAAATTCCTGCCCAGGCAACTTTAAGAATTACCAATTTGCTGTTCTCAACAGAAAGTACCCAAACCTTACTCACTTCAGTATGCAAGTGACTAAATTCTATTCATCTTTTCTCTTCTTTGGGATTCAGGAAATATGCCCCTTACTTCCCCTGCTGCATGTCTCTAAGGCTGGGGAATAAAATCTTAGAGATCATTCAATCAATTAACAATCATTTATCCAACACCTGTTGTATTCCAGACACTGTAACAGGCACAGGGCATGCAAATATCAAATCAAGAGAGTTCCTTCCCCTGAGGGCCGGAAAAAGGAAGAAATTTACTTAACGTCCTGGAGTCAGATAGTGGATAAACAAGGGTTAGACCATGCACCTTTTATTCAATGTACTTCCTGTTACCTTGCAATTCTTCTCTATACCACAGTTGATAAAGAAAGAATATCAGTCTAGTGATGTTTATAAACAAATACTTTAGAATTCAGGATCATATAGTAGTGAGCATTACTAGGAAGCCTTGCTTCTAGCTCCTTCTCTGCAACTGATTTTCTCCATGGCTTTAATCAGTTTACTTTTACTCCCTGTATCTCAGTCTCCATATCTGTAAAATGAGGGGACCCTAGATGATCACTAATAATTCTTCTTGTTCCATGAGTAACTTTAGGAATTTTTCCCCTGGAGTCTTGACCCAGAATTGAGCTTATACCTCAACAGTAGTCATAACACCATCACCATCAGGTAATTGCTCCTTCAGGGTCCTTCCCACAGAAACTTGATTAAGAGAGTCTCTTGTGGCCAATGTGAATCTATCCCCTTCAGACGCTGTTATTTTCTTAAAAGCTTGTTCATTCTTTACTTTCTCCAGAATTGCCCTGTAGGTGTTCAGAGATCTTAGCATTATCATACATTTGCATGTCATTGTCCTGAATGGCCTAAAATTATCCCCTCTCCCAACTTTTTCTGAAGGCAAGGCTCTAGGTTAACATCAAGAAGACTTCAAGAGAACTGCCTGCATTTGAAAGTATTCGTGGAAGACTGTCAGGTGAGCAACAACCTTGTGAGTGTTGGGTTTTATGGATTTAGTCAATAAAAATAAAGATGTTGGCAAGAGGTTGCCATGAGGTAGCATGAAAGTAGTAGAGAAAGCAATAGAGTGACTTCTAATCCTGCTTCTGCTGCCTAAATACCCATGTTACAGGTCACTGAGCCTCAATTTCCTCACATACAAAAGTATGGTATTGGAATAGATCTTGTAAGTCACTTCCACCATTAAATGTATAATGCTATAACCTGAACTTTAGTTTTCTGTCTCTTAAATGTGTTACCTGAAATAAGATGACCTATATAATAATTTTAACTTCAATGTTTATTGCTTTATATTAGTTTTAAAATTAGTTCTCTCTCTTTCCCCTCCCTCACCATGGGTGGCTAATGAAATATCACCTTAATTAAATTCTTAATAATCTTTGCTAATTAGATTATTTTGTTTTAGACTTATGATTTTATGGGTGTGAGAAAATGCTAATACCCTATCAATGAAGACTGGAAGCCCCTCTGTAATTAATTGGCTTAGAGAGCTGTTTCAGATACTGAGAGGGTTAAGTAACTTGCCCATAGTCACAGTATCATATGTAACAGGGATAGGAATTAAGCACAGGTCTATCTGGCAATAAGTCTGGTTCTTTCTTACTTAGCTCACCAGCATTAGTCTTAAGTATCTCCCTTTGCTTAACTGTGTATAGAAATATATGTATACATGTGTACATACATACATATATATGTGTGTACATATATATCTCCATATATACATATATAATCACAGACACCTAGTTGTGTGATTCTCTGACAAGTCATTTCCCTGCTCTATCCCTCATTCCTTATTTTTAAAATTCCTTATTTGTAAAATTGTGTTTCCTTATTTGGAAAAATGAAGGAGTTGGATTAGAAGATTTCTTAGAGCATTTCCAACTACATTCTATGATTCTATTTGTAGGTGCTATAATCAAGCCACCTACCAATTTAAAAAAAAAAACAAATTTTGAAATAATCTGCTATGTGCCAGTTACTCTAAATCTTTCTAATTAGACTAATCTAGATGACTCAGAAATGGAGGTGTCAGGAACAAATGACATTGCCTGGGTGATTGGATATAAATTCTCTTCAATTCCTGAATCTACTTCCATTCCAGCATTTGATCTGTAGGTATTTATCATCCTGTTCTAAAGATGACATATATAATCATAACTGAAAGCCTATTAAATACACATAGCTCTCATTATAAGTGAATCTTTGGGGAAGTTACATTAAAATATCTTTCAGAGAGAAACAATTAAGGGAAATTGGAGATATTTTGAGATGTGACTTATACACATCCTATCTAGTTTCTTGTGTAAGAATTTCAAAGGAAACTGATTATGTTGAAATTCAGTTAACAAAATGTTAAAAGAAACAGGTTCACTTATAGACCTCAGCTTAAGAGCCCTAGTCCTAGATGACAGAGCTCCTTCTTGAGGGAGGTTTGCACTAATATTCCTGAGATTGAAGTCAGGAAAGACTGAGAAAAAGAAGAGAATTTGTATGACTGTACCACATAGGCACTGGAACTGCTTTGTAAGGGTTTCCAACCATGTGGAGCATGGCCCAGTCCAGGCAATGCTAAGAGGAGGTGTGTATTACAGCGGCAAGGGAAAGGAATCTTTTTCTACCTAGTCTCTTCATCATCTATTCTGTCTGGAGAAATATTGGTGTGCATAATTTATGAACTGGAAAGAAAGAGTGAAAGTCACCTCATCCACTGTTCACCCATCCTTACTTTGTCCTTTTAGGCTCAGGGACTCCCTACTATGGATGAGAATGCTCATTGACTGAACGTTTATAGAAATGTTGATAATCACTCAATCTAGCCACTACTCTCTTAAATTATTGAAATAGCCTGCTGGTTGGTCCCTGTGAGAAGTGTCTCCCCACTTTACTCAATGTCAAATTAATCAACGTAAAGTGGAATAACCCTAGAAATAAATTCTACTTGTATCCGTATCACCTCTAGAGTCAAATACAAAATTCTCTCTTTGATATTCAAAGCTCTTCCCAATCAGACCCTCTCCTATGTTTTCAGTCTTCCTACACCTCATTGCACATCATCCCCAATTCCCATGTACTCTGTAATCCAGTGAAAAAGACCTTACTGTTTCTGTCACAGCACCCAGTATCCAGACTTTAGGTTTTTTTTGCAGTAGTTCCCTATGTTTTGAATACTCTCCCTCCTCATCTCCCTATTTTTAAGGGGAAGAAAGCATGCAAAAAAAAAAACTATATAAAAACAAGATATAGTCTGCTTAAAGAAGATGGGATTTTAGCTGGAACTTGATGGAATCCGAAAAAAAAAACGAGGTGGCAATGAGGAGAGAGAGCATTCTAGGCCTTGAGAACAGCCAGGGAAAGTGCTCAAAGTCTGGGGATGGAGATTTTTGTAAGAGGAACTGCATGGTGGTCAATGTCATTGGATCACAGAGTAAGTGGGAGTTTTGAAAGAGTAAAGTGTGTAAGAAGACTGGTATATTAAAGAGGTGCATATTGTGAAGGACTTTGAGTGGCAGCATATGTTATATTTGATTCTTGTAGGAATAGGGAAACATAGAAGCTTATTGAATGAGGTGGAAGGTGACATGGTATTTAGAAAGATTAATTTGACATTTGAGTGAAAGTGAGAATGTATGGAGATAATTGAAGTAAGGAGATCAACAGCAGGATATAGAAATAGTCTAGGCATGAAATCATGAGGGTCTGAAACAGGGTGGTCACAGTTTCAAAGGACAGAAGGAGGTCTCCAGAAAAAAGTTATGAAAGTAGACTTAGTAGGACTAGGCAACAGATTGAAAATAGCTGAATGAGAGAATGAAAAGACAAGGATGATATCTGGAGTCCAAGTCTGGGTTACTGAAAGGAAGAGAGTAGCCTTAATAGTAATGAGAAAGTTCAGAAGAGAGAGGGTTTGCAGGGCAAATAGTGAGTTCAGTTTTTGACATGATGATTTTAAGATACCTATGGGGCATCCTGATTGAAATGTCTAATAGGCAGTTGGAGATGCAAGACTGGAGGTAATGGGGGAGGTGTTGCTAATGTTTTATTGTATGAATCAGCAGATGGCTCCTATTCATGGCTGGTCATTGTCTCTGTGTTCAGCTGTCTCAGATCACTGACTTTCCTATACTGGCATGAAACCTAAACTGAAAATGATTGAAATTGTTTGGCAGAAGCAGAAGATCCAGACGAGGTCTTTCCAGTGGTTGTCAGGATCTACTTCTTCTTTTCTTGGTATTGTATGAGTCCACAAACCATTGCTTGCCTGTCACAGTTCTGAACTCAGTACAGGATTATCTGGTCTTCTGGGTTCCTTAGGGCTCAAGGATCTACAGTTGGATCCCACTGGCCTAATAGTGAAAGCTCAATAGTATAAGTTATAAGGGTTTTTTCTTTTTAAACTGAAGGAGGTGATATTAGACATCATTAAAATGGTTGTTAATTGAAAAGGAAAATAAAATAAATAAATCACAAAGAAATCACATGCATATCCTTGGCATCCCTCATGCCTCATCAATACGGAGCTATGTAAATCAATGACTAGTTCCTCCATTGTTACTGCATTCCTTTATTTCCATCCAGGGTGAATATTAAGTCTGATTTTTGGTTAAAATCAAGCAACAAAATCATTCTTTATCTTCTTTTCTCAGGCTTGGTTCAGTGCACCTATCAGGGACACATCAAGAACACAATAATCACTAGTGGTCTTCTAGCTAATCTGGACTAATCAATTCCCTAGCGCTTTGGATTTATCAATCCCCCAAACCAATGGCTTTTAATAACCAGACATGGGTCACTGAATTCATCCTACAGGGCTTTTCTAAAAGCCCTCACCTTGAAATCCTCTTCTTTTGTCTCTTCTTGTTCTTCTATGCCCTGGCTCTGATTGGCAACTCACTCATCATTGCTTCAGTTTGGGTCACTTCAGCTCTTCATACACCCATGTATTTTTTCCTGATCAACTTGGCCATGTTGGATATCATTTGCACAACTACAGTGGTGCCCAAGTTGTTGGAGAACCTGGTGGAGGAGAAGAAAGCCATCTCCTTTTTTGGGTGCATGACCCAGGTCTACGTCTTTTCTTGGGCTTTAGGTTCTGAGCTCCTTCTTTTCACAGCTATGGCTTATGATAGGTATGTGGCTATTTGCCGACCCCTGCATTACAGCACTCTGATGAATAAGAAGATCTGTGGAGTTTTCGTGATTGGACTGTGGATTATGGGTGGACTGGATTCTGGAATGCACACAACAATGCTAGTACAATTATCTTTCTGTGGTCCTAATGTCATTGATCACTTTTTCTGCGAGATCCCCCCAATGCTCCCCCTCTCTTGCTCCTCAACAAAGGTGAACGAGCTTCTGACACTTGTGACCGACCTATTCTTGGGTGGGACCAACTTCTTTCTGACCATAATGTCCTACGGCTTTATCATTGTCAACATCTTGAAAATCCGGTCTGAAGAGGGGAAAAAGAGGGCATTTTCTACCTGTTCCTCCCACCTCATGGTGGTCACTATGTACTATTTTGCTGTATTTTGTGCCTATATAAGTCCAAGTGCTAGCTATTCTCCTGAAAAAGGGAAGGCCATGGCTGTGTTGTATACCACCCTGAGCCCTGCTATAAATCCACTCATTTATACTCTGAGGAACAAAGTTGTCAAAGCAGCCCTCAGAAAACTCTTTGTGAGATGCTTCTCATTTTAAGGTGCCTTGAAATGTCAGTGCATCTCAGATTCGGGGTCCTTTCTCTGCCAGGGAGTCTTAACCAGGGATCCATGAACTTCAAAACATTTTCTTGATAACTGTATTTCAGTGTAATAATGGTGGCCAGATACAGTGTTGGACTTGGAGGCAGGAAGATCTGCCTTCAGATCCAGTGACAGGCACTTCCTAGGGTGAGCAAATCATTAACTTCTGTCTGTCTCAGTTTTCTCATTTGTACAACGAGGACTGTAAGAGCACTTATATCTCAGGGTTATTGTGAAGACAAAATGAGATAATATTTGTAAAGTACTCTGCAAACATTAAAGAGTTATATAAATGGCATAATTCTTTGTAATCTTATGTATTTGATTTAAAAGAATGATTTTGAGAAGGGGTTCACAGGCTTTACCAGAGTACCAAAGAGTTCTGTAATAAAAAAAAAAAAATTAAGAACTCCTCCTCTGAATAGTCATAAATAAAAGGAAAATGAAAATCACTACAAATATAAACTTTGTGATCACTAATAATGAAAACATAAGTATAACAACATGTATTTTATGTTGCCATTTCATTTCTTTTGATTAACCTTTTCAAAGTCTGAAATATCAGTGACTCATAACCCACTCGTAGATTCTTGGAATGGGATTGGAATATAACATTTTGCCTAATCTACCTCCATCTTCAGGAACAACAAAGTCAAAAATCAACCTAACAATAATGTTTTCTTTTTGTCTTTTAAACATGTAATTTATTTATTTTTCATTTCTTAACATTCACTTCCACAAGAATTTGAATTCACAATTTTCTCCCCATCTCTCCCCACCAGCCACCCCAGGACAGCATGCACCCCATCCACCCCTTCCTCCAGTCTGTCCTCCTTTCTATTACCCACCTTTCTTCCTTCTCCCTTCCCCCCATTTTCCTGTAGGGCAAAATAGATTTCTATACTCCATTGCATGTGTAGCTTAATTTACATTTGCATGCTGAAACGATTTTTAAGATATATTATTAAAACTTGGAGTTCCATATTCTCTCCCTCCCTCCCCACCAACCCTTCTTGAGAAAATAAGCAATTCAATATAGGTCATACATATGTAACAATGCAAAGCACTTCCATAATAGTTATGATGTAAAAGAATAACCACATTTCCTTCTATCTTATCCTGCTCTCAATTCATTCCATTCTCTCTCTTGGCCATTCCTCCCAGAATAGTGTTTGCTTCTGATTATCACTTTCCCCAATTTGCTGTGTCTTCTATTATCTTCCTTCTTATTTAGTTATTCCCCTTGCCTTCCTGCAGGGTAAAACAGATTTCCATCTCCAGTTTAGTGTGTTATTCCTCCTTAAGTCAAATCCCATGAAAGTAAGGCTCAGTTATTTCCTTTCATCTCCCCCCTCTTTCCCTCTTTTATATGAGATGATTTGCTACATTCTATCTCTCCCTTTCTCTTAGTCCTAGTACATTCCATTCAACAGTAAATTTTATTTCTTTTAGGTATTTTCCCTTCATATTCAGCTCACCCTGTGCCCTCTATGTGTGTGTATATATATGTATATATGTACACATGTGTACACACACATATATACACATACATATATATGTGCACATACACACATACACCCATGTACATATGCATACCTATATAAATATAATATACACATGCATACCCATACACACCTACATATGTGTGTGTGTATACACACACACAAGCACACACACATATACATATTCCCTCTAAATACCCTAATAATGATGAGGGTCTCATGAGTTACAAACAACATCTTTCTATAACTTTACTGGGTAGGTGATTCTTGGTTTTAATCCTATCTCCTTTGACGTCTGGAATGTCATATTCCAAGCCCTTCAATCCCTTAATGTAGAGGCGGTTAAATCCCGTATTATCCTGATTGTATTTCCACAGTACTTGAATTGTTTTTTTCTAGATGCTTGCAGAATTTTCTCCTTGACCTGGGAAATCTGGATTTTGGCTACAATATTCTGAGGAGTTTTCCTTTGGGAATCTCTTTCAGGATGTGATCAGGAATTCTTTCCATTTCTTTTTTACCCTCTGGTTGTAGATTATCAGGGCAGTTTTCCTTGATAATTTCTTGGAAGATGATGTCTAGGCTCTTTTTTGATCATGGTTTTCAGGTAGACCAATAATTTTAAATGATCTCTCCTGGATCTATTTTCCAGGTCACTTGTTTTTCCAATGAGATATTTCACAGTCTTCTATTTTTTCCTTCTTTCGACTTTGTTTTACAATTTCTTGGCTTCTCATAAAGTCATTAGCTTCCATCTGCTCCATTCTAATTTTCAAAGAACTACTTTCTTCCATGAGCTTTTGAATCTCCTCTTCCATGTGGGCAATTCTGGTTTTTAAAGCATTCTTCTCCTCATTGACTTTTTGGACCTCTTTTGACATTTGGTTTAGTCTGTTTTTAAAGGTGTTATTTTGTTCAGCACTTCTTTAAGTCTCATTTAGCAAGCTGTTGACTCACTTTTCATGATTTTCTTGCATTGCTCACATTTCTCTTCCCAGTTTTTCCTCCCCCACTCTTCATTGATTTTCAAAATCCCTTTTGAGCTCCTCCATGGCCTGGGACGATTTTGTACTTTTTTTGGAGGTTTTGGATGCAGAAGCATTGACTTCGATGTCTTCCTCTGATGGTATGCTTTGTTCTTTCTCATTTGAAAAGTTGGAAGAAAATACCTTTCACCGAGAAAGTAACCTTCTATACTCTCATGTTTTCCCTGTTTTGGGTATTTTCCCAGCCAGTTACTTGATTTTTGAGTCCTTTGACAATTGGAGGCTATACTACACTAGGCATCAGTGGTTTTGTGAAGCTTTTCTCTGAGATATCTCTAGTGATCTGCAAGTTCTCAATTCCTTCAAGGTGGAACAATCAAGGGAGAGGACTTCACTCCTCTCCTCCTCTGAACTCTGGTCTGTTAGTAACCACAAGCATGCTTTTCTGCCCTCTATGTATACACGCACACACACACACACATATATATATATACACACATATGTATACACATACATATACACATACATACACCCATGTACATATACATACCTACACAGACACAGACACACATATTTATATGTATATGTATATATACATACATACCCAGGGAGTAACATTCCTTTTCCACAGCCACCACCAGCTCCACAACACCAGTGCTCCTTCTCACCCCAGGACCACCCCTCAGGGCTGAGAACCCAATCATCTGCTCTATTCTCCAGGATATTTAGGTTGAATGATCCAAAAGCTATTGCTGTTGCCCTGGGGACAGATGTGGGACCAGATCAAGCTTCCCTCTCACCCAGGTGAAAGAACTTTGTTAATGACCTTTGAAACTGTCTTTGGCATTTGTTGGTTGATAAATCTGGGAACCACATCTGCTACCCATGATACCACCCTCTGAAGCCTGGTCCAATCCTATCTGTTCCACATGGCCCAAGTTGAGCTGTGCTCTGCCCTGAGCCTGGGGTGACAGATCTTTCCTGTCAGCTTTCCAGGCTGTCTTGGGCTGGAAATCTCTTTCACTTTGTCGTTTTGTGGCTTCTGCTGTTCTAAAATTTTTTTTAGAGTCAATTTTTACAGATATTTTATGGGTTATGGAGGTATAGCTAGAGCAGGTCTGTCCTTCTACTCTGCCCTCTTGGCTCCACCCCATTATAGAGTTTTCAAAGTTAATAATGACTCAGGGAATCTAGAAGATCATTATAATTCCTACCACTTCAGCTTCTGTGGTTCTTTCAAAGCTCAGTTTCTTTTCACTTATTTGGTTTCTTTTTTCTCAACTCCTGCCTGTTTTCCCTCCAAGCCTTGGGGGGCTGATTTTGAGTAGGTATTTTGCATGGTAGGTCAGTGTTCCAGGACACATGGTGTTAATTGGATTGCTGAGGGATGCTTCAAGCTCTCTGGGAATGAACAGGTAGCAAAGAGAAGCAATGCCTGGGCTGAGCAGTTGAGAAGGTGGTTGCTCTCAGTCAGAGGTCTGACAGTCCATGTGAAACAAACAGAGGCCTTACCAGCTTTTTAGTATTTTCTTAAGTCTCCAAAGGCAAAGAGTAGAGGGAATAGAGCATTTAAAATGGAGAACAGGTTGGAATTTATTCAGTGTGCTCATCCATGTATCTAGGCTAGGTTCAGAGAAAGAATTATAGAGAATTATAGATCTGAGTTGGGAGGGACCTCAAAGGTCAGCTAGTTCCACCTTCTCTCCTTGTATATGAGTAAATTCAGTCCCAGAGACATCTGTGATTGGCCCAAGGTCATCCAGGTAGTGAGTGACAGAGGCAATATTAGAGCAGAAGTCCCTTGAGTGCTTCCCTTTTCAACGTACCACATCTCAGGTTAATTTTGTGAGAACGAGTGGATGGCATAGGGAAGTCTGAGTCCTAAGCCTTCTTTTTCAGATCAATTAGGAAGCATTTATTAGGTGCCTGCTTTGTATATACATCCATATATACATACATACATGTATATATGTATATACACACATACATATATATGTATATATCTTGTGGAATTGAAGGAACATTTGCATTTCATTGTATAATAAAAACGACAATTGCACATGAAACTTCAAATTTTCAAAATTCAAATGTATATAAAATAATTTTATATGTACTTCTATTTATCAATTGCTTCTCTGGATGCAGATAGCATCTTTCTTCATATGTCCTTTATAGTTAAGTTGGAATTTGTAGTAGTCAAAATAACAGTCATTCAAAGTCATTCTTAAGGTAATATTGCTGTTTGTGTCTACCCATGAACAATGAATATTTCTCCAAATATTTGTAGCTTAAGGTTCAAATCATGACAGTTCCTTATTGCTTGTATGATGTAGCAAAAGTCATTTTACTCTTCTATCCTTCAGTTTTCTAATGAATAAAATAATATAATCACAGGTTCCTTGTACAGATCGAATGATACACAGGCACACAGAAGCACATACATGCACACATATATGTATATATTTGCAATATATTTTTTCTCCTCCTAAAACATTATATACACGCATAAGTGTATATGTATGTGCAGATAGGTATGCAATGTTTATTATTGAAATGGGATAATATTACTAAGCCAACCTATACAAATAGCACTTTAATTGGAAGGGAGAAAAATTTTAAGAGCAAAGTATTTGCCTTCCAGATCAACACTAACACTACATATATGTATGTATATATATATGTGTATATATAGTATATATGTGTATATATGTATATATGCATGTGTATATGCATAATATGCGTACACATATTCATACATCCATGTGTGTGCATGTGTGTGTACATGTTTGTGTGTGCATGTGTGTATGTGTGTGTAGTTCAACCATTTAGTCATGCTGACTGCACTTGACCTCATGGACTTAGTCCATGGTGTTTTCTTATCAAAGATATTGGAGATTTTTGTTATTTCCTTCTGCAGTGTATCTTCTTTTTACAAAAGAGAAAACTGAAGCAAAGAGGAGCAAAGTGACTTGCCCAGTGTGATATAGCTAGTAAGTATTTGAGGACAGATTCGAATTCAGATCATCCTGGCTCCAAGCTCCAAACCTGATGTACTTGCTCTCTCTGTCTGTCTGATGTGTGTGTGTGTGTGTGTGTGTGTGTATGTGTGTAGATGTGCATATGTATATCTGTTTATCTATACACATTTTCCCTTCTTCCCACAAAAAATGACATTTGCATAATTTGGTAAAACAACATTATCCCATTTCAATAACAAAATTTGAGCCTTGCCACAATTCTATGAAGTAGAAAAAATATTGATAAGTCTGGACCACTAGACTTTTGCCCAATGGCAGAAAACATAGAGTTCTTATGTCTCTGTCCCATGAAATGACTTGCCTTTTTGGAATTCTAGGGATGGCATCAATCTCATCTCAAACATACCCTCTCTCCTTTTGGTGTATAGAGTATAAGACTTAGAGTTAGAAGTAGCCAAATTCAAATCCTGCCTCAGCCATTTATTTGATATTTGACTTGGAGCAAATCACTTATCCTTTTTTAATCTGCTTCCTCATCCAAAAAATGAGACTACCTTACAGGGCTGTTGTGAAGATCATATGAGATAATATCTATAAAGTTCTTTGAAAACCTTCATATTTATGACTAGAAATTTTGTGGGGTTACAAGGCATGTTTCTAATCCCTTTAATTATTAGTCTTTCATCATCATCATCATCCTCAGTAGCAGCAGCAATAGCAATGTCAGCAATAACAACAACAACAACAACATAAGGGAAGCAGAGGAACTTCTTATTCTTTCTCCTTTTACTTGAAATTAAAGATTGCCTTAAAGATCAGTCTGCTTTTCTGGTTTTAGAGGAATTGATCATAAAGAACAGGGGTCAGGCCTTTTCCGTATCACTTTTCTCTAGCTTCCCACATGCCAAGAACTGAAAGTTCATTCTCTCCATGTCTGTTCCCTTTCCTGAAGCCTTGATGTTCCTGTTGCCAGACCCAGAGCTAAAAGAGATCTCAGAGAAATATGAAGAACGCAGTTCCAAAGTACCTTTCATATTACTCTTCTTTACACAGTTCTAAGTGCTAGAGCCACAGAGACAAAATAAAATAACTCCTGCCCTCAAGATTATATTCTAAATGAGTGGAGCCAAGATGGCAGAGTAGAAAGATGCACATACACTAGTTCTTCACCACAGCCCATAAAATTCCTGTAGAAATAGACTCTCAACAAATTCTAGAGCAGCACAAGTCACAGAACAATGGAATGAAGCAGATTTCCAGCCCAGGGTGACCTAAAAGGCTGATGGGAAAGGTCTGTTGCACCAGATGCAGATTAGAGTCCAGTCCAGCATTGGCCATGCAACACAGCTCCAGGAGGAGGACCTAAGCAGGCCTCAGGGGCAGAATCCCCAGCAGCAGTAGCAGAAGTCTTCAGATCCCTGAACTCACAGGTGCAAAAGGTCAGTGAGAAGGTTTTTTTCATCTGGCCAAGAAGGGAGCAGGGTCTTCCCATAGCTCCAGCCCCAGGCAACAGCAGCAGAGGCTGCATCGGGCAGCCGCAGCACCCATAAGAGCCCACATCCATTGCTGGATCATAAAACCCGTGGGGGCACTGAGTAACTGATTCTTAACTCAACACTGTATGGCAGCCTTGCCCCCACCTAATGTTCCTGGAGGAATTGAGCAGGGGATCTTTATCTCACATTGAATGGTAGCCCTGTCCCTGTCTAAAGCCCCTGGAGGAATTGAGCAGCTTATCTGAATCTCAGCCCCCAGTGCTGGCTTGGTGGAACTGGAGGCCAGGTGGTTGTGGAGAGGAAGTTGGGCACAAAAGTTTCTGGGTACAAAAGTGTACAATGAGGAGGAACTGAGATCTTACAGATCCCCAGAGCATACCATAGTCTTGGCAAAGTACCCAAAAGACAAAGAACTAGTTGGGAAAATGCCCAAAAAAGGGAAAAAAGTTAGATTATAGAAGGTTACTTTCTTGGTGAACGGATGTCTTCTCCCATCCTTTTGGATGAGGAAGAACAATGCTTACTATCAAGGAAAGACATAAAAGTCAAGGCTTCTGTATCCCAAACATCCAAAATAAATATTCAATGGTCATAGGCCATGAAAGAGCTCAAAAAGGATTTTGAAAATCAAATAAGGAAGATAGAGGAAAAATTGGGAAGAGAAATGAGAGAGATGCAAGAAAATCATGAAAAGTAAGTCAACAGCTTGCTAAAAGAGACTCAAAAAATGCTGAAGAAAATAACACCTTTAAAAATAGACTAACTCAATTGGCAAAAGAGGTCCAAAAAGCCAATGAGAAGAAGAATGCTTTAAAAAGCAGAATTAGTCAAATGGAAAAGGTGTTTCAAAAACTCACTGAAGAAAATAGTTCTTTAAGAATCAGAATGGAACAGATGGAGACTAATGACTTTATGAGAAACCAAGAAATAACAAAAAAACCCCAAAAGAATGAAAAAATGGTGGATAAAGTGAAATATCTCATTGGACAAACAACTGACCAGGAAAATAGATCCAGGAGAGACAATTTAAAAATTATGAGACAACCTGAAAGCCATGACAAAAAAAGAGCCTAGACATCATCTTTCATGAAATTATCAAGGAAAACTGCCCTGATATTCTAGAAATAGGGGGCAAAATAAATATTGAAAGAATCCACCTATCACTTCCTGAAAGAGATCCAAAAAGAGAAACTCCTAGGATTGTGGCCAAATTGCGGAGTTCCCAGGTCAAGGAGAAAATATTGCAAGCAGCAAGAAAGAAGAAAAAAATGAGTATTGTGGAAATACAATCAGGATAACCCAAGATCTAGGAGTTTCTACCTTAAGGGATCAAAGGACATAGAATATGATATTCCAGAAGTTAAAGCAACTAAGACTAAAAACAAGAATCATCTACCCAGAAAAACTGAGTATAATACTTCAGGGGAATAATGCTCTTTCAATGAAATAGAGGACTTTCAAGCATTCTTGATGAAAAGACCAGAGATGAAAAGAAAATTTGACTTTCAAACACAAGAATCAAGAGAAGCATGAAAAGGTAAACAGGAAAGAGAAATCATAAAGGACTTACTAAAGTTGAACTATTTCCATTTCTACGTGGAAGGACAATATTTGTACCTCTTAAAACTTTTTTCAGTACCTGGGTAGTTGGAGGGATTATACACACACACACACACACACACACACACACACACACACACACAGAGCACACAGGGTGAGTTGAATAGGAAGGGATCGTATCTAAAAAATGTAATTAAGGAATGAGAGAGGAATATACTGGGAGAAGAAAGGGAGAAATGGAATGGGGCAAATTGCCTCTCATAAAAGAGGCAGGAAAAAGACTTTTTAATGGAGGGAAAAGGGGGGAGGTGAGAGTGAAAACGTGAAGCTTTCCCTCATCACATTTGACTCAAGGAAGGAATAAAATGCCCACTCATTTTAGTATGAAAACCTATGTTACAATATAGGAAAGTGGGGGAAAAGGGGTTAAGCAGCATAGGGGGATGATGGAGGGGAGGGCAATGGGAGGAGGGAGTAATTAGAAGTCAACACTCTTGATCAGGGATAAGATCAAAAGAGAGAATAGAGGAAATGGGGAGCAGGATAGGATGGAGGGAAATATAGTTAGTCTTACACAACATGACTATTATGGAAGTCATTTGCAAAACTACACACATATGGCCTATATCTAATTGCTTGCCTTCCCAATGGGAATGAGTGGGGAGGGAGGAAGGAGGAGAAGTTGAAACTCAAAATTTTAGGAACGACTGTTGATTATTATTATTCTTGCATATAGCTAGGAAGCAAGAAATACAAGTAATGGGGCATAGAACTTTATGTTGCCCTACAGGACAAAAGAGAAGATGGTGATAAGGGAAGGGAGGGATGTTGGAAGGGAGGGCAGATTCTTGGTAGTGGTAATTAGAATGCTCAGCACTTTGAGGTGGGGAGAGGGGAGAGATGGGGAGAAAATTTGGAACTCAAAATTTTGTGGAAATGAATATTGAAAACTTAAAATAAATAAATTTTAAAAAAAGAATATTATATTCTATTAGAGGAGAAAAGATGAACATAAACAAGTAATTTGGAGAAGGAGGCACTAGCAGCTGAGTGAATCTGGGAGGGATTTCTATAGAAAGTGGTGCTTAAGATGATTATGAAGGAAATGAGATTCTAGGAGGTGCAGGTAAAGAGAATGCCACAACCTAGTAAAAGGGTCAGCTGAGACTTGAGGTAAACTGAGTAATTCTTCCATGGAGAACTCACTGAAAGATAACTTAGAAGAATCACACAGGATCAGAAGGTGTTGAAGAGGTCGCACCCTATATTAACAGAGAGAAGAAATACCTACAGTGATGAGTTCATGAAATGAAAAACAGTCCCTTATGTCACATACAGATTTTAAACTTGCTTATTCAAATAACCCAAATAAGGATGTCATGGTGCTTAAAGCTGGTAAAATAAGAATTTTTTCAATAAGGAAAATTTCATAGTGTTTATGGGATATAAGAGGACTCTGTGTTTCTTTGCCAACACTAGGTCACTAAATCAGTTAGTAGTTATTAAGTATCTATGTGTCAAGCTCTGTGTTAAGTGCTTGAATTCAAAATTATTGGAGGCAGTGTCCAGCCTCCTCTACTGCATATCTAATTAACTTAGTGTATGAAAAGTTGGCACACATGAATTTATTGATTTCTCAGAATCTCCAAAGTACAATCTTTTTGGATATATTGGATATTCTACATTCAACATCGTCTAAAGACAAATTTCTGGGTGACCCATATTCAAGTCAAATCCCTATAGCTTGCTATCTCTGTGACCCTGGCAGGAGGCTTTTCCCATTCTTCTTTCTTCTCCCCTTGATAGTGACTTCTTCAGAGATTACCTTCTATTTACACTGCAAATACTGGGTATGTATAATTTTTTGTATGTTATCTCTTTATTTAGAATGTGAGTTCCACGAGGCAGGGATTGTGTTTTTGCCTTTCTATGTAGTTGCTTACAAAATTCATGTAACCCATTTACATATCAAGAATAAATGCTCATTCACTGACTTATAATATGTACAAAACCATCCCCAATAAAATAATCAGTGCTTAGAAAGACAACATACTAAGCAAATTCTATACAGTGAGAGAATGATTCCTGGGTAGAACAGACAAGAATTCATTGATCAGGAATCATGTGATCTAGAGCTTGAAAAATGGGTCCCACTACAAAAGGAAGAGATAAAGTGGTGTACATAATTAGACTTGGAGGAAAGTGTGAAGAAAGACAATGATGTGTGAAAAATTTGGGTTGCGATTGTAATAAAGACAGATAATTAGTCTAGTTTGCCTGGGAAATAGTTTGAGAAAGGAGCACAATAACCAGAGCAAATATAGTTTTCCATCTTCTGAGTCAAGATTATTTGTCATCTCCACGTAAGAAAGTGAATCTACTGAATGTGAAGGTGGTGGCTGAAATGATCTCCAAAGTCCTTTTTAGTTTTAGGGATCTACAATCAGGCCTCACATTTTACTTCTAGAAATGGGACAATCTAGGTTGATTTTCTTGTTTTCCTAAATTGCTGGGCTAGGGATGACCTATTAAGTTTTCTGGTGTCTCTGTAAGCAAAGGTTTTGAAGATATTCTGTTCTGTAATATGATTGTGCTAGGGAGCATTAATGGCACTGATGGACTGCAGGAGAGAATGGTAGTAACAGTCCATGTGGACATAGTTGGTATAGCCATTTTGGTTCAATAGTACTTCTGAGAGGCTTGAAATTTTCAAAACTTATGGTAAATTTGACCTAATTGCTTCCTTGGAGCATTTTGAAATAATGAGTCTCTCAAGTGACCTATGCCATCTAGTTCATGAAATGTGTTAAATAGGAAAAAAAGACAAATTTCTTAGTCATTAAGCACCTTATAAAGGTGGTACTTAAGATATGTCTCTATATCCCATGTCCTTTCAAAGGTCTATTTTAAAAAGGACTCAACAGTGGCCTTATATACCATTTCTTCCCTCTCTCCAAGTATTTCCTATTCTTGTGGGAAAGTCTATCATCATAAAGGCATAAGAAACAAGCATTGTTGCGAGAAGATTAATTTGCAATAAATGCAAGCATAAACGATGCAAATGCATGGTCATTCCATTTCGTCAGAGTTCTTATGCTTATATTGCTGTCAATTTAATGGTGTGAAAATCCGGAAAAAGACCTTCATTTTATTCACTAGTAAGCCAGTCCAATGTGAAGAATTACAAAAACAAAACAAAAGATGGATATCTGAGGGTGAGTTTGTTCCTGGCTTTCTTTTTTTCTACTTATAATTGATCACATGTTCATCTGATGCAGGCATGCTAATGATGTTCATTGAAAGAACTGGAGATGTTTAGCCTGGAGAAGAGAAGGTGAATGGGGTTGGTACATGATGCTGTAGCTGTCTCCAAATATTTAAAGGGCTGCTACGTGGAAGGGTGATTAAACTTTTTTTGGTGACTGAGGGCAGAATTAGGAGTATGAGATGAAAGTTGTAGAAGCATATTTAGGTTTGAAAGAGTGGGAAATAATTTTATTCAATTATTATTTGAAATAATAAAAAATTCGGTAGGTTTTCAAGGAAATAGTGGAAGGCCCCTGTCACTCCGTAGAGGTCTTTAAATAAAAGACAATTGACAAATTTGAAATTGTGTTATAGAAAAGTTTGTTTTTCCATATGTATATTGTATTGTATAGTCACCGACATCTCTTCCAACTCTGAAAATTTATAATTCTGATAAAGTGATTAGAGGAAAATACCCTAGAGACCATGAGGTCCAAAGCTTTTGTTTGGTGGATGGGGAGATTGAGATCCATAGAGCCAGGAGGTGATCTCAGATCTGATTTCTTAAAAGCCACTTTTCTTTAGACTATGTAATTTTGCCTCTATTCCAGGAAAATGCACTCTATTGTAGTAGTGCTTTGAAATTTGAACTTTTACTTTTAAACATTGTCATTCAGTATAGCATGATAGTAAGTTGTTAATGAAATGTCAAGTTACTAAGAATAGAGTATATGAAAATAAATTCTATAAAAGGGGTTTGAAGATCCTTGAGAGAAGGGAGTTCAGAAAATAAGTAATTGAAAATTTGTTAACCCATTTTGGATAAGAAAGAGGTTCTGCAAGAAAACTTTGTATTTCTGAGCCAAATTGTAACCCCAATTTTCATTGCAACGATGGAGGCAATTTAAGGGGGTATAACTGGCAGAATTTTGTTCATGGTATTTATGGTATCATAATCTTATTAATAAATTTGTGTTCTGGGGCAATTACCATTTTGATATTTCTTCTACATTGTAAATATTAGATCTGCTGCCATGCTCCACTTGGAAAGGGAATTTCCTTATTTGTGATTCCATATTCCAATGAAATCATAGATCTAGCCTTAAAAAAGAAACTTGCAATGAGAAAACTTTACTATCAAAGTAATTTGTTATAGTCTGAGAGCACTTCCAGGGACACTAATATAAATGACTTGTTCTGCAATATAGGCAACATGAGAAAGAGAAAGACCTGAAACTAGCTTTTCCTCAGTCCAAGATCAGCTCTTTAAGTACTACCCGACACTGGGAGTTATCTTTACCATTGTAAACATATGCTCAGTCCTCAAATATTATCTATTTATCTACCTGTCAGCTATCTTCTTTCCTTCCTTCCTCTCTCCTTCCTTCTCTCCCTCCCTCCATCCATTTCCTCTTCCCTCCATTCCTTTCCCCCTCCCTCCCTTCCTTCATTCTTTTCTTTGTTCCTTCCTTCATTTGTTTCTTCCTTTATTCTCTGTTCCTTCCCTTCCTTCCTTCCCTCCCTCTCTCTCTTGCCCCCCTCTCCTTCTCACTCTCTCATTGTACTTCTCTTACTGTTGGAGAGGGTCAGGATTAGTTAATAATTAACTATTCTGTTGAATATTTGAAAGGCAAGGGGAAAACAGATAGAGTGGGCATTTTAGAAGCTAACGCAATACAACAGAGGCTAACTAGAATAGGCATGACCTGAATGAGTTTTGTCTGCCAAAATAAGCAGGAAAAAATTTCACAGTAACACAGAAAATATTGTGCTTTGAAGTATTGAAAAGAAAGTCATCAAGAATGGTTGGATTTAAAATATTTTCAAATTATTGATGATACTCTTGCTCACTTTTCTTTGGTCAGTGAAAGAAAATAACTTTTTTTAACAGTGATTTTTAATTCTTCAAGAAATTCATAGAACCAAGTGATCCTGACATCCATTTCATCTCCAGCTGAACTATAAAAGAAGAAAATCTCTGAAATATAGGACTTAGATGACTAATGTAACAGTGACAGAGTCATGAATAATCACACTTTTGTGACAGAATTCATCCTAAAGGGATTCACTGATATCCCTCAGTTTCAGGTTCTATGTTTTGTCCTTTTCCTCTTCCTCTACATAGTAGCTCTTATTGGAAATTCTCTCATTGGGGCTGCTATCAGCCTGAATTCTGGGCTTCACACTCCAATGTACTTCTTCCTGGTCAACTTGGCTTTGTTAGATGTCATCTGCACATGCACTGCTGTACCCAAGTTGCTACAGATTCTGGGGGGAGAAGACAATACCATTTCTTTTAGGGGGTGTATGACTCAATTGTACTTTCTGACTTGGTCTGTGGCTGCTGAGCTTTTGCTCTTCACTGCCATGGCTTATGATCGGTATGTAGCAATCTGCCAGCCACTGCATTACAGCAAGATGATGAGCAGAGAAGTTTGTGTCTCCTTGGCTGTGGCTGTGTGGGGGATCAGCGCATTTGGTGCCACAACAAACACCAGTCTCTTGTTGAGGTTGTCATTCTGTGGTCCCAATGTGATCGATCATTTTCTCTGTGAGATCCCTGCTCTATTACCACTCTCTTGCTCATCCACATATTTGAATGATGTCATGACCATCGTGGCTGACATATTCTTTGCTGTTCTGAATTTCCTACTCACCATGCTGTCTTATGGCCTCATCATTCTCAGCATCATGGCAATCCAGACCACAGAGGGCAAAAAGAGAGCATTTTCCACCTGTTCCTCTCACCTCATCATAGTGACCATGTACTACTCCACTGTAATCTATGTCTACCTAAGCCCAGGCTCCAGCTACTCCCCTGACAAGGGCAAAATCATGGCTGTGCTTTACTCTACAGTGAGTCCCACCTTGAATCCTCTTATCTACACTTTGAGGAATAAGGATGTCAAAAGGGCCCTCAGGAAACTATTTGTCCTTCTCAAGAGGAAATGATAATTCACTCCTCTAAATTCTCGGGAATTCTAGCTCACATATTTTTTAAAATGTCAGCTATCTTTATCTTTATTTTGTTTAAATACATTTAACACAGGATTATGTTAGACCCTGTCCAGTACTAGGTTAATAGAAAAACTTTCTCCATTCTAGCTCATATGTCTACGATACTTTTGAAAATGCCAAAGCACTTTTTTATTTCCTAAAGCTGTTAGATAATTAGTACGATTGTTGTCGTTATCATTGTATAGATGAGGACATCGAGTCTCAGAGGTTATGATTTTCCCAAGGTTATATAGCCTTAATCACTGAATGGGCGTTGCCTCAGTCAAACTGAGACCTGTTAAAGACCTAGCTTAAACAGGCCAAGGTTTCCCATTGCACCCTGGGCCCTCTCCAGTCATCCTGATCTATATCTGACCACTGCACCCAGGAGGCTCTTGAGGAGAGAGTGAGATTGGTGACTTTGCACAGCTGCCTCACTTAAATCCAACTCACTAGTGTGTCATGGCATGGCATCTCTAACGTCATCATCCTCTTCGAGAATGAAGGACAAACAACAACCAAATAAGCTAGGACTCAAACTCATCTTTCTTGCCTCAGCTTTTCCCAAAATAGACCATAGATCCAGAATACCGTGAAAATGTGGGATAGAATTAAGAATGGAAACAATAATGGTATTCTCTTCCTTTTATCCTTAATGATCTGAATCATTGTGTGATTTGGCATTAAAATCCTTTCATCTCCCTTGTGTGGAATGACTAGTGCTATGGAAAAATGTTCAAGCCAGAAAAACAGAGGGTATCAACAATATTAATGAATGACATTACCTATGCTTACATTCCTGGTCTTTATTTGATGAGATCACATTCACTTGTATCAAGATTTATTTAAATTCCATTCAAGGGCAGCAAGGTGGCTCAGCAAGTAGAACATGAACCCTTAGAGTCAGGAGGACCTGACATAAAATTCGACCTCAGACACTTGACACACTTACTAGCTATGTCACCTTGGGGAAATCACTTAACCTCAATTGCCTTGCCTTCCCACCTCCAAAAGAAAAAAGAAAAAAATATCCATTCAATCAAAATTCATTAAATACTTTCTCATCTCTGCCTCCCAGTATCCTCAGTTTTTTCTAGCTCCTACTCAAATCACACTTTCTATTGGAAACCTTTTCTGATCCCTCCTAATTCCAGTGCCTCACCACCTCCCCTTTGTTGATTAGTTCCCATTTATGTTTTCATCTATCATCTATCTATCTATCTAATCTATCATCTATTTATCTTCCTATCTATCTGCTTGCCTATCATCTATCTATCATCTACTTATTATCTATCTATCTATCTATCTATCTATCTATCTATCTATCTATCTATCTATCATCTATCTATCTATCATCTCTCTTGGTACTATGTAATTTGTATGTTGCCTCCCCCATTAGACCTTTATATCTTCAAAAGCAGGGCCCATTTTTACCTCTAATAGTGTCTCTAATACTTTGCCCAGTGTCTGGTATATTACAGTCATCTAATAAATGCTCCACAACATGTCAGGCATTATGCTGGATTCTTAGAATACAAAGACAAGTCTTGTTAAGGTTATGAAGATGAAAACATAATGTGAAAGTTTTAATTGTGCTGACAAGGTGAGATATTTAAGGGGAAAAAACAAGTGTTTTCCTTCTCTAACAGGGATTCATCTGGTAATAGCCCTACTTTTAATTTCACCTATGTTTTGTACATATTGACCCATATGTAAATCATTAACTTTGCTAACCCAAGACCTTTTCAACACAGAGCTCTTAGGGAGGTGATCTTAGGTTGCCTAATGTGTCTTTAAACATGCTTTCAATTTTATTAGAAAATACAAAAATATTCTAAGGTGTATGCATTGTAATGATTTAAATCATAATTATCTTGTCCCTTCACACATAAGTCGGATTTTCCTCACTCCCATTTATATGTGAACCTTTAATGCTATATAGTCAATCAGAAGTTCAAAATACTGGTCTCCTGTGCTTCCAAAATAAATAAATATGCCTGTTCTTGCCATGTTTCTTATTTTTTCTTTAATTTGTGCTACTTATATCATTCAGCTACCAAAACAAGCATTGGGAATATCCTGATTGGTTATTTCCAAAATTTTTATTAATTCATCAATGATTTATTTTCCAGTAGATCTTTCTAAGTAGGAAAACGTATTTCCCCAAATTCCCAGTTCCTCTATTACACCCTATGTTTTAAATTTTTGAAGAAAATCGTATGAAAAACATGAGTGATGTCCAAGAAATCAAGGTCTTATAACACTAGATCTGTGACTTTTAGAACTCTTAACTCTTCTTTCATTTAATGCTTATTCATAATTATTGTGCTCTTGGTTATCATGTGATAACTATATAGAATTGCAATACTCAGATCACTAAATATATCATCAATGATAGTTTTTCTGGCCGCAAAAATAATTATTTTATCATCAAATATCTTTGTACCAAATAAAATGTATGAATGGGTTTTATTCTATGGTTAAATAATTTTCTACCTTACGTTATTTACTTCAGCAAGGTTCAAGGTTCCAACATAAACTTGCACTGGATTAGTGAAATTTTTATGAAAAGCAATATACAACCTTCGGCTAGGTAGCAGTGGTAATAATAGGTTTTTTTTTTTCTATCTGTCTATACCTCCAATAAAATTTTTCATTTCTGAGATCATGGCTGATTTACTTTTCTCTTATTTCCCCTATATATAGCACAATTATTTGCAGATAGTAAATACAACGTTGGGTTTCAGGATAAATCATATTTAACATGTTAACAAATCATCATCAAAAAACAGTACATAGTGAAGTCATTATATATATAAACACATCCATGCTCAAGTGTGTGTGTGTGTGTGTGTGTGTGTGTGTGTGTGTTTGTGACAGAGAGAGAGAGAGAGAGAGAGAGAGAGAGAGAGAGAGAGAGAGAGAGAGAGAGAGAGAGAGAGAGAGAGAGAGAGAGAGAGAGAGAAGGAGAGAGAGAGAGAGAGCACCAGCCCTGGAGTAGAGTTCAAATCTGGCCTCAGGCACTTGCTAGTTGTGTGACCCTGGGTAAGTCACGGAACACTTCATTTAACACTTAACACCTGAGTTCTTCATTCCTAAAATGAGCTAGAAAAGAAAATTATAAACCACTACAGTATCTCTGCCAAGGAAAATCCAAATGGGATCACAAAGAGTTAGACAGAACAGAAAAATGACTGAACAACAACAGGTAATATGATGATTTTTTTATTAGTCAGTTCTCAGAGGATTAAACATAGCTATCTCCATGATTTTGTTTATCCAGGAATGTTGTCTGATCTCATACTGCATATGGGATAGTCAGTCATTACTCTATTCTCTCTCTCTCTCTCCATATATATATATATATATATATATAGTCAGTACCTTCTCTACAAATTATTATCTGAGAGAATGACTTAATGGACTTACAGGGTAAGAGAGATTTGCCCAGAATCACACAACTAATGTGTGTCAAAAGCAGGACTTCAACACAAATCCCTTAGACTCTGAAGTTCATTTTTTTCTCTATTAGGACAACCAGGTGGTCCAGTGCTGGGCCTGGACTCAAAGAGATGTGAATTAAAATCTGGTCTCAGACACTTACTGTCTGTGTGACCCTGGGAAAATTTACTTAATCCTGTTTACCTCAGTTTCCACATCTGTAAGATAGCCTGAAGAAGGAAGTGGCAAATCACTACAGTATCTTTGCCAAGAGAACCCCAAAATGAGGTCATAAAGAATAAAAAGCTGAAATAACTTAGCAACAAATTAATTGCATCAAAAATTAATTTAAAAAGATTATATATATATAAAATTATTTTGTTGATATGTATTTATATTTTTAGAAGTTTAGCCTACCTTCAGGGTGCTTCTACTGATTTGGACAACATATTAAGTAATACAATTAGTTAAGAATTCTTTTCAAATTCTAACTAACATGTTCTAACATGAACAGTTTTTAATGTCATATACAAATAACAATCACTTTGGTGTCATTGGGGAAAATAGTGAAATTATAGAATTATAGCATTACATAATTTAAGAATTGAAAAGGGACTTCAAAGGACAAATTAATCTAACCTCTTCACTTTCAAGATGAAGAAACTTCAGTCCAGAGAAATTAGGCATTTTAGGAAGGTCATACAGGTAGAATATTGCAAAGTTGGAATTTGAACCAAGGTCTAAATAAAAGATAAAACCTTATCTTTCTTTTATGGAAAACCATGCTGCCCCTGCACCTGGAATTCCAGGCAAAATTTAGCTGCCACATCTCAAGGATATACACGATGGTTAGTGGCATGTAGTGGAAAAAGCATTGAACTAGGAGTCGAAAGGACTGAGTTCAAATCCTAATTAAGTGCCTGTCACATAGTAAGGTCTTTGTAATAAAGATTTCTTGAAAGACTTTGCCACAAACCACTGTTACATTTGGAGCAAATTGCTTCCCATTTCTGGAATCATGCAATTATTGCATTATCAAGTTATGTTTGGAAAAGACTGTAGAAACCATCTACTCCATCTCTGTAATTTGGCCAGTAAGGAAATTGAGAATAAGGGAAGTTAAGCCTAAGCAATGTGAGGTTCCCATTCCTCAGCTAGTAAATGTGAATTTAATTTGGGGCTTACAAATATTCTAAGGTCTTTCTAGGGCTTAAGATCTATGATTTTTATGAGTAACCTGAACCTATGTGGTATGGGTAGAGAATTAGAATATACTAATTGTAGTATAACTTTTGGATTAATTGCATCATCTTATTCATCACCATCCACTGAATTATTGTACCAATTTGAAATTCTAATTGATGATTTCCAGTCTTGTGAATTTTTATTCTAAGATTGAATATTTTAGTTTTATTTTATTTATTATTTTGTGCTCTTACTAAATATGTAACTAGTTGGAAGAAAAGCTTCAGGACTATTTGAACTGACATGTAAGTAAAAACAAAGGGAAATAAAGAAAACATACCAATTTTCAACAATATGGTGCAAAATAATGAGAGACTAGTGACTGAGTTCATCCTTCAAGGCTATTCCACTAAAAAATTTTCTCTTTCGAAATTTTTTCGACTATGTACAGTAACCCTCATTGGTGATATTCCCATTATTGCATTAGTTATTTGTAACTCTGTTCTTCACACCCTTATGCATTTTTTTCCTAGTCAGCTTGTCTATATTGGACATCATGTGCAAAACCTCTGTTCTTTCTGGGGTTTTGGACAAACAGATTTCAGAAGGGTATCTCCTTTGGTGAATACTGACCCAAGTATACTTCCTTATCTGGTCTGTATCTGGAGAACTCCTGCTCTTTAGTCATGTCTTATGGCAAACATGTGACCATATACCACCTCCTACAGTACAGTACCATGATGAGCAAGAAGATTTTTGTCTTTTTGGTGGAGTATGAAGAATCTCTGGACTTAGCACCACCAATGATGCTAACACTACAATTATCTTTCTGTGGTCTTAACTATTTTTAACCAACTCTTCTGTAAAATTTCCCATGTTGCTTCTCTCCTACACTTCCACATATGTGAATGACATCATGATAGTCCTTACTGATGTCTTCTTCTCAGTTCTGAATTTCCTGTTGATCGTTGTGTCTTACTGCTTCATAATTTCCAGCATCATGACAATCTAGCCCACAGAAGGAAGGAAGAAAGCATTAACTACCTGTTCCTCCCACCTGATTGTGGTTACTACGTACTACTGCACTATTTTTTGTGTCTATGTCAGCCCCATGTCAAATTGGTGATTGTGTTATATGAAACAGTTAGCCTCCCCCTCCCCTTAAACCCTCTCATCTACTCCTTGAGGAAAAAGGATGTCAGGATAACTTCAGAAAAGTTCTCTATTCAGTAAGTAGGGGCCTAGAGATTTATAATTTGCTGGGTAGGGTTGATTTGGAAAAGTGTGTTCTTGTAGTAAAGATGAAAAATTCAAACACTGATTTTCTAATATCTGAAAGATTTTTTTCTTCCTGTAGAATCTCATATTCTAGAGTATAATCAATAAGTTATTGTACTTTTATATTTTTTATTTATTATTTCTTTTCAGTGCTCTACAATCACTACCATACAACTTAAAATTTTCCCCCCTCCCTTCCCCCTCCCTTTCCCCTCCTTCCTTGAGATGGCATATGATTTTATAAAAGTTCTATACATGCATTCCTATTAAATATATTTTCACCATAGTCACACTGCACAGAAGAATTGAAATGAATGGGAGAAATCATATAACAAACCAAAATGTAATACAAAAGAAAATGATCTGCTACATTCTGCGATCGATTTTCATAGTTCTTTCTCTGGATGTTGAAGACATTTTGCCTTAAAAGACCATTGGGAATTTTTTTTAAGTCCTTGCATTGCAATTAAGTTCCAAGTCTACCAGAAAAAAACTCTCACACACTGTGGTCATTGCTGTGCAGAAAGTTCTCCTGGTTCTTTTCCTTTTGCTCAGCATCAGATCATATAAGTTTTTCCAGGCCTTTCTGAAGTCTTCTTGTTCATCATTTCTTATAGCACAATAGTATTCCATTACATTCATAAGCCATAAATTATTTAGATATTCCCCTCTTGATGGGAATCCCTTTGATTTCCACTTTTTCCACTTTTTTTCCACAAAGAGTGCTGTTATAAACATTTTTGTACATGTGAGACTCTTTCTTATTTTTATGATCTCTTAGGGATACAGTCCTAGAAGCAGTATTACTGGATCAAAGGGTATGCATATTTTTGTAGCCCTTTGGGCAGAGTTCCAAATTGCTCTCCAGAATTGTTGGATCAGCTCACACCTCCAACAACAATGAAGTAGTGTTCCAACTCTCCCATATTCTTTCCAACATTTATCATCTTCCTTTTCTGTCATGTTTGCCAATCTCATAGGTGTGATGTGATACCTCAGAGTTGTTTTTGATTTGCATCTCTCTAATCAATAGTGATTTAGAGCATTTTTTATATGACTATAGATATCTTTAATTTCTTCCTCTGAAAACCACCTCTTCATATCCTTTGACCATTTATCAACGGAGGAATGACTTATATTTTTGTACATTTGACTTTTTCTCTACCTATTCTAGAATTGAGGCTTTTTTCATAGACACTAACTGCAAAATTTTTTTCCTAGTTTTCTGCTTCCTTCTGAATCTTGGTTGCATTGGGTTTCATTGGGCAAAAGCTTTTCAGTTTAATGTAATCAAAATTACCCTTCTTGCACTTCATCATAGTTTCTATCTCTTCTTTAGTAAAAAATTCTTCCCATCTCCATAAATATGATAAATACTCTATTCCTTGCTGCACCAGTTTGTCCATAGTGTCAATTTTTATGCCTAGATCATGTGCCCATTTGGACTTTATTCTTGTGTACGCTGTTAGACATTGATCTATGCCTAGTTTCCATTGCACTGTTATCCACATTCCCCAGCAATTTTTACAAACAGTGAGTTCTTATCCAAGACGCTGGAGTTCTTGGGTTTATCAAACAATACATTGCTATACTCCCTAGTATTTCTTTTCATTAGTCCCCTTGATATCCTGGACCTTTGTTCTTCCAGACGAATTTTGATATTATTTTTTTCCAGCTCTAGAGAAGAATTATCTGATAGATTAATTGATATGGCACTAAATAAGTAAATTAATTTAGGTAGAATTGTCATTTTTATGATATTAGCTGGACCTACCCATGAGCAATTGATATTTTACCAGTTACTTAGATCTGAATTTATTTGTGGGAAAAGTGCCTTGTAATTGTGTTCATATTGTCCCTGGGTTTGTTTTGACAGGTAAACTTTCAAATATTTTACATTGCCTACCATAGCTTTAAATGGGATATTTCTTCCTATCTCCTGCTGTTGGTCTTTGTTACTAATATATAGAAATGCAGAAGATTTGGATGGGTTTATTTTGTAACCTGAAATTTTGCCAAAGTTGTTAACTATTTCAAGCAGTTTTTTTTTTTTTTTACTTAAATCTCTGGGATTCTCTATGTATATTACGATATCATCTGCAAAGAGTGATAATTTAGTTTCTTCTTTGCCTATTCTAATTTCTTCAATTTCTTTATCTTCTCTAATTGCTACAACTAAAATTTCTAGAATAACAGTGATGATGAAGAACATTGTTGTTTCACCCCTGATACTGATTATTGTTTTATAGAAAGTTCCTTTTATTCCTATAATCTCCAGTGCTTTTAATAGGAATGGGTGTTGTATTTTGTCAAAAACTTTTTCTACATCTTTTGAGACAATAATGTGGTTTCTGTTAGTTTTGTTATTGATATGATCGATAATGCTAATCGTTTTCCTAATATTGAACCAGCCTGCATTCCTGGTATGAATCCTACCTGATCGTAACGTATTAGTCTTGTGATAATTTGCTGGAGATTTTTTCCTAGGGAGTTCATTGATGACTTCTTCAATTTCTTTTTCTGAGATGGGATTGTTTAAGTATTTAACTTTAGATTGTCGAATATATGGACATAATGTCGGGCAGAGTAATTGCTAATTTTTGTTTTAATTGCCTCTTCATTGGAGGTGAGTTCACCCCCTTCATTTTTGATACTTGTTCTTTTTCTAGCTTATGGGATACTGCAAAAGGAGGTCTTAGGAGAAGTTTTATATCTTTGAAAGTCTGCATGAATAAAATAGAGAAAGAGGAGATTAATGACTTGGGCATACAAGTGAAAAAGCTAGAAAAAGAACAAATTGAAAATCCCCACATAAATATCACATTAGAAATACTGAAAACCAAAGGAGAGATTAATAAAATTGAAATTAGGAAAACTATTGAACTAATAAATAAAACTAATAGTCAGTTTTATGACACAATTGATAAAATCAATAAACTTTGGTGAATTTGATTTAAAAAAAAGAAGGAAGAAAACCAAATTATCAATTTCAAAAATGAATGGGGTGAACTCACTTCCAGTGAGGAAGAAATTAAAACAATAATTATAAATTACTTGCCCAAGTTTATACCCATAAATTTGATAATCTAAATGAGATGGATAAGTATTTTAAAAAATATAAATTTCCCAGATTAACAGAACAGGAATTTGAACACTTAAACAACTCCATCTCATGAAAAGAAATTGAACAAGCCATCAATGAACTCCCTAGTAAAAAATCTCCAGGGTCAGATGGATTTAAAAGCTAATTCTATCAAACATTTAAAGAACAGTTAATTCCAGTACTATATAGATTATTTAGGATAATTGGGGAAGAAAGAGTCCTCCCAAATTCCTTTTCTGAAACAAGTATGATTTTGATACCTAAACCAGGAAGAGACAAAACAGAGAAAGAAAATTATGGACCAATTTCTCTAATGAAGATAGATGCAAAAATTTTAAATAAGATTTTAGCAAAAAGAATATAGCATTGTGTCATGTAAAGAATGCATTATTATCAGGTACAATTCATACCAGGAATGCAGGACTGGTTCAATATTAGGAAAACTATTAGCATTGTCAATCATATCAACAACAAAACTAATAGAAACCACATAATTATCTCCATAGATGCAGAAAAAGTTTTTGACAAAATACAACACCCATTCCTAGTAAAAACATTGGAGAACATAGGAATAAAGGGAGCTTTTCATAAGCATTATCTACCTTAAACCATCAGCAAGCATTATATGCAATGGAGATACATTGCCAATAACATCAGGGGTGAAACAAGGATGCCCTTTATCACTACTAATATTCAATATGGTCCTAGAAATGTTTGCTGCAGGAATTAGAGAAGATAAAGAAATTGAAGGAATTAGAATAGTCAAAGAAGAAACTAATTTATCACTCTTGGCAGATGATATGATGATATACATAGAGAATCTCAGAGATTCAAGTAAAAAACTACTGGAAATAATAAACAACTTTGGCAAAGCTGCAGGTTACAAATTAACTTGCACAAAACCTCTGCATTTCTATATATTAGTAACAAAGCCCAACAGCAAGAGAGAGAAAGAGAAATCCCATTTAAAGCTCGGTTAGACACTATAAAATATTTGGGAGTTTATCTGCCAAAACAAACCCAGGGATTATATGAACACAATTACAAGACACTTTTCCCACAAATAAATTCAGATCTAAGTAACTGAAAAATATAAGTTGCTCATGGGTAGGTCCAGCTAATATAATAAAAATGACCATTCTACCTAAATTAATTTACATATTTAGTGCCATACCAATTAAACTATAAGATAGTTACTTTCCAGAGCTGGAAAAAGTAATATCAAAATTCATCTGGAAGAACAAAAGTTTCCGAATATCAAGGGAAATAATGAACAGAAATGCTAGGGAAGGTGGCCTAGCGCTACCAGATCTCAAATTGTATTATAAAGCAGCAATTATCAAAATCACTTGGTACTGGCTAAGGAACAGAAGGGTAGACAAGTGGAATAATCTAGGTACTCAAGACACAGTAGACAATGAATATAGCAATCTACTGATTGATATACCCAAGGACTCCAGCTTCTGGAATAGAAATTCACTGTTCCACAAAGATTGTTGGGAAAAGTGGATAACAATGTGGTGGAAACTAGGCATAGACCAATACCTGAAACCTTACACAAAAATAAAGTCCAAATGGGTACATGATCTAGGTATAAAGATTGATACTATGGACAAATTGGTGGAGCAAGGAGTAGAGTATTTATCAGATTTATGGAAAAGGGAAGACTTTTTGACTAAAGAAGAGATAGGGAACATTATGAAATGCAAGATGGATAATTTTGGTTACATTAAACTGAAAAGTTTTTGCCCAACCAAACCCAATGCAACCAAGTTTCAGAGGGATGCAGAAAATTGGGAAAGAATTTTTGCAGCTAGTGTTTGTAATAAAGGCCCCTTTACTAAAATATATAGGAAACTGATTCAAATATACAAAAATACAAGTCATTCCCCAATTGATAAGTCGTCAAAGGATATGAACAGGCAGTTTTCAGAGGAAGAAATTAAAGATATCTATAGTCATATGAAAAATGCTCTAAATGACTTTTGATTAGAGAGATGCAAATCAAAACAACTCTGAGGTATCACATCACACCTATGAGATTGGCAAACATGACAGAAAAGGAAGATGATAAATTCTGGAAAGGATGTGGTAGAGTTGGAACACTAATGCATTGGTGGTGGAGCTGTGAGCTGATCCACTCATTCTAGAGAGTAATTTGGAACTCTGCCCAAAGGGCTACAAAAATATGCATACCCTTTGACCCAGCAATATTGCTTCTAGGACTGTATCCCCAAGAGATCATAAAAATGGGAAAGGGTACCTCATGTACAAAAATATTTATAGCCTCATTCTTTGTGGTGACTAAAAACTGGAAATCAAAAAGATGCCCATCAACTGGGGAATGGTTGAATAAATTATGGTACATGAATGAAATGGAATACTGTTGTCCTACAAGAAATGATGAACAGGAAGACTTCAGAAAGGCCTGGAAAGACTTATATGATCTGATGCTGAGCAAAAGGAGCAGAACCAAGAGAACTTCGTGCACAGCAACGACCACAGTGTGTGAGAGTTTTTTCTGGTAGACTTGAAACTTCATTGCAATTCAAGGACTTAAAAAAAAATTTCCAGTGATCTTTTAAGGCAAAATGCCTTCCACATCCAGAGGACAAACTATGGAATTCAATCGCAGAATGTAGCAGATCATTTTCTTTTGTATTACATTCTGGTTTGTTATATGATTTCTCCCATTCATTTTAATTCTTCTATGGAGCATGACTACAGGGAAAATATATTTAATAGGATATATGTGTAGAAACTATATAAAATTGTATGCTGTCTCAGGAAGGGAGGGGGAAGGGAGAGGAAAAATATAAGTTACATGATAGTGATTGTGGAACACTGAAGATAAATAAGATTATTAAAAGATAAATAAATAAAAAGAATATTAAGTAGAGAAGTATAGCTCTAGATGTAGAGATTAGTCGAACAAGGTTAGTCATTTCTAAAAGCATATACTCTTACAGGTGAACATCCAGTATTCTCTGCACAAATAACCTCAGAAGTCCCCAATTAAACTAAGTCCAGTGACAATTTTCTTTAATTAGTCCCCTTGGGATGCTTTGTCCTTAAACCCCTGAATGGCTACAAGCAATTGTTCAAGGGCTTTCCAGCAATATGATGATAATTTCCCATTAATATCACGTCACAGTTTCTCAGGTTAGTGATCCATGACCCTATGAAAGTGTTTATATATGAAGTAAAATTAAGGATTTACTTGTGACCAATGTATCCTTAAGTAGATTAGTTTGGCAAATTAAAATGTAAATTCACTGTTTGATAGATAACGTTTTATAAGTTCATCTTTCAAAAAGCATTTTTTTGAAAACAGAAATTTTGAAAAGTAAAAGATATTGAATGTAGAACATTAGCAGACATTATTGGTTAAATGAAGGATCAACGATGAAGAGAAATGATGACATACATGAGAAGTGGTGGATGAAACAGAGAAGACAAAGTAGTTCAGGTACTTTTTGAACCTGAATTCAATATATGAATTCAATACATATTGAAGTATGAAATATAGTCAATAATTCAGCTCAGAGAGCATAGTGATAAAAATCAAAATAAATAAATGCATGAACTTGAAAATCTTGGCAGAAAATCAGGACCTAAGATGAATAACCGAGGATATTCATGATACCAAATTATTATCACTTATAAGAACCAGAGAAAAAATACATAATTGTGGTATAGCGTGTAAGTAGTTGGGAATAAGGGAGGATTGGTAACAGGTAAGGACAGTATTATATGAAAATTACATGTTGAAACAAGAAAAATGAATTAATATGAGCGAAAGAAGACTCTATTTGGAGTTTAAAGACATCGATTGAAATCATATCTCTTTCACTTACTTCCTATACAACCTTGGATGAGTCACTGAATCATCACTGGATCTCCGTTTCCTTTGCTGTTAAATAAGAGGGTTTGACTGGAAGATGTCTAAGCTCTCCTCCTCCACATCTCAATCTAGGATCCTATGATTCTAAGTGGTGTATATTATGCCAGTGACAGCTGATAAAATGATTATTACTTGGAATATTTGAAAATGACTAGGGAAATAGCAAATCATATTAAGAAACCATGATAGGGACTTCATTAGACCAAGCTTAGCAGAATGCCTTACCAGTGGAATATTTAGATGTTGGCTTTTGGGACAAGAAAAAATGCCTGCTTCTTGAAATAAGCAGCTATTAGAAAATGCAAGGAAATTGATTCAGTATTCTGCATTGTTTTTGAAGTAGATTGGCAGTATTGATGACTTTCACAAGGTCACACAAACAGTGAATAGCAGATTTAGTATTTGAAAGAAGGTTCTTTGACTGCAAGTACAGGGCTAATTTCATTCCATCATGCCCTCTCCTATGGATGAGAAAATAAAATAAAATGATCTCTGAGGTTGGTAGTACAAATAATATCCTTCCCATTTGCACAGGATTATAGATTGAGTCAGGGAAAAGACTTTAGAGGGCATTAAGCCTGATCCCCTATTTTATGGAAGAGGAATTTAAGGCTCAGAGATGCCAGGATTACATGGTTTCTAAGAATCAACCAAAAGATTCAAACTCAGGTCTTTCAAGCATAAGCTTTGTAGACATTTGACTAGGGCATTGACACGTAAAAACAACAAGCTACTTCTCAAAAAAAAATTGATAAATTGAAATGCTTGCCAGTATCTAAGAACTTAAGGTTAACTACACAGGGTGTCCTGCACTAAGCTATGATCACCTGTAAGATGACTGGTGAAATTAAGATACATAGGATGTGGTTTGTGATTAATCAATCAAGCCAAAAATCTTAACAGATAAAGGAAATCCTAAACCTTTTACAAAGACTGAACTATCTTAGGAATGGAAATGTAGTTTCTGTAAGAGAAGAAATAGTACCATAGTTGTCTGAGTAGGTGTAAGAGAAAATAGGTTTTTAGACTTTAAAAATTTTTTCAGAAAATTCCACACTAGACAATATTTTAAAAAATCATCCTCAGACTGCTCAGAATGCTTGCATAGGTCAGTAACAATTTTGTTTAGAGGTAGTAAAAGGTCTGTCTAAATCAATATTTCTCTGAATATCTTCCCTGGGATGGCTGCCTGGAAAAGTCTTTTGCATCCTTGTTAGGGTTTGGAGTTCTGATTTCACTGATGTACACTCAAGGTGGACATTTTACATTCAAGACATAAAAGCACTTTACATGGATTGAATTTAGTCAACTTGTAGGTAACTTTTAGTCATACAGAGTAGTCTCAGATAGTGAGAGGTAAAAAGATTTGCCTGTGGTTACCCAGATCGAAAATATTAGAATTAGGGCCTGAATCAACATCTTCCTCACTCCAAGAGTGGTCATGTAGGACATATCACCTTATGTTTCAGGATAATCCTAATTTAGCATGTTAATAAATTATAGCCAAGAGGTAGTAAATAGTGAAGTTCCAAATATATATTTCTGTAAGGAAAATAAAATATTAAGTAAATTGTTTGGAAAACTGCCAAGCTGACAGAATACTTGAGTTTTTATTTGTGGACAAAAATGGTGGACAAGTATTATAGTGGTCCAAATTCTTTCCATGTCTGCTCCCCAAATGTGACCTCTATAAATTTTATTGGGGGTTATAATCATACTCTGAATAAGATAAAACAAAAGTGAGAAAGATAATATGGATGACAAACATGAAGCAACATTTTAACAGCATTGAAGGATTGAAAAATCATAGTAAAAGAGGCTTAATATTTTGAATAGAGAAAGGGGTAGCTAGGTGGTATAGTGGATAGAGCACTGACCTTAGAGACAGGAGAATCTGAGTTCAAAACTAGCCTCAAGCACTTCATATTTATTATCTGTGTGACCCTGGGCAAGTCACTTAACCCCAATTCTCTCTCTCTCTCTCTCTCTCTCTCTCTCTCTCTCTCTCTCTCTCTCTCTCTCTCTCTCTCTCTCTCTCTCTGTATATAAGCAATAATTATTGGATCACTTGGTTTATTCCTGTATGTTGTCCATAGATTAATTTTAAAAAAAATATGTTTTCTCATAAAATTCAGCAAATTGAGAAAGAGAACCAGAGAGTTATGTGACTATTTCAACTGATATTGGAAGAAAGCAAGAGAAAAAGTGGAGAAAATTCTGCTCTGAACAGCATGTTGCTGAATAACCAGACACAGATAACTGAGTTCATCCTTCAAGGTTTCTCAGATAGTGTTCCACTAAGGATCTTTCTCTTTGGCACTTTCTTTTCCTTATATACAGCTGCACTCACTGGGAATATCCTGATCATTGTTCTGGTCATTTGGAGCTCTGTTCTTCACACCCCTATGTATTTTTTCCTAGTCAACTTGTCTATGTTAGACATCATGTGCACCACCTCTGTTCTTCCCAAGGTGTTGGGAAACCTGGTTTCAGAAAAAAAGACCATCTCCTATGGTGGATGCATGGCCCAGGTATACTTTCTCATCTGGTCTGTATCTGGTGAGCTCCTACTTTTCACAGCCATGGCTTATGACAGGTATGTGGCCATCTGCCACCCCCTTCACTACAGCACCATGATGAAGAAGAAAATTTGTGTCCTTCTGGCAGTTGGAGTATGGAGCATTTGTGGACTTAACACTACCATCAATACTGGGCTTATGATTCGCTTATCATTCTGTGGCCCCAACATCATTAATCAATTCTTCTGTGAAATACCTCCTGTGTTACTTCTCTCTTGCACCTCTACGTATGTGAACGATATCATGACAGTCCTTGCTGATGTCTTCTTTTCAGTTCTGAATTTCCTTCTGACCATAGTGTCTTACTGCTTTATCATCTCCAGCATCATGAAAATCCGGACCAGAGAGGGCAAGAAGAGAGCATTCTCTACCTGCTCCTCTCACCTGATTGTGGTCACTATGTATTACTGCACTGTGTTTTATGCCTATGTAAGTCCTATCTCCAGCTATTCCCCTGAAAGTGCAAAGGTGGTGGCTGTGTTGTACACAGCCATTAGCCCCACCTTAAACCCACTCATCTACACTTTGAGGAACAAGGATGTCAGGGAAGCCCTCAGAAAAGTTCCTCAATTTAGTAAGTGAAGGCTTGCAAATTTATAAGTTTCTGGACTGGATTGATTTGGAAAGGTGTATTCTTATACTAATGATGGGAAGTCCTAAGACTTTAATTGATTTTCTAATATCCCAAAGGTTTTTCTTATTATATAATCTCAGGTTCTAGAGTATGAACGATAAGTTGTTCTTGGACCCATAAGTATGCAGTTTATAGAACCCTGTAATCAATTTTGAGTGGAAATGCAGATGAAAAGGGTCTGCAGGGAAATTTGGTAGTCTAGTAGAGCAGAATCACATGGTGGATGATCTCTCCTCCTTTTGCTCTTTCAGCAATGGAAATGGTAAAGTATAAGAGAGACAGAGAGATGGATAGATAGACAGAGAAAGGGGGAAGGGGTTGGAAATGAGAGAGAAAATGTCTGATCTTAAAACCTGAATAGAACATATAAAAAAGTAGATTAGTGTGAATTCAGTGTGAATTCAAAGTGAAGTCATTTATTTAAATGTACTCAATCCCTAAAATTGCTCTCTAATCTCATTGACTATGGAATGCCTTTCAAAATATGAATCACAATTCATTGACATCTCTAACTACATTTAAGATTACCATTTCATATCAAAGTAGCTCCACAAATAAATAAAGAGAAGTTTAGTATGTAAAACCCACAGGACCAAAGCAAAACATCAAGATTCCCCTGCCCCTTTTTTTTGATGCAGCGCTTAGAGACAAGAAGCTGAAATACTGGTCCAACTCTTCATGGTTATGGGTTATGATTGGCTTGTGGCCTTTCTCAGATTTTGTTTTTCATAATCGTAGAACAATAATAGATAGGTAAGTTTGTTTCTCCATGGCTATGACTTTGAGGGTGCGGGTGTAGTGGATCAACTCATTTGGTACTGGAGCAAACACCAGCATCTTCTTGGAAGTGTCATTCTATGCACCAATTGTCACTGGTCATTTTCTCTGTGAGATCTCCTCTATACTGCTTGTCTCCTGCTCCTCCAAATAAAGAATTGACATCAAGAGCATCATGGCTGATATTCTTTGCTGATATGTATTTCTTGTTTACCATGCTGCTCTATGGCTTCAACAACTTCAACATCACAGGAATTGGACAACAGAGGATAACAGAAAAACCTTTTCTATCTTCCCCTCTCCCCTCAGTGTAGTGACTCAATCATAGCCTATGTTTATGTAAGCCTAGACTCGAGCTACTTCCCAGAGTAAGGCAAGATCATAGCTATGCTTTACTCTACAGTGAGTCCTACCTTGAACACTCTTATCTATACTTTGAGAAATAAGCATGTCAAGAGTGCCCCCAGAAAAGACATTTTTCTTTCTCAAGGAAAAAAATGATAATTCATTATTCTAAAGGTGCTTTAGAGAATTAGAAAATGTCAATTATTTTAATATTTTAATTTTAAGTATTGAGGTAATCATCTCTGCAATCTTTAACTATAAATTTATTTCTCTGCTTATCTCTTTTTCTTATGTCTATATTCGCTGAAGACATCTCAAAGTATGATCACTACCATATGTTTTTGTTTTCCTTTTTGGTTTAACTAAAACCTAACACATTTTTATTCAGTCCATCTTTGAGGATCATTATATTTCAAGAGTATTTCTTATTAATCGATTCTGCTTCCTAATTTGTCCTGCTATTTTCTGCCATTGTCTAGTTAAGGTCGTCCCATTTGTGCTCACTGTTATGATAGTAAACTGTATAGTTTCCTCCATCCTTCCTCCTTTTTTCACTCTTTCCAACTCCTTTTTAGAAACAAGAAGGAAGTGGTAAAGAAAGAATTTACTTATAATCTGTAAATAAACTTATAATCTGTAAATAAAGTAGGCTGTTTCCACTTCATTTTTTTGTTCTATTCTTGACTTTCCCCAATCTCAGATTTTTACCATTTCTTCCTTTTATTTCCTGCCCCCCCCCTCCATTTATTTCTTTCCCTTTGATCCTGGAGTTAGTTTTGTTTTTGACTATTACCTTACCTACTACCCTGTCCTCCTTACCCCTCCCACCAACACCTCTCCCATGTATTGAGCAGCATCCAGAGCCCAGATGGTGTGTGTGTGTGTGTGTGTGTGTGTGTGTGTGTCTGTGTGTCTGTGTGTGTGTGTATGTGTGTATGTAATCCTATGAAAGCAGGAGAAAAATGGTTGATCATCAAGATAGCCCTGGAGCTCTGACTACAGAAGAAGAGAGACTCTGAAACAGCATTATGGAAAACTTGGTTCATCCTTATCACTGTCCACTCCTACTTTGTTTTGAGCTTACTGCTTTCATTTGATGCATCCTCTCTTGTCTCTGTCTCTTTCCATCTTCTGTGTTTATCTCTGTCTCTTTTTATTTAAAAGTTATGTTCAGTTTTTCTTTTTCGGATTCAGATAAATATGAGGTTCATGAGATATCTATACTGCCATCCCTTCCTCCATCTTCGAATTCTATTCATCTGATGTGTCTTTATTAAGTTATAGTGATTTTCCTTACCTTCCTTTTCCTTTCCTCCCCACAGAGGGTATGTATTCCTCCACTCCGTGTACATACATGTATTTTGCCTCCAAGTTCATGGACTGCTTGAAGTCTGTCCAAGAACCTCCGACTCTAAGAGGGTATATTTGATTTGTGTTCATCCTTTGTTGCTGAAGAAGACCATGCTATCAGAGAAATGATATGACTTGCACTTGAGTTTGTTTTGAGTGAGGGAGGGCTGAGGATAACCATCCTCACTTCTGCTCCAGAGCCCTCTGAATCCAGTGACTAGATATTCATCAGGATGACTGGAGATGACCTAGGATGCACTGGGAGACCTCGGTCTCTTTAGGCCAAGGTCTTTGCAGGTAGTCACTTGTGGTGAGGTAATGCCTATTCGTTGAGTAGGCCTGTTTAAGAAGTAGCCCTTTTAATGCCCTTTAATGAGGCCAAGAAAAAGAAAGGCTGGTAGGGAAACAGCAACAGTTACTATTGATAATGACTCTAAAACCAGGAGGATCCAGAAGAGTCCTTAAGCAGGGGCCCTCTATGTGGGGCATCTTCTTGATATCAAAGATGAACTGAGGATTCATCAGGATGCTGACCCAGAAAAGAAGAGGAAGACTGTCTGGTTTGGAAAACAAACAATATATTTGATATGTATTTACCAAACCATAATAGCTCTGTAAAAACCTAATCCAGTCATCCCAGACACTAGTGCCTTTCCAAGTTTTTGTTTTATTCACTCTCTGGGTATTCTGTATGGTACTATTAAATATATGTTATTTTCCCCCATTTAGAACGTAATCTCTTTGTGGGCGTGTCCTAGTTTTACTCTTTCTTTGTATTCTTAGTGTTTAAATACAGTAAATATTAGTAACAAATTGGCATATAGCTAATATTTAATGTTTATTAATGGATATTCTATTGCAACTCTGCCTATCTCTGAATCTGTTATATTTCACCTAATCTTAGTGTTTTGACCAGAGCTCAGTGGAATCTATCATGCACTAAATGTTTTGAGCTCTGTTGTCTTCTCTTCAAACACACCCCTTCCCCCTCCTCCATACACTTAAAGGGGAGAACAGAGGAGATACATGCAAGGAAATCCAATTTTTAAATTCCGAACCCCTCACTGTCTTCAAAAGGATGATTGAAAGTTGAGAGAACTTGTACTTTGGGGTGATTGAGCTATTTCTCATAGCATGGTTCCTGTATTCAGGAAAAACCCTAGAATAAAGGAATTATTTTATTCCTAGTAACTGTTTTGCTTAGACCAAACCCCTATTCTCTCTTGCCTCCCTTGGCTTTAGAAATCTGATTCTTCACAAAGAAGGAAATCTTACAAAATTTAAGTTAGGACAAGGGCAGAGCCTGTTATCCCTTAATGCTTGCTTATTTTCTTGGAACCTATTTATTCTTGAACTCTTTGTCATCCCCTCCTTCCTCAAAGTTATTTACTGGTTAAGAGTGATTTTATTTCCATCTCTGGGCCAATCCTGGCATCTTCCTGGCCCTTTTCACCTGTTGTGATTTTAGGTAATCTACCTCACTCCCCTTTTAAAATGTCAGGTGTTGTCATAATTTACAAAATTGAACTTAAAAGTTCATACACAAGTCTATTTCACTCCCTCAGTATTACAGTCAATTAAACCTCAGCTTCCATAAGTCTAATTAGAAATTAGGATTATTGGAAGTTACCTCCCTACAGTGAAAATCACCCAAATAGTTCTCTGATAATTCTATGATATCATCTCTCACCATTGCAAATAATATCAATTCAACTCAATTCAACTGAATAATATTTGCTAAAATCCTACTAAATATAAGAAATGTCTTGGGCTCCAGGATACAAAGACAAAAGTGAAGTTGTCACTGCCTTTAAGAAGCTTACATTCTACTGGGAAGATATAACAAGTACACAGAGAGTAAATATAGTTTTTGAGCAGGAGGGGAGCTCAACAAATGGCATTTGAGTTGAGCTTCCAAAGAAATAACTGAGGGATTTGAAGAGATGAAAGTGAGGAAAAAAATGCATTCTATAAAGGGAGACAACCAATGCAAAGGAATGTAGACTGGAGATGAGAATTTCAACTTCATGGAACACGTTATAGACAAGTCTGGATTCAACATGGACTACAAAATAAGTCTGGAGAAGAGTTACAAGGTCAATTGCCAAGTTCAACTTTGTCCTGGAATAGGGAGCCA
The DNA here is from genome assembly GCF_028372415.1 of Notamacropus eugenii. NCBI lineage: Eukaryota > Metazoa > Chordata > Mammalia > Diprotodontia > Macropodidae > Notamacropus > Notamacropus eugenii. The sequence goes on along the minus strand of NC_092872.1, from coordinate 247,435,978 downwards.
TTGCAGATTTTTCAACAGGGAACCGATATTATCAGATGGTAGTCCCATTTGTCTGTATTGTAGGGCATGTGAATTGAAATCAATTGAGATAAATCTGAAAAGGCAAAACGGTGTGAGAATGCAGAAGGTCTTGAATGTCAAGTAAAGGAGTTTGGATATTACTTAGTAATCAATAAGGAGTCCTTGAAAGTTTTTTGAGCAGGGGATTTATGTAAATAGGGACAGTTAGATGGCACCGTGAATATAGAGCCTGGCTTCAAGGCAGGAAGACCTCATTTCAAATCTGGTCCAAGATATTTGTTAGTTGCATAACCCTAGGCAAGACAATTTTTGCCTCAGTTTCCTGATCTGTAAAATAAGCTAGAGGAGGAAATGTCAAACCCTTACAATATCTTTGGTAAGTAAACCCCAAAAGGAGTCAGACACTGTTGAAATGATCGAACAACAATGATATCGTCATGTAATCAAGTTTTATCAAGTCAAAAGGCATTTATTAAATGCTTACTGTGTTCCAGGTATTTTGTTAAGCACTGGAGATACAAAGAAAGGCAAAAATTTGTCCCTGCCCTCAAGATGGTCATAGTCTAATTAGATAACATACAAATGACTACATACGGACAATATCTGTACAGGATAAATTACGGACAACTAGTGTTACAGGAGAATGGAGAGAGGCTTTTTTTCCTAAAGTGGGATTGTAGATGAAACTTAGAGGATGCTACAGAAGCTAAGGAACAAAATTGAAGGGGGATAGAATTTCAGGCATAAGGAATAGTAAGTGACATGCACTAGCAGGAAATAGAACATCTTGTGCAAGGAATAAAAAGAAGACCTTAGTCACTAGATTGTTTAGTGGTGGAAAAATCAGCAGGAGTTACATTATAAAAGACTTTTATAAGCTAAACAGAGAATTTTATATTTGTTCTCCAAGGTAAAAGGGAGCCACAGGATATTAGAGTGTGTTGTGGTCAGACCTTTAGGAAATGCTTTAGGAGGATCACTTTGACAGTTAAATGGAGGATGGTCTGGAGAGGGAGGAGATTAGAGTCAGAGAGATCAGCCAGAGGGTTATTTTAAAAGGCATGAAGTGATGAGGCCTGTAGCAGGTGGTTGAGGTTGAGGTGAGAAGGTGTGCATATGAGAGATGTTAGGAATTGTCAACTGGATATGACAGTGTTTTAGATATGGGGTGATGGTTAGTGAGGAATTAAGGATTACACCCAGGGGAAAGATAATATATCCAGTTTTGTGACACATTGAATTTAAGATGTATTTCTATACCCCATGCCTGTATGTCTTATTTTCCAGTTGCATATAAAAACAATTTTTTAACATTTGCTTTCTAAAACTTTGAATTCCAATATCTCTTCTTCCTTCCCTCTCCACCCACCTCCATTGAGAAGGCAAGCAATTTGATATGGGTTACACATGTATAGTCATGCAAAAGTCTTCCATAACAGTCATGTTGTGAAAGACTATATTTTCCTCCATCCTATTTAACCCCCATTTATTCTATTTTCTCTTTTGACTCTGTCTCTACTAAAAAATATTTACTTCTAATTACCCCCTACCCCATTTGCCCTCCCTTCTACATCTTCCCAACACTCTGCCTATCCCCTTCCCTTTCCTTTATTGTAAGAAAACTCTTTCCTGTATTGTAAGAAAATTTTTCATATCAAACTGAGTGTGCATGTTATTCTCTCCTTAAACTAAATCTGATGAAAGATTCACTCTTTCCCTCTCACCCCCCACCATCCGCTCCTCTGAAAAAGTTTTTTCTTGTCTTTTTAATGTGAGAGATACTTTGCCCCATTCTACTTCTCCTTTTCTCCTTCTCCCAACATATTTCTCTTTTACCTCATTCTTTTATTTTTTAGATATCATCCCTTCATATTCAATTCATCCTGTGCCATACATATATATATATGTACATACATGTGTGCATATATATATATATGTATATACACATACATACATATATAATTACTCTAACTACCCTAATACCGGGAAAAGTCTCAAGAATAACAAATATTATCTTTCCACATAGGAATGTAAATAGTTCAGCTTTAGTAAGTCCCTCATTATTTCTCTTTCCTATTTACCTTTTCACACTTCTCTTGGTTCTTGTGTTTGAAAGTCAAATTTTGCACTCAGTTCTGGTCTTTTCATCAAGAATACTTGAAATTCCTCAATTTCATTGAATGACAAATTTTTCCCCTGAAGTATTGTACTCAGTTTTGCTGGATAGGTGATTCTTGGTTTTAATCCTAGCACCTTTGGCCTCTGGAATATCATATTCCAAGCCCTTCAATCCCTTAATGTAGAAGCTGCTAGAGTTTGTATTATCCTGATTGTGTTTCAACAATACTTGAATTGATTCTTTCTGGCTGCTTGCAACATTTTCTCCTTTATCTAGGAGCTCTGGAATTTGGCTACAATATTCCTAGGAGTTACTTTTTTGAAATCTCTTTCAGGAGACAATTGGTGCATTCTTTCCATTTTTATTTTATCCTCTTTTTCTAAAACACTAGGGCAATTTATTTTGATAATTTCTTGAAAGATGATGTCTAGGTTCTTTTTTTTTATCATGGCTTTCGGGTAGTCCATTAATTTTTAAATTGTCCCTCCTAGGTCTATTTTCCAGGTCAATTGCTTTTCCAATGAGATATTACACATTGCCTGCTATTTTTCATTCCTTTGTTATTTTTTAAAATAATTTCTTGATTTTTCATAAAGTTATTAGCTTGCATCTGCTCCATTACAATCTGGAAGAAATCATTTTCTTCAGTGAAGGTTTGGACCTCCTTTTCCATGTGGCTAATTCTTCTTTTTAAGACATTCTTCTCCTTATTGACTTTTTGGGTCTCTTTGAACATTAGCGTTAGTCTATTTTTTAAAGTGTTATTATCTTTAGCTATTTTGGGGGATTTTCTTTAGAAACCAGTTGATTTGTTTTTCATGATTTTCTTGCATCACTCTCATTTTTCTTCCAAATTTTTCTTCTACTTGTCTTACTTGATTTTCAAAATCCTTTTTGATCTTGCTTCCTTTTCACCAAAGTAAGATACTATTGTCTGATTCTTTTTCCAATTTTCGCTCATTTTTCCAGTCATTTATTTGAGTTTTTAGCTCTTTGTCAAAGTAGTTCTCTGCTTCCAGTGGTGGTGGGAGGGTATACTGTCAGTCACTTGATCCCTCCACAATCTTTGGCCCTAAATTCAAATTTGGCTTCAAACATTTACTAGCTGTGTGACTCTGGGCAAGTCACTTAACCTTGTTTGCCTCACTTTCCTCATCTGTAAATTGAGCTGGAGAAGGAAATGGCAAACCACTCTAGTACCTTTGCAAGAAAACCTCCCAAAGTCATGAAGAATTGAACATGACAAAACAACAAAAAACTCAATAATCTTCTGTCCATCATATCAAAGGGATATAGTTACTTTGTTTTAAGTTTATTGATTATAGCAGTAAGTTCTTTGTACATATTCTCAGCTTTGAGAGACTGTAGTTCAAAATGCATCATAAAGTACACATTACATGCAAAAGGTCACATTTGGAATGAGCTAGTGAGATAATTTAATTGTTCCTTAGAGTTTTAACTTAGAACTATTGTCCTTAGGGTTCCTAGTTGTAATATGCATAGCTGTCTAATGAATTGAAATCTTCTTAAAGGGTAAGCAAAACTTGAATAAAAAGACTGTATCTGTATTATTCAAGAAATAAAACTTTTTGAAACTTTTATTCCTCAGATCAATAGCTTTTAAGATTTATTTTTATGATTGCTTGAAGGTAGGAAGCCAGAAAACTTATACCAGAAGACTTATTCTGTAAGTAGACATGTGTGATTATGTTAAGGCATACTGTTCTTTTGAATTGTCAGGATAACATAGGATGCATAGTGATTATTTGAAATATTTTATTATTTTGTGCATTTTTCTTGAAATTCTTAATGAATGCTTAAAATATCATGATACTGATGTATTCCTAATCAGTCATCATCAAACATTTCTCAAAGTTATGCTTCACAGGAGTTATCAAAGACATTGCTCAATTTGCATACATTTCTTTCACTCCCCTATCATGCCCATACATGGGCTTATTGTAAGGTAAGATGTAGGGGAAGGCCATATGATCTCAGACTTTAAACATCAACAGTAACCAAGAGGCAGCTAGGTAAGTGGATGTGGAGTTAGGCAGAACTAAGTTAAGGTCTGGCCTTAGGCACTCCCCACAAGTGTGACCCTGGGCAAATGTCTCTTCTTTATTTCCTTATCTGTACAGTTAGGATAATAATAGCAACTACTTGCAAGGGCTGTTGAGAGGATAAAAGGAAATAATGTTTGTAAAGTGCTTTATAAAACTAAAGCATTATATATTATATAGCTTAGAGTGCTAAATACATGAAATAGCTATCATTACCATAATCATCATTAATGAGGACATACTTTTCATGCAGAGAGGTCAATAAGAATAATGGAACAAGAGTCAGCATATGATTTTAATTTTTTCAGGTAAATGAAAATCCCATATTTTGTCCTAAACAAAGAAACAAATAAAACTTATGATGGTGAAGTTGTTTCAAGGGCTTCACTTATGTTTGTACTGTCATGTTTTTTTATTCTGTATTACACACAGAGACCAAGAATCTGGTACTGACAGAAGACTGATTTCTGAGACTGCCAGGAAAGTGTAGTCTTTGTAAACTTTGACGAGCTTTGCAAATATAGAGAATGTCATGCCTGCAGTGAGAATGACGATGATAAAGATGATGATGATGATGATGATGATGATGATGATGATGATGATGATGATTTGAGTTGGAAACTTTATCATAAGAAGAATGTCCAGAGTTGTAGCCACAGAAATACTGTAATCTTTAGTGAAGTCTCTTACGTTATCAGGCTCCCATTTTTTCCTGAGAAAAGATTGGGTGCTGTTGCCAAAACACAACCTTATCCTCTGAAAGTGTATACATTTAGTTGAATACACAAAGGCAGAGGTTTCTCTAAATAAGAAAAGAGTAGCTGGATGTTAATCAGAGAATTCCAGCATTTCTGAAGTAGAAGAAGTATCAGTTTATTCCACCCTAATGTTTATCCCTTGTGCACCTTTCCCAATAAGTGTTAATTCAAGTGCTAATTCTTGCTTTGGAAAACCTAAAGTTAGGGGAAAACTTTACTCTCAAATGTTTTTAGACTTGAGTTCTAAGAACTTTTTCTTGTTTTAACAAATATTTTGATAAGTGGATTTAAACAAAGTGTCGTTTGTCATTCTACGTATTTTATTTTCTTCTTTTAAAAACATATTGAAAAGGGAATCACAACTTTCACCAGATTGCCAAAGGTATCTATAATAGAAAAAGAAGGTGAAGAACACCTGCACAGTCTGCTATTGCAGCCCACATCACTCTGCCACAAAAACAGAGTTATACCCAGAACTGATTAGGAGGAAAAGAGAGATTGCAGTGCATCAGGCACTAATTTTACTTGCCCCTTCCCTCTGCAGTGAAAAGATAATCTTTTCTATACCAATGTCTGCTGACCTTGTTCCCTGCTTACTAAACTTTGAAGACTAAAAAGTTTATGAAATTCAAATGACAGTTATCTAAAGGAAAATGAAGAGGCATATCATTTTATAAGGTAGTGCCCTGCATTTCTAGTCAAGAACTAGACCTGGGACATTGCATGAGAAAAGTTATTGAGAGAATATGGTCAGATTGCAAAAAGCTTTAATTCATGGTAAGCTTTCTTTATATTGATGTGAGTGCAGATGTACTAGGTTTTTTTCTTGAAATTCGAGAAAAGAAATGTGCTTTTTGTTTTAAAATTCAATTGCTATGAAACCTCTGTCCTTGTAACTTCCACCTTGGTTTCCTCTCTAGTGAAAGCCTTGTTCCTTTTCTACAGCTTTGACTATATTTCAAATATCTGAAGACACGTTTTTTCTCAACTGTATGCCTTTTACATGAAAATACCCCTGGGTCATTCAGTTGACTCTCATGCAATTTTTTTTTATCCACTCATTATCCTGGTTTCTCTTTTTCTGGATAAATTTCAAGTTGTTAATATTGTTCCAAAAATGTGGGACTCGGAAAAAAGTGGAGTATATTAGATATTCAGAAATCAGTATGATTACAAAATTCTTTACTTTGAATAATTTATCTCTCTCAATGAAGCCTAAGGAAACATTCATGATTTTGTTTCTCATGCCCTAATATTGACGTTACATGAATTGACTGATCAATTCATGAAAATCTCCCTCCCTTTGCCCTCCTCCCCCCACCCAGTTTAAATGTTGTCTAAATAGAGGAATTCCATTTTTACTTGTGAAATTGGGTTTTAAAATTCATCCTCAATTCTCTAAATGTATCCACATTATATTTCACCCTATTTAACTCACACCATAAGATAAGAGATGGAACTCTGTCCAAAATCTGAATACATTGTTACAGAAATGGCCACAACCATAATCCATCATCAACCTCAGAGTAAAATGACAATCAAACATATAGGTTGATTATAGAGTAACTAAAAATACAAGAAACTAAGGACTTTTTCTTTTAAAATTATCTTCTTTTACATTTTCTTGGCTGAATTGCATGCATAGCTGATTTAAATGATCTCAAGGTCAAATACTCCAGTGAAATATATTCAAGGACCAGGAGTCATTGTGAGAGACATCGTAACGATTTTGAAACCTGTTCCATGGAGTAGGAGTCCAGTGATATGATGTATAGTTCTCCTTTTAGCTGTCTTATTAGGCAATTTCTTTGGGCACACTGGGTTTTATTTTCCTCAGTTTTAAGAATTGGACTTACTGTTTTAAAAATATCTTTTTTTTTTTTAAATTCAAGGAGAACTTTTTTGCTTCAAAATTTAACACTGAAATCATAAATGTTCTAAATAAACGTATTTATGGTTTAGTTTATTTAAAAATTAAGTTCCAAATTCTCTCCTTCCTTCTGGACCCTCCCATGCCCACTGAAAAGTCAAACAATATGAGATCAATTATATGTGTAAAATCATGCAGAACATTTCCATATTACCTATATTGTATACATTTTTGAAAAATATATTGCTTTGTTGTCATGCTGCTTTTTTTTTTATCAAAATGTGATTTCCCTAACAATCTCTATTTCTCTTTTTACTTTGTCAGAAATCATGATAGTTACTCCTATCTTTTTATATTTCATCTAATAGATTCTGCTCTCTCTCTCTCCTTTTTTTAACTCTGTGTCTTCCTGTTTCAAGTGTGTCTGTTAAAAACAACATGTTGTAGGATTCTGATTTCTATTCTATTCTCTAAATATACTTGCATTTTATTGGTGAACTCTTACTGTTCACACTCACAATTATGGTTACTGTGTATTTTCTTCCATCATGTTTTATTCTGTTTATTCTCTCTTTTTATCCTGTCCTTCCTCAAAACTCTGTTTTCCTTCTAACTGCTGCCCTCATTAATCCACCATCCATTTTATCATCTCCTTTCTTTTATTCCTTTCTTTTCCTAATATATATATATATACACACACACACACACACACATATATATGTGTGTGTGTGTGTGTGTGTGTGTGTGTGTGTGTGTGTGTGTGTGAGAGAGAGAGAGAGAGAGAGAGAGAGAGAGAGAGAGAGAGAGAATATCTATATCTATATATTCTTTGATGTTTGAATTAATTAAGATTTCGTTGAGGCTTGAGCATTACTGACCTAGCCTCCCTCCCTTTTTGTTCCACTAAAAGAGATTTTTACATCCATTTCACTTTTATGTGAGATATTTTCTTCCTATTGTACCTCTTTCTTTACCCTTCTCCCAGTATCTATCTCTTTCTTACCTCTTTCATTATTTTAGTAACATCCCAGAATTATTGACTAGCACCTATACCCTCTGTCTATCTAGACTGCTTCTAACTGCCCTAATAATGTTAGCATTCTTAGGAATTACATGCATTATCCTCCTATATAGTAAAGCAAACAGTTTAGCTTTGGTGAGTATCTAATAACACCCCTCCCCCATTGCTCTTTCTTTTGCTCTCTTTTTCTCTCTCTCTCATTTCTCCTTTTATACTTCTCCTGAATCTTGTGTTTGAATGCCAAATTTTCTATTCATCTCTGGTCTTTTTACAAAGAGTACTTAAAAGTCCTCTGTCTTTACATATTCATTTGTTTCCCCAAAGGATTATTATTATTTTTTCCTGGGCAGGTTATTTTTGGTTGAATTCCTGACACTTTTGCCTTTTAGAAGATCATATTTTAATCCTCTACTTCTTTAATTTGGAAGCTGATTTTTTTTTTTTTTTTTTAGTTTCTGACTATTACTCCATGATATTCCAAATGTTTTTTTTCTAGTTGCTTGTCATATTTTTATCAGTGACATGGGATTTCTGCAATTTGGTTATAATATTTCTGAGAGTTATCTTATTGGTATCTGTTTCAGGAGTTTATCGGTGGATTCTTTTAATTTTTGTTTTAATGTCTGGATCTAAGATATTTCAGTAGTTTATCTATATAATTTCTTGAAATATGATGTCTAGACTCTTTTTTAAAATCGTGGTTTTCAGGTAATTCAATTATTCTTAAAATGTCTTTCCTCAATCTGTTTCCAAGATCAGTTTTTCCAATGAGATATTTCAAATTTTCTATTTTTCATTCTTTTGACTTCATTTTATTTTTCTTGGTGTCTCATGGAGTCATTGATTATCTTCTTCAGTGACTTTTTGTACTTCTTTTTGTATGGTCACATCTGATTTTTAAGGAGTTTTTTTTTTTCTTCCATGAATTTTTGTATCTGATTCTCCATTGTCTCATTCTACTTTTGAAGGAGCTATTTACTGAAATTTTGTGCCTCTTATTATTAGGTTAATTTTGTTTTTAAGATGGCATTTCCTTCAATTTTTTTGTGTCTCTTTTGACCAGGCTGCCGATTCTCTTTTCGTAATTTTCTTACATTGTTCTCTGTTCTTTCACCACTTTTTCCTCTGCCTTTCTTACCTCTCATATTCTTCAGAAAATTTTATTGGGATTGGGTCTAGTTAGCATTTTCTTTTTGAAGCATTTATTGTGACTCTTTTCACACTGTTGTCTTCTCAGATTGCATTTTGGTTTTCCCTTCCTTTTAGTAATATTTTATGGTCAAGTTTTTTTTAATTGCTTATTTTTCCAGCTTATTTCTTGACTTTGAATGTTATATTAAAGTTAGTCTCTTCTTACCTGTGGTTGGGGAGACATTGTCTCAATTATCAGGCTTTTTTGTAATACTGTTTTCAAAGATAGTTCTGATGGTCTGCAATTTTTGGTACTTCCAAAGTGTTGTGATCTGGGAAGAGGTATTGTCACTGATCTTCCTCATTGGCACTCTGGTCTTTACCCAGGAGGTTCCTTCCTTCCCTGTAGCTGCAAGGGTTAGTGTTCCTCTTGGCCCTGGAACTGTGAGGAGTGCCCTTGCTCTCTTGAAGCTGCCTTTTTAGTGCTCCTCTCTGTCTTGGAACTCTGGCAAGTATTCGTGCTCCCCTGTAACTGACCACCAGCACTCCTATCTGTCCAGGTACTACAACCCAGACCTAAGTTTCAGCAGTTGAAAGGACAATCAACATCATTTGCACTCAGGGTCAGCAAATATACCCTGGCAATCTTTTTCTGACCAGTTGTCTGACCCCCTTACAATTTCTGCAATGAGGGCTCTTGAAGCTGCTTCTGCTGCTTCTACTACTGTTGCAGCTGTTTCCAACGCCTACCACAGGAGCAGCAGCATATATTCTTTAGGCCAGAGCCCACCCTGTTGTCACTAACCTTTCTTGCTGACTTCCTATGTGATCCTTGTCTGGGAAAAATATCTTATCCTGAGCTTTTGGTGGTTCTACGACTCCAAAGTTCAATTTGGGAAGTTATTTTAGAATGATTTGCAGGAAAATATTGGGAAAGTTCATTTGGATGGCTACCTCTCCTCTGCCATTTTACCTCTCCCCTTCTTCCTGGATAGTCTTAAGGGTGACTTTGAAGTCTGTTACCTGAAGGAGAGGTAAAGGGAATAAACAGTTATGTATTATCTGTTATGCGCCAGACATCTTGCTGAGCACTTTTGTGAATATTTTATCAATTGATCTTCAAAACAGCCCTGTGAGATAAGTGTTCTTGTTATCCACATTTTTCAGTTGAGGAAGTTGGAGTCAAATGTCTTTCCTATGATCATGCATGTAGTTAAGACTCTGAGGCAGGTTTTGAATTCAGGTCTTCTTGACTCTAAGCCTAGCATTCTATCCATTGCACCACTAACTGAGGGAAAGAGAAGAACATTTGTCAAATAAACTATGATAACTTTATGGTATAGTAAGTATATGCTTTATTAATTGCATGTTTCCAAACAATACACAATACTTTCAAAATGAAAAGTGTGGATAGTAGATGACTATATTAGGACGTTACATCTCACATCCCTATTGTCTCATTATATTATGTATTTAACTACTTGATTAGGACTGTGTGGAGCATATAAAGATTAGTTTCATGGGGAAAATATTATAGTTGGACTTCCAAATTGCAGAAAAATACATTTAAATAATAAGGAGAGGGACAAAGAATGAGAGAGAGCAGAAGTGATTGAATAAGAGATAGAAACAGAAGAGATAATGCATAGAACAGTATTTACTGAGCGCCTTCTGTGGATATAGTACATACCAAAGTATGAAGGGTATCCTAAAAGATAATGTAAACCCTGCTCTCTGCATGTCTGAAGCTTTAATATATTTAGGAATCTGGAGAAAGTTGCTAAATCTCTCATAAAATCTGTTTTTTTCTCTCATAGAATGGAGAATACTGAAGATATTACCCATTTCCCAAGGTGATTCAGTTAAAAAGATTTGAAATCTGAAAATAATTATGAGAAACCTAGTAGACCACAAACTTCAGGAAGGGAATGAGATATGTTAACATAACCTTTTGATTTCATGTACTGTGTACCACATTTCATATATATATATGTATATGTATATGTATATGTACATATATATAAAGCATATTTGTATATATGATGTATAAGTACATATATTTGTGAATATATATACATATATGTGCATATCATGTCTATAATATAACAATAATTCACATGCTGACATGAATTGGAAATATAAGTAATGTGCAACCAAGTAACTGAAGGTTTAGAGTCTAAGTGTATAGAGAAGAAACTGGTTCATATGTAATTGATGAAAAGAACACACAAAGCAAGAGAACCTAATGGAAAATGAGAGTGTTAATATGGATTAATTCTAGATTTAATTTTAGGGATCCAATTATGCAATGAGTTTATGAGGAAGCTTTCATGTTCTATACTCTTGTGTTCTCATTGTGAAAGATAACCCATAGTTTGGGTGATGTGAGTTTTAAATCATGCATAAACACTTATCAAATCTCTTCTTATTTTCTAGATGTTATCCCCAATCACAGTCAGAGTTTGGTTAAGATTTGAAAGGCCAATCCAAGAACCTCCTGTCTGATCCAGAAAACCCTCCCAACTCAATGGCCATTAGGAACAACTCACAGGTGACAGAGTTCATCCTCCAGGGTTTCTCAGAACACCCAGAACTCTGGATTCCATTATTTGGCTGTTTCCTCTCCTTGTATATGGTGGCCTTAACAGGCAATGTCCTGATCATCACAGCCAACATCCTCAGCTCAAGCCTCCACAGCCCCATGTACTTTTTTTTGTTCAACTTGGCTACAATGGACATTGTCTGTACCTCCTCCATTTTGCCCAAAGTGTTAGAGGGACTGATCTTAGAGGAGAACACCATTTCCTATGGGGGCTGCATGACCCAGCTGTACTTCCTTACTTGGTCTGCATCATCAGAACTGCTTCTTTTCACAGTCATGGCTTATGACCGTTATGTGGCCATCTGTCACCCACTGCATTATAGCACTATGATGAGCAAGACACTCTGCAACATGTTGGCAGCTGGCGTGTGGATCATCTGTGCCTTCAATTCTTCTATACATACTGGTCTGATGACACGACTGTCCTTCTGTGGACCCAATGTAATCACTCATTTCTTCTGTGAGATCCCTCCTCTCTTACTGCTCTCGTGTACTTCTACTTATATTAACAGTGTCATGACTGTCTTGGCAGATGCCTTCTATGGTTTTATAAATTTTTTTCTCACTTTAGTGTCCTATGCGTTTATAATCTCTAGCATCCTGAAAATTCAGACATCAGAAGGAAAAAAGAGAGCATTCTCTACCTGTTCATCCCATCTTATTGTGGTGTCTATGTATTATACTGCTGTTTTCTATGCTTATATAAGTCCTATCTGTAGCTATAATCCAGAGAGGAGTAAACTGGCTGGTGTTTTGTATACTATGCTGAGCCCAACTTTGAATCCTCTGATCTATACTCTAAGGAACAAGGAAGTCAAAATGGCCCTTAGGAAGCTCTTCTCATCCTTTAGAAATTAAGTAGGGACTTTTAAGCCTCTTCATACTGGGTAGAGGTATGATATAAGCCCATTTATGCCTATCAATGAGAAAATGCAACTTTTTAAAAATGATCTGCACTGACAATATCCTTTGATGTTTACCATGATCATATATGTTTGGGGTTACAAGGCTTAGATTTATGAGCTTAACTGATTTTCTTTAAAGCAATATTTTGAATTAAAATAGTTGCTACCAGCTTCATATTGTTATCTAGGTTATAGCTCTATGACTGAGCATTTTCCCCTTTATAAGTTTTTTTACTCATATTTTAAAGAGCAAAAAACAATTATCAAAAATTATACAACAAATACAAAATTAGATAATTCCAAAAGAGGCTACTTTTAAAGAAGACCAATTGATTTAGCAGAATACAAACTAGACACAAAATACACATTATTGCAAATATATATTCAATGAATTGACAGAAAAGTTCAAAGTCTTAATTTGTTTTTCTTCCCCTTTTGTGAAAAACTAAGGAACACAAAAGTTTTCATGAGGTCATCAGTAGCTCAATTATACTTTGGGTTTGTCTACCATGTACAACAGGTCATATAGCTCTATAGTTCAAGGCAAAATTATATTTTCAACCTTAAAAATTCATGTTGCAAAGATTTTAAATCTCTAAGATTGGTTATGACACTGTGGTGAGCAAAGTAAATTTGTTCTTATTGCTCTATTTAAACTCCAACATGATACATAAAAATGAACTTTCACTCCATGAACTGTCTCATAAATCATGAGGATCCATCCTAAGGACACAAGAGTTCTCTGTTGGTTCAAAGAAACAGAAAAGGGGAAGAAATGACATTGAACTATAACTTCATATTTTGTGTCCTTGAATATGTTCAGCAGTTTCAGCAGAATAATGCCTTCTCTTTTGCAAATAACTTTTTTGAAGAAGGACCACCCAGTTGCTGCAATGTTACTCAACAAGACAAGAATGTCAAAGTACAAGGGAACAAGCCAATCTGGAAAAAAGCTAATATGACTTGAGTTAAGTGCAGGTAACCCACCCACACACACACACACCATGACTTGCTGTTCATTATTATTTCTGAGTAGCATTTAATTTAACCCATTACTAAAGTCTTCCTTCACATGCTGTGGCCTGCTCACATGCTGCCGTCTACATGGCTGATAAAGTATTTGCCAATATATAGAAAATATATTGCAAAGATATACACACAAAATAAACAAGTATTATACTCCTTAGGTGATTGTGTTCACTCTAACTTTTCTTGTCCTTTTCTTGTTTTACAAAATATCTCTTAATCCTTTTTGTCTTTGTAGCAACTACCAAAGTATAATCTCGTCTCTTCTAATTTAATTTGGTATAAGACATACCTAAGGTGCGTTGCTGTCTTTGGACTTAGTGACTTGTGGAGTCACCAAAACAAGGACTCGGTAAATAAGACTATATCACTGGGAAGGGCGAGGGGTACAAGCAAGCAAGGAAGCAGACTGAGGCAAAGGCACAGCTGTGCCACAGGGGTGCTGGCCGCTCTGGCATACAGGCAGTAAGCTTCCATGAAGCCCTTCTTCAGTCCCAAAGCCCATTCACAGACAGATCCCAAAGCCACTAGGCATGATGAGTGAGGTTCTGAAGCCCCAGGGACAGAGAGTGGAGGCTAAACTCTTCAGGAGCCCAGCTTTCCCTTTGAGGAGAGCTTTGCCAAGTCAACAATTTGCAGTACAGTAAATAGCCTCTGTTCCATGGATTCAAAACAAGAGTGCTGTGTAAAACTGGCAAATGATCACTTTTGAGGCTAACAGCAAGGACAACCCAAACTTCTATTAAAACGGTGGATCTGAGTCACTCTCTAAAGTACAAAATTGATGGTCCACAATCTCAAACAGTTAAAACTCTTGCATACTGGAAGGGACAGACATGAAACAGGGTAATAAGTTACAGTCTGTGCATTTTAATCTGGAAATTGGGGGGAAGAGCTGTGTGTATAAAGTAAAATCAACTAGATATGTTTACCAAAAGATTGAGTGTGATACAGATATTTCCCTTGGCCACACATGCTTGCTAAAAGATGGGTTAATTATGTAGCCAAATTTAACCTGAAGACTCTTCTACTTATCAGGATCTGTGGAAGGAATGGTCATAATTAGTACTGAAAGACAAAATAAAAAAGGTTGGAAAAGGCAGGGTAAAAAAAAGAAAAAGCCTTATTGTCTACTGTCCAAGGGATTAAATTGGAGATAAAATCTATATGCAAGCACATGTGTAGCTCCAAATGTCAAGGCCTGTTGTCCATCCATCTCATGTCATGACTGCTTGCTGACCTCCTCTGCATACACATTCCCTGTACCATTCTACACATAGAAGCAGCCTGAACCAAGGCCATACAAGTGCCCACAATACTTGGCATCATCAATGTGATCTTCAAAGAACATTTCTCTCATTTTAGTAAAGGCCATTGCTATCAGCAAGGAATCGGAACTGGCCTGGTGCTGTGACCCTATTGTTCCAACTCCAGATGCCTGGCCACCTCCTGTAGACCACCATTGAGGTTCTTGCAGCTCTTCGTAAGGTAATTGACTTCATAAATGACTGGAAAGAACAGTTAGAGGATCTCAAAGAAGACCAGCTCTTCCTTGGGCAAGTTAGAGTTGGATTTTGATTAATTACACAAAGTTATAACCACTGTGAAATGAAAGTCACTTGATCCCCTTACA
This sequence comes from Notamacropus eugenii, assembly GCF_028372415.1. Classification (NCBI taxonomy): domain Eukaryota; kingdom Metazoa; phylum Chordata; class Mammalia; order Diprotodontia; family Macropodidae; genus Notamacropus; species Notamacropus eugenii. Next base: position 247,420,829 of record NC_092872.1, on the reverse strand, counting down.
CAGCACAATGCCCCGATGTCAGGAGAAGTTTTGCAAAATGGTGCATCTCAGTCCGTTCTTCTTCATCCTTTCTAAGTGCATTCCAGAGGTTGTTAGGAGCTCTATGGAGTTGTGGGCATACATATCCTTCGTTAAATTAAACTTGAAGTTGGACTGCCATGTTGAAGTTCCAGGAGGGTATTCTCCTTGCTCATTCATAAATGTCAATCCAAGCTCAATTATCTTTAGCAAGTCTACATTACATCTCAAAAGCTGGCACTCATAGTCAGCATTGCTTCTGAATTCTCCAATGGTTCTTGCAACCACACCTGGAAACTCGGTGTCCATGGCAACGTAATTATACTGCCGTATAACCTGAAGAATTTTCTTCATCTTTTCATCCAGGTTGCAAGCTCAAACTTCATAAATTCTTTGGCTGTGATCTATGGTTGATGCTAGCATAGTGGGGACACAGTGGATTAAATGTCAACAAGAACCAAAGTATTACACTTGATTGAAGAGTCGTCTTAAAAATTAAGCTTTTTTATCCTTTATTTTTGTACCTCCGCTAGTGCTGATGTCATCTTTGTCCTCCTCTGTCTTCTCCATGCCAGGAAGTCAAGCCTAAGCCACAGCTCCATGGACACTTCTCACTGGCCCAGGAGAAGAGGATGAGGGAGCCACACAGGGTCACCTTTCCTCCTCCTTTTTACAAGAGTAATAGAAAGAACTCAGTATTCTTCCAGGTCACATTTAGCTTTTGTTAGTATTTATATATCATCTTTCTCTCTCTTGACAGAGGCTTGATTTCACCTCGGAGACAAAAAACCCAGGCTTAATTTCAGTGTCTTACACATGCAGACTCTACAGCTCATAGTAAGCCCCTTTACTTCTTAGCACGCTAGGAAATTTTAGAGTAAGCTTTGATCTGCCTTGATGGAGGTGGTTTCCTCCCTGAATGTTCTCTCTATTAATAAAATCATAGGACCAGTTCCAATTTGATGGGTTTTACCTAAACCACTTCATTTGTTAGACATCATCCCTATTCAATTACCAAAAATTATTTTACTGAACTAGAAAAAAATGACAACAAATTTATGTGGAAGAATAAAAAGCCAAGAATATCAAAGAAATTAATAAAAATGCAAAGGAAGGAGATTTAACAATACCAGATCTGAAACTAATATGAGGGAATAATTATCAAAACTCTCTGGTACTCTCTAAGAAATAGAAATGTATGTCAATGGAGCAGAGAAGACATATACATTACAACAGCAAATAAATTTGGTAACGTATTTGACAAGTGTATAGACATGATTTTGGCCTAAGAATTAATTACTTAGCAAAAAATTTTTGGGAAAATTTGAAAGCAGTAGGGCAGAAATTTGTCATAGACCAATATCTTATTCTATTTACCGAAAAAAGGTCAAAATGGATACAAGATATAGATATAAAGCCAATAATACCTGAAAATTTGAAGAACATGGAACATATTGCTTATCAGATTTACGTGTAAGCAAATAATTTCTTTTTGTTATTTTAATTTTTCGTTTTTAACAAAGTTTACAACAGATAAAACAATTCAAACTTTTGGTCGGGTAATACTTCTTTTTAAAGCATTTGCAATATGGACCACAAAAGAATTTTTTTTTTAAGCATTAACCAACTGAGACACAAATAATATTTTTGTTGCTACCTTCATGAGCTCTTGACCTAATTGTCTCCACAGTATTACTAAGAATTAAAGGACCCTAACTTATTGTTGTTGGTCTAAAGTTCTATGCCTAACAGCTTAATTTTAAACTTTAAAGTGGCTGCTGCCACTGCCCCTGGGGCTAGGGGAGGACACTGCTCCCTTTTCACCCAGTTGAAAAAGTCCTCCCCACTTACTGTTGTAGCTACCTGGGGCATTTGTGAGTTGAGGGATCCAAGAATCACTGCTGCTACTGGGGATTCTTCCCCTGAGGCCTGTTCTGGTCCTGTTCCTCCCAGGGCCACATGGCCAAGGCTGGGCTGCACTCTACTCCTAGTCTTGTGCAATAGACCTTTCCTGTCAGCCTTCCAGGCTACCTTGGACTGGAATTCTCTTTCCCTCTGTCATGCTGTGGCTTCTGCTGCTCTAGAATTTGTTGAGTCATTTTTTACAGGTATTTTATGGGCTACTGGGGAAGAGTTAGAGTATGTGTGTCTTTCTTCTCTGCCATCTTGGCTCTGTCCCCTCTAAAAACTTTCAAACCACATTATCAATTCGTACCCCCACAACTTAAGTCTCTACACTTATTAAATAGAAGGCTAGTATATTTATTTACTGCTGCAAATTGTATGTTTATCCTAGTTTATTTATCTAACTTACTATTTTTTAGCCAGTACCAGAGAGTTTTAATAATTCCTGCCTTATAATATAGTTTAAAATCTTGGAAAGCTATATCTCCTTCCTTTACATTTTGAAAAAATTACTCCCTTTGATATTCTTGACTTGTTGTTTTTCCAGATAAATTTTATTCCAACTGAATTTTATTGAGCAAAAAAAATGGTAATGTAATTGGAATGGCATTGAATATATAAATGAGTTAGGTAAAATTCTAATTCTTATTATTTTGTCCTGCCTTGACAGGAACAATAAATAGTTCTCCAATTATTTAAATGTAATTTAATTTGCATATTTTAAAAATAATTTTGTTTATATAATTCCTGGGTTTATTTTGACTGGTCTACTCCCAGGTATTTTATACTATCCAAAGTTATTTTAAATGGGGTATTTTATTTTACTATCTTATCTTTCAGAGTTTTGTTTGTGACATATAGTAATACTGATTATCTATGTGGATTAACTTTATATCCTGCTATTTTGTTAAAATTATTGTTTCAGCTAACTTTTTAGTTGTCTATGGGATTTTCCAAGTATATCATCATATTGTCTGCAAAAAGATATGGCCTTATTATTTCATTCCCTCTTCTGATTCCATCTATTTCTTTCTTTTCTCTTGCTGTTATTGCCAGGATTTCTAATACAGTATTGAATAACACTGGTGTTAGTCTGCATCCTTGTTTCACACCTGGTCTTACTGAGGTGGCTTCTAGTATCTCACTATTGCAAATAATGCTTGCTGGTGGATTTAGTTAATTTTAAAAATGAATTTAAGGAAAAATTCATTTACACAAGCACATTTAAGTTCATTGAATTAAAATGAGGATGGAATTTTATCAAACAACATTTTTTGCATTCATTGATATAGTCATATGATTTTTAAAATTTTATGACTGATATAATCAGTTAAGTTAATAATTTTCCTTATATTAAACCATCCTTGCATTCCTGGTATAAAACACACTTATCTTTTAGCTAGTATTTTATTCAGGATTTCTGCATCCATATTCATTAAGGAAATTGGTCTATAATTTTCTTCATCTGTTTTTACTCTTTCTGGATTATGTATCAGTATCCTGTTTGCATCATAAAAAGAATTTGTAAGTCCCCTTCTTTGTCTATTATTCCAAATCGCTTATTTAATATTGAAATTTAGTTGATCTTTAAATGATTGATATAATTCACTTGGAAATCCATTTAGTCCTGGTCTTTTTCTCTCACAAAGATCATTTATGGCCTATTCAGTTTCATTTTCTAAAAAATGTCTATTTAGATATTCTGTTTTCTTTTCCGCTATTCTAGGCAATTTATATTTTTGTAAATGCTCTTCCATTTCACTTAAACTGTTAATTTTATTAGCCTATTATTGACAAAATGATTTCTTATAATTACTTTAATTTAATCTTTGCTAGTGGTGTATTCCCCCTTTTCATTTTTGATATTAGGTATTTGGTTTTCTTCTCTCTCCTTTTAAAATATGTCAATATCTAGATATAATCTTACTTTTTTTGACAAAAAGACAAGTTACCTAGAAAAATATAATAGTAAAGTTGAAAAATTTGGATTCCTAATGAAAAGAATAACCATTAGAAATCTTTAAAGTTCAAACACAGGAGTTAAAAAATAATAAATAGGTATACATATACACATATATAAGTGTGTATGCGTGTATATGAAACAAAAGAAGGAAAAGTACTTATGTTAAAATATGGAGGAATAATACAAGTGTTTTTTCTGTACCTTATCATCATCAGTGCTCATAGAGAGGGTCTGGTCTAAAAGCCTGAGAGAACCTGTTATGTATTGATGATCTTAGAAGAAAGAAAACAAAAGGGGAAATTAATACTTAGGAGCAGGAGTAGAGCAAAAAAAAGGTAACAGAAAAGCATCTTACATAATGAGAGTACACAAGTACCCATCTATTTAAACAAGGCAGGGAGGGAAGAACGACTGATATTTTAACCTCACTATCATCTGAAGTGGTAGAAGGAGGAAACACACATACACACACACACACACATACATACATTTGCGCTTCACACAGTCATGTGCTTATGACCCTTCTTTACTTCTTCATGTTGTGTACCACATCTGAACTGCTTCTTTACCCACTCATGGAAAAAGCACGATTGCCATAAATACTGTGTATTTTCTTGGTGTCTAGAGCATGCTACAGCAGTGCCCTTATTTATTCAATAAATACTATTCTGATAATGCAACTTTCCTATTGTGAACAAAATGCCATCTCATTTCCTGTGAAATTTGCTCTCCCCAACCCTCTCGTTGTCCTCATGTACTTCCATCTGTATACATAATGCCATGACCCTCTCTTGGGAGATGTCTTCTATGAGGTTGTACATTTCCTGCTTACTTTGATGTGCTATGTGCTTGTTCATTGCTATAGTATAATTAAAATACAGACAGTACTGGGGAGAAAAGACCATTTGTTGTGCCATTCTGTTATTGATATGTTTTAATTCTACTCTACATATGTAAGACCTAGGCAACTAGTTGGCAAAGTAGATAGAGCACTGAACTTGGAGTTAGGAACAAATATCTTGATGAGTTTAAATTCAGCCTCAGACACTAGCTGTGTGACCCTGGGCAAATAATTTAAGCCTGTTTGACTCTGTCCCTCATCTGTAAAACAAACTGAAGAAGGAAATGCCAAACTACTCCATTATCCTTGCCATGAAAATCCCAAATAGGATTGCAAAGAAACAATTGACAAAATGAGTAATCAAAATTTAAGGATTAAATAATGCTTACGTCTAATTAAAAGTTGTTATCATCATCACTTTATTGTTTTCATTGATGGAATACAGATATTAAGTCCACGTAATTATGTTGTTGCTGTTCTTTCGTATTAAATATGTTATGGACCTTTGGGCAGGCAGAAAACTCAATGCCTTTTGTAATTAAATATTGCTACTAGAATGTACACTGTTCTTCTGAGAATTCAGTTAAATTATCTTTAGGATATCTTAAGTAGAGTAGATAGAATGATGCAGATGTGTCATAGGGTTTAAAACTCTTCTAAGTCTTATTACCATGCTTTGAAAGATTTTTTTTTTTCAAATACTTGGGCAATTTGGAATACTTGATATGGCAGCACCTATTAATAAGCTTCTTCTCCAGCATTTACAAATTAAAGTTATATTCAGGGAGTTGTAGGCCACAGTTCTGTCTCTATTCTTGCTCAACTTCCATCATATATTTTTTAGAATTTTCATGTATGGTTTCAGGTATGCGTTTGTAGAACAAACATTTGTCTTAGTTTACAAAGCCTCACTTGCAAGCTTCTGGTGGACTACTTATCAAGTTTTTTTAGGGATCCTGCAGATTTTTATTTTGATTGTTGTTTTTATATTCTGCTATGTTTTTGTTTAATTTCTAAGATGAAAAGAAGTAATGATTTGTGTTAGTTCTGTTAGCATACCTTAGAGGCTTGTCTATTTCAGACTCCAACACCCTATCACTACAGTCAATTCACTTTGTTAATTCACTAGGGTAAAATAAACCCCCAAACATCAGTTACATCAGTTCCTTACTGTCATGTAAATCAAAGAAGAATTTAGCACTTGCATTTTCATTTGACTGGAATTATAGTGCCATAGCTTCAACATAGTTCAAGATAAGTCATAGTTTAACTGTTCCTCTAGGGGCTAAGTTGACAGCATTTCCCAGGGCTCTCTCTAGCTGACCTTTGGAAAAGGAATGGGCATAACTGGATCCCTGTTCTACCCCTACTTATAGACCAATGAGCACACAACCTAATGAGCATTGAATATTTTTTAGAAAAAAAGAATCTTCCAGTTATTACCCTCTAGCAGAAAAAGCTAAGTTTGAAAACAAACGAGAAATTGTGCTTTCTCTGTTATAAGATGAAAAAACTGACCACAAGAGGGGGGAATGAAAAAAAATGCATGTTTAAAATTTAAGCATATTAATACTTTTATGATAGATCTCTTCATATCTATGCAAATTGTGAAAAGTAGGAGTGAGAGATAGAAAGGAAAAAAGAGAGATAGTCAGATAGATAAAAAAATGAGAGATGGAGATAGGAAGGGAAGGAGGAATGAACAGGAGAGATAGAGGCAGAGACAAAGAATTTTCAATAGAATAGGAATTATATAATTGTTGATAAAAGCAAAAAGTGTAACTTCTGTCTTTCCTTTTAAAATTTCATCTTAAAGTTGGTAATTGAATCAAAGAATCAGGCTCAAGGAATTCTATATTACCAGACATTTCCTCAACCATAATTTGCTATTACTGCCACCATTACTATGACCACAACCAGGACTACGACCATGACTATGACCACCACCACCACCATCACTCCCACCACCCCTACCACCACTGCTACTACTACTGCTACTAATACTAATACTATTACCCACACCAATAATTTCATGGTGGTAGGGAACATTTAGTTTGTCACCTGCTGTAACTTAATTGTTTCAGTTGCCTGCGGTATTAAGTATAAAGCCCCTGACCCATTCAAGTAGGTGTCAGATGTAAGACTTAAATTCACTTATTCCTGATGGTGAAGTCAACCTTCTGTCTACCATTATACACTGTCTCTCATATCATATTTGAATTTGTGGCAATAATATATTATGAACTCCTAACATTTTAAAATTATCAAAGATGAAATTTTGTTGTATGTGGTTTTGGTATAAAGCATAATTTCTACATCTCTCTGTCTATAATTTCTACATCTATCCTCCTCCTTTACCACTGGTAATTTCCTTTATGCAAGCACATATTAAAATAGAATAGGATACAATACAATATAATAATATGATAGATGTATATAGATATTTATATTGTATATAGATGTATAATGCATTTACACTTACATATATATGTAAATATGTATCACATTTTAAATTTTATATATTGAATTTATATTCTATTAAAAATAATTTTTAAAAATTTATCTAGCTTAGGTCAGAGAATAGTGATTACTCCCTCTCAGTTAAGTGATTTCCTTCTTTGGGATCATACAGCCATGCCAGTGTTTAAATCCCTTATTTCAAAGATACAATGAGGCATAGTAGAAAGAGAATTGAACTTAGAAAAAGCTGGATCTGTTTAGAAATGCAGTTGATTTGATCTGATTGGCTATAATAAAATTAGAAATTGATCTGATCAGAAATTAGAATCAGAAGCATCTAGCTTTGCAACTTATTTCCATTTTCAGTAACTCAGGTGAGCTCTGGAGGCCTGATTTTCATTTCAAAAGTGAAGATAATTTCTTCTTTCCTATGTTTTGATGATGAGTGATGATGAAAAGAAAGGTTACAAAAAAAAAAAAAACCTTTGCTTTATGCAGGCTTATAGAGTTCTTTAAAATCTTAATTCTTTTATTAGAAGAGAGATAACCTGAGAGTTCCAGGAACTTTTTGTTGCATCTTTGTTAGGATTTTATGAGAGAGAGCTAGTTAACTTTTCTTTCCTAAATTATTATTTAATAGGGTCCTAATATAATTTATTGCAATCTAGCAATTGCCAAAAGCATAGAGTGGGCTATTCTGCATTTATATGGCTACACCTTTTGCTTTTACCTAATTGTCTTCTTTGGTGGGTCCAATGATAAGAGGTGGAACCAGGCATGGAGATCATAACAGAAGGATGAAAACTGAGAAATGAGAAGTAGTAAAAAACAAAACAAAACAGAAACTCAAACATTTACTGCTGGCCCACATTCTCCACCCACCCACACCCATTGCATTGCTTCATCACAGATGGTAAGTGACAACAAAGCTACCTACTCCTTTGTCTTGCAAATCTATAGTCTTAGAAACTCACCAGGCTTGTCAATTTCAAATCTTTGCTCAAGTACCTAACTCCCTTCTCTACTGGCTGTTAGTAGTGATGTATGTGTTAGCATATAAGATGAAGGGACTTACTCATCAGTGAGCAATGACTTGACATTGTTGCAATTTTAGAAACATTTTCAGGACAAGAAAGCTGTCATTTTCAGAAGGGAATATAGTCTTTCTTAACCTTCTCATTTATAAAAGCACCATGAACATATTTTTAATTCTGTTTTCTTGATGGTATAGAGGAGCTGCCATAGCTGATGTGTTTGCTCATAACAGATTGTACAGAATCAAGTCAACAAGTCAAGTTGATAAGCATTTTCAAGGGATTACAATGTGCCAGACACTATACTAAGGGCTGACAATGCAAAGACAAGTAGAAAAACAATGAAGCCCCCATTATCATGGAGTTTGTGTCTTAGCAGTGGAAGACAAACTATAGGCATGTCTTATTGAGGAAAAAGCAAAGCAAAACAGGGAAATAATCACCTCAATATTAAATTGCGTTCATCAAAGACATCTAGAATGCAGTGAATTCAGAGCTGGGAAACTGAGTCTAGAAACCTAGAATCTACTCTGAGCTCTGTCATTTGCTGTGAGTTGGAATGTCAGGGGTCCTAAATTTAGAGTAGTATTGGGGTTTATAGACTACCTATAAGCTTTTATATCATACTTTCTTACCAATACAATCTTCTCATTTTACAGGAGTTGGGGTGGGAAGAGAATAAGCAATGCAAGTGACTTGTCTAAGGTCAAAAAGCAGTAAGTTGTCAATTAACTACCTGGTTTCTCAGTTATCTGTAACTTAAAAATGAAAATAATATTATATATCCTATTTTTATCCTATTATATATTATATATCCTATATATTATCAATATATATTACTATTATATATCCTATTATTTTTATCAGATCAAATGACATAATGTATACTAAATCCTTTTCAACACTCTTATCTCTCTCTTTGCTCATTGTCTTCTACCATCCTCACCTGCAAATGTTTTAAATTTATTTTCATTATTCTTACTATTGAATAATGACAATGACAGCTGACATTATATAGTACTGTAAAGTTTCTGAATAATTTTTCATTCATTTTCTCATAGGAGTTTTATAACAGCCTCCTATAGCAGCATATGTGATATTTATCCCCCTTTTGCAGATGAGGACAATGAGATTCATAGAGGTAAAGTAAGAGACTCATCAGTGTTACCACTGGTAGTTAAATATGGAAGTGTGCTTCAGATCCATACTTCTCCAGGCTCCAAACTTACACATATAGCTATTCCTTCACATTTCTTCATTTATTGTTTTTTTAATACTCAAAAGTCAATGATTGTTAAATATCCTCTTGAGTCAATCAGCAAATTTTAAGCGCTTGCTTTCTGCCAGGCACTGTGTGCTTAGTCCTGGGAATGTAAACAAAGGCAAAAATAGCTCTTCCCTTCTGTAAGCTCAGATATGAATGAGGGAGTCAACATTCAAAAAAAAATGTGTGAACATGATAAGTAAAGGCTGAACTGTAGTTAATCTGAGAGCAACTTTTACATTAAGGGATCGAAGGGAGTGGAATATGATATTTCCGAAGTCAAAGGAACTAGGATTAAAACCAAGAATCACCTCCCCAGAAAAACTGAGTATAATACTTCAGGGGAAAAATGATCATTCAATGAAATAGTGGACTTTCAAGCACTCTTGATGAAAGGAACAGAGCCAAAAAGAAAATTTGACTTTCAATCACAAGAATCAAAAGAGATATGAAAAGGTAAACAGGAAAGAGAAATCACAAAGAACTTACTAAAGTTGAACTGTTTATATTCCTACACGGAAAGATAATATTTGTAACTCTTGAAACATTTCACAGTATCTGGGAATTGGGAAGGATTATACACACACACACACACACACACACACATATGTAAAGAGAGAGACAGAGAGCACAGGATGAGTTCAATAGGAAGGGATCATATCTAAAAAAGTAAAATTAAATAGTTAGAGAGGAATATACTGGAAGGAGAAAGGGAGAAATGGACTGGGACAAAATATCATAAAAGAGGCAAAATAAAAGCTTTTTCAAAGCGGGGGAAAAGGGGGAGGTGAGAGGGAAAAATGAAGCTTGCTCTTATCACATTTCACTAAAGGAAGAAATAACATACATTCTCAATTTGGTGTGAAATTGTATTTTACACTACTGGAAACAAGGGGAGAAGAGGATAAACAGGGAGGGGGGGGATAATGGAAGGGAGAGCAAATGGGAGAAAGGAGCAATTAGAAGTAAACACTCTTGGTATACACTCTTCATTTCCAACAGACACCCCAACACACACACATACACACACATACACAATTATGCTTTACAATCAAACATATACGATCCTTCTCTGCTTCTTCAAATAGTCTATACCATCAGAAGTGATTCTTTTCTCAGACATGGAAAAGCATGATTACTAAAAATCCTCTATATTTTCTTAGTGTCTAGAATATGCTATATTTGTGAGTTTATTTATTCAATAAGTACTCTTCTCATAATGAAACTTTCCTATTATGAACCCAATGCTATTACTCATCTTCTGTAAAATTCCCTGCCCCTGCACTCTTATTCATCTCATGCTCTTCCTCCTGTATAAATAAGGGAACTACTCTCTTGGTAGATACCTTCTTTGCGATTGTACATTTCCTGATTTTTTTGGTGTCCTATGTGTTCACTGTCTATAGTATAATTAAAATTAAGACACCACTGGGGAGATGAGAGCATTCTACTCTAAACATCTCATTGTGTTCTCCATATATTGCTGATACATTTTAATTTTACTATACATATATCAGGCTTAAGCAGCTAGATTACACAGTGGATAGAGCACTGGACTCAGAGACAGGAGAACTCATCTTCGTGAGTTCAAATCCAGGGCTGTGACGCTCAATAGTTGTATGACCATGGGAAATTTCTTCACCTTGTTTGACTCATCTGTCCCTCATCTGTAAAACAATCCAGAGAAAGAAATGTGAAACTACTCCATTATCATTGCCAAGAAAACCCCAGAAGTGGTCAGAAGGAGTTGAACACCACTGAAAATGACCAAAAAAAGTATAAGCAATACATAAAGCTTTTATCAAATCAAAAGTTGTTATCACCATCATCATCATCATCACTTATTGTGTTTCTTGATGGAATGCAGATAGAAATGTTCAAGGCAATAGGTTGTTATTTTTCTTTCATATTAATATATTATGGACCATGGTGCAAGCAGATAAAATGAATGCCTTTTGTAATTGAATTAGACTACTAGAATGTACGCTTCTCCTATGATTATTTAATTCAATTTATTTAAGAAAATCTGCAGGAGTTGTTAGGATGACATAGATGACATTCACATAACTCATGTCACAGGGCTTTAATGTCTTATAGGTCTCATCTCCATGTTTTGAAAGTTTTCTTTCAAATACTTTGGAGATTTTCAATACTTGGTCTAGCCACACCTATTAAATATCTTGTTCTTGAGCACTTAACAATTTGAAATTGTATTCAGGCATTTCTAAGCAAAATTTCTGTCTCTACTGAGGCTCCACTTCCAGCACAGATTTCTTGAATTTTCAAAGACAGTTTGAGGTTTGCATTTGTAGCATGGAGCTTTGTAGTGGTTTATAAAGCCTCACTTCTAAGCTTTTGGGGCCTATTTATTAGGTTTTGTAGGAAACCCATAGATCCTGGTTTTTATTGTTGCTGTTATATTCAACTTTTGTTTCTGTTTTATTTCTCAGGTATTAAGAACTCAACACGTGTTAGTTTTGTTAGTATGCCTTAGAGGCTTGTCTATTTAAGACTCATTTTATTAATTCACTAGTGGAAAAATACAGCCCCAAACATCAGATGCATCTGTTTTTTAATGCATTGAAAACCTAAGTACTTGGCACTTGCATTTTCTTTTGATTGGAAATATAGTGGCATAGATTCAATATAGTCCAAGTTAAGTCATAACTTAATTGCTCCTCTAGGGGCTAAGATGACAGCATTTCCCAGGACTCTCTGTAGCTGACCTTTAGAAAAGGACTAGTCTTAATTTGATCTCAGTCCAATTCCTACTTGTAGACCGATGTACACACAGACTATTGAGTATAGAAGGTTTTCTGGAATAAAAGAATCTTCCAGTATTCCCTTCTAGCAGTAAAGGGTAAGTTTGTTTATTTTTCTATGATAAGTCTCTTTATACTTAAGTAAATTGTCAGAAGGATGAGTGAGAGATAGAAAGAGAGAGAAACAGAGAGAAAGAGAGAGAGTAAGAGAGAGAGAGGGGGAGAGAGAGAGAGAGAGAGAGAGAGAGAGAGAGAGAGAGAGAGAGAGAGAGAGAGAGAGAGAGAGAGAGAGAGAGAGAGCTGGAGAAAGAAGAGACAGAGGCAGAGACAGAATTTTCAATAAAATAAAAAATGATGTAGTTGTTGATAAGAATGAAAAGAGTTATTTCTGTTTTCACTTCTAAAATTCTGTCTTAAAGTTTTTGATTGAATGAAAGAATCAGGTTCAGGGAATACTTTATTACCATGCAGTTCTTTAATCATTATTTGCTCATTACCACCACTACCAGCACCACTATTTACTACTACTCCTGCTGCTGTTAGTACTATTAATATTGCTACTACTACTACTACTACTACGACCACTACTACTACTACTACTACTGCTGCTGCTGCTGCTGCTGCTGCTGCTGCTGCTGCCACTGTTGCTGCTCCCAATACAAGTAATTGTACTACTGCCCAGACCAATACTTTCATGACAGTAGGGAACATTTAGTATGGAAATTCATTTCACTACTGTAGTTTGCCACCTGTTGTAACTTGCTGCCTAGTTGCCTAGTGTACTAACCAAGTCCCTGACTTATGCAAGTGTATGTCAGAGGTAGGACTTAAATCCAGTTCTTCCTGAGAGTGAGGCCAGCCTTCTCTCTACAGTTCTGCACAGCCTCTCTCATCATATATGAAGTCATTGTAATAATATGTAGTAAACACTCAACATTTTGAAATCAATAAAGATGATTTTTTTAATGTGGTTTTGGTATAAAGTACAAGTTCTATGTCCTCCTCCTTTAAAATTTGGTAATTTCCTTTATTCAGATACACATTATAATTCAATAGAATAGAATAATATAGGGTTGGATTATTATAACATAATAAAATGCAATAATATTCCAGATGCATATACACATTAATATTGCATATTAATGTGTAATGCATTTATACTTACATATTTATATAAAGTCATAATATGTTTTTAGCTTTATATATTACATTTATACACTACTAGTATTATTCTGTAAAAATTTATCTAGCTTAGGTAAGGTAACAATGATGAATGCCTTGCAGTTAAGGGATTCCTCTCACTGGAATCATACAGTCTTGTCAGGGTTTAAATCTTTTATTTCAAGAAAGACAACCTGACATAGTAGAAAGAGAATTAAACTTAGAAAAAGAAGGATCTAATTAGAATTATATTGATTAAATCTAAAAAGATTAGAAACAGATCTGTTTAGAAATTAGAATAAGAAGGATCTAGCTTTGCCACTAATTATTTCCCTTTTCAGACAAGATGGTTGAACTCTGCAAGCCTTATCTCTCATTTCCGAAGTGAAGATAATCACATCTGTCCCATCTTTTGTAGCAAAGTATGAGGATGAAAAGGAATGATGAACAAAACCATACTTTGTACATGCATATAGATTTCTTCAAAATTTTAATTGTTTGTATCAGCAGAGAAATAACCTGAGAGTGCCAAAAACTGTCTGTTGTGTCCTTGTTTGGATGTTATGATAGAGAACTGATTAAATTAAAGAAAGTGCTAACAATGTCTTTCAACCTAGCAGAATCCTAGAGTGGGCCCTTCTACATTTCTATGTCTATAGCTCTTCCTTTTAGCTAATTTCTTTGGTGTTCTTTGGTGGGGAAAATGGCAAGAGATGCGTCATGAGATAAGGATCACAAAGGAAGGATTAGGAATGAGAGATGAGAAGTGAGAAAAATTACTAATTATTACCAGGCAAGTATCTAATCTTCTTTTTCAATTGACTGATAATATTTTGCAACTTTGGGGACAGGGATGATAAAAACAAAGGGTGATGTGTGTGTGTGTGTGTGTGTGTGTGTGTGTGTGTGTGTGTGTGTGTTAAGGTAAAAGAGGAAGGCAATTGGAATTCACTAGTCAGTGAGGAAGGATTTGTCATTGATACACATTTAGAAACATATTCAGGAGAGGAAAATTGTCATTTGCAAATGGGAACATACTTTGTACTAACCTTTTCATTTACTAAACCCTATCAACATGTTTTGATTTTGTTGTGTTAATGGTACAGAGGAACTACCATAGCTGATGTGCTTGCCAGTAGGAGATGATATTTGAGTGAAGTCACTAATTCAAGGAATAAAGTATTTTTTAAGGTATTGCAATGTGCCTGATACTATATATAGGGCTGACAATACAAAGAGAAATAGAAACAAACAAAGCCCCTGTTATTAAGGATCTTACATCCTAATTGGGGAAGAAAAACTCTGGCCATGTCATATTGAGGAAAACAAAACAAAACAAAACAAAACAGGGGGGAACCATTATGTTAATACTAAGTTGCATTCAGCAAAGAAATTTACATTGCACTGAGTTAAAATTTGGTAAACTGAGTGTAGAAACCTAGAATCTATGCCCAGTTCTGTCATAAGTGAGCTGTAGCAGTTTGAGTAAGTCAGGGATCCTAAATTTGGAATCACAATGGCGTTTAGAGATTATTTATACGTTCTAATATCATATATCTTCTCATATATCCAATGTTCTCTTTTTACAGGGACGAGAGTATTTTAATTGTTTTAATTTCTACTCAGCCTAACCTTCTGTGAGACATTGATTAAGTTCCTCCCCTGTTTAATACACTCCTTTTCAAATGAAATTAGTAAATTAATGAGCTCTCAAGCTATTTTCCAGATTTAAAATTTTGTAGCTCTAGGAATCTTTTTATGTCCTTTCACGTGGAGAGATTGTGTGGTGTAATGGTAAAAACCTGAATTTAAAACTAAGAAGACCAGAATTTAAGTCTTATCTTGGACACAAACAGGGACTATGATGCTGAGCAAATCAATGTTTTAGGCAGCTTTCTTCTTTTTTATTTTATTTTTCATTTTTAACACAGTTTAGAACAGATAAACCAATTTAAACTTTTGGTCAGGTGATACTTCTTTTTAAAGGATTTACAACATGGTCCACAAAAGAATTTTTTTAAAGCATTAACCAACTGAAACACAAATAATATTATGTTGCTAACTTCACAAGTTCTTGACCTAATTGTCTCCACAGTATTACTAAGAATAAAAGGACCCTAACTTATTGTTGTTTGTCTAAAATTCTATGCCTAATAGCTTAATTTTAGACATAATCTTGGATGTTCCTCTACCAATAATCTATAATTTAATAGATCTGGTATTAAACTTACAAACTTTTTGACCATAGGAAATTGTCACCAAGAGTAAGAACATTGCAGGGATACAGTATCACCCCAACTTCATGTCAGTTCCAGGCAGGATTAGATTATCCATTTGCATTCAGTCAGGCTTAAATTCTGCCAGGTGTCAGTGGGAAAATTGAGTCAGGAGAATCTTACCTCAGGCCAGGATGAACAGCCACTCTCCCACCCTTCCTATGAGATCACCTTTTGCAGTTCATACCATCATCTCACAGGCTTACCAGCATCATGGATTGGAGGCTCAGACCACCTTTCTTGCTATCCATACCTGGAGTAAGACTCAGAAAAACAGTCACTTAATAGTCTCATGGGATCTAAAAGTGTCAAGTTTCAATAACGAAGTTTAAAATATGATTATAATTTCACTTTGGCTAAGGAACATCTTTTGAGGCAAGTCTTAAGTAAATTCCATGCCTTTCTATACATCTTCTAGTTCCTCATTAAATTGCAATCATAAAATCAAATTTACCATTAAAACCTTAACTTTTCCATCAATGCCAAATTTTACCGAAGGTTACCTTCCTCTAGGAAATTTAAACTAAAATTCTTTTCCCCAAACTAAAGATGTCATTGATTTATTCTCAGTAATTAATACAGTCAATTGTTTTAATACTAATTGCTTTCATCTCATTTTGTAACGTGTCCAATTTTTCTCCCCATCACTCCCCTCCTTCCGCTTCCTAATATCTTGCATTCTGATTACTCCTTCCCTCAATTCATCCTCCCTTCTATCACATCCCATCCTTCCGTTATCCCCATCTTCTCTCTTTTCTTGTAGGGCAAGATAAATTTGTACACCCATTTCCCTGTATTTCTTATTTCCCAATTATATACAATAAAAATTCTCAACATTTGTTGCTGATACTTTAAATTCCAACTTCTCTCACTCCCCCCTCCCTCCCCAGCCCCACTGAGAAGGCAAGCAATTCAATATAGACTAAATATGTGTTGTTTTGCAAAAGACTTCCATAATAATCATGCTGTGTAATACTAATTATATTGCCCTCGGTCCTACTCTATCCCTCCTTTTTTTCCCCACAGTTGACCTTGTCCCTTCTTGAAAGTGTTTATTTCTTATGACTCCCTTCTCCCATTTGCCCTCCCTTCTAACATTGCCCTCACTCCACTTGTCACCTCCTCTCCTATTTTCCTGTGGTGTCATGTAAATTTTCATATCGAATTTAGTGAACATGTTATTCCTTCCATCAGCCACATGTGAAGAGAGTACCTTCATTTTCCCCCTCTCCCCTTCTTCCTTTTCTCCTCCATTGAACAAGATTTTTCTTATCTCTTTCATGAGTTATAGCTTGCCATGTTCCATTTTTCCCTTTCTCTTCATGATATTTTCCTCCTTCACCCTTTAATTTTTATTTCATTATATTATATTTTTAGTGTGGATATCATCTCTTCTGATTCAACACACACTGTACTCTCTATCTATATATATGCATGTGTGTGTGTGCATGTACAATCTCTCCATCTATCCAAATACTGAGAAAAGATTCAAGAGTTATACATATTTTCTTTCCATGTAGTAATGTAAACAGTTCAGCTTTAGAGAGTCTTTTATGATTTTTCTTTCCTGTTTACCTTTTCATGTTTCTCTTGATTCTTTTCTTGGGAAATCAAATTTTCTATGCGGATCTGGTCTTTTCCTCAGTATGAATGATTGAAAGTCCTCTATATCACTGAATGACCATTTATTCCCTTGAAGTATCTTACTCAGATTTGCTGGGTAGGGTGATTCTTGGTTTCAATCCCAGTTCCTTTAACGTCTGAAATATCCTGTTCCAAGCCCTTCAATCCCTGAACGTGGAAGCTGCCAGATTCTGTGTTATCATGATTGTATTTCCACAGTTCTCAAATTGTTTCCATCTAGCAGCTTGCAGTATTTTCTCCTTGATCTAGGAACTCTGAAATTTGTCCACAATATTCCTGGGTGTTTCTCTGTTTGGGTCTCCTTCAAGAGGTGATCAGTGAATTCTTTCAATATTTATTTTTGTGCTCTGATTCTAGAATATCAGGCCTGTTTTCCTTGATGATTTCATGGATAATGTCTAGGCTCTTTTTTTGATCATGACTTTCAGGTCTTCCCATTATTTTTAAATTGTTTCTCCTGGATCTATTTTCCATGTCAGTTGTTTTTCCAATGAGATGTTTCACATTATCTTCTACTTGTTCAAATTTTTGGTTTTGCTTACTATCTGCTTGGTTTTATTCATAGTCATTTGTTTCCCTGAACTCAATTCTCTCTTTCAACGAATTATTTTGTTCAGTGAGCTTTTGAACCTTCTCCTCCATTTGGCCAATTCTGCTTTTTAAAACCTCCTCCTTCTCATTTACTTTTTGGACCTCTTTTTCCAATTGAGTTAGCCTCTTTTTAAAGCTGTTATTTTCCTCAGCTTTTTTTTTCTCCTGTAGTATGTTGCTAACTTGTTTTTTAAGGTCTTCTATTGCCTGAGCCCAGTTTAAGTCTCCTTTGGAGGCCCTGGAAACAGAGGCCTTGCCTTGTTCTTCCTCATCCAAAAGGATGGGGAGAGGTACCTGTTCCCCAAGAAAGTAACCTTCTATGGTATTATTTTTTTCCCTTTTTTGGGCATTTTCCCAGCCAGTTACTTGACATCTAAGTTTTCTCTCCACAACTACCTCACCTCCAGTTCTGCCAAGCCATCACTGGGGGCTGAGATTCAGATGGGCTGCTCCAAAGCCTCAGGGGCTTTAGGCAGGGGAAGGGCCGCTATTCACTGTGAGATTAAGATCAGCTGCTCAGGAGGGAGCAGTGCTGCCACACGGGGTTCAGTACCCTCAGGGGGTTTCACATGAGACCTTCAACAATGTATGTGGGCTACTGCCTTCTTTGGGAGCCCCATTTTCTACTGCCTCTACTGTTGCCACCTGAAGAGGCCTGAGTTATGGGGACTTCTTGGCCAGCTACAAAGACTCTCTCACTGACCTTTGGCACCTGTGCTTAATAGACCTCTCCTGTTGGTCTTTCAGGTCACTCTGGGATATAAATCTCCTCCACTTTGTTGTTCTGTGGCTTCTGCTGCTCTAGAATTTGTTAAGAGTTCTTCTTTACAGATATTTTATGGGCTGTGGGGTAAGAGCTGGCATATGTGCATCTTTCTGCTCTGCCATCTTGGCTCCGCCCCCTTAGGCAGCTTTCAAAGACTAAAAGTATGAGGGAAGGCAGACTCTGTAAGTAGAGGCAGTTTCTTTACCCACCAGTTTCCTATGTTAATAAGGAAAATGCCTTAACTACCAGTAGTTTTGCCACAGACAGAGCATGACTCAGGGCCAGTAGTATGGTTGGTGTTACAATCTTACAAAAGGTTTGTGCTTTACTGTACCATTTAATATGGTTTGTTCCACATGAAATCTAATCCAATAAAACAAGTAGCTATACAGATTTATGGACAAGTGATAAGTACATTTTGGTAACAATTTTAGAAAGTTCTTTTGATGAATAGGAAAATCCTCTTTCAATTTTGTGGTCATAATCATAAAATTGGTGGATAAAAGCCTTCAAGAAGTCAATCATCATTTAGTGTTGGAAAGGGAGGATTTCCTAGACTTAGAAGAGTGAGTAGCCTCTGGTCAGTTATTATATGAATTCACAGAAGGACTAGAAAAAACTCCACTAAAACCTCTATAAAGGCTGGCAGATTTTTCACATGATACTACCCTTTCTCCCAGTGGTTTTTGTCCAATCACAATTACTTATATAGCTAATATATTTGTTCTGAGATCAAATTTGCCTCTTTGGTATAATTTTAAGTCCATTTTGGTTACTCTTTGGTTTATAGGAAAAATTAAAAATGATGCCTTTTTTGAACTAATGATTTGTTAGAAGACAGTTTGTATTGAAGATGTAACTGCATAATGCCAAGACTGGTAACTAAAATGTGAACATTTCATGAATAATGGGGTATAGTACTGAGGAAAGAAAATACTTTCATCTTATGTCTAATCAATATCATATCTGACACTGAGTATATCACCAAGAAAAAGTAGGAAAAGGGGAAAACTAATCAACCTGAGTCAAAATGGCACAAGAAAATCCTTGGGGTGAGGGTGGGGGGGTAAAATTGGGTTATCTACATCAAATTTGAAATTACTTCATAGTAAATGATTTTAAACTATATTTCAAAAATTCCTTTCTGTTATGCAGATTGATAAGAGATATTGCCAGTCACTTCAAGGGACCATTGTGATGAAGAGTGATGAATGCTTTTCAAACAGCTGTCCAAGTATGGTGAGATTAGAAGAAACTGAAAAGAAAGTTGGTCCCACATAGACAGGCATAAAAGAACAATACCTATGAAGCACACTAAGTAAATTTTATATTGAAATTGCATTTTATCTATATGTTGAACTGAGAAAGGGAAGGGAACTATAGTAATGATAAAACTGAGTGTTTAAATAAAAGTAAAGATCATAATAGCAGACAGTGACTAAGTGACTTGACCAAGTCATATAAGTAACATAATATAACATGATATGATATGATATGGTATAATATAATATAATGTTATAATATGACACAATACAATTCATTATAATACAATATAATATAAATGCAATACAATACAATGCAATATAATACAATACAACATAATATAACATAACATACCACAATGTAGTATAATACAGTATAGTACAGTACAATACAGTATGATACAATTCAATGTAATAACTATTTGCCTAATTTTAATTCAGATTTTTATTTTCTTCTTTATAATGAACAAAATAATCTATTGTGGGTTGGATTTTGTGGGTGTACACAAAAGGAAACCTGACAAGAACTCATATGGCATCAAACAATTATTCCATAGTGACTGAGTTCATCTTACAAAGTTTCTCTGAAAATCCTCAGGGTCAGATCCTTATCTTCAGCCTCTTCTTAGGACTGTTTGTAGTGGCATTTACAAGCAACTTACTCATTATCACTATGATTAGTCTAAATCCAGGCCTCCATACACCCATGTACTTTTTCCTTATAAATTTGGCCTTGCTGGATATCCTCTCCACCTTAACTATGGTGCCTAAATTGCTGCATAATCTAATAACCAAGAACACCATTTTCTATGGTGGCTGCTTAGCTCAGATATATTTCCTGACTTGGTGTTTGGTGGCTGAGCTCTTGCTTTTCACAGCCATGGACTATGATCGGTATGCAGCCATCTGCCAGCCCCTCCACTATACCACTATCATGAACAAGACAGTTTGATGTCTCATGGCATCTACAGTATGGGCTAATAGTGGGGTCAATATAACAATACAAATCACCATGACTGTTCACTTATCATTCTGTGGCCCCAATGTCATTGATCATTACTTTTGTGAGATTCCTCCTCTAATACCTCTCTCTTGCTCCTCAACTAATGTCAACAATGTAATGGTAGTTGTGGCAGACTTGTTCTTTGCTGTTTTCAATTTCTTCCTTGTCCTAGTGCCCTATGGCTTCATTATCTCCAGCATCTTGAAGATTCGGACCAAGGAAGGGAAAAAGAGAGCATTTTCCAATTGTTCCTCCCACCTTATTGTGGTTACACTGTATTATTGCACTATAATTTATATATACATTCTTCCTGGTTTAGGTCAATCTCTGAAGAAAGGCAAAGTAGCCTCAGTGATTCATGCCATAATGACCCCAGCCTTAAACCCTCTGTTCTACTCCCTGAGAAACAAGGATGTGAAAATAGCACTCAATAAATTATGTCCTTTCTTAGGAAATAATTGGCCATTTGACAAACTGATAACGCTAAAAAATGGGATTGAGAATATATTTGAAAGAAAATTTTGTGTGTGTCACACCCTGAATAAGTTTACATATCATTTGTCCTGGTAGGCAATGCTTGTGAGCTCAGGATGTGTTCTTAGGTCAACCAGCAAATTTCCTGGTTGTATTTTTTCATGAAGACTTTAAGGTAGGAAAATTTAAAATGTTTCCAATGAATGGCACAGAAACATTCAAAGCACCATATCATGTCAGATCTATTGTTTAAGCAGAACAGAATTTTGTATACAAGAAGTGTTCGAAGAGATAATTCATTTGACGATGTGATTGCCTATACTCTATCATGTCAAAGAATTAGGTGAGACTCTGAAATTTTTATTATGAACTGATAGGCTTCAGGTGCAATGGAAAAGACTTCAATTAGATCTCTTACAACACAAGAAGACTTGATTTGATTTAACTATGAAGTAAAAAAACCCTCTGGTTATTCTTTCACCTCATCCAAAAGAAAAGACTTCAAGTAAGGCTGATATTACTAGAGAATTTTGGTGACTGTTGAAATGAAAAAGGAGTAGAGAAATGTCACTGTTATGAATTGGTCATCCACTCCATCTCCTGAGTAAAGGAGATATGTAACTCAGCTCATGAGACCTCAGCAACAAAAATGAGCAATCAAACAGGAAAGAGCAAGACTTTTATTGTGGCAGGAAAGATCAAAGCACCAACCCAGAAGAGAAAAATATTCAAAATAATGCCCCCCATAAATAGAAACTCAAAGAAATAAGTATGCCTTCCAGAAAAATTAGAATTCTTCAAAGTAATGATATATTTTTTAAATTATAAAAGTAATGAGATCTATGGAGTAGAAAAGAATAAGCATTTTAAAAATTAATTTTATTTATTTTCAGCGTTCTACATATAACTTAGATTATTATTTTCCCTCTCTCACCCTGTCTCCCCCCTCCCTGCTCAAGACGTCATACAATTTTATATAGGTTCTACACATACTTTCCTATTAAATACATTTTCACTATAGTCATGCTATGTAGAAGAATTAAAATGAATGGGAGAAATCATAAAACAAGCTAAAATATAATACACACATACAATGAAATGATCTGCTGCATTCTGTGACTGAATTTCATAGGTCTTTCTCTGGATGTGGAAGACATTTTGCCTTAGAAGACCATTGGGAGTTTTTTTTTAAGTCCTTGCATTGCTACGAATTTCAAGTCTTCCAGAAAAAAACTCGCATACTGTGGTAACTGCTGTGCACAAAGTTCTCCTAGTTCTGCTCCTTTCATTCAGCATCAGATCGTCTAAGGCTTTCCAGCCCTCTCTGAAGTCTTCCTCCTCATCATTTCTTATAGCACAATAGTGTTCCATTACATTCATATACCATAAGGAATAAGCATTTATATATTGGCTACTATGGACGAGGCACTATGCTAAGCACTTTGATCCTCTTAACAACCTGAAATATATGCCCTATGATTATTCACATTTTGTAGTTGAGGAAACAGAGGAAAAAGAATTTAATTGATGTGCTCAGGGTCATAGATATAGTAATTGTTTGAAACCAGATTTGAACTCCAGGCTTCATGATTCAAAACCCAGCACTGTACCTTCTACCCCACCAGCTGTCCTCAGAAAGAAGTAGAGCAAATTGGAAATAAAGCCTCATAGTTCAACAGAAGAGGTATAAAATCTTACTCTAGTCAAAAATCACTAAAAATCAGAATGGTACAAATTAATGCTTCTAGGAATCAACATGAAATCGAAAAAAAAACCTGTAAGATATTTGATAACAAATTTGATAGACTTAGAATATAGATCAAGGTGAGATAGCTGAAAACTTATTGGGTAAAATTTGCCAAGAAAGTTGATGCATCACAAATTCCCTTTTGGGATTTATAGATATTTCACAAAGAAAACTAATAGGGGTAAGCTCTTGATTGGGGGAAACGGAGGGTTGAGGTGTTTGCAGCATTTGTTTTCACTCACAGTTACATTGTGAGTATTGGGATTCTCAAAATTGTGGACCTTATTTTACAAATCTCACCTAAGTTTCCTCAACCAGGTTACAATAGGATGACCTGATCTTCACACCAAAAAAAAAAAAAGAGGAACTTGCATGTCCTTTTCAGGAAATGATTTTTTAACATACTCAAATATATGAGAATAAGTAGGAAAATTGAAAAAAGAAATAATACACTGATGATCTCCTAAAACAAACCCCAAATTTAAAATTCCTAGATATATTATTGCCAATATCCAGAGCATCTAGAGAAAAGAAAAAAAAATTGCAACCAATCAGAAAGAATTAAAATATTGAAGAACCACAATCAAGATTGAGTTAAATTAGTAGCTGTCACTCCAAAGAAATAGAAAACATGGAATGAAATATTCTATGAGGCAAAATACAAAGGTCTACAACCAAAAATATTTTCCCCATTAAAACTGGATATATATCCTATGACCAAAAATGGCTTTTGAATGAAATGGATTGTCAATTATTCTTGAAAACAATAGAACTGAAGAGCAACTTTGAAATACAGACATAGAACGGTTTATATTCTAATGGAGGTGAAAGAGAATGTTAAAAAAAAAAAACAAAAAACACTTTTGGAACCCTGTGATCACAGGGGTCATATCAGAAGTCAACTAGGAAAAGACTGATAAATAGTTTTGTTTTGAAGATGTAAGAAAAGAAGGGAAAAGAGGTGGTTGGAGAATATATATTAAGGGGACATGGGAGAAAAATGGGATCTTTGTCAAGACGTTTTTCTTTTATTTTCTTTTTTTTCTTTTTTAATGTTTAAAAATCACTGCCATACAATTGAGATTTTATCCCCCCCACCTACCCCCCATTACCCCCCTCCCTCCCCACGACTGCATACAATTCTGTATAAATTCTACATATACTTTCCTATTGAGTATATTTTCACTATAGTCATGCTATGTAGTCAGACTAGAATAAATGAAAGAAATCATATAACAAATCAAAACATGATACACAAACACATACACATACACAAACATGATCTTCTACATTTTTTGAATGGCTTCCATATTTCTTTCTCTGAGTGTGGAAGGCATTTTGCCTTGAGAACCACCATTGGGATTTTTTTTTTTTTACAAGAAGTTCTTCCATTATTACAAAATTCCAAGTCTACCAGAAAAAACTCTCGCACACTGTGGTCGTTGCTGTGCACAAAGTTCTCCTGGTCCTGCTCCTTTCACTCAGCATCAGGTCATATAAGTCCTTCCAGGCCTCTCTGAAGTCTTCTTGTTCATCATTTCTTATGGCACAATAGTACTCCATTACATTCATATACCATAATTTATTCAGCCATTCCCCAATTGATGGACATCCCCTTGACTTCCAGTTTTTGGCAACTACATAGAGTGCTGCTATAAATATTTTTGTACATGTGGGACCCTTTCCCATTTTTATGATCTCTTGGGGATATAGTCCTAGTAGCGATATTGCTGGGTCAAAGGGTATGCACATTTTTGTAGCCCTTTGGGCATAGTTCCAAATTGCTCTCCAGAATGGTTGGATGCGTTCACAGCTCCACCAACAATGCATTAGTGTTCCAACTCTCCCACATCCTCTCCAGCATTTATCATTTTCTTGTTCTGTCATGTTTGCCAATCTTATAGGTGTGATGTGGTACCTCAGAGTTGCTTTGATTTGCATCTCTCTAATCAATAGTGATTTAGAGCATTTTTTCATATGATTATAGATAGCTTTAATTTCTTCCTCTGAAAATTGCCTGTTCATATCCTTTGACCATTTATCAATTGGGGAATGACTTGTATGATTATACATTTGAGTCAGTTCTCTATATATTCTAGAAATGAGGCCTTTATCCCCGAGCTTAGCTGTAAAAATTCTTTCCCAATTTACTACACCCCTCCGGATTTTGGTTGCATTGGGTTTGGTTGTGCAAAAACTTCTCAGTTTAATGTAATCAAAGTTATCCATTTTGCATTTCATAATGCTTTCTATCTCTCCTTTAGTAAAGAATTCTTCCCTTCTGCATAGATCTGATAAATACACTATTCCTTGCTTCTCCAGTTTATTCATGGTATCAATCTTTATACCTAAATCATGTACCCATTTGGACTTTATTCTTGTGTACAGTGTCAGGTATGGGTCTATGCCTAATTTCCGCCACACTGTTATCCAGTTTTCCCAGCAATTTTTGTCAAACAATGAGTTCTTATCCCAGAAGCCGGGGTCCTTGGGTTTATCAAACAGAAGGTTGCTATATTCCTTGCCTACTGCATCTTGAGTGCCAAGTCTATTCCACTTGTCTACCTCTCTGTTTCTTAGCCAATACCAAGTGGTTTTGATAATTGCTGCTTTATAGTACAGTTTGAGGTCTGGTAGCGCTAGGCCACCTTCCCAAGCATTTCTTTTCATTAGCCCCTTTGATATTCTGGACCTTTTGTTTTTCCAAATGAATTTTGATATTATTTTATCCAGCTCTAGAAAGTAATTGTCTGATAGTTTAATTGGCATGGCACTAAATAAGTATATTAATTTAGGTAGAATTGTCATTTTTATTATATTAGCACGGCCTACCCATGAGCAACTAATGTTTTTCCACTTACTTAAATCTGATTTTATTTGTGCAAAAAGTGTCTTGTAATTGTGTTCATATAATCCCTGGGTTTGTTTTGGCAGGTAGACTCCTAAGTATTTATACTGTCTACCCTAGCTTGAAATGGGATTTCTCTTTCTATCTCTTGCTGTTGGACTTTGTTGCTAATATATAGGAACGCAGAAGATTTGTGTGGGTTTATTTTGTAACCGGCAACTTTGCCAAAGTTGTTTATTAATTCAAGTAATTTTTTACTTGAATCTCTGGGATTCTCTAGGTAAATCATCATATCATCTGCAAAGAGTGATAACTTAGTTTCTTCTTTGGCTATTCTTATTCCTTGAATATCTTTATCTTGTCTAATTGCTACAGCTAACATTTCTAGTACCATATTGAATAATAGTGGTGATAATGGACAACCTTGTTTCACCCCTGATCTTATTGGGAATGCATCTAGCTTATCCCCATTGCATATAATGCTTGCTGAAGGTTTTAGATAGATGCTGCTTATTATTTTATGGAAAGTTCCCTTTATTCCTACATTCTCCAATGTTTTTAGTAGGAATGGATGTTGTATTTTGTCAAAAGCTTTTTCTGCATCTATTGAGATAATCATGTGGTTTTTGTTAGCTTTGTTGTTGATGTGATCGATAATGCTAATAGTTTTCCTAATATTGAACCAGCCCTGTAGTCCTGGTATGAATCCTACCTGATCATAATGTATTAATCTCGTGATAAGATGCTATATTCGTTTTGCTAAAATCTTATTTAAAATTTTTGCATCTATATTCATTAGGGAAATTGGTCTATAATTTTCTTTCTCTGTTTTGTCTCTTCCTGGTTGGGGTATCAAAACCATATTTGTATCATAGAAAGAATTTGGGAGGACTCCTTCTTCCCCAATTTTCAAAAATAGTGTATGTAGTATTGGAATTAACTGTTCTTTAAATGTTTGATAGAATTCACTTGTGAATCCATCTGGCCCTGGAGATTTTTTCCTAGGGAGTTCATTGATGGCTTGTTCAATTTCTTTTTCTGAGATGAGGTTGTTTAAGTATTCAACTTCCTCTTCTGTTAATCTGGGCAATTTGTATTTTTTAAAATATTCATCCATCTCGTTTAGATTATCGAATTTGTGGGCATAAAGTTGGGCAAAGTAGTTTCTAATTATTCTTTTAATTTCCTCCTCATTGGAGGTGAGTTCACCCCTTTCATTTTTAATATTAGTAATTTGATTTTCTTCTTTCTTTTTTTTAATCAGATTGACCAAAGGTTTATCAATTTTATTAGTTTTTTCATAAAACCAACTATTGGTTTTACTTATTAATTCAATAATTTTCTTAATTTCAATTTTATTAATCTCTCCTTTGGTTTTCAGTATTTCTAATTTGGTATTTACTTGGGGATTTTCAATTTGTTCCTTTTCTAGCTTTTTCAACTGCAAGCCTAAGTCATTGATCTCCTCTTTCTCTATTTTATTTATGTAAGAATTCAAAGATATAAAACTTCCCCTAATAACTGCTTTTGCAGTATCCCATAAGTTTTGGTATGTTGTCTCACTATTGTCATTCTCTTGAATGAAATTGTTGATTATTTCTATGATTTCTTCTTTAACCCAACCCTTCTTTAGAATTAGATTATTTAGTTTCCAATTGATTTTTGGTTTCTCTTTCCATGGCCTTTTATTACATGTAATTTTTAATGCATTATGATCTGAAAAGAATGCATTGATTATCTCTACCTTTCTGCACTGGATTGTGAGATTTTTATGTCCTAGTACATGGTCAATTTTTGTAAATGTTCCATGTACTGCTGAGAAAAAGGTATATTCCTTTCTATTCCCATTTAATTTTCTCCAAAGATCTATCATATCTACCTTATCCAGAGTTTTATTTACCTCCTTAACCTCTTTCTTGTTTATTTTGAGGTTGGATTTATCGAGTTCAGAGAGGGGGAGGTTGAGGTCCCCCACTAGTATAGTTTTGCTATCAATTTCTTCCTTCAACTCCCCCAACCTCTTCTCTGAGAATCTGGATGCTATACTACTTGGAGCGTACATGTTTAGTAAAGATATTGCTTCATTGTCTATGGTGCCTTTTAGCAGGATATAGTTTCCATCCTTATCCCTTTTGATTAGATCTATTTCTGCTTTTGCTTTGTCTGAGATTAGGATTGCTACTCCTGCCTTTCTTACATGAGCTGAAGCACAATATATTCTGCTCCATCTTTTGACCTTTATCCTATGTGTATCCCCCCATTTCAAATGTGTTTCTTGTAAGCAGCATATTGTTGGATTATGGCTTTTAATCCATTCTGCTATCCGTCTCTGTTTTATGGGAGAGTTCATTCCATTCACATTCACAGTTATGATTACAATCTGTGTATTTCCCTCCAACCTCTTTCCCACCATTTGTGCTTTTAGCTCTCCCGTCTCCCTTCTCCTCCTCAATAGTATTTACTTTTCTCCCCCTCCTCCTGCAGCCTTCCCCTCCTTCTTTTAGCCCCCCTCCCTTTTACTCCCCTTTACTCTTATTGCTTCTTTCCTCCCTTTTAGCCACCCTTCCCTTTCTTCCCCCTTCCCCTCCTACTACCTATAGAGCTAGTTAGGATTATCTACTTAAGATTATTGTTCCCTCCTTTGAACAAATCAGATGAGAGTACCTCTCAAACAATGCTCATCTCCCTCCCCTCCTTCCCTCTACTATAGTTTTGTACTTCTTCCTGTGATATAATTTGCCATTTTCTGCTTCCCCCTTTTCACACCTCCTATTACAATCCCTTCTCATACTTAAATCATATTTTTGACATGACATCATGTACTTTATGCCCGTTCCCTCTACATATATCCCTTTTATCATAATAGCTGCACAGTTCTCAAGATTACCAGTTTTCATCTTCCCTTATAGGGAGGTAAACAGTTTGCCCTAATTGAGTAGCAAGTTTTTGTTTTTGTTTTTTCCCCTCTGTTTACCTTTTTATGATTCTCTGGAGACCTGCATTTGAAGATCAAATTGTCTATTGAGTTCTGGTGTTTTGGTCAGGAAGCTCTGGAAATCCCTTATTTCGTTGAATGACTTTCTCCTTGTCTGAAATGTTATGCTGAACTTTGCTGGGTAGTTGATCCTTGGTTGTAGTCCCAACTCCTTTGCCTTACGGAATATTGGGTTCCAATTCTTTCGATCTTTTAATGTAGAAGCTGCACGGTCCTGTGTGATCCTGACTGTGTGTCCTTGATATTTGAATTGTTTCTTTGTGGCTGCTTGTAGTATTTTCTCCTTCACTTGATAGCTCTGGAATTTGGCCACGATATTTCTTGGGGTTTGGAGTTTGGGATCCCTTTCGGGAGGGGAACGGTGGATTCTTTCGATGACTATTTTGCCCTCTGAGTCTAGTACTTCTGGGCAGTTTTCCTTGATGATTTCCTGGAAGATATTGTCCAGACTCTTTTCTTCATCATGGGTTTCTGGCAGGCCAATAATTCTTAAATTTTCTCTCCTGGATCTATTTTCCTGGTCAGTTGTTTTTCCAATTAAATATTTTACATTTTCTTCTATCTTTTCATTCTTTAGATTTTGTTTGACTAATTCTTGTTGCCTCATTGAGTCATTAGTTTCTACTTCCCCAATTCTAATCTTCATCGTATTGTTTTCTTCAGTTAGCTTTTTCATCTCCTTTTCCATCTGACCAATTTTTCCCTTTAAGGAGCTATTTTCTCCATTTAATTTTTGTACTTCTTTTTCCATTCGACCAGTTTTCCCAGTTAGGTTTTGGGTTTCCTTTTCCATCTGATCAATTTTCCCAATTAGGTTTTGGGTTTCTTTTTCTGTTTGATTAACTCTTCTTTTCAGGGAATTATTCTCTCCAGTTAATTTTTGAACTTCCTTTTCCATTTGTTCAATTTCCTTTTCAGAGTGATGTTCTCATCAGTGAATTCTTTTTTTATAATTTTAAGATCATTGGCCAGTTTTTCTTTTATATCCTTCTTCATATGTTCCAGGTAATCTAGTTGTGCTTGTGAGAAATTCATAGTCCCATCTGAGGTTTCAGATGGAAGTACAGTCTCAGCTCTGACCTCTTTGGTGTTTGTGTTTTGGTCCTTATCCCCATAGAAAGATTCTATGGTTTTTTCACTTTTCGTCTGCTTTTTCCGATTCATGATGTTGACTGAGTGTTGTAGCTTCTGGTTCTTTCAGTCAGAAGGTGCAGATCTTTAAACTGAGCTGATGTGTGTCTGGGCTAAAAGCAGGCTTTTGTTTTTTGTTTCCCAGATCAACCCTGGGGTTAGCTTGTTAGGTGTGTGGGAGGGGTGGTCTGGTCTCAGGAGATCTCCTCAGCTGACCTGAGGCAAAGGCAAGGTCAGGGGATGGTGATCCCAGCTTCCCTATTGTCTTCCCTTTTCCTCTGGAGGGCTGAGGCACGCCTAGATGCTAATGAGTGTTCCCGCCCCTCCTGGGGCTCGTCTCCCGGCACTGAGGCTTGCCTGGGTCTCAGTGTGAATTTTCTCTGCCCTGGGTCGTCTGTCCTTCCAGATCGCCTCCGCCACAATAGGAAGAATCCCCCTTTGCTATTTTTCTAGCCTCTGGTGTTATGAGACTATTTGCCCCCTTTTGCTGTTCCTGCTGATCCAGGATTTATCTGGGGAAGAATTTTATGGTTCTTTCACGGTCATCAGGGGGGAGGAGAGAGCATTTACTGATCACTCCGCCATCCTAGCTCCCAGAAGTTCCAATCTCAAGACAAGTTTTTCAAGTAGACATATATACAAACATGGATTGAGTGGGGAAATTGAATGTCCCTTTTATTAGACTTTAATCTAAACTGCTCAAAAAGAGAGCAGGACACACATAGACTTTAGTATATAATTATATTCAACTGAACAAATAAGAAAAAAAAAAGGTAAATTAGAAACAAAAGCAGGAAGCTATCCGGGAAGTTAATACTTTTTAAATAAAACAAACCTTAAACTTGGAGAAAGGATTGTATAGAAAAGGTTAAAAGTGGAGAAAAGAGAAATAACTTTAAAGAAACAGGAATAAAAAGAGTATAGAAAGGGAAATGTACAAGAGAACAAAACAGAGAGGAGTAAACAATTATAACTATGAGCACACATGCATTGAATTCACCTATAAAAGAGGTTAGAAGAACTAACTAGAAAGCAAATGTTTTAAAATTTTTTTTCCAATAAATATATTTGAAACAGAGAGACATATGCATTTGAAATAAAGGCTTAGAGAAAAATCTATTATTCCTCAAACGAACACAGAAAATCAGTGGTGTTGATTATAATTTCAGAAAACACATCAGAAAAATAGACTTTATTAAAAGAGTGAAATGAGTAAACTGCATTTTGTTGAAAGGTATAATGAATTTGTTTCAATATTTAGTACATATTCATCCAATGGCATTGTTTCTAAATTTTTTTTTTTTGATTATGAAAGCTTTCAAATCCTATCTATTTTTCAAATATTTATTTTTACTTTTCAACATTCATTTCCACAAGATTTTGATTGATGGTAGAACTGTATCCCCAAGAGATCTTAAAATGGGAAAGTGTCCCACATGATATTCCAGAAGGCAAAGGAACTAGAATTACAACCAAAAATAGTGTACCTGGTAAAAATGAGCATAGCCTTTTAGGGGAACAAATGTATACTTAAAAAAAGAAAACTTTCAAGGGTTCCTGGTTAAAAAAAACCAACAGAGCTGAATAGAAAATTTGACATTCAAATACCATACTCAGGAGGAGCATACAATTGTACACATGAGAAAGAAATAAGAGACTAGATGAAATTCAGCTTTTTACACCACTATGCTGGAAGACAATTTATGTAATTCCTAAGATATCTTTTATTATTAAAGCAGTTAAAAGCAGTCTACATAGACAAAGGGAAAGGGTCTTTTATGCTGGGATGTTACCAAAATAATGAAATGGGAAAAGGGCATACACGGGAAGATGGGAGAAGTGAGAAGAAAGAAGTAGAAAGGGAAATCATCTCACATAAAAAAGAAATATAAGTAAGATTTTTTAAAATGGAACAAAATGGAGTTGAGGACAATGCTTGAACCTCAATGAAATCATAAACATATATATTGCTGCTTTTTTTCCCCTCAGTTGTGTATAGAAATCTATTTTAACCAACAAAGAAACAGGAAATGAAGAGAATAGGAGAAGGGGTGTGTGTGTGTGTGTGTGTGTGTGTGTGTGTGTGTGTGTGTGTGTGAAAAGGGTGCTATTATAAGGTAGTGAGGATTAAAAAAGGCTGTAATAAGAAGGAAATGTAGTTTTGCAAAAGAACAGGATAAAACGGAGATGAAGTAGAAATAAGAGAAGGAGGAAGAAGAGGAAGAGAAGGATAAACAGATGAAAATAGAGTGAGGGAAATATATAGTTAGTAATCACAATTGTGAATGTGAATGGTATGTGCTCATGTATAAAATGGAAGTGGATTTCAGAATGGATTAAAAACCAGAATCCAAAAATATGCTTTTTTATAAGAAACATACTTGAAGCATAAAGACACACAAAGTTAAAATAATGAGATGTAGCAAAATCTGTTATAGTTCAGCTAAAGTGTAAAGGGCTGGGGTAATAACTGTGATCTCTAACAAAGCAAGAGCAAAAATAGACTGAATAAAAAGAGATGATCAAAAAAATCACTTTTTGGTAAAAGGTACCATAGAGAAAGAACATAAAAAACTTTAGGGCAATTTTCCCTTATTAAGGCCTCATTTCTCATATATATACATAGATACATACATATACATACATATATACACATATATATACACATACATACATATATATGGAAATGAGTCAAATATATTTAAACAAATAAGAGCCATTCTTCAATTGATAAATTGTAAAAATTTTCATAAGATAAAAGTGAGACTGTTGATAGAAGTGCAAGTTAAAATTATTCTGAGGTATCACTGAATATTTATCAGAAATGACAAATGGTATAAAGAATAAGGGAAAATAAGTACACTAAAGAATTGTTGATGGAGTTGTGACTAGTTCAAGTATGACAGACAAAAGTTTGGGATCATACCTAAAGGGTTATAAGACTGTGTATACCCTTTGATTCAGCAATACCACTACTGCTTCTGTATCTCAAAGAGGTTAAGGGAAAAGGACCTATATGTGCAAAATTGTTTACAGAAACACTTCTTGCGGTGGCAAGGAATTGGAAATTGAGTGGATACCCATCAAATGGGGAATAGCTGAACAAGTTGTGGCATATGATTGTGATGGAATATTGCTGTGTTATAAGAAATGACAAGAGAAATGGCTTCAGTAAACCACTGGAAGACCTATATGAACTGTTGCAGAGTGCAGGAAGGAGAATCAGCAATATTGTAATGTTGATTAGCTGTGAAAGATATAGTTTCTCTGATCAATAAAATGTTCCAAGAAAATTCCAAAGGACTTAAGTTAGAAAATATCATGCACTTCCAGAGGGGAAAAAAAACTGGATCAACTCGAGGTGAAAATTACAATTTAATTTTCCTCTGTTTGCAAAATATGGGTAATATAGAAATATTTTCCATGATTTACACATGTAATTGATCTAATGCTTCTTGATTTCTCAGTGAGTGGGGAAAGGGATTCGGGGAAGAACAGAATTTGGAAACCGAATTTTTAAAATTGAAATTAAATAATATATTAGAACAAAATATAAAAAGTACATTTATTTAGAACATTTATGAGTTCAGTATTAAATAAAATTTTGAAACAAAATTTTCTCTCTTTGAATTAAAAAAAAAACTTTTTAAAACAATGAGTCCAACTCTTAAAACTGAGGAAACTAAGATGTAGAGTGCCAAAAGAAATTGTTTAATCAGAGAGCTAAAAGGAGGATTAGACAACATATCACTGGACTCCTATTCCATCAAGTTTCAAAATCATGATATCCCTCACAATGACACCTGGTCGTTGAATATATCCCACTGGGATAATTTGCTCTTCACATAACTAAAGTTAGTCATGCAGACAACTCGGTCAAGTAAAATATAAAAGAAAATAATTTGTAAATATAGGAGTTTTTAGCTATTTCTTCAATTTCTATTTACCCTCATCAGACTATATTTTTAATTGTATTTTTGCTCTGAGGTTGACGATGGATTATGACTGTGGCCAACTGTGGGGCAGTTAAAATTATTCTCTAATCCATCCACTACAGAACTCTCTTTTCCTGCTGTTCAAATCAGGCTATAACTCTCTGTACTTGGGAAAGTGACATATGTTGCAGTAGCAGGTTGATCATGGGTTTTTCACCTTCTTTTTCTATTATTGACCTCTTTGGGTATCTGGTGAAGTTTGTGGATTCCTTTTCAAGATGTTTTTAAAAGGAGAACATAAAAGACATAGAATAACAAAGGAAGCTGTGCTTATATATATATATATATACATATATATATATATATATATACACATATATATATGTATATTTCACTGAAAGAAAAATTTTAAAAATTCTGTAGTTGGCATTTAAAGTCCCTCACACTCTAGACTTAACCTAACGTAACAATACTCACCTTCACATATTCTAGCTATGCTATCATCAAATTAGACCTTTGCCTCTCCCACTCCTACATATTTTCCATATGAGATAATAGATGCAATTTGCACTGCAAAAGTAGAGTGCTGTAAAAAATTCATTTTTATCATCTTATATTGGATGACAAGTAAGAGGAGGAAGATTTTCCCATTCTTCTATAGATCTGGAATAACTATTCCTCACTGTCTCCCTTTCCACTTCCATTCTCTCAGCACAGAAATCAGTCTTTTCTTTCAAATCTTAATTCAAGCTGAAAATCTTCTATGAAGTCTCTTTATTATTTCTTCATTCAAAGATTATAATTTTGATTCCAAATTGAAGCATCAGCTTAGAGAAATGAACTTATACGGGTAAGGTTGTAAAGGAAATTAGCATATGCCACCAGTATTAGAATGCATTCTCAAAAAATAATAACTGGTTTGTCACAACTACTTAAAATCCAAGTGATTTGACATCTACTTGTGCAAGAAATCCCAGAATTTCAGTGCTAGGGGACAGTTCAATAGCTGATATCTCAAAACCTATACTTTCCATAGGCTCTGCTCTACAACATTCCAAAAGCATTATAATTCAGTTTATACTTGAAGACCTCCAACAAGAGGAAAATTCATTGCCTTCCTATGCAGTTTAATCAGTTCTGGAAAAATACTAATTTAAAGGCATTTTTCCTCATGTATAAAACCTAAATTTATCTCTTTGTAAAGTCTACCCATGACTCCTGTTTCTGATTTCTAGGGCTATCCAGAATAGCGACTGAACCTGTAAATTCATTCATTCATAGCATTTCCAGAGAAGGAAACTTCCTCTACCCATGCAATTCATCACGTACTCTTCAATTTGGTCTTAGAGAGTTGCCTAAAACAATGAAAGCTCAAGTGACTTGTCCAGATCACATAGTCCTGGCTTCAAGGACAGCTATCTGTGCACTATGTCTGAATCCAAAGGTAGATATATCTCTCTTTCAAATATTTGAAGTCTGAGATCATGTGACCTTCCTTACAACTTCAAGTCTTGTATGAGCATGATAGAAGAATCAAACAAATGTTTGCAAACTGAGCATTGCTTTTAACCATTCCCCTGAAACATAACTCTGAGAAATGCTTGATGATGAATGATTGGGAATCCATCAGTGAATATCATTATTTTCTAAGCATTCACCAAGAATTCAATAACAATGCACACAATAAGAAAAAAAATTCAAATTGTCACTATGCATCCTATGTTATCCTGACAATTCAAATAAACAAGATTATGCCTTAGCATACTCACATATGCCTATATACTTACAGAATAAGTCTTCTGGTCTAAGCTTTCTGGATTCCTGCTTTCAATCAATCATAAATGTAAATCTTAAAAGCCATTAATCTGTGAATAAAAGTTAGCCCTCTTAAGTCAAGTTTCAACTAGTCTTTAAAAAAATTTCAATTCATCCAAACACACTGCATATATCAGCTCCAGCAGAGACAATAATTCTAAATTAAAACACTAAGGGACAATTAAATTCTCTCGCCAACTCGTTCCAAATGTGACCTTTTATTTTATGTAATGCATGGACAATGATACTTTCTGAAACCTGAGGATATGTGTGAGGGGTGTGGGAAAGCTTACTGTGATAATCAAATAAAGATTAAAATAAAGTAACTATTTCCATTTTTTATAATATGGGAAATCAGTGTTATCTTTTCTGTTGTTCATTCATGTTTGACTTTTCATGACCCTATTTGGGTTTTCGTGGCAAAAATGCTGAAGTGATTTGCCATTTCCTTTTCAAGCTCATTTTACAGATGAAGAAACTGAGGCAAACTGGTTAAGTGACTTTCCCAGGGCTACACAGTTAGTTAATGTTTATGGCCAGATTTGAATTTAGGAAGATGTGTCTTCCTGATTCTATGTAAGTCAAGCAACCCATACTCTGTACTACACAACTTCCTTCAGAGTCAGTATCACACTCCCCAGTATTTAAGCTTTAATAATATGAAACTCTAATAAATGTTTCCTTAAAATTTATTTTCCACAGGTAAATCAAGAATTTCTACAATCACTGAGAAGGGGTGTCTTGGGGAGACAATTTATGGTCTTTATTTCTTCCCCCCACCCCTACTTCTTTACAGGAGTTGCAAAATCAGTCACGTCTCCACTTCTTCTCCCAATTGCTCCTCAGTTGAAGTCTAAACCTTGAGATATTCCAATTGGTTTACAGCAAGATTTTGCTCCATCAGAAGCCACAATAATCTCCTGTCCATTTCAATGGGAAATAAAAATTTTTTCTTTGCTTTTCTTTGCATTTAGAGATGTTTGTTTCTTGATGATTACTAAGTTCATAATATTTATTTTATTTTTAATTTATGGAATAAAATAAGCATTTCTAAAACATAATAGATATGAAAAAGATGATTGTACATGAAACTAGAGGTCTATTTTGCATCACTTCCTTTCCTTTTAAATATTTAACAAAGTCATATGTTTATTTTTACCCCTTTTCTCCTTGTCACTGTGGCCTAGAGATGGCTATCATTAGACACAAATATGTATATGTATTTAAATCATTCTATGCATACCTCTGTTTATCAGTTCTTTCTCTGAATGTAGATAACCTCTTCTTTCATATATACTTTGTAATTAATTTGGGTATTTATAATAGTCAAAAGGACTTTTTCACTCAAAGTTGTTCTTAAAACAATGTTGATGTTACTGCATACAATGTTCTGCTCATTTCACTCTTCATCATTCTATTCAGGTCTATCCATGTTTTTCTAAGATCATTGAGCTCATCATTTCTTATAGCACAGTTTACTACTGTACTATATGTTCCATCACGATCACATATGACAACTGGTTTAGACATTCCCCAATAGACAACCATAATTGCCATTTCCAGGCTTTTGTCACCACAAAGAGAGCTGCTTTAAAAATTTTAGAACAGAAGCAGACCATTTTCTCTTATGTTAGGCTTTGCTTTGTTTTGTTTTATGGTTTCTCCCATTTTTAATTTTTCTATGCAACATGACTAAGGTTAAAAGGTATTAAATAAGAATGTATGTGTAGAACTTGTATAAGCTTGCATGCCATCTTGGGGAGGGAGGTTGGAAGGAGGGGGACAGATGGGGTGGGAAATCTAAGATATATGGAAGTCACAGTAGAAAACTGAAAACAAACAAAATAGTTATAAAGAAATCGAAATGCTATTCATATCTGGAGAAAGAACTAAATAAGCTTGAATTCAGATTGAAGCATATTTTTTATACTTCCTTTTTTTTTAAATCTATGTTTTCTTTCACAATATGACTAACATGGATATATGTTTTCTACAATTGCACACATATAACCTATATCAAATTGCCTTCCTTCTCAATGGTGGGAGGAGAGAGGAGAAAGGTAGGGATAGAATTTGGAACTCCAATTTTTCTTAAATATTAAAAATAGTTTTTACCTGTAATTGGGAGAAATGAAATATTAAAACAAAAAACTTTAGAACATATAAGTTCTTTCCTTTTTTCCATAATCATCATTGTAAATTGACCCAGTGTAGTATTGCTGGGTCAAAAAATATAGGTGGTTACCACTTCTAGGTCTGTATCCCAAACAGGTCATAAAAACGGGAAAAGGACTCTTAGGTAATAAAATATTTATAGCAGCTCCTTTTGTGGCAGCCAAGAATGGAAGTGGAGGAGTGCCCATCAAATGAGGAATGACTGAACAATTCATGACATATGAATATAATGGAATACAATTTATTATTCCATAAGAAATGATGAGCAGGTGGATGTCAGAAAAATCTAGAAAGACTTACATGAACTAATGATGAGTGAAACGAGCAGAACAAGAAGAATATTTTACACATTAATAGCAAGATTATGTTATGACTACTTATCTCTGCTTAGCAATGCAAGAATCTAAAGCAGCTCCAAATGGTTCATGATGGAAAAGGCTATCCACATCCAGAAAAAGAACTCTGAAGTCTAAATGAAGTTCAAATATATTTCTTATTCTCTCTGTTTCTGTCTATGTGTCTCTGTCTCTGTCTCTGTCTGTCTCTGTCTTCTTCTTCTTCTTCTTCTTCTTCTTCTTCTTCTTCTTCTTCTTCCTGTTTCTCTTCTTCTTAATCTTTCTCATGGTTTCTTCAATTGAAACTAATTCTTCTTTATCACATGACTAATGTGAAATTTCTTTTAAGTATACAAAGCTTAAAAACTCTTTGTGTGTTGCTCTCCAAAATGATTGAATCAATACCAAATGAGTTTTCCACAACGAGTTTTCCACAAAACAATTTTTCCTCTTTCCCTCCAAAATTTGTCACTTCCACTCCCAATCATTTTACATAGTCTGATAGGTGTAAAATAAAATCTTAAGGTTGCTGTAATTTGTATTTCTTTAATCAGTGATGATTTAGAGCATTTTTTCATATCACTATAAATCATTTTGATTTCTTCAATGGAAAACTGCCTGTTTCTATTTTTTGAGGATTTATTAATTGAGAAATGACACATTCTTATATACTTAAAAATGTTCTTTATATATTGAGGAATGAAACTTCTATTAGAGAAACTAATTTCCCCCCAATTTTCTGCTTTCCTTCTGATCTTGGTTACGTATGATTTTATTGTACAAAACCTTTATAATTTAATGTAATTGAAATAATCAAGTTTACACTGCATTCTTCTCTCTGCTTTATTCAGAAATTGTTTGCTTATCCATAAGTCTGATAAGCAATATTTTCCATATTCTTCAAATTTTCTGGTATTATTGGCTTTATATCTATGTCTTGTATCAATTTTGATCTTTTGTTGATAAGCAGGATAAGATATTAGTCTATGACAAATTTCTGCCCTACTTCTTTCCAATTTTCCCAACAGTTTTTTACTAAAGAAGTAATTCTTATGCTAAAATAGTGCCTATACACTTGCCAAGTACAATGTTACCATATTTATTTGCTGTTGTAATGTATATGTCTTCTTTGTTCCATTGATACATGTTTCTATTTCCTAGAGAGTACCAGAGAGTTTAGATAATTATTCCCTCATATTAGTTCCAGATCTGATATTGCTAAATCTCATTCCTTTGGTATTCTTGAATTTTTATTCTTCCAAATAAATTTTGTTGTCAATTTTCCTAATTCAGTAAAATAGTTTTTGATAATTTAACAGGGATGATATCTAATATATGAACTGATTTAGGTAAAATTATCATAATGACCATTTATACCAATCAAATTGGAATTGGTCCTATGGTTTTGCTAATATAGAGAACATTCAGGGAGGAAACGATCTCCATCAAGGCAGATCAAAGCTTACTCTGAAATTTATTTTTAAAGGATTTCCAGAGTACTAAGAAGTAAAATGGCTTACTATGAGCTACAGAGCCTGTATGTATTAAACACTGAAATTAAGCCTGAGGTTTTTGTCTCCAAGGACAAATCAGACCTCTGTCGAGAGAGAACAGGTAGATAGATGATATATAAATAGTAACAAAAGCTAAATATTACCTAAAAGAATACTTAGTTCTTTCTCTTAATCTTGTAAATGAGTGGCACTGTATGTCTCCCATGGCTTCTTCTCCACGACCAGCAAGAAGTGTCTATGGGGATGCCTCTGAGACTTGACTCAAGTTGAGGATGAGGCAGAAGAGCACGACAAAAGTATTAGCACCAGTGAAGGTACAAAAATAAAAGATAAGAAAGCTTACTTTTTAAGATGACTCTTGAATCAAGTGTAATATTTTGGTGCTTGTTGGCATCTGAACTCACCACGTCCCCACTATGCCAATAGCGACTGTAGATCACAACCAAAGAATTTGTGAAGTTTAGACTTCCAAACTGAATGAAGAGATGAAGAAAATTCTTCCAGTTATAGACACTGAGTTTCCCAGGTGTGGTTGCAAGAACCATTGGAGAATTCAGAAGTAATGCTCACTATCAGTACCAAGTTTTGAGATGTAATTCAGACTTGCTAAAAATAGTCCAACTTGAATTAACATTAATGAATGAGCAAGGATAACACCTGCCAGGAACTTCAACATGGCAATTCAACTTCAAGTTTAATTTAACTGAGAACATGTATGCCCAGGACTCCATAGGGCTCTTACAACCTCTGGAATGCAGTTTAAAAAGCATGAGGAGGAAGGGATTGAGATGCTGTATTTTGCAGAACTTCCCATGACATCGGGTGTTGTGCTGTGTGAGAGGGTTAAGTGACTTTCATTTCACAGTGGTTATGACTTTGTCTATTTAATCAAAATCCTGACCAACTCTAACTTGCCTGAGGAAGATCTGGACTTCTTTGAGATCCTCTGGCTGTTCTTTATGCTCATCTATGATGTTTAGTACCTTATGAAGAGCTACAGAAACCTCAAGGGTGGTCTGCAGGAGGTGGTCGAGCATCTGGAGTTGGAACAGATAGGACCCCAGCATCAGGCCAGATCTGATTCATTACTGACTGGAATGGCCTTTATCAAAATGAGAGAAATGTTGTTTGAAGATCACATCGATGATGCCAAGTATTGTGGGCACTTGGTTTGGGGTCCTCCTATGTGCAGAATGGTATAGGGAATGCGTATGCAGAGGAGGCCAACAAACAGTCATGACATGAGAAAGATGAACAGGCCTTGATGTTTGGAGCTACACATGAGCTTGTATATACGTTTTATCTCCAGTTAAATCCCTTGGACAGTAGACAATAAGGCTTTTTCTTTTTTTATCCTGTCTTCTCCAACCTTTTTTTCTTTTGTCTTTCAATACTAATTATGACCATTCCTTCCACAGATCCTGATAAGTAAAAGAGTCTGCAGGTTAAATTTGGCTGTATAATTGATTCATCTTTTAGCAAGCATGTGTGACCAAGGAGAACACCCATATCATATTTTTTTGATAAACATATCCAGTTAGTCTTAGTTTGTAGCCACACCTCTTCCCCCATTCCCAGATTAATAAGCACTAACTGTAACTTACTGCCCTGTTTCATGTCTGTCCCTTCAAGTATGCAAGAATTTTACGTATTTGAGTTTGTGGACCATCAATTTTGTACTTTAGAGAGTGACTCAGATCCACCGTTTTAATAGAAGTTTGGGTTTTCCTTGCTGTTACCCTCAAAGTTGATCATTTGCCAGTTTTATACAATACTATTTTGTTTTGGACCCATGGAACAGAGTCTATTTACTGTGTTGCAAATTGTTGACTTGGCAAAGCTCTCCCAAAAGGGAAAGTTGGGCTCCTGAAGAGTTTAGCCTCTGCTTACTGTCCCTGGGACTTCAGAACCCAGTTCACCAGGGTTTGGGATTGGTCTCTGAATGGGCTTTAGGACTGAAGAAGTGCTTCGTTGAAACTTCCCTCCTGTGTGCCAGAACTGCCAGGACCCCTGTGGCAAGACTATGCCTTTGCCTTGGTCCGTTTCCTGATTTGTTTTGACCCCTGGCCGTGATAGAGTCATATTTACCAAGCCCTTGTTTTAGTGACTCCACGAGTCACTAAGTCCAAAGAGAGTAAGTCACCTTAGATATGTCTTATACCAAATTAAGTTAGAAAAGACAAAATTGTGCTTTTGTAGTTGCTTCAAAGACAAAAAGGATTAAGAGATTTATTGTAAAGCAATAAAACCACAGAACAAGTTAGAGTGAATAAAGTCACCTGAGGAGTGTAATGCTTGTTCATTTTGTGTGTCTATCTTTGCAATATATTTTCTATATATTGACAGAAAAACTGTGAAATACTTTCTTAGCCATGCTAACGGGAGCATGTGAGCAGGTCAGAGCATGTGAAGGAAGACTTTGGTAGTGGGTTAACTTAAACACTACTCAGAAATGATGATGGATAGCAAGTCATGGTATATGTGTTTTTGGACTTAATTCAAGTCTCATTAGCTGTTTGCCAGATTGGCTTGTTCCCTTGTACTTTAACATTCTTTTCTTGTTGAGTTACATTGCTGTAATTTAGCGGTCCTTCTTAAGAAAAGTTACTTACAAAACTGAGGGTTATGTGCTACTTGAAGCTGCTGAACATATTCAAGGACACAAAATATGAAGTGATAGTTTAATGTCATTTTTTCCGCTTTTCCCTTTCTTTGAACCAACAGAGAACTCTTGTGTCATTAGACTGGATCCTTATGATTTATGAGACAGTTCATGGGGGAAAAGTTCATTTTTATATATTATGTTGGAGTTTAATTAGAGCAATAAGAACAAATTTACTTTGTTCATCACAGTGTTATAACTAATTTTAGAGATTTATAATCTTTGCAACTCGATTTTTTTAAGGTTGAAAATGTAATTTTGTCTTGAATTCTAGAGTATGACCTAGAGTACATGGCAGAGAAATCCAAAGTATAATTCAGTTACTGATGACCTAATGGAAACTTTTGTGTTTCTTAGTTTTTCACAAAAGGTGAACAAAAACAAATTAAGACCTTGAAATTCTTTGTCAATTCATTGAATACGTATTTGCAATAATGTGTATTTTGTGTCTGGTTTGTATTCTGCTAAATCAACTGCTCTACTTTAAAAATAGCCTGTTTTGGAATTATTTAATTTTGTATTTGTTCTAAAATTTTTTGGTAATTGTTTTTTGCTCTTTAAAATCTGAAAAACAAATCTTGCAAAGGAGAA
Organism: Notamacropus eugenii; assembly: GCF_028372415.1. Lineage (NCBI taxonomy): Eukaryota > Metazoa > Chordata > Mammalia > Diprotodontia > Macropodidae > Notamacropus > Notamacropus eugenii. The sequence continues at coordinate 247,377,657 of NC_092872.1, read as the reverse complement.
AACTTTTCAGTCATAGAGTTATAACCCAGGTAACAATATGAAGCTGGTAGCACTATTTCAAGTTGAAATACTGCTTTAAAGAAAATAAATAAGCCCATAAATCTAAGACTTCTAACCCCAAACATATATGATAATGGTAAGCATCAAATGATATTATCAGTAATTTTATTAAAACAGTTGCATTTTCTCAACTACAGGCATAAATGGGCTAATATCACACCTTTACCCTGTATGAAGAGGCTTGAAAATTCCTACTTAATTTCTAAAGGATGAGAGGAGCTTCCCAAGAGCCATTTTGACCTCTTTGTTCCTTAGAGAATACATCAGAGGATTCAAAGTTGGGCTCAACATAGTATACAAGAAACCAGCCAGTTTATCCCTCTCTTGATTATAGCTACAAATAGGACTTACATAAGCATAGAAAACAGCTGTGTAGTACATAGACAACACAAGAAGATGAGATGAACAGGTAGAGAATGCTTTCTTCTTTCCTTCTGATATCTAAATTTTCAGAATGCTAGAGATAATGAACCCACAGGACACCAAAGTCAGAGGAAAATTTATAAAACCACAGAAGGCATCTGCTAAGAAAGTCATGATACTGTTAATATAAGTAGAAGTACAGGAGAACAGCGAGACAGGAGGAATCTCACAGAAGCAATGAGTGGTTATGTTGGGTCAACAGAAGGACTGTCATGTCATCAGATCAGTACGTATAGAAGAAATGAAGGCACAGGTGAGCCATAAGCCAGCTGCCAATACATTGCAGAGCATCTTGTTCATCATAGTGCTGTAATGCAGTGGGTGACTGATGGTCATATAACAGTCATAAGCCATGACTGTTAAAAGAAACAGTTCTGATGATGCAGACCAACTAAGGAAGTAGAGCTAGATCACGCAGCCCCCATAGGAAATGTTGTTCTCCACTGGGATCAGTCACTCCAGCACTTTGGCAGAATGGAGGAGGTACAGACAATGTCCATTGTAGCCAAGGTTAACAAAAAAAAAAATGCGTGGAGCTGTGGAGGCTTGAGTTGAGTGTGACAGCTGTGATGATCAGGACATTGCCTGAGAGGGCCACCGCATACAAGGAAAGGAAACAGTCAAATAATGGAATCCAGAGTTTGGGGTGTTCTGAGAAACACTGGAGGATGAATTCTGTCACCTGTGAGTAGTTGTCCATATGGATTATCTTTCACAATGAGAACACAAGCATAAAGAATGTTAAAGCTTCCCCATAAACTCATTGCGTAATCTGATGTCTAAAGGTTAAATCAAGAATTAATCCATATTAATACTCTCATTTTCCATTAGGTTCTCTTGCTTCATCATTCTGGCATCTCTACATATGAATCAGTTTTCTTCTATATACACTTAGACTCTAAGCCTTCAGTTACTTGGTTGCACATTACTTATATTTCCAATCCATCTCATCATGTGTATATTATTATATTGCAGATATGATATACATACGTATATATATATATTCACAAATATGTGTACTTATACATCATATATACATACATATACATGTACATATACATATATATATGTATATATACATATATAGTGTGTGTGATTAAATCAAAAGGTTATGTTAAGATATCTCATTCCTTCCTGAAGTTCATGGTCTACTGGCTTTCCCATAATTATTTTCACATTTCAAAATCTTTTTAACTTAATCACCTGGGGAAATAGGCAATATCATCAGTATTACCCATTTTATGAGAGAAAAAGCAGATTTTATGAGAGATTTAACAACTTTCTCCAGTTCCCTAAATATATTATAAGCTTCTGCCATGCAGAGAGCAGGGCTTACATTATCTTTTATGATCCCCTTAGTCCTTAGCAATGTACTATGTCCACAGAAGGTGCTGAGTAAATATTGTTCTATGCATAGTCTGTCCTCATTCTCTCTCTTGTTCATTCACTTCTACTCTCTCTCTCTCATTCGTTCTCCTTCTCTCTCTTTTATGATTTAAAGGGATTTTTCTCCTATTTGGAAATCCAAATATAATATTTTACACACGAAACTAATCTTTACATGCTCCACACAGTTCTAGCCAGATAGTTAAATACATAATATAATGAGATAATAGTGATGTGAGATATAATACCATTATCCACAGTTGTAATTTTGAAAATATTGTGTATTGTTTGGAAACATACAATTAATAAAGCAGATACATTTGTTGTACTATGAAGTTGTCATACTTTATTTGGCAAGTGTTCTTTTTCCCTCAGCTAGTGGTACAATGGACAGAATGCTAGGCTTAGAGTCAGGAAGATATGTATTCAATACGTGCCTCAGAGACTTAACTACATGCATGATTTTACATAAACCATCTACAGTTATGATCTTATATAAACTATCTATCATGATATATTATCTATATGGTATATCATTTGCTTGTTTGGAAATCAGGTTTAGAAAATTCTGAAACAATAGAGATGATGAGGAATTTCATGATGTTATATAAGCTATCATGATAGATATATTATCTATATGATTATCTATATGATATATTGCCATTATCTTTTTTTTAAAAGCCAAAGAAAACAAAGTTTATTGAAGATTCGCCAAACTGGGTTGTCTCCTAAGGAGCCTAAGCATTTGTGACGCTTGTATTCACAAACGGGCCAGATAGAATCTCAGCTAGACAGAGTCTGAGCTGGATTGAATCTTAGTGGCTGCATGGAGGCAAGATGGAACTTAATTACAGAAAAGAGTATAGGAGGGATCTGGGGAGGTGGTCTGGTAGTCCAGGGTGGTGGGAGAAGGGGTTTAGGAAGGGTCTTGAGGAGAAGTCTAAGGAGGGAATCCAAGGAGTGTCAAAGGCTGGAAACAGCTGGAGGCTATCACGAGACAGACTAGGGAGCTCCTAGGTGGGAAGCAGGTGGGGAAATCCAGAGATAACAGACAATGGTCACAGATTTGGGTATGAAAAGTCGGGTTCTGTGAAGAGATACAAGGGGAGCTCAATTTGAGTATGAAAAACCAGGTTAAGTGAGGAGATTCCAGGGGAGCTCAAGGAAGTTCCCAGAGTCTGCACTTCATCATTCCCCCCTCAAACAGATTGAACCCAAATTCTTTTGGGGTAAAGGGCGAAGGTCTCAGCTTCTGAAACTTTTTCCTGCTGGCAAGGGGCATAGAGCTGTCCCTGCCTTGATGGGTCCTGTTCAGACTTCAGAACTTGGATGGTGCCAGGTCCAGTGGGCTAGAGACCTTGGATTCAGACAGAGGTTGGTATGAAGCATGGGCTGTCATCTGGAAGTTGATGGCTTGCACTCTAGAAAAGACAAACCTGGCAAGGAGGTTAGGCAAACACACACCAAGCAGGTACAAAAGGAGTATAAAGAAGAGAAAATTTCCCTGGCATAAAAGATAATTTCTCTGGAGAGAATTAAAGATGACTGTGGCAAAGCCAAAACATAGAAGGGCATGTTTGATAGGGGATTTTTTTTTTATCAGATATCCCCTTCTTCCCAGATTGCTCCATGGGTATGTAGAACAAGGAAAACATATTTTGAGTAAATAAAAACATCAGCTGGCCTGCGATCAGGTCCTAAGGAATGGGTTAAGACTCCCAAAGCCTGTCCCCTCCTTTTATCAATCTACAGAGTGAAAGGTTTTCCAAGATTGGGAAGGTCTAGTGATGGGGTAGTGATGAAATTAGTTTTCAGAGTCTCAAAAACTTTAGCCTGGTCTGAGTCAATGCCCTGAGTAGGGTCATAAAGCGGTTTAGCAATAAAATCAAAATTAGGAATCCAGAGTCTACAAAATCCAGTCATGCCTAAAAACACTGGAACTTGTTTCTTAGTGGCTGGACCAGGGATAGACAGGATTGTTGTTTTTCTCTCAGAGGTTAAGGAGAGAGAGGTGGGTTTGAGTTCATGGCCCAGGTACTTTATGGACTAGTATGCTATCTGGACTTTGTTCAAAGAGACCCTATAGCCTGGAATGCCTAAGAAATTAAGAGCTTCTGTGGCAACAGCCAAAAAACCCACCTGAGTGGGGCTACAAATAGGAATATCATGCACATACTGAATTGAGCTACTGCCTGCTAGTTTCAGATCCCTTCCCAAAGGCTGGCCAAATAAATGAGGGTTATCTTGAATCCCTTGGGGCAAGACTGTCCATGTTAGCTGATGTGGACTTGATTACCCAGGAAACATTCAGAAGCAAAAAAGTATTCTCCATTAGACTTTTTTGTGGGAAGGGCTGCAGGATTGCATGGAGATGGACAAGGGACAAAGATTCTATACTTAAGGAATTTTTCAATTAACGGTTGTGGTCCTTCCCAGGTCTCAGTCTTAATCAGATACTGACTGAGATGGGGGAGCACTTTAGAGTCTGGGAGACTAACAATGACTGGGGTAGCAGAAGTAGCTCTCTCTGGAATTCCAGTGTCCCAAATATTTGGCCTGACTGTCTCCCATGCTCTCAAGCAAACAGGGGAAGACATAGTGAACAGCAGCAAAAGGGAGATGTGAGGTTTAACTAGAGAAAATTAGCTCCCCAATTTCACCATCAGGTCCCTTCCCAACAAGAGGGCAGGATCAGAGGAGGGCATAAGGAAGGAGTATTTAAACAACAGATTCTCAAGCAGGTTGGGGAGGGGATACGTCTGGAGATATTCCTTAGTTTCCCCTTCAATACCTATGACCCGAGGAGTCAAGGGACGGGTAGGGCCAGAGTGACTGGTTAAAGCAGAGAATTTAGCCATGTTAAAGTGGGTAACCTTACCTTCAGCCTTCGTTTTTGCCCAGGGCTTGGTGAGAAAAGTGGAGAAAGTGGGAGCACTGCCAGCACTCAGGCTTTCCTGTTGTTCCAAGTCTTGAGAAGACTAGAGGACAGGGTACTGGGGGGTGGCTCCACCACTTTTCCAACCTGAGGGGCAATCTTTCCTTCAGTGTCCCTCCTGGTTACGTGGGCACAGTTCCAAAGGCATTGATTCCTGGGGCGCCCTCTCGGGGGGGGGGGGGGGGGGGAGGAGTGCCCTGGAGGGGCACTCCTTGCACCAGTGACCCTCCTTGTAGCAACGAAAGCAGGTTTTTCCACTGCCAAGTAGTCAGCCTTCCTCCAAGGGGGCACCCTGGAGGAGTGTTCCCTGGGTCTTTTCCTGGCCAAGGCAGCAGCCAAGAACTGAGCATGCTCCCTGGCCCTGGCCCCTCTTCTTTGTTCCCTTTCCTCTGCTGCAGCTAGATCTCTATTGTTAAAGACTCCCAAGGTCATCTCCAGTAACTGGGCCTGAAGTGTTTAGGGTCCTATTGCCAATTTCTTCAGTTTCCTCCAAATATCTGGAGCAGAATGATTAATAAAATACACGCTAAAGATTGCTGCCTCTTCTATGGACTCAGGATCCAAATTTGTATGCTTTTTAATAGCTTCTACTAGCTGGTTTTGAAAAAGGGCAGGGTTTTCCTTTTCTCCCTGAGTAATTTTCCTAATTTTTTGAAAATTTGCTTGTTATTGAAATGCAGTTTTTAGGCCTTCTAATAGGCAAATTACCATAAGGTCTCTCTTTCCCCTGTTCTTACTCTTTTGATAGTCCCATCTGGGGTCACTCCTGGAACAGCAGCTGTTCCTGGGGGGTATTTTATGGGATTATTGCTAGCCATATGATCCCCAAACTTTTGGGCATGTTCCCAAATTCTCCCCTTCTCCTCAACGGTACAACAGACAGAGAAAAGAACATGCAGATCCTTCCAAGAAAGTTCAAATTGTAGGGATATGTCCCTAAAACCCTCAGTAAACATAGTGGAGTCTTCCAAGTATCACCCCAGTTTCTCTTTAATCTGGGTGAGATCTGAAAGAGAGAACAGAAACTGCACCCTGGTTGTCCCACTGGGTTGGGTAGGCACCTCTCTCAAGGGAAACAACCCAGACAGCCCAGTGGGGACAGGGGCTTGTGGAGGGAGATAGGAAGTCCCACTTCTTGTGAGGGAGGGGCTGGGGAATGCCTGCTGAACTGGACTAGGCTGCAGGGCCAGGGGATCTGGCTGGCAAGGGGAAAGATCTGCTGATACCTGAGGAAGAGTAGGGATCAAAGGGAATGCCATGGGAGTGCAGCCTAAAGACTGAGTGAATATTGCCTCAGCAAGAGGGGATGCAGAGGGAGGCACCCCAGCAAGGCTTGTAGTTGGGGACTGGCCATTATCTTATATAAGGTATCCATAGTCGTGTGAAAAAAATGAACTAAATCACTCTTGATTAGAGAAATGCACATCAAAACAACTCTGAGGTACCACATCATACCTATCAGATTGGCTAACATGACAAAAGAGAAAAATGAAAAATGTTGGAGAATATGTGGGAAAATTAGAACACTAATTCAATGTTGGTGGAGTTGTGAAATGATCCAACTATTCTAAAGGGCAATTTGGAAGTGTGCCCCAAAGAATATTAAATTGTCCATGTCCTTTGATCCAGAAATGTATCCCAAACAGATCATAAAAATGGGAAAGGTAAAAAATGTACAAAAATATTCCTAGCAGCTGTTTTTGTGGTGGCCAAGAACTGGAAATTGGGGGGATGCCCATCAATTTGGCAATGGCTGAGCAAGTTGTGGTATATGAATGTAATGAAATACTACTGTGCTATAAGGACTGATGAATAGGCAGACTTCAGAAAAACCTGGAAAGATTTATATGAACTAATGATGAGTGAAGAGAACCAAGAGAGCCTTGTACAAAGTAACAGTCACAGTGTGCAATGACTGACTTTGATAGTTTTACTCCTTTTTAGCAATCCAAGGACTTGAAACATTTTTAAAAAACTCACAATGGGAAATGCCATGCATATCCAGAGACAGAACTGTGGAGTCTGGATGCAGAGAAAAGGAGACTATTTTTCTTTCTTTCTTTCTCTCTCTCTCTCTCTCTTTCTTTCTTTCTTTCTTTCTTTCTTTCTTTCTTTCTTTCTTTCTTTCTTCCTTTCCTTCCTTCCTTCCTTCCTTCCTTCCTTCCTTCCTTCCTTCCTTCCTTCCTTCCTTCCTTCCTTCCTTCCTTCCTTCCTTCCTTCCTTCCTTCCTTCTTTCTTTCTTTCTTTCTTTCTTTCTTTCTTTCTTTCTTTCTTTCTTTCTTTCTTTTTGGCTTTGTTTCTTTCCCATGGTTTTTCCTATTGATTCTAATTCTTCGATACAACATGACTAATATGAAAATATATTCAATAGAAATGTCCATGTAGGGCCTATATCGGATTACTTGCAGTCTTAAGGAGAGAGTGGGTGAAGGATGAGAAGATAATTTAAAACTTATGGAAGTGAGTGTTGAAAACTAAAAATTAAAAAATGAAACAAAAAAATTTAAATAATTATAGGAAAGGTCATCACTAAATACTGGTTCAGTTTCTAAGGTCCAAGAGCAAGAAATAATTCCTTCTCTGCCAAACAAGCCTCAGCACTTGAATACTGAACTTTTTCTCTCTGAAATTCCATGTCTTCTTCTATCTTGATGTGGTTGTACCAGCCAAAATCTCAGGTCTCTTCCAATTGTAGTTTTCCTGGATTCTACTCTAAGTATGTTGGACCATTATTCTGCTAAGAACTCAAATGAAAAACATATACTGAGCAATAGTAGAAAATGTCTCATTTTGTCATTGCATTCAGCTATGATCTTATCATACCTGCGATGATTGCTGAAGGTACAGTCACTCACAGAAATTCTTGAATTTTGAAGGAATGTTAAATATAAGTGATTAGATTTTTTACTACTTTCAATCCAGAAGACAAAGTGATGAAAGAGAAAATATCTAGAGATATATTTAAGTTAGCTATAAAGAAAATCTTGGTTACAAGCTTCAGAGAAAATATTCCTGCTGCCTAATAGAGATTTGCAGGGGGACTGGAGCCAAGGTGGCAGAGCAGAAAGACTCATATAATCTAGCGCTTCCCAAAGCCCACAGAATATCTGTAAAAAATGACTCGATAAATTCTAGAGCAGTAGAAGACACAGAACAACAGAGTGAAAGAGGTTTCCAGACAAAGATAACCTGCAAAGCAGCCAGGAAAGGTCTATCTCATGGGATGCTGAGCAGAGTAGAACCCAGCCCTTGCCATGTGGCACTGGGAGGAACAGGACCCAAACAGACGTCCAGGGCAGAGTTCCCAACAGGGAGGGTCCCAGATCCCTGAACCCACAAGCGACAAAGAAAGCTCCAAAAGTCAGTGTGGGAGCTCTTTCCCAGCAAGGCTAGAGGGGAATGTGGTTCCTGATGGCAGCAACAGCAGCAACAGTAGAATGCATGTAGCTATGGTGGCCTGGGAAGCAACCTGAGTCCACTATCCAGGCAGCTCAGCTTAAAGCCTCTGCAGTAGGGAGCAGCTGATCTAAACCTCAGTCCTCAGTGAGGAGCCCACTCCCCAATAAAGGCCCCAGAGGAATCTAGCAGCTGAATTCAATCTCAGCCTCGAACAAGACACTATGGAGAGAAGGGGCAATAGGACCATCATCTTGACAAAGGATTCAGAAGTCAAGTAACTGGCAGGGAAAATGCCCCAAAATAGGGAAAAAAATAAGACCATAGAAGGTTACATTTTGGTGAACAGGTATCTCCTCCCATCCTTTCAGGTGAGGAAGAACAAGGCATGCTGTCAAAGGAAGTCAAGGCCCCTGCCTCTAGGGCCTCCAAAGGGAACATAAACAGGACTCAAGCAATGAAGAGCTTGAAAAGTGAGTTAGAAGCTTGCTAAAGGAGAACCAAAAAAAATGCTGAGGAAAATAACACCTTTACAAAAAGGCTAAATGAATTGGAAAAGAGGTCTAGAAAGCCAATGAGAAGAAGGAGGCTTTAAAAAGTAAAATTAGTCAAATGGAGGAGAAGGTTCAAAAGCTCGCTGAACAAAATAGTTCTTTAAAAGAAATAATTGAGTTCAGGGAAGCTAATGACTATGACATAAAACAAGCAGTTTAAAAACAAAACCAAAAGTTTGTATTTAAATTTATTTGTTAAATTTTCAACATTCATTTCCACAAAATTTTGGGTTTCAAATTTTTCTCCCCATTTCTCCCCTCCACCACCCCAAAACACCAAGCATTCTAATTGCCCCTATCACTAATCTGTCCTACCTTTTAACATCTCTCCCTTCCCTTATCCCCATCTTCTCTTTTGTCCTGAAGGGCAAGATAAATCTCTATACCCCATTACCTGTATTTATCATTTCCTAGTTGCAAAAACAATACACAACAGTTGTTCCTAAAACTTTGAGTTCCAGCTTCTCTTCATCCCTTCCTCCCCACCCATTCCCTTTGGGAAGGCAAGCAATTCAGTATAGGCCATATCTGTGTAGTTTTGCAAATGACTTCCATAATGGTCATATTGTGTAAGACTAACTATATTTCCCTCCATCCTATCCTGCCCCCCATTGCTTCTATTCTCCCTTTTGATGTTATCCCTCCCCTAGATTGCTCCCTTCTCCCATTGCCCTCCCTTCCATTATTTGCCCCCACCCTGCTTATTCCCTTCTCCCCCACTATGCTGTATTGCAAGATAGGTTTTCATACCAAAATGAGTGTGCATTTTATTCTTTCCTTTAGTTAAATGTGATGAGAGTAAGCTTCATGTTTTTTCTCTCACCTCCCTGCTTTTTCCCTCCACTGAGAAGTCTTTTACTTGCCTCTTTTCAGAGAGATAATTTGCCACATTCCATTTCTCCCTTTCTCCTCCCAATATATTTCTCTCTCACTGCTTAATTTCATTATTTTAAGATGTGATCCCATCCTATTCAATTCACCCTGTGCTCTCTGTCTCTGTGTGTGTGTGTGTGTGTGTGTGTGTGTGTGTGTGCGTGTGTGCGATCCCACCAACTACTCAGATACTGAAAAAAGTTTCAAGAGTTACAAATATTGTCTTTCCGTGTAGGAATGTAAACTGCTCAACTTTAGTAAGTCCCTTATGACTTCTCTTTATTGTTTGCCTTTTCATGCTTCTCTTCATTCTTGTGTTTGAAAGTCAAACATTCTTTTCAGCTCTGGTCTTTTCATTAAGTATGCTTGAAAGTCCTCTATTTCATTGAAAGACCAATTTTCCCCCTGAAGTATTATACTTAGTTTTGCTGGGTAGGTGATTCTTGGTTTTAGGCCCAGTTCCTTTGACTTCTGGAATATCATATTCCACACCCTTTGATCCCTTAATGTAGAAGCTGCTAGATCTTGTGTTATCCTGATTTTATTTCTACAATACTTGAATTGTTTCTTTCTAGCTGCTTGCAATATTTTCTTCTTGACCTGGTAACTTTGGAATTTGGCCACTATGTTCTTAGGAATTTCTCTGTTTGTGTCTCTTTCAGGAGGTGATCGGTGGATTCTTTCAATATTTATTTTGCCCCCTGGTTTTAGAATATCAGGGCAGTTTTCCTTGATAATTTCATGAAAGATGATGTCTAGGCTCTGTTTTTGATCATGGCTTTCAGGTAGGCCCATAATTTTTAAATTGTCTCTCCTGGATCTATTTTCCAGGTCAGTTGTTTTTCCAATGAGCTATTTCACATTATCTTCCATTTTTTCATTCTTTTGGTTTTGTTTTGTGACTTCTTGATTTCTCATAAAGTCATTAGCCTCCACCTGTTCCATTCTAATTTTGAAAGAACTATTTTGTTCAGTGAGCTTTTGAACCTCGCTTTCCATTTGGCTAATTCTGCTTTTTAAAGCATTTTTCTCCTCATTGGCTTTTTGAACCTCTTTTGCCAGTTAAGTTAGCCTATTTTTAAAGGTGTTCTTTTCTTCAGCATTTTTTGGGTCTCCTTTAGCAAGGTGTTGACCTGCTTTTCATGATTTTCTTGCATCGCTCTCATTTCTCTTTCTGATTTTTCCTCCACCTCTCTTACTTGATTTTCAAAATACTTTTTGAGCTCTTCCATGGCCTGATATCATTGAGTATTTATTTTGCATGTTTGGGATACAGAAGCCTTGACTTTTATGTCTTTCCCTGATGGTAAACATTGTTCTTTCATCTGAAAGAATGGGAGAAGATATGTGTTCACCAAGAAAGTAATCTTCTATAATCTTACTTTTTTCCCTTTTTGGGGCATTTTCCCAACCAGTTACTTGAATTTTCGGTCCTTTGTCAAGAGTAGTGTATACTCTAGGGATCTGTAAGATCTCAGGTCCTCCCAAGTGGCACAATCAAGCGTATACACTGGTCTGGGAACAGAGCTAGAATTTTGTGCCCAGAATCTTAGCAGAGTTTCCTCTTCACACCCACCTGGCTTCCAGTTCCACCAAACCAACACTGGGGGATGAAATTCAGAGAAGCTGAGGGAGCAGGGCTGCCATTCACTGTGAGATAAAGATCAGCTGCTGCAAGGCCTCTACAAAGGGCTGAGGTAAGAATCAGTTGCTCAGTGCCCCCTGGGGTTTTACGATCCAACAATGGATGTGGACTGCTGTAGGGACTGTTGTGGCTGCTGCCTGAGGCTGGAGTGATTGGAAGTCCCTTCACCCTTCTTGGCAAGCCCTTCTCCCTTCTTGGCCAGCTGAAAAAACCCTCACTTACCTTTAGCACCTGTGGGTTGAGGGATCTGTGAACCACTGCTACTGAGCCTGAAGATTCCTCCCTCTAGCCCTGTTCGCATCCTCCTCCCATAGCCATGTCATGCTGCGAGGCCAAGGCTGGGCTGGGCTCTGCTTCACCTCCCATGTGATAGACGTTTCCCGTTGGCCTTTCAGGTCACCCTGGGCTGAAAATCTCCTCCACTCTGTTGTTCTGTGGCTTCTGCTGCTCTAGAATTTGTTGAGAATCTTTCTTTACAAGTATTTTATGGGCTGTGGGGGTAGAGCTAGCATATGTGTGTCTTTCTACTTAGCCATCTTGGCTCTGTCCCCCAAAACCAGTTACTCTTAAGAAATATATGTTGTAAAGAAAACAAATTCCCTCATTGGCAATACACACACACATACACACACACACACACACACACACTCACATATATAGATAGATATAGATATAGATAGATATATAGATATACATATGTGTGTGTACATATGTACATGTGTGCACTTATACACATGCATATAATTATTATCTAATGTTCAAAGGACATCTGCTGCTTAATAAGTTTTGATAATTTTAAACTGCTTCCCACAATAGTTTTACCCACTAAAGGAGACACCGTCAGTCTCATCAATCTACCAGTTCTCCCACAACCCCATACACTCTGGATCATTTTAGTTTTTACTATTTTTGCCACTATGATGAGTGAGGTAGAATCTTAAAATTTCTCTGATTTGATCTTTTTTCTATTTAATAGTGATTTTGAGTACTTTTCATATTACCATAACCAACCTGAGTTTCTCCTTTGAAGTCTCCCTCTTTATACTTAGACCATTCATCAATTGGGGATTGGTTCTTTTTCCTACAAATTTTAACCAACTCTTTAGTTATTTGGAAATTAGAATTCTAAGAAAATTAATTTAATGAGATAAACTTGCTGCAAAGACCTTTCTTGTTAATTGTTTATCTCTCAATTTCAGTTTTATGAGATTTATTTGTTTATTATGTTTTAAATTTTATGTAATCAATAATATTCATGTTATCTTATGTAAAACTCTTCTTTGTTTGGTCATTAACCTCCATTAATCCACAGATGAGACAGATAATTTCCCCATGTTTTTCCAATTTATTTGTAATGTGACCTTTTACATGTAGATCATTTATCCATTTCGAGTTTATCTTTGTCAATGGTGGGATCTGTTCCTCTAAATCTAATTTGTTTCGTACTGCTGTCCAATTTTCCCATTAGTGTTGTTGTTGTTCTTCAATAATGAGTCTTTAGCTCAGTGGCTAAGGTCTTTGTATTATTGATTTATAAGAGGAAGCTAGGTGGCTCAGCTGATAAAGCAATGGGCCTGGAGTCAGGAATATATAGCCTCAGAAACTTAAGAGCTGCATCACCCTGCACAAATCATATTACCTCTGTTTGTCTTAATCCATTGGAGAAGGAATTGGCAAACAATTCCAATTTATTTGATAAGAAAATCCCATGGACAGTATGGTAACCAAGGTCATGAAGAGTGATGAATGAATGATGAACAGGGAATTAGATGCATTTGCTTCTCTGTGTTATGTACATAATCTGTTCCATTGTGCTCTTTCTCTTCTTTTTAAACAGTACCAAATTGCTTATTAAACTACTTATTCATTGCTGCTTAGATTTATTCAGGATTGATAGAAATAAATTGAGATTCCTTTATTATAATCACTATTATTTTTCTTCTCTGTAAAGGATTTAGATTTTTCTTTAGGAATTTAGAAAATGTGCCATTGGATGAATGTATACTAAGTATCGAAATAAATTCATTATGTGTTTCAACAAAATGTAGCTTCCTTGCTTACCTCTTTTAATAAAGTCTATTTTTCTCATGCCTTTCCTAAAAGTAAAATGAACATCCCTGCTATTCTGTGTACATCTCAGGCTTAATGAACTGTAAGTCTTATTTCAGATGTATATAAGTCTCTTTGTTTCAAATATCTTAATTGGTAGTTAATTCTTCTAATCTCTTTTATAGATGAGTTCATCACAAGTATACTGATAGCAATAATTAATTGTTTACTCCCTTCTATTTTGTTCTCTTGTACTTTTCCTTCTCTATATTCTTTTCTTCCTGTTTCTTTAAGGTTATTACTCTTTTCTCCACTTTTAACTCTTTCCTTACTATCCCCTCTCCAAGGTTAAGGTTTGTTTTATTTGAAAATAAATACCTTCCTGAATATACCTTCCCTCTCATGTTTTACATTTCCCTCTTTTCGCTTCTTTGTATCCCTGCTCAGTTGAATATATTTATATAGTAAACTCTGTGTGTATTCTGCTCTCTTTTGATCAATTTAGATTAAAGTCTACTTGAAAGGACTTTCAGTTTCCCCATTCTTTTCATGTTTGTGTAAATGTAAATATATATATATATATATATACACACATACACATTTGCATATGTATTTATATATGTGTATATGTATATATGTATGTACACATGTATACACACACATATATATATGTCTACTTGTGAAAGCTGATTATGTCTGAACAATTCTCCCGTTTTTCTCCATTGTCACTTAATGTATATTCTCCAGCTACCTCTTTTCTCTTTTTACTTACCTCTTCAAAACAAAACTATTTATCAGTCTTCTCTTCAGCTGACTTCTACTGTGATCTCTGTGATAACAGAGTTCCAAAAGAAATCTTTTAACATTCTTTTCCATCTCCATTGGAATATAAACAGTTATATATCTGTATTTCAAAGCTCCTTTTCAGTTGTGTGGTTTTCAAGAATATTTGCCAATCTGTTTCATTGAAATTCCACTTTTGTTCATAGGATATATAAACAGTTTTAGTGGGAAAATATTTTTGTTTAGACCTTTTTTGTTGCCTCATAGAATATTTCACTCCATGTTTTCCATTTCTTTGAAGTGATAGCTACTAATCTTATTCAGTCTTGATCGTGGTTCTTCAATATTTTTAATTTTTCTTTCTGGCTAGCTGTAATATTTTGTTTTTCTGCAATCTCTGGTTACTGGCAATAACATATCTAGGAATTTTATTTTGGGGCTTCTTTTAAGAGGTCATTTGTGTATTTTTTCTGCTTTCAATTTTCCCTCTTATCATTCTTATATATTTGGCTATTTAAAAAATCCTTTCCTGAAAAATCATATGCAAGTTATGAAATTCAAGTCATCTTATTGTAACCTGGCTCAAGAAACATAAGGCAGACTTATATAATAAGACCCACAATTTTGGGAATCCCAAAATTCACACTGTGAGCTTAAAAATAGTGCAGCAAATACTCCCCCACCCCTGCCAAACATACAACTGAGAGTTGATCACAATTAATAATTTTTTTTTGTGGAAAAACTCTAAATCCCATGGGGGATTTGTGACCCACCAACAAGTTTCTTTGTATATTTTACCCAATAAAATTTCAGTTATCTCACTTTATCTCACTCATTTTTTAAGTCTATTGTTTTTTGATATCAAATGTCTTACACTTTTTTCAATTTAATGTTGATTCCTACAAGCATTAATTTGTTTCATTCTGATTTTAAGTGAATTTTTACTACAGTATGGTTTTATACCTCTTTTGCTAAATTATGGGACTTTATTTCAAATTTTCTCCTCCTCTTCTTGAGGGTAGCAAGGTGGAATAGTAGGTACAGCCCTAGGTTTGAAATCAGGACACCTTGAAATCAAATGTCATCTCAAACCTTTACTGGTTCTTTTCCTCTGAGCACATCATTTACCTTCTTTTTTATTTTTTTTCCTCAACTACAAAATGTGAATAATCATGAGACTTATATTTCAGGTTTTTGAGAGGATCAAATGAGATAATATTTATAAAAAGTGTTTAGCACGGTGCCTGATACATGGTTGTTGTTGTTGTTGTGTTTGCCCTTTGTTGCTGAAGAAGAACATACCATCAAATAAATGATGACATGACTTCTTGACTTTGTTTTGAGTTAGAAAATGCTGTGCAGGTCAGCAGCCTCACTTCTCCTCCAGAGCCATCTGGATTCAGTTACCAGATATTCACCAAGATGAGTGGAGATGGCCAGGGATGCAATGGGTGACCTTGGTCCCTTTAGACCAAGGCCTATTTGGTACTCACTTAGGGTGAGGTAATGCCCATTCAGTGGATTTAAGAAGTAGTCAGGGGATGGCCCTTTAATGAGACAAGGAGAAGTAACTAAATCAGGCTGGGAGGGAAACAGCAACATTTACTATTGATAATCACTCTCAAGCCAGAAGTGTCCAGAAAACAGCCCTTAAATCGTGCTTGGGCAGGGGTCTAGTGTTGTACTATCTATGGGCTTCAGAGTGCCGTATGTTTAAGGCTTTGGGAAAGGGAAGGGAAGGGAAGGGAAGGGAAGGGAAGGGAAGGGAAGGGAAGGGAAGGGAAGGGAAGGGAAGGGAAGGAAAAAAGGAAAAAAGATCTAGCCAGTAAATCCCAAGTTAACTGGGCATTCTCTGGTCATTCAAATTTATCTTCCATTGGGTAGGAGAAGGAAGAGGAGGGAAGACAGACAGGAAAGGAGGACAGAGCTACCAACCTAGCAAGGTTCTCATTCAGGCAGCTGAGTCTCCTCACACGTTCTTGTGTTCAACCTTCATTGCCAAAGAAGACTATGCCATCAGAGAAATGATGACATGATTTGCACTTGACTTGTTTTGAGTGAAGGATGACTGTGCAAAGACACCAGCCTCACTTCTCCTCTGGAGCCATTTAAATCCAGTGACTAGATATTCATCAAGATGACTGAAGATGACCCAGGATGCAATGGAAGACCTTGGCCCCTTTAGGCCAAGGCCTATTCAATACTCACTTTGGGTGAGATAACACCCATCCTGGCATGTAGAAGCTGCTATATAAATGCTTATTCCTTTCCTTCCGTAGCTCTCATTTATTTTCTAATTCAAAAAATGTATCATTAGTCTGAAGAATTCTAATTGTTCAGATGGGCATAAATGCTTCTTTGAGGTTTTGATTATAAAAGATATTTTTTTGTCTTCTGGGTTAGTGTTGTAATCATTCCTGACAATATAAAATCTTTTGTTTTTCCTGTTTGATCCTACAGTTTTGTTGCTGAGGCATCAGATGTTGAGTTCTAGATATCCTTTACTCAGGAGATGGAATGAAATTGAGGATCTGTCTTTCATAGTGGTAGCCTTTCTCTATGCCTTTTGCATTACCACAGTCATGAAAATTCTCTAATACAATTAGTCTTAGTTGAAGACTTTTCCTTTGGATGAGGAGAGAGGGCTTTTCTTTACTCCATACTCCCTTTACTCCATACCCCATAATTAAATCAAAGGACATCCCTTTGTGGTACAAGAGACTTAATTGAAATCTTTTCAATTGCACCTAAATCCTGTGAAGTTCCTAATAAAAATTCCAGTAAGCTTCACCTAAATATTTGACATCAGAGAGAATAGGGAAGCATATCTTCAAATGAATTGTATCTTAAAATATGTCTTGGCCACAAAATTCTATTCTGCTTACACCAGGGATCTGACACGGTATGGTACCTCGAATGTTTCTGTGCCATTCTTTGGACACATGCTGAATTATTCTTCATAAGAGACTTCAAGAAACAAACGTAACCAGGGAATTTGCTGGTTCACCTAAAAACACAATCTGAGTTCAGGAGCATTGTCTACTAGAGAAATGATATGTGAACTTATCCAGGCTGTGAAACCTGTACAAATTTTGTGATTCCAAGATATTCTTAATCTAATTTTTCTAAGCTGAATCAGTTGATCAAATGCCAATTGTTTCCTAACAAATGGAAATAATTTCTTGAGTACTATTTTCATATCCTTATTTCTCAGGGAATATATCAGAAGGTTCAAGACTGAGGTCGCTGTGGTATAAAACACTGAAGCTACTTTACCTTTCTTCAGAGACTGACCTAAGCCAGGAAGAATATACATATAAATCATAGTGCGATAATACAGGCTAACCACAATAAGGTGGGAGGAACAAGGGGAAAATGCTCTCTTCTTCCCTTCCTTGGTCTGAATCTTCAGGATGCTAGGCATGATGAAACCATAGGACACCAGGATGAACAGAAAATTTATCTGGCAAAACACTATTGTGTTGTAGACATCGGCTGAGGTACAAGAGTGAGGCAATAATAGAGAAATCTCACAAAAGAAATGATCAATGATGTTGTGGCCACAGAATGACAAGTGAACAGTCATGATGGTGTTTACTGTTATACTGACTCCACTGATAGCCCATACTGCAGATGCTAGGAGACAACAAGTTGCCTTGCTCATGATAGTGGTATAATGAAGGGGCTGGCAGATTGCTACATACTGGTCATGGGTCATAACTGTGAAAAGTAAGACCTCAGCTCCCAAGTACCAATTTAGGAAATATATTTGAGCTATGCAGCCACCATAGGAAATAGTGTGCATGGTTATTAGCTTCTGCAGCAACTTAAGCACAACAGTGGCAGTGGAGAGGACATCCAACAAAGTAAATTTATAAGGAAATATTACATGGGAGTACAGAGGCCTGGATTTAGGCTAATCACAGTGATAATGAGGGTGTTACCTGTAAATGACAGTATAAAAAGTCTTAAAAAGAGACTGAAGGTGAGGATCTGAACCTGAGGATCTTCAGAAAAACTTTTGTAGAATGAACTCAGCTACTGAGGAATGATTCTTTGATGCCATATAAGAATGTTGTCAGGTTTCCTTTTGTTAGTGTCAATGCCCACAAAATCCAACCCACAATACACTGTGTTGTTCACTAAAGAGAAGAAAACAAAGATCTGAATTAAAATTATGCAAAGAAAAAATGGTTTGATATTACAAAATCAAATTTTGTCAAAGTCATCTAAATTTATTGCACCACAGACAAAAATAGAGAAACATTTGGTTAGTGAGATCTCTTTTCATTAAATTCATTCTCCCTAAAGATTTAAATAAAGCACAGGCACATACATAATCATCTTCATCTTCCTTCAGGGAAATTATGAACTTTTTTATCTGACATTTTATACATAGCACCTTCACTGTTCTGTTGAATGTTCCCTTTACTGACCTCAGCCTTGAAGTGAGCCCACTTAAGTTTAATTGTATAATCCATTTTTCTCACTCTGGGTGGCTATAATGGATGGCTATAATTGGGAATTCTCTAAACTATTAGAGAACAGAAAGAAAATTGATGATCAAGATATAGATAGTGGAGGTGCATGCCTGGAAAGTGGTGGAAAGTAGTGATGTATCTGTAATGGAAACTAGATGAGAACCAGGATCAGAAACAGAACACAAGGGTAATTCAAAGATATTTGGCCCAAGGTTAAGTAATTAGGTGGTGCAGTGGAGAAAGTGCTGGACCAAGAGTTAGTAACACAAAAGTTCAAATTTCACATCACACAGCTTAGTAATATGACTTGAGCAAGTCACTTAGTCTCTGTCTGCTATCATGATCTTCACTGTCATTTAAACACTCAATTTCCTCATTAGTATACTTTCCTTTTCCCTTCTCAGTTCAATATATAGCTAAAATGCAATTTCAACATAGAATTTACTTGCTCTTTTAGGCCTGTCTATGTGGGACCCTCACCCTTTTCAGTTTCTTCTAATCTCACCACAGTTGGAATGCTTCTAAAGGCTTCATCACTCTTCATCACAAGGGTCCCTTGGAGTGATTAGCAATGTCTCTTATCAATCTGCATAACAGAAAGGAATCTTTCAAATATAGTTTATAAACATTCACCATGAAGCAATTGCAAATGTGATCTGGATAATCCAATTTTACCCCCCAAGTATTTTCCTTTGCCATTTTGGCTCAGGTTGATTAGATTTCCCCTTTTCCTATTTTTTCTTGGTGATATGCTCAGTGTCTGACATGATATTGATTAGATATAAAAAGAAGATATGTCTTAACTAAATAATAATTTTCAATGTTTCATGTAATTACTCATCCTGACATCCTGTAGTTGTCAATACAGACTATCTTCAAACAAACATTAGTTTAAAGAAGGCACTACTTTTAATTTTTCCTATAAACCAAAGAGGAGTAAGAAGGGACTTAAAATTACATCAAGGTGTGAATTTTATCCAAAAGAAAATATATTAAGCATCTAAGTAATTGACCATTGGAGAAAAAGCACTGGGAGAGGGAGTAGGATAATATGAAAAATCTGCATGGTTTACGGAACTTTTTGTGGAGTTTATTACATGAGTCCTTCAGTGAACTCATGTGATAAATGGCCAGAGCCTAGTCATCATTCTACGTCTAGGAAATCCTTTCCAACACTGAACAAGGATGGACTACTTGAAATTTGAAACCACTAATTTTATGATTGTGACCATAGAAGTAAGAGAGAATTTTGCCACTCATCATATATAGTTTCTAAAATTGTTCCCAAAAATGTACTGATCATTTGTCCATAATGCTGTGTAGACACTTCCTTCATAAGAACAGTTTTCATATGAAACAAATATATATTAAAGGGCACAGTGGGGCACAAAAACAGTGTAAGATTACAGTACCAACCACACCAGTGGCCTTGCATCATTCTCTGTCTCTGACAAAAGTGCTGACATTTAAGGGATTTTCTTCATTAGCTTAAGAAACTGGTGGGTAAAAAAGCTATGTCTGCTAACACAGTCTTCTGCCTTCCCTCCCATTTTGGAGTTGCCTAGAATATTGATTTGCTCTGGATCAGAGTCCTTGTAACATGTGTCCAAGATCGGACTTAAATTCAGGTCTTCTTAGTTTTAAGTTCTAGTCTTTTAACATTATACCACACAGCCTTTCAATGCTAAAACAAGCTTCAGTGTTCACAGAGCTATGGAATTTCAGAGTTGGGAGAAATTGAGAGCTCATTAGTTTACTACTTTCATTTGACAAGGAGAGTCTAAAACAGGAAAAGAACTTATTCAAGGTCTCACAGAAGGTTAGGTTAAGTAGGAAGTAAAATCCAGTTCTTCTGATTGCTATTCAACTGCTTTATGTACTGTACCAAATAAATGCTAGTTTGGAATGAACATTTTCAAAATCTGAAATCAGAGCTTGTTGAAAGCAATTTCCTTATCTAAAAGAAATTGAAAGGACTCACAAATGTGCTAAACAGAAATGTAGTTACTGAATATCATGGCATCACAAAGTAGGAAATTAGTGTGTTAATGTATTCAGTGAAATCCAATTTTTTTGTTTCTGTTGAAGGCCTCCCTAATACAAATTTCAGGCCTTCCTCCTACAATGCGAAACAGACAGACAGAGATGGTTGTTTTATCAGCAGAATGAGGCAGTGAGATTAGGTGGCTTCTGATGTACTTATAGTACTAGACCTATGAATAAAAATTCTAGGTTGGGATGAATAGAAAAATAATGATTTTCAACATGGTGCTGAGGAAGGTAGGATGATTTCATACCATCAATCAACTTACATTTCTTTTTGTTTGTTTGTTTTTGTTTTTGTTTTTTTTAATTTATTTATTTAACTTTTGACGTTCATTTTCACAAAATTTTGGGTTCCAAATTTTCTCCCCCTTGTCCCCTCCCCCCACCCCAAAACACCGAGCATTCCAATTGCCCCCATCACCAATCTGCTCTCTCCTCTATCATCCCTCTCTGCCCTTGTCTCCATCCTCTTCTCTGTCCTGTAGGGCCAAATAACTTTCTATATCCCTTTACCTGTATTTCTTATTTCCTAGAGGCAAGAGTAGTACTTGACAGTTGTTCCTAAAACTTTGAGTTCCAACTTCTCTTCCTCCCTCCCTCCCCACCCCCTACTTTTGCAAGGCAAGCAGTTCAATATAGGCCAAATCTGTGTAGTTTTGCAAATGACTTCCATAATAGTCGTGTTGTATAAGACTAACTATATTTCCCTCCATCCTATCCTGTCCCCCATTACTTCTATTCACTCTTTTGATCCTGTCCCTCCCCGTGAGTGTCAACCTCAAATTGCTCCATCCTCCCCATGCCCTCCCTTCCATCCTCCCCCCCACCCTGCTTATCCCCTTATCCCCCACTTTCCTGTATTGTAAGATAGGTTTTCATACCAAAATGAGTGTGCATTTTATTCCTTCCTTTAGCGGAATGTGATGAGAGTAAACTTCATGTTTTTCTTTCCCCTCCCCTCTTTATCCCTCCACTAATAAGTCTTTTGCTTGCCTCTTTTATGAGAGATAATTTGCCCCATTCCATTTCTCCCTTTCTCCTCCCATATATTTCTCTCTCATTGCTTGATTTCATTTTTTTAAGATATGATCCCATCCTCTTCAATTCACTCTGTGCACTCTGTCTCTATGTGTGTGTGTGCATGTGTGTGTGTGTGTAATCCCACCCAGTACCCAGATACTGAATACTTTCAAGAGTTACAAATATTGTCTTTCCATGTAGGAATGTAAACAGTTCAACTTTAGTAAAATCCCTTATGACTTCTCTTTGCTATTTACTTTTTCATGCTTCTCTTCATTCTTGTGTTTGAAAGTCAAATTTTCTTTTCAGCTCTGGTCTTTTCATCAAGAATGCTTAAAAGTCCTCAATTTCATTGAAAGACCAATTTTTCCCCTGAAGTATTAGACTCTGTTTTGCTGGGTAGGTGATTCTTGGTTTTAGTCCTAGTTTGTTTGACTTCTAGAATATACTGTTCCACTGACGGGGGTCGGTCCTAGGCGCCTGGGTGGATAGGGGCCTCCCCGGGAGTGGCAGCCCACCAATCCGAGGGAGACACGGCTCCCATAGAGGAGTTGTGAGCCCACGGGATTGGTCGGGTGGGCTGGATCCAATCGGGTGGTAGGCCTCGCCCTCGGGGCGGGTTAGGATGGCAGCCCGGAAGAACCTCCCTATATAAGACAACGCCCTGAACTGCTCGGGGGACTCCTCCATGCAATAAAGCTATGAACCTCCTGCGCATTGCCTGACTATTGCCTGCCGCCGTGTCCCCCGGGGTAGGTCCGGAGATGTCCGAAGCGGTGCCCACCGAAGGGAGATTCTCACTCGAAGGTCCCGGGGACAGACCCGGGACAGCTGGCGCCTGAACAGGGACTGCAGCCCCCGCCGAGTGAGGTGAGTATAACCCTACCCAGTTAAGGGTAGAAGAGTCAGGCAACCTAGATAGTCGGGGCTATCTAGAGGAAACATGGGCTCTCAGATTTCCAAGGGAATGGAACCGGAGGATGCAGGAGTTCTCGCCTGCCAAGTGTACAAGATATGTAAGCAGGTGGGAATAAAAATACACATAAAGGATTGTAGACAGTGGGTGCAGAAAATTCTAACAGTCTCCCCGTGGTTGGCTCACACAGGCTTGGATCATGACTGGAACAGACAAGCGAAGATTTATGCAGAAGCCAATCACCCCAATGATGTAGAGAACACCATTAATCAGCTCACAGGGTTTAGAGACTATGCCAAGTTCCAACAGCAGTTAGCCCTCCCTGAACCTATAATTCGAGCTGTCCAGGAAGTAGCCATGAAGGCTCTAGATGCCCTTGCAGCGCGCACTCAAACCCTTATAAGTCACCTAAGGCAGAGACAGAGTGAGTCAGCATTGGAATTTATGACTAGGGTGCAGGAAGCGGTATGGAAAAGGTTTGAGAAGGGAGGTCCCTCATCGCAACTCATAGTTCAGCTGTTCAAGGAGGGACTCACTAAGTCAAGGGGAATACTCTCCACCCTGCCCGCAGACCCCTCTGTAGATAAAATAGTTGATAATTGTCTGGATGAGGGCGGTGGAGCAGACCCAAAACTGGTGGCAACACTAACTTCCGCCTTCCAAGCCTTCCAATTGTCCACAAGCTCCAAAAAGGGACATTATGAGCCGCCTCGGGATGAAGCTATCAAATTTTTAGTAAGGGCCATTGCTGTTGTACTGGAGTCCCCACCCTTGAATTGGAAGTCAGACACCCCGATTTGGGTGGAGCAATGGTCTCTGACTTCAGAAAAACTCCAGGCATTACAACTATTGGTTAAGGAGCAATTAGCACCCTGGAATGCTCCTGTGTTTGTTATAAAGAAAAAATCTGGAAAAGTCAGGTTCCTTACAGATGTTAATGAAGCATTTGTAAGCACCTGGCAGCAGCTATACCTAAGTAAAGAGCCAGTATGCATTCTTATCAATCTTACCTTGAAGGCGATCCTCGCTAAACAAAGAAGGGGAAAAGGTCGCCTAATACAATCAGAGCTAAGATCAAGAGGCCTAATACAATCAGAGCTAAGATCAAGAGGCCTAATACAATCAGAGCTAAGATCAAGAGGCCTAATACAATCAGAGCTAAGATCAAGAGGCCTAATACAATCAGAGCTAAGATCAAGAGGCCTAATACAATCAGAGCTAAGATCAGGAGGCCTAATACAATCAGAGCTAAGATCAAGAGGCCTAATACAATCAGAGCTTGATACAGCTGTCTCAAAAAGCGCACATACTACTCCAGCTATGAGACATTTTGTGACTTTTCCAAGACAACTCCGCAAGGAAAGTAATACCCAGGCTGGATATAAAGACACATGGGCCATGGTAAAGGATATGGCCTCAGGGAAATGGAAAGGTCCGTATAAGATACTAATATGGGGTCCAGGGTATGTTTGTGTCTCCATAGGAAAAGGTCATGTGTGGATTCCCATTAGAAGGATCCGTAAGTGGGAACCGATGTCGGAGAGCCCGGAGACCCCGGAGAAGGATCATACACCACCTGAGCCTGCTGCTGACAGCTTTAACCTTGCTGCCCAGAGAGGAAGCAGCCCTCATCACAAGCGCAGACACTGCTGCTGACAGCTTCAATCTAGCTTTCTACCCAGTGGAAAGATCCCCTACTCCCCTCTACCCCCCTGCGTGCCTACACCCAATATGTTCATTGGTATGCAAGTTTGTTCCACAGGGCATGCAGTAATGGGACAGCAGTGGAACGACACCCAGCAGATCTACTTCATGGATGGAGCGCCAGGACCGTATTATGCAGCTCCAGTGCCCCACGTCCTGGCGAGAAATGGGAGCGTAGTCATCCAAAGCCATCTCTGGAAAATGGCAGCGGCCTTTGGAAACATCACCCACATGACTGACAATAGTGGGCCGCTGACGGACAATGACACCATCCGCTCCCAATGGTGGGACCTCATCATGAAGAAAGGATTTACCTGCCACTAGGGTCAGGTCTCTGGACACTGCAATCGTTTCTCCCTTTCAGTCCAGACCCTGAAAAGGACTGATATGTTTCTAATCTGTAGGGAAGGGAACATTACTCAGACAGGGGGCAAAAATACAATGTATCCTGCTCCAATGGGACCCTCTCTAACACCTTGACGCCCAATGATGTACATTCCAATACCACCTTTGTCATACTTCTATCCATTCCCCCAGTTACCTTTCTCCCTGTTGGGTCCGATGAGGCATTTGCCGACTCTGATTTCCTTAGGGCTGTGATGGTCAGGGAGAAGAGGGGCTTGGAAATATCCTCCATAGATATGGTAGGGTTAGTGGCTAGCCTTTTAGAGCAGGTGGAAATCTCTGCCATGCAGCGGCAGGTCCACATGATGGCTGCCGACCTGTCAGATTTCATGGCAACGTCCGCTCGGGCATGGGCACTGCAACAGCAAATTAACAGGCGGGTAGCCCTAGAGCTCAGTGCGCTGACTGATGCTGTACAGGCGATCTCGACACTCCTCCGAGTAAACGCCATATTGGAGGGACTCCCATGTCACGTTGGGCTGGCACGGCCCCTGTGCATGACGGCGCTCAGACTGAACGCCAGCTAGGAGCTGGACGATGCGATCCGGCGATTGCAGGACCACAGAAATCTAGAGGTCTATATAGAGCACCTAGATGACATTGTAAGACAGATTAGGAATGTAACTGAGATATATAAGAGGGACTTGGAGAAACAACATGGGACATTTCCTGACTGGATTTCCAGATTAGATTTTACCACATTTCTGCATACCATTGGGGTTGCTGCTGGAATGGTTGTGATAGTAATACTCTTGTGTGTGCTGCTTCCCTGCCTTATTTCTTGCACGATAAAACTTTGGAAGAGGGTCCTAGAGCAGGTAAAGGCAGATGTCCTTATAATAAAACAAAAAGGGGGAGTTGACGGGGGTCGGTCCTAGGCGCCTGGGTGGATAGGGGCCTCCCCGGGAGTGGCAGCCCACCAATCCGAGGGAGACACGGCTCCCATAGAGGAGTTGTGAGCCCACGGGATTGGTCGGGTGGGCTGGATCCAATCGGGTGGTAGGCCTCGCCCTCGGGGCGGGTTAGGATGGCAGCCCGGAAGAACCTCCCTATATAAGACAACGCCCTGAACTGCTCGTGGGACTATGCAATAAAGCTATGAACCTCCTGCGCATTGCCTGACTATTGCCTGCCGCCGTGTCCCCCGGGGTAGGTCCGGAGACGTCCGAAGCGGTGCCCACCGAAGGGAGATTCTCACTCGAAGGTCCCGGGGACAGACCCGGGACATTCCACGCCCTTCAATCCCTTAATGTAGAAGCTGTTAGATCTTGTGTTATCCTGATTGTATTTCCACAGTACTTGAATTGTTTCTTTCTAGCTGCTTGCAATATTTTCTCCTTGACCTGGGAACTCTGGAATTTGGCCACAATGTTCCTAGGAGTTTCTCTTTTTGGATCTCCTTCAGGTGGTGTTCTGTGGATTCCTTGAATACTTATTTTGCCCTCTGGTTCTAGAATCTCAGGGTGGTTTTCCTTGATAATTTCATGAAAGATGATGTCTAAGCTCTTTTTTTGATCATGGCTTTCAGGTAGTCCCATAATTTTTAAATTGTCTCTCCTGGATCTATTTTTAAGGTCAGTTGTTTTTCCTATAAGATATTTCACATTATCTTCCATTTTTTCATTCTTTTGGCTTTGTTTTGTGATTTCTTGGTTTCTCAAAAAGTCATTAACCTCCATCTGTTCCATTCTAATTTTGAAAGAACTATTTTGTTCAGTGAGCTTTTGAATCTCCTTTTCCATTTGGCTAATTCTGCTTTTGAAAGCATTCTCCTCCTCATTGGCTTTTTGAACCTCTTTTGCCAATTGAGTTAGCCTATTTTTCAAGGTGTTATTTTCTTCAGCATTTTTTGAGGTCTCCTTTAGCAGGGTGTTTACTTGGTTTTCATGCTTCACTTGCATGCCTCTCATTGCTCTTCCCAGTTTTTCCTTCACCACTCTAACTTGATTTTCAAAATCCTTTTCAAGCTCTTCCATGGCCTGAGCCCATTGGGTGGGCTGGGATACAGAAACCTTGACTTCTGTGTCTTTCCCTGATGGTAAGCATTGTTCTTCCTCATCAGAAAGGAAGGGAGGAAATACCTGTTCAACAAGAAAGTAACCTTCTATATTCTTATTTCTTTGCCCTTTTCTGGGCATTTTCCCAGCCAGTGACTTGCCTTCTGAATATTCTCTTCACACCCACTTGGCCTCCAGATCCTCCCAGCCAGTGCTTGGGGTCTGAGATTCAAATGCTGCTTCCCAGCCTCAGGGCTTGGGGTGGGGGCAGGGCTGCTATTCAGTGTGAGATTAAGTTCAGGTGCTCAGGTGGGGGTGGGGCCGCCTCACGAGGCTTAGTTCCCTCAGGGGGTTTATGCAGAGACCTTCAACAATGGATCCTGGCTCCTGACTGCTTGGGGAGCCCCAGTCTGCTCCCGCCTCCGCTACTGCCTCCCAAGGGGGCCTGAGTTATGGGGGCACCCCACTCCCCTCTTGACCTGCCAAAGAGCCCCTCTCACAGACCCCCGTGACCTGTGGGTGGAGGGACCCACGTGGCCGCTGGAGATTTCGTCCCTGAAGCCTGCTCAGATCGGCTCCTCTCCACACTGCGCAGCCAAGGCAGGGCTGGACTCGGCTCCTGGTCCGCAGCATGAAGGACCTTTTGCGAGAGGTTTTCAGTCTCTCTGGAACAGAAATGTCCTCAGCTCCGTTTTTCTGTGGCTTTTGCTGCTCCAGCATTTGTTGGCAGTTCTTTTTTACAGATATTTTATGGGCTGTGGGCTCGGAGCTAGCGTATGTGCGTCTGTCTACTCCGCAATCTTGGCTCCGCTCCCCCAACCGACATTTCTTTAGCAACTCCCATGTGCCAAGTACTAGGTTAGCTGCGGGTGATAAAAAGATGGACATTTGGAATAATTAGCAATAATAGTAGCTGCCATCTAGATATGTAGCTAGAGATACAGACATGGAGAGAAAAATGCCATATCCCTCTGAGATCAGCCTTTATATATCACGTTTATCCATAATTATTTCCATGTTGCCTCCCACATTAGTATCTGAGTTTCCCAAACACAAGAAAATATTTTTGTATTTCTTTCAATTCTCAGCACTTAGCACACATTGTCTGGTACAAAAAATGTGCTTAAAATTTGCTGATACATTCATGTGAGGATATTTAAAAATCGTTACTTATGAGTGGGGAAAAAAATCAATAAATGAAGAAAGGTGAAATAATACCTAGTCATCTAGATTTGGAGACTGGAGAAATCTGAATCTGAAGCTGGCTTTGATATTTAACTAACTCTGGGATCATTAATGAGTGTCTCAATTTATCTTTTTTTTATTTATTTTTTAAATTATTTTTTTAATGTTTTACAATCACTGCCATAAAATTAAGATTTTATGTCCCCCCCCACCTATCCCCCACTACCCTCCTCCCTCCCTACGACAGCATACAATTCTGTATAGGTTCTACATATACTTTCCTATTGAGTATGTTTTCGCTATAGTCAGGCTATGTAGTCGAACTAAAATAAACGGAAGAAATCATATAACAAATCAAAACATAGTACACAAAAACACACACACACACAAATATAATCTGCTATATTCTGTGAATGACTTCCATATTTCTTTCTCGGAATGTGGAAGGCATTTTGCCTTAGAAAACCACCGTTGGGATTTTCTTTTTTAAATAAGTTCTTGCATTATTACGAAATTCCAAATCTACCAAAAAAACTCTCGCACACTGTGGTCATTGCTGTGCACAAAGTTCTCCTGGTTCTGCTCCTTTCACTCAGCATCAGATCGTGTAAGTCCTTCCAGGCTTCTCTGAAGTCTTCTTGTTCATCATTTCTTATGGCACTATAGTACTCCATTACATTCATATACCATAATTTACTTAGCCATTCCCCAATTGATGGGCATCCCCTTGACTTCCGGTTTTTGGCCACTACAAAGAGTCCTGCTATAAATATTTTTGTACATGTGGGACCCTTTCCCATAGTAGCGATATTGCTGGGTCAAAGGGTATGCACATTTCTGTAGCCCTTTGGGCATAGTTCCAAATTGCTCTCCAGAAGAGTTGGATGCGCTCACAGCTCCACCAACAATGAATTAGTGTTCCAACTCTCCCACATCCTCTCCAGCATTTATCATTTTCTTGTTCTGTCATGTTTGCCAGTCTGATAGGTGTGATGTGGTACCTCAGAGTTGTTTTGATTTGCATCTCTCTAATCAATAGTGATTTAGAGCATTTTTTTCATATGATTAAAGACATCTTTAATTTCTTCCTCTGAAAATTGCCTGTTCATATCCTTTGACCATTTATCAATTGGGGAATGACTGGTATAGTTATACATTTGAGTCAGTTCTCTATATATTCTAGAAATGAGGCCTTTATCCCCGAGCTTAGCCATAAAAATTCTTTCCCAATTGACTACATCCCTCTGAATTTTGGTTGCATTTGGTTTGGTTGTGCAAAAACTTCAGTTTAATGTAATCAAAATTATCCATCTTACATTTCATAATGCTTTCTATCTCTTCTTTAGTAAAACATTCTTCTCTTCTCCATAAATCTGATAAATACAGTATTCCTTGCTCATCCAGTTTATTCATGGTATCAATCTTTATACCTAAATCATGTACCCATTTGGACTTTATTCTTGTGTGTGGTGTCAGGCATGGGTCTATGCCTAATTTCGACCACACTGTTAATCCAGTTTTCCCAGCAATTTTTGTCGAACAGTGAGTTCTTATCCCAGAAGCTGGGGTCCTCGGGTTTATCAAACAAGAGGTTGCTATATTCCTTGCCTACTGTGTCTCGAGTGCCAAGTCTATTCCACTTGTCTACCTCCCTGTTTCTTAGCCAATACCAAGTGATTTTGATAATTGCTGCTTTATAGTACAATTTGAGGTCTGGTAGCGCTAGGCCACCTTTCCAAGCATTTCTTTTCATTAATCCCTTTAATATTCTGGACCTTTTGTTCTTCCAAATGAATTTTGATATTATTTTATCCACCTCTAGAAAATAATTATCTGATAGTTTAATTGGTATGGCACTATATAAGTAAATTAATTTAGGTAGAATTGTCATCTTTATTACATTAGCACAGCCTACCCATGAGCAACTGATGCTTTTCCACTTAAATCTGACTTTATTTGTGCAAAAAGTGTCTTATATCTCACTTTTTCTCTGAGTCTCACTCACCTCATTTGCAAGAGGTGGATAAATATTAGAGATGCCTACTGTAGGAGGCTGTTATAAAACTCCATTGAGAAAATGAATGAAAAATGATTCACAAATTTTCAAGTATTATACAATATGAGTTATCATTATTATTAGTCAATGATAAGAATGATGAAAATAAATTTGATACCTTTACAAATGAGGATGATAGAAGAACAACAGGCAAAGAGAAAGGGAGATAAAGCTATTGAAAAAGGATTTCACATATACTGCTTCATTTGATATGAATGACAATACCATGATATAGATAGGAGATTATTACTCTCATGTTGAAGCTAAAGATACTTGAGAAAGAGGGCAGTTAATTTTTGTTATTATTTTATTTTTTTCAGTGTTCTTCAATCACTTCCTTATTATTTAGATGTTTTCCCCTCCCTCCTTCTCTTTTCCCCTCCCTTTCCCCTCCCTCCCTGAGACAACATACAATTTTATATAGGTTCTACATACATGTACATTCCTATTAAATACATTTTCCCCTTACTCATATTGGATAGAAGAATTAAAATGAATGGGAAATAATGATAAAACAATCAAAACATAATACAAAAGAAAATGATCTGCTACATTCTGTGATCAAATTTCACAGTTCTTTCTGTGGATGTCGATGGGATTTTACTGTAAGAGACCATTGGATATTTTTTAAGCCCTTGCATTACAAGGAAGTTCTAAGTTTACCAGAAAAAAATCCATGCACACTGTGGTTGTTGCTCTGTACAAAGTTCTCCTGATTCTGCTCCTTTCACTCAGCATCAGTTCATATAAGTTCTTCCAGGCTTCCCTGAAGTCTTCTCGTTCATCATTTCTTACAGTACAATAGTATTCCACTACATTCATATACCACAATTTATTCATCCAGTCCCAAATTGATGGGCATCCCCTTGATTTCCTTGATTTTTTGGCCACCACAAAGAGTACAGCTATAAATATTTTTGTACATATGGGTCCCTTTCCCATTTTTATGATCTCTTGGGATTACAGTCCTGGAAGTGGTATTGCTGGGTCAAAGGGTATGCACATTTTTGCAGCCCTTTGGGCATAATTCCAAATTGCTCTCCAGAATGGTTGGATCAGCTCACAGTTCCACCAACAATGTATTAATGTTGCAATTCTCCCACATCTTCTCCAATATTTATCATCATCCTGTTTTATCATGTTGGCCAATATGATAGGTGTGATGTGGTATTTCAGAATTGTTTAGATTTGCATCTCTCTAGTCAACAGTGATTTAGAACATTTTTAGTATGACTATAGATAACTTTGATTTCTTCCTCTGAAAACTGCTTCTTCACATCCTTTGACCATTTATCAACTGGAGAATGATTTGTATTCTTGTACATTTGACTCACTTCTCTATATGTTTTAGAAATGAGGACTTCATCAAAAACATTCCCTCCTAATCTTGTTTGCATTGGATTTGTTTGTGCAAAACCTTTTTAATTTAATGTAATTAAAATTACACATTTTGCACTTCATAATGTTTTCTGTTCCTTGTTTAGTCAAAAATTTATCCCTCCTTCATAAATCTGATAAATAAATTCCTTGCTGCATTAATTTGTTTCTAGTATCAAAATTTATTTCTAGATCATGTACACTATTTTTTATAGTATCCCTGTATTTGTTTATACTATTTGCTCCTTAATTTATTTATAGTGTCAGTCTTTATACCTAGATCATGTATCCATTTGCACTTTATTCTTCTGTATGGTGTCAGGCATTGGTCTATGCCCAGTTTCTGCCACAATGTATTCCAGTTTTCTCAGCAATTTTGCCGAACAGTGAGTTCTTATCCCAGAAGCTGGGGTCCTTGGGTTTATCAAACAGTAGATTGCTATATTGATTGACAACTGTGTCTTGGGTACCTAACTTCTTCCACTAGTGTATTCTTTTGTTTCTTAGCCAGTACCAAGTGGTTTTGATGATTGATGCTTTATAATACACTTTGAGATCTGGTAGAGCTTGGCCACCATTCCTAGCATTTCTTTTCATTAATTCTGTTCATAATCTGGACTTTTTGTTCTTCCAGATGAATTTTGATATTACCTTTTCCAGCTCTAGAAAATAATTTTCAGATACTTTTATTGGTATGATGGTGAATAAGTAAATTAATTTAGATAGAATTTGTCATTTTTATTTTATTGACTCAGCCTACCCACGAGCAACTGATGCTTTTCCACTTATTTAGATCTGACTTTATTCGTGTGAAAAGATTTTGCAATTGTGTTCATATAGGTCTTGGGTATATTTTATAGTGTCTTCCATAGCTTTAAATGGGATTTCTCTTTCTATCTCTTGCTGTTGGACTTTGTGATTGATATATAGAAATGCAGAAGATTTGTGTGGGTTTATTTTTTAATCTGAAATTTTGCCAAAGCTGTTTCAAGTAGTTTTTTACTTGATTCTCTGGAATTCTCTAAGTATATCATCATGTCATCTTCAAAGAGTGTTTGTTGTTGATATGCTTAATAATGTTAATAGTTTTCTTAACGAATCCTACCTGATCATAATGTATTCTTCTCCTGATATGTTGCTGTATTCTTTTTGCTAAAATCTTCTTTAAAATTTTTGCATATTTACTCATTAGAGAAACTGGTCTATAATTTTCTTTCTCTGTTATGGCTCTTCCCGGTTTAGGTATCAAAAGCATATTTGTATCATAAAAAATTTGAGAGGACTCCTTCCTCCCCAATTTTCACAATTAGTCTACATAGTATTGGAATTAGCTGTTCTTTAAAGATTTGCTAGAATTCATTTTGAATCCATGTGGCCGTAGAGATTTTTTCCGTGGGAGTTCATTGATGGCTTCTTTAATTTCGTTTTCTAAAATGGGATTATTTAAGTATTTATCTTTCTTTTCTGTTAGTCTGGGCAATTTATATCTTTTAAAATAATTTTCCATCTCATTTAGATTTTCAAATTTATGGGCATACATTTAGGCAAAGTAGATTGCTTTTATTGCTTTAATTTCCTCCTCATTGCGGGTGAGTGAGAGCTTAGTTTCTTCTTTGCCTATTCTAATTCCTTCAATTTCTTTTTCTTGTTTTATTGCTGCAGCTAACATTTCTAGTACTGTGTTGAATAGTAGTGTTGATAATGGACATCTTTGTTTCACCCCTGATCTTATTGGAAATGTATCTAGCTTATCTCCATTGTATATAATGCTTGCTGAAGGTTTTAGGTAGATGCTGCTTATTATTTTATGGAAAGTTCCATTTATCCCTATGTTCCCAAGTGTTTTCAATAGGAATGGGTGGTGTATTTTGTCAAAAGATTTTTCTACATCTATTGAGATAATCATTTGATTTCTCTTAGGTTTGTTGTTGATGTGATCAACAATGGTAATAGTTTTCCTAATATTGAACCAACATAGTGCAGGAGTCAGAAGGACCTGACTTCATGTCTCACCTCAGTCACTTGACACTCACTAGCTGTGCGACCTTGGGCAAGTCACTTAACCCCAACTGCCTCATCCTGGGTCATCTCCAGTCATCCTGATTCAGATGGATTCTGGATTCAGATGACTCTGGAGGGCAAGTGAGGCTGGTGACCTGCACAGACCTCCCTCAGTCAAAACAAAGTCAAGTGCAAGCCATGCCATTATTTCTCTGATGGCCTGGTCTTTGGCAACGAAGTTTGAAGGTACACACATGTAGGCATTCAAAGATATAACACTTCCCCTAAGAACCGCTTTTGCAGTTATCCATAAAATGTGTAGATTGTCTCATTATTGTCATTCTCTTGAATGGAGTTGTTGATTGTTTCTATAATTTGCTATTTAACCTATTCATTCTTTAGGATTAGATTGTTGATTTGCCAAATAGGTTTTGGTATATGTTTCCATGGCCTTTGATTACATATAAGCTTTATTGCATTATGATCTGAGAAGAATGCATTGATGATCTCTGCCTTTCTGCTCTGGATTGTGAGGTTTTTATGGCCTAGTGCATGGCCAATTTTGTATATGTGCCACGTACTGCTGAGAAAAAGGTATATTCCTCTGTATCCCCATTCAGTTTTCTCCAGAGATCTATCATATCTACTTTATCTAGAGTTCTATTCACCTCCTTAACTTCTTCCTTTTTTATTTTGAGGTTAGATTTATCAAGTTCAGTGAGAGGGAGGTTGAGGTCCCACACTTGTATAGTTTTTCTATCTATTTCTTCTGGTATGTCTCTTAACTTCCCCTCCAAGAATTTGAATGCTGTGCCACTTGGATCATATATGTACAGTAATGAAATCACTTCGTTTTCTATGGTTCCTTTTAGGAGGATATAGTTTCCTTCCCTATCTCTTTTGATTAAATCTATTTCTGCTTTTGCTTTGTCTGAGATTAGAATGCTATCCCTGCTTTTTTTTACATCATCTGAAGCACAAAATATTCTACTCCACCCTTTTACCTTTTTCCTGTGTGTATGCCCTCTTTTCAAATATACTTCTTTTAAACAACATATTGATGGATTATGATTTTTTATCTCTTCTGCTATACATCTCTGTTTTGTGGGAGAATTCATTCCGTTCACATTCACAATTATGATTACTGTCTGTGTCTTTCCCTCCATCCCCTTTCCCTTTGTTTATGCTTTTAGTTTTCCCTTTCCCCTTACCCTCCACAATAGGGTTTTGATTTTTGACCACCAAATCCCTGTCTTCTCTCCCTTCTTTCAGCTCCCCTCCTTTTTAATTCCATTTTACCTTATCATTTCTTCCCTCTCTTTTAACCTCCCCTCCCTTTTCTTTCTCCCTTCCCCTCCTTCTGAATATAGAGCTAATTGTATTTCTATACATAATTGAGTTTGTTGTACCCTCCTTGAATCCAATCAGATTAGAGTACCTCTCAAACAATGCTCATCTACCTCCCCTCTCTTTCCTTCTACTGTAATATATTTTTGTGGCTCTTGCTGTGTGTGGAATTTATTTTGTTTCTGCCTCCTCCTTTTCACATCTCCCGTCTCAATCCCTTCCCACTCTTAAATTACATTTGTTATCACCACATCATTTAATTTATACCCACTTCCTCTATCTATGTATATCCTTTATACATTCATAATAAATACACAGTTCTCAAGATTAACAAGTATCATCTTTTCTTATAAGAATCTAAACAGTATGCCCATATTGCGTAACAAGTTTTTTTTTCCCCGTTTATCTTTTCATGCCTCATTTGAGACCTGCATTTGAAGATCAAATTTTCTGTTGATTTCTGACTTTTTCATCAGGAAGGTCTGGAAATCTCTTATTTCATTGAAAATCCATCTCCTTCCCTGAAATATTATGCTCAGTTTTGCTGGGTAATTAATCCTTGGTTGTACTCCCAGCTCTTTGCCTTATGGAATATCACATTCAAATTCCTTTGATCTTTTAATGTAGAAGCTGCAAGTCCTGTGTGATCCTGACTGTAGCTCCTCAATATTTGAATTGTTTCTTTCTGGCTGCCTGAGATATTTTCTCCTTCACTTGATAGTTCTGGAATTTGGCAATGACATTACTTGGTGTTTTTCGTTTGGGATCCCATTCAGGTGGTGAATAGTGGATTCTTTTCATGACTATTTTGCCCTATGATTCTAGGATTTCTGGGCAATTTTCCTTGATAATTTCTTGGATGATATTGTCCAGTCTCCTTTTTTTCATCATGTCTTTCTAGTAGACCAATAATCCTTAGATTATCTTTCTTGGATGTATTTTCGAGGTCAGTTGTTTTTGCAATTAGATATTTTACACTTTTGTCTATCTTTTCATTCTTTAGATTCTGTTTGACTGATTCTTGATGTCTCATAGATTTATTGATTTCTATTTTCCCTATTCTATTTTTATCCAGTTGTGTTTTTCAGTTAACTTTTGCATCTCCTTTTCCATCTGTCTATTTTTTTTCCTTTTAAGGAATTATTTTCACCAAATAGGTTTTTTACTTCCTTTTCCATTTGTCAATTTTTCTTATTTAAGGAACTGTTCTCTCCTGAGAGACATTCTCTGGGCTTGGCAAAGTGAAGAAGGGGAGGGAGATAGCAATTACCGATCATTCTACCATCTTGGTTCTTGAAACTAGAAAAAATTTAACTGACAACTTACTGACTTGTCATAGTCAAGTTACTTGCATTGCTTCTTCTCTATCCTTCTTTCTTTATGCCATCTCTCCTGAAAAATGAGAAGTTTGGAAGTATAAGAAGATATAAGATATCAGAATTTATAAATAATCTCTAAATTCCATTATAACTCCAAGTTTAGTATCCCAGACTTACTCAAACTCTCACAGCTCTCTTATGACAGAACTGGGCATAGACTCTAGGTTTCCAGACTCAGTTTCCCAGATCTTAATTCAGTGCATTTTAAATGTTGTTGCTGATTGCAATTCAGTATTAACATGCTTTCTTTGTTTGGTTTTGCTTTTTTATCAGTAATACATGTCTAAAGTTTGTCTTCCACCATTAGGATATAACCTTAGTGGCAGGGACTTATTTTGTTTCTACTTGTCTTTGTACTGTGAGCCCTAAGTATAGCATCAGGCCCATTGTAATCCTCTAAAAAATACTTTTAATCTTGAGTTCCTGACTTGACTTCTATATCATCTGTTATAGGCAAGCACATAAGCTACAATAGCTCCTTTATGCCATTAAGACAATAAAATCACAAATATGTTCATGGTGCTTTTATAAATGAAAATGTCAGTACAGACTATATTCCCACTAGAAAATGACAACATTCCTCTTCTGAATATGTTTCTCAAGATGTATCAGTGTCACCTCCTTGCTCACTGACTAATGAGCCCTATTTTCCTACCTCTTCTACTTTAACACACATATCACCCTCTGTTTTCATAATCCCTGTCCCCAAAGTCCCAAAATATTAGCAGTCAATTGAGAAGAGAGATTAGACACTTGACAAAAAGATTTGAAATGTACAAGACTGGTGAATTTCCAAGACAATGAAATTTCCACACAAAGGAGTGGGCTATTTTGGTGTCATTTAGCATCTGTAATAAAGCAATGCAGAGGGGAGTGGGGAGGAAGAAGGTGGGCCAGCAGTAATTGTTATTTTTGTCACTTCTCATCTCTCACTTCTCATCCTTCCTTTGTGATCCCCATGGCTGAATCCACCCCTTGCCATTGTCTCCAACAAAGAAGACACAAAGAAATCGCTAAAAGCAAGAGTTCTAGTCATATAACTGTAGAAGAGCCCACTCTGTGCTTCTGGTAGTTGCCAGATTGAAATAAATTAGGACCTTATTAAACAATAATTCTGGAGGGAAAAATTAACCAGTTCTCTATCATAACATCCTAACAAGGACACAACAGAAATTTCCCGAAACTCTCAGATTATTTCTCTGCTAATACAAAAAAACCCCAAAAGTTTGAAGAAATCTATACGCTTGTATAAAGCATAGTTTTATGCATCATTCCTTTTTATCCTCACACAGTGCTGTAAAAGATGGGACAGAGGTAATAATCTTCACTTTGAAAATGAGAAATCAGTCTTATGGATCTCAACTAACTTGCCCGACAATGGAAATAATAAGCAGCAAAGCTAGATCCTTCTGTGTCAAATTTCTAATCAGATCAGTTTCTAATCTAATTACATTTAATCAGATCTCATCAAGCATAATTCTAATTAGATCCTTCCTTTTCTAAATTCAATTCTCTTTCTACCATGTCAGGTTGTCTTTTTGAAATAAGGGGTTTAAACAATGGCATGGTTTGTATAATCCCAACAAGGAGAATCCCTTAACTGCAAGGCAGTAATCACTATTACCTTACCTAAGGTTGATAAATTTTTAGAAAATATTACTAATAGAGTAAAAATATACTATGTAAGGATATAAATGCATTACATATTTATAAATAATATGTAAGTAGAAGTGCATTACACATTTATATACAATATAAATGTCTATATATATCTAGAACATTATTGTATAATATTGTGTTATAATATATCCAATCCTATCTTATCTTATTCTATTGAACTATAATGTGTATCTGAATAAAGAAAATTGCCAAGTTGTAAAGCAGGAGGACATAGAACTTACACTTTATATCATAACCACATTTAAAAAATTTCATCTTTTATAATTTCAAAATGTTAGGAGTTTACTATATTTTATTGCCATGAATTCATATATAATGAGAGAGGCAGTGCAGAATGCTAGACAGAAGGTTGGCCTCACTGTCAGGATGAACTGAATTTAAGTCCTACCTCTGACACATACTTACTTGAATGAGGGACTTAATGTTTAGTGCCCCAGACAAATAAGACAGTAAGTTACAACAGGTGGCAAACTATATTAGTGAAGTGAATTTCTATACTAAATATTCCTTGGTGCCATGAAATTATTGGTCTGAATGATAGTACAACTACTAGAAGTGATAACAGCAGCAGCATCACTAGTAGTAATAGTAGTAGTAGTAGTAGTAGTAGTAGTGATATTGGTGGTAGTACTAGTGGTAGTGGTAGTAGCAATAGTAGTACTAGTAGTACTAGTAGTAGTAGCAGGAGCAGCAGCAGCAGTAGTATTAGTGGTGGTGACGATAAGGGTGGGAGTGATAGTGCTGCTGTTGTGACAATAGTAAATTATTGTTAAAGAAATGCCTGATAATAAAGAATTCTATGAGCCTGATTCTTTGATTCAATCACAGATTTTAAGGTGGAATTGTAAAAGGAAAAACAGAAATAACACTTTTCATTCTTATCAATAATTATATCATTTCCTATTTATTGAAAGTTCTCTCTCTTCCTCTGCCTCTCCTGTTCCTCCCTCCCTCCCTTTCTATCTTCATCCCCCTCTACCTGTCTTTATTTATCTATCTGTCTCTTTCTATCTCTAACTCATCCTTTTGACAAATTACATAGATATAAAGAGATATATCATAAAAATTTAAACATTTGGAGTTTAAATAGGCATTTTTGTCCTGGTTCTTGAAGTCATTTTTTTCATCTTATAAGAAAAGAAGTACCATTTCTCACTTGTTAGCAGACTTACCTTTTTCTGCTAGAGGGTATTTACTGGAAGATTCTTTTTTTCTAGAAAGTTTTCAGCACTCTATAGATTGTGTTTTAATTGGTCTATATGTAGGAATTGGACAGAGATCCAGTTATGACAAGTCTTTCACCAAATGTCAGCTAGAGAGAGCCATGGGAAATATGCCATCTTAGTACCTAGAGGACCAATTAAAGTATGATTTATCTTGGACTATGTTTAAGCTATGACATGATAATTCCAGTCAAAAGAAAATGCAAGTGCTAAGTTCCCCTTTACTTTACATGGCACTAAACAACTGATGTGACTGATGTTGAAGGTGTATTTCTCCACTAGTGAAATAACAAAACTAATTTATTGAAATGATAGGATGTTGGAGTCTTAAATATACAAGACTTTAACATATACTAATAGAACTAACACATGTTATGAGTTCTTTATACCTGAGAAATGTAAAAAAAACATAGTAGAATATAATAACAACAATTAAAAGCAGAATTTACTGGTTCCCTAAAAAATCTGATAGGCCATCAAAAGATTGCAAGTGAGTCTTTATAAACTAAGACAAATTTTCACACTACAAATGGAAATTTCAAGTCATCCTAGAAAATTCAAGAAATGTGTGATGGAAGTAGAGCAGCAGTAGGGACAGAAATGTTGCCTACAACTGCCTAAATATAATTTCAATTTGGAAGTTCTCTAGAACAAGATTCCTAATAGGTGCTGCCATATCAAATATTGAAAATCTCCAAAGGATTTGAAAAAAATGTTCAAAATATGGAGATGAGACTGAGAAGAGATTAAAATCCTATGACAAAACATTATGTGAATGTCATCTATATGATCCTATGGACTCCTGGAGATATTTTAAAATTAATTTGACTGAATCCTCACAAGATCATCATGCATTCTAGTACTCTTATTCAATTACAAAAGGCATTCATTTTATCTGCCTGCACCAAAGTCAATAACACATTAAATATTAAAGAATAAAAACAACACAGTGCCTTGGACTTTTCTATTTGTATTCCATCAAAAAAGATAAGAAGTGATGATGACGATGATGATGATGATGATAATGATGATAAGAACTTTTGATTAGATACAAGGCTTATGTAATCCTTATTTTTTTTCATTTATCAGTGGTGCCCAACTCTTTATGACCTTCTTTGTGGTTTTATTTACAAAGATAATAGAATAGTTTGACATTTCCTTCTCCAGTTTGTTTTATAGATGAGGGACTGAGGCAAAGAGGGTTGAAAAATTTGCTACGCTCCATGTCGGGTGTGAAATTAAAATGTATCAGTAATAAATGAACAATACAATGAGGTAGGAAGGGTAGAATGTTCCCACCTCCCCAATGCTGTCTGGGTTTTAATTATACTATCGATAATGAACACATAGGACAACAAAGTAAGTAGGAAGTGTACAATCCCAAAGAAGGCATCTGCCAAGAGAATCGTGGCATTGCTTATTATATGAGGAAGTATGTGAGAACAAAAAGAGAAGGATGGGGCCAGGGAATTTCACAGAAGATAAGCAATGACAATGAGCTCACAAGACGAAAGATTAATTATCAGAATAGTAGCTATTGAATAAATACAGGCTAAGATGCAGCATACTCCAGACACCAAGACAATGTGCAGTATATTTGGCCATCATATTTTTCCGTGACTGGGAAAAGAAGCAGTTCAGATGATATAGATTATGTGAAGAAGTGAGAAGGGTCATATATGCTTGGATGGGTGAAGCACAGTTGTGTGTGTGTGTGTGTGTGTGTGTGTGTGTGTGTGTGTGTGTGTGTTAAGGTGTCTTTGTTGTAAATGAAGATTACTTGGGGGGCACAGCCAAGATGGCAAAGTAGAAAGACAGATCTGCAGAAGCTCCCCCCACCATAGCCCATAAAATATCTGTAAAAAATGACTCTAAACAAATTGTAGAGCAAAAGAAGCCACAAAGTGACAGAGTGAAAGAGATTTCGACTCCAAAACAGCCTGGGAGTCTGACAGGAAAGGTCTATCACACCCAGCATGCAGCGCAGCCCAGCATGGGCCATACAGTCCAGGAAAGACAGGATCCAGAACAGGCTTTGGGGAGCCAACAGCAGCAATTCTCAGACTGTTCAACCCACAGATGGAAAAGACAGCTTCAAAAGACAGTGAGAAAACTCTTTCACCTGGAGGAGAAGGGAATGCCTTCTGGACCCATTGGAAGCAGCCACTGCAGTGGGAGCATTCAATTTTGGAGCTCTCTGCTTGGAGCCCCTGCAGGAATTGAAGAGCTGATCTGAGTCTCAGCCCTGAGGG
Organism: Notamacropus eugenii; assembly: GCF_028372415.1. Lineage (NCBI taxonomy): Eukaryota > Metazoa > Chordata > Mammalia > Diprotodontia > Macropodidae > Notamacropus > Notamacropus eugenii. Next base: position 247,336,484 of record NC_092872.1, on the reverse strand, counting down.
ACTTACTAAAGACGAACTGTTTACATTCCTACATGGAAAGATAGTATTTGTAACTCTTGGAACTTTTCTCAGTATTTGAGTAGTTGGAGGGATTGTACACACACACACACACACACACACACACACACTGCACACACATCAACCGCACACACATGTGTATATATGTATGTGTGTGTGTGTGTGTGTGTGTGTGTGTGTGTGTGTATGGAGAGAGAGAGAGAGAGAGAGAGAGAGAGAGAGAGAGAGAGAGAGAGAGAGAGAGAGAGAGAGAGAGAGAGGAGAGAGAACGAGGACAGGGTGAGTTGAATGGGAAGGCATGATATTTAAATAATAAAATTAAGCTGTGGGAGGGGAATACGTTGGGAGAAAAAATGGAGAAATGGAATGGGGTAAATTATCTCTTAAAAAAGAGACAAGAAAAAGGTTTTTCAGTGGAGACAAAAAAAGGAGGAGGTGAGAGGGAAAAAGTGAAACTTACTTTCATCACATTTAGCTAAAGGAAGGAATAACATGCTCACTCAATTTGGTATGAAAATCTCTCCTACACTACAGGAAACTAGGGGAGAAGGGGATAAGTGGGGTGGGGAGATGATAGATTGGAGAGTAAATGGGAGGAGGGAATATTTAGAAGCAAACCCTTTTGGAGAGGGACAAGATGAAAAGAGAGAATAGAATAAATGGGGGGGATAGGAGGGAGGGATATATAGTTATATATAACATGTAATATAGTTGTATATAACATGACTATTATGGAAGTCTTTTGCAAAACTACGCATATATAGCCTATATTGAATTGCTTGCCTTCTCAGTGGGGATGGGTGGGGAGGAAGGAAGAGAAAGAAGTTGGAACTCAAAATCTTAGGATCAAATGTTGCATATTGTTTTTGCATACATCGGGGAAATAAGAAATAGAGGTGGTGGGGTATAGAAATCTATCTTGCTTTACAAGAAAAGAAATAAGATGGGCATAAAGGAAGGGAAGGGTGTGATAGAGGGGAGAGCAGAAAATCTGGAACTCAAAATTTTGTGGAAATGAAAGTTGAAAACTAAAAATAAATATATAAACATTAAAAGCAGAAATGAAGCTTGCTCTCTTTATCTAGATATTTTATGCCCCCAAACCATGCCAAAACAAAAATGTTGGAGACCTATTTGCTATGTGACTCTGGGCAAATCACTTTCTCTCAAACCCATTTTTAATTCTGTGGAGGGAGGAAAAGTTTTTATTCTGCCTATATCATAGGTTTGTCAGAAGTATCTACTGAGAGAAACCATTCTGATATGCATTCCCTTTTTTGATGGCAAGCAATTTTTCTTTCTTTTTTTCTATTATCCAAGAATTCTTGTCTTCAATTTATTTATTTTTAGTTTTCAACATTTATTTCCACAAGATTTTGAGTTCCAAATTTTCTCCACATCTTTCCTCTCCCTCCACCCCCAAATACTGTGCATTCTGATTATCCCTTGTCCCAATCTACCTTTCCTTCTCTCACACCCCTCCCTTCCCTAATCCCCATATTGTCTTTTGTCCTGTAGGGCAAGATAAATTTCTATACCCCATTACCTGTATTTCTTATCTCCCAGTTACATGCAAAAACAATTCTCAACATTCATTCCTAAAACATTGATTTCTAACTTCTCTCCCTTCCTTTCTCCCCACCAATCCCCACTGAGAAGACAAGTAATTCAATATAAGCTATATAAGTGTAGTTTTGCTAAATAATTCCATAATAATCATGTTGTGTAAGACTGACTATATCTCTCCACCTTATCCTGCCTCCCACGTTTAATCTATTATCTCTTTTGACCTCATCCCTCCCCAGAAGTGTTTTCTTCTAATTCCCCCTACTTCTCATTTGCCCTCCTTCTATCATCCCCCACACCCCACTCATTCCCTACTCCTCTACTTTCCTGTAGTGTAAGATAAATTTTCATACCAAATTCAGTGCTCATGTTATTCCCTACTTAAGTCAAATGTAATGAGAGTAAGCTTCACATTTTCACTCCCACCTTCCACTTTTCCATTGAAAAAGCTTTTTCTTGCCTTTCTTATGAGGTAATTTGCCCAATTCCATTTCTCCCTTTCTCCTCCTAATGTATTCCTCTGTCACATCTTTATTTTATTTTTTTGCATATCAATCCTTCCTATTCAACTATCCCTATGCCCTCTGTGTATGCAGATATATATGTATAATCCCTCCAACTACCCAAATCCTGAGAAAAGTTTCAAGAGTTACAAATATCATCTCTCCATATAGGAATGTAAACAGTTCAACTTCAGTAAGTTCCTTTTGATTTGTCTTTCCTGTATACCTTTTCATACATCTCTTGATACCTGTGTTTGAAAGTCATATTCTCTATTCAACTCTGGTCTTTTCATCAAGAATATTGAAAGTCCTCTATTTCATTGAATGATCATTTTTCCCCTTGAAGTATTATACTCAGTTTTGCTGGGTAGGTGATTCTTGGTTTCAATCCTATTTCCTTTGACTTCTGGAACATTGTATTTCAAACCTTTCAATCCCTTAATGTAGAAGATGCTAGGTCTTGTGTTATCCTGATTGTATTTCCACAATATTCGAGTTGTTACTTTCTAGCTGCTTGCAATATTTTCTCCTTGACCTGAAAACTCTGGAATTTGGCTACAATATTCCTAGGAGTTTCTGTTTTCTTATCTCATTCAGAAGGTGATTGGTGGATTCTTTCCATATTTATTTTGCCCTCTGATTCTAGAATATCAGGCAGTTTTTCTTGATAATTTCATGAAAGATGATATCTAGGCTCTTTTTTTCATCAAGGCTTTCAGGTAGTCCCACATCTTTTAAACTATCTCTCCTGGATCTGTTTTCCAGGTCAGTTGTTTTTCCAATGAAATATTTCACATTGTCTTCCATTTCTTCATTCTTTTGACTTTGTTTTGTAATTTATTGGTTTCTCATAAAGTCATTAGCTTCCATCTGCTCCATTCTGATTTTTAAGAACTATTTTCTTCAGTGAGCTTTTGAACCTCCTTTTCCATTTGGCTAATTCTGCTCTTTAAAAATTTCTTCACCTCATTGGCTTTTTGGGCTTCTTTTGCCATTTGAATTAACCTGTTTTTAGAGGCGTTAATTTCTTCAGCATTATTTTGAGTCTCCTTTAGCAAGCTGTTGACTTGCTTTTCATGATTTTCTTGCATTGCTCTCATTTCTCTTCTCAGTTTTTTCTCCATCTGTCATACTTGATTTTCAAAATTCTTTCTGAACTTTTCCATGGCCTGAGACAATTGAATATCTATTATTTACGTTTTGGATTCAGAAGCCTTGCTTTTTAGGTCTTTGTCTGATGGTATGCATTGTTCCTCCTCATCTGAAAAGATGGAAAGAAATATCTGCTCACCCAAAAGGTAGAATTCTATAGTCTTATTTTTTCCCCTTATTTGGGGCATTTTCCCAGCCAGTGACTTGACTCTGTGTGGACCTGGAAGTTCTCAGTTCCTCCAAAGTGGTACAATCAAGGGAGAGGAGTTCACTCCTCTTCTGGCCTGCACTCTGGTCTGTGAGCAGTGTTTCCTCTCCAGAGTCTCCACTAACTCCACCACACCAGCCATCACTCCTCCTCTCCCCAGGGCCCTCACTCAGGGCTGAGATTCAGATCAGTTACTCAATTCCTCCAGGGTCTTTAGACCAGGATTCCAACAATGGAAGATGCTGCTGCCTGTGGCTGGGACTAGACAGCAGTGTTCCCTTCTCACACAAGTGAGAGAGCTTTCTCACTGACCTTAGAATATGTTTTTGGTGTTTTGAGTTGAGGAATCTGGGACCTGCAGGTACTGCCAATGGTGCCTTGAAAGCCTCTAGAGTCCTTTCCTTGCCATGGCACAGCCAAGGCTGTGCTGCACTCTGCTCCATGCCTGGAGCAATAGACCATTCCTGTTGGCCATCCAGGCTGCCTCGGGGTGGAAATCTGTTTCACTCTGTTGTTTCTTGGAGTCTGCTGCTCTAGAATTTGTTTAGAGCCATTTTATAAGTGTTTTATGGGCTTTTAGGGGAGACCTTCTAGAGGTGTGTCCTTCTCCACCATCTTGGCTCTGCCCCCAAGGCAAGCAACTTTTCAATGAAAGTACTTGCCCCCATTTTATCAGTGGAAAAACGGAGGCACAGAAACTTTCAGTAGGATGCATTAATCTCGATAGTAATTGCCTTGCAAAGCTTGGAATGTTTTCTGGGGTTTTTATTTCCATATACGGAAAAATTTCCACTGTCACAAGCTGTCTCCTTTAAAAATGTGAAAATGCTTTAAAACACCACACATTTTATTCCTGCTATATGAAAGTTCTCATAATTTTTAATTATTATTATTATCTTTTCTATCTTAGTAAAGAAATCCCTTAGTAGTTCAATGGGCATAGCACTGATGAAATAAAAGGCCTCATTCTAAAATACATAGAGAGCTGAGTCAAATTTATAAGAATATAAGTCATTTCCCAATTGATCAATGGTCAAAGTATATGAACAGGTAGTTTTCAGAGGAAGAAATTAAAGACATCTATCATCATATGAAAAAATGTGCAGTATCACTATTGGTTAGAAAGATGCAAACCAAAACAACTCTGAGGTATCACATCATACCTATCAGTTTGGCTAATCTGACGAAACAGGAAAATGATGAAGGTTGGAGTCGATGTGGAAAAATTGAAACATTAATTCAATGTTGGTGGAATTGTGAAATGATCCAACCATTCTGGAGAACAATTTGGAGGGGTCCTGAAAGGACTATAAAAATGTGCATACTCTCACCCAGTAATGCTACTTCTAGGTCTCCATCCCAAAGAGATCATAAAAATGGGAAAAGGACCCAAATGTACAAAAATATTTTTAGCAACTATTTCTTATGATGTTCAAGAACTGGAAATTAAGGGGATGCCCATCAATTCGGGAATGACTGAGCAAGTTGTGGTATATGAATATAATGGAATACTATTATGCTATAAGAAATGATGAATAAGCAGACTTCAGAAAAAACCTAGAAAGATTCATATGAACTAAGGCTGAGTGAAGAGAACCAGAAGAGCACTGTACACAGTAAACGCCATAGTGTGCAATGACTGATTTTGATAGTTTTAGTCCTTCTCAGCAATACAAGGACTTAAAACAATTCAAAAAACCCATATTGGGAAATGCCATCCATATCCAGAGAAATAACTGTGGTGTCTGAATACAGAGGGAAGCAGATTTTCTTTTTTTGTTTCTTTCTCATGGTTCCTCCTGTTCATTCTAATTTTTTAATATAGCATGACTAATGTGAAAATATATTTAATAGGATTGTCCATGTAGAACTTATATCAGATTGCTTTTCATCTTAAGGAGAGGGGAGAGGAAGGAGGAGGAGGAAATTTAGAACTTATGGAAGTGAGCGTTGAAAACTAAAAATTAATAAATTGTCCAAAAAAGAGAGAAAATAATGGGGAAGGTCATCACTTATATACTGTTTCAGTCTTTAGGGGATATGAGCAAGGAGTAATTCCTTCTCTGTCAAAAAAGCCACAACACTTGGCTATGGAATTTTCTCTCTGTATTTCCATGTATTCATCTACCTTGATGAAGTTGTACTAATCAGAATCTAAAGTCTCTTTCAGTTCTATTATTTCTAGATTCTACTCTAAGCATATTGGATGGGCGGAGCCAAGATGGAGGAGTAGAAAGACACACATACTAGTTCCAAACCCACAGCTCATAAAATATCTGTAAAAAAGAACTCCCAACAAATTCTGGAGCAGCAGAAGCCACAGAACAATAGAGCAGATGAGATTTCTGTTCCAGAGAGCCCTGAAAACCTCTCACAAAAGGTCCTTTGCACTGCGGACCCAGAGCCGAGCCCAGCCCTGCCTTGGCCGCGCAGCGCCGAGAGGAGCCAATCCGAGCAGGCTTCAGGGATGGAATCTCCAGTGGCCAAGAGGGTCCCTCCACCCACAGGTGACAAGGGTCAGTGAGAGAGTCTTTTTGGGTGGCCGACAGGGGAGTGGGGTGCCCACGTGGCTCGGGCCCCCTAGGGAGGCAGCAGCGGAGGTGGGAGCAGACGGGGGCTCCCCAAGCATGCAGGAGCCCAGATCCATTGTTGAAGGTCTCTGCATAAACCCCCTGAGGGAACTGAGCCCTGTGAGGTGGCTCTGCCCCCACCTGAGCACCTGAACTTGATCTCACACTGAATAGCAGCCCCGCCCCACCAAAGCCCTGAGGCTGGGAAGCAGCATTTGAATCTCAGACCCCAAGCACTGGCTGGACGGATTTGGAGGCAAAGTGGGTGTGAAGTGGACGCTCAGAAGTTAAGCATATTGGACTACTATGCTGTTAAGGACTCAATGAAAAATAATTATTGAGCAACTGTAGAAAATGTCTCGGCTTGTCATTGCATTCACCTATGATCTTTTCACACCTGGAATGATTGCTGCAGGTACAGTTATTCACAGCAATCTTTGAATTTTGAAGGACTGTCAAAAATAAGAAGGATTAGATTTTTTTACTCCTTTGAAACCAGAAAACGAAGTGATAAGAGAGAAGCTATCTAGAGATATATTTCAGTTTGCTATGAAGAAAATCTTCCTTGCAATTAGAATGTACCAGAAATGTACCAGGCATCCTCCAGATGTCTGCCTCAAGGTTTTCAATCAGACCATGTAATAATAATTTCATTCTCCCCACCCAAGACAATGCACTGGCATAAAAAATCAAAACAAAACAGCACGGAAATGTCTGTATCTATTTATGAAAGATTGACATATACAAGAATACCCTTTTTTAAAAAAAGTACTTGATATTCTTTTTTTATCTTTCAAATATATTAAAACACAATTTTTATTTTTAGGCTTATTTTATTATTATATATGTATGTATATATATATATATATATATATATATATATATATATATATATATATATTATCAGTTACTTCTACTTCATGAGACATTTCCTATTATGAAATAAAACTAACAGTACAGTGGCTTTATATTAAAATTCATTCAGCATTTAGCATCTGTAACATTTCTACTTCTCTATTTAAAAATAAATTGAAGATCCATTTTCTTTCCCTCTCCATAGCCTCACTGAATAAAAAAAAACACAATCCTTTGAACAAATATGTATAGTAAACAAAACAAATTCCTTCAACGGCAATATACATACATTTTCTATGAAACAGTGCACATATGTACGTGTGTACATATCCACATGTATATAATTAATATTTAATGTTCAAAGGACACTTGATTTTAGTAAATTTTGATAATTCTAAACTGCTTTCTAAAATAGATTTACCCACTAAAAGGGACGCTGTTAGTCTCGTCAATCTGCCAATTTTCCCACAACCCCATACACTCTGGATCATTTTCTTTTTTGTCTTTGTCAGTATGATGAGTGAGATGAAATTTCAAAAATTTCTCTGATTTAATTTTTTTCTATTTAATAGTGATTTGGAATACTTTTCATATTACCATAGCCATCCTGAGTTTCTCCTTTGAGATCTATCTCTTTCATCAGTTGAGGATTGGCTATTTTTTCTATAAATTTTAATCAACTCTTCAGTTATTTGGAAATTTGAGTTTTCTAAACAAATTGCTTTAATAAGATAAACTTGTTGCAAAGATTTTTAGTGTTAATTGTTTATCTCTCAATTTTAGTTTTATGAGATTTAGTTGTATATTACATTTTAAATTTTGTATAATCAAAAATATTCATGTTATCTTCTGTAAAAATCTTCATTTTTTGGCCATGAACCTCCTTTAATCCATAGATATGAAAGATAATTTATTTATAGTGTGACCCTTTATATGTATATCACCTACCCATTTGGAGTTTATCTTAGAATACAATGTGATGTGTTCATGTAAATCTAATTTGTTTCATATTGCTGTCCAATTTTCCCATCAATGTTGTTGTTTTTGATCTTCAATAATGAGTCTTTTTCTCAGCAATTAAGGTCTTTCTATTTGTTGATTTATAGGAGGAAGCTTGATGGCTCAGCTGATAGAGCACTGAGCCTGGAGTCAAGAAGATATTATCTCAGAAACTTAAGAGCTGCCTGGCCCTGGGCAAGACACGTTACCTCAGTTTGTCTTTATCCACTGGAGAAGGAAATGGTAAACAATTCTAGTATATTTGCCAAGACAACCCCATGGACAGTATGGTCCCTAGGGTCATAGAGTTATGAATGAATGATGAACAGGGAATTAGATACATTTGCTTCTCTGCGTTATGTACATAATCTGTTCCACTATGCTTTTTCTCTTTGTTTTAAACAATACTAAACTGCTTTTTAAACTACTTATTTATTTCTCTTTATATTTATCTGGTATTGATAAGGATAAATTAAGAATCCCCTATTAAAATCCTTTTATTTTTTTACTTTTCTGTAAAGCATGTAGATTTTTCTTTAAGGATTTAGAAGAAAGGAGTGTGGAGTCAAGATGGAAGAGTAGAAAGATTCACATACTCTAGCTCTTCCAACACAGCCCATAAAATACCTGTTAAAAATTACTTTAAACAAATTCTAAAGCAGCAGAAGCCACAAAAAGACAGAGTGAAAGAGATTTTCAGCCCAATGTACCCTAGAAAGTTGGCATGAAAAGTCTATTGCACAGAGAATGGAATGCAGCCCAACCTTGGCTGTGTGATGCAAAAGGGACAGAACTAGAACAGGCCTTGGAATTGGAATCCTTAGCAGTAGCAGTGATTCTCAGATCCCTGTACCCACAAACTCCAAAGACACTTCAAAGGTCAGTGAAAAAGCTTTTCTTCCTGGGTCAGAAGAGAGCAGGGATCTCACTTAACCCCAGCCCCAGGTGACTGCTGCAGCAGTAGCAGCAGCATCCATTTATATATCCCTTAGCCTAAAGCCCTTGGGAAAATTAAGTTTCAGATCTGGGTCTCAGTCCTGAGTGGTGGTCTGGGGGTGAGGAAGACTGCTGGCTGCCATGGTAGAGCTCGTGGAGGCTCTGGAAAGGGAATTCTACTTGCAGACCCCAGACGGAAAAGCTTTGGTAGCTCCCAGACCAAAGCACAGACCAGGACAAGGGTGCACTACTCTCCTTTGATTGAGCCATCTGGGAGGAACTGAGAACTTACAGGTCCCCAGGGAATACCCTACTCTTGACAAAGGACTGAAAAGTCAAGAAACTGCTTGGGAAAATGCCAAAGAAATGGAAAAAATATATAGAAGGTTACTTTCTTGGTGAACACGTATTTTCTTCCATCCTTTCAGATGAGGGAGAACAATGCTTACCATCAGAGGCTTCCAAAATAAATATGCAGTGGTCTCAGGATGTGAGAAACCTCAAAAAAGATTTTGGAAATCAAGTAAGAGAGGTGGAGGAAAAATTGGGAAGGGAAATGAGAGCAATGCAAGAAAATCATGAAGAGCTAGTCAAAAGCCTGCTAAAGGAGTCCCAAAAGATTGCTGATGAAAATAACAATTTTAAAAATAGGATAACTCAATTGGCAAAAGAGGTCCAAAAAGCCGATGAAGAGAAGAATGCTTTAAAAAGCAGAATTAGTCAAATGGAAAAGGAGGTTCAAAAGCTCACTGAAGAAAATAGCTCTTTAAAAATTAGAATGGAACAGATGGAGGCTAATGACTTTATGAGAAACCAAGAAATTAAAAAATGAAGCCAAAAGAATGAAAAAATGGAAGATAATGTGAAATATCTCATTGGAAAAACAACTGACCTGGCAAATAGATCTAGGAGAGACAATTTAAAAATTATGGGCCTACCTGAAAGTCATGATCTCAAAAAGAGCCTAGATATCATTCATGAAATTATCAAGGAAATCTGCCCTGATATTCTAGAACCAGAGGGCAAAATAAATATTGAAAGAATCCACCGATCTCCTCCTGAAAGAGATCCCAAAAGAGAAACTCCTAGAAATATTTTATGAAATTCCAGAGTTCCCAGGTCAAGGAGAAAATATTGCAAGCAGCTAGAAATAAAAAAAAATCAAGTATTGTAAAAATACAAATTGGATGCACAAGATGTAGCAACTTCTATATTAAGTAAACAAAAGGCTTGGAATACGATATTCCAGAAGGCAAAGGAATTAGGATTAACACCAAGAATCATCTACCCAGCAAAACTGAGTATAATACTTCAGGGGGAAAATGGTCATTTAATGAAATAGAGGACTTTCAATATTCTTGATGAAAAGATCAGAGCTGAAAAGAAAATTTGACTTTGAAACACAAGAATCAGGGGACGTATGAAAAGGTAAACAGGAAAGATAAATCATAAGGGATGTACTAAAGTTGAACCATTTACATTCCTACATGGAAAGATAATATTTGTAATTCTTGAAACTTTCCTTATTATTTGGGGAATGGGAGTGATTATACAAACATACACACACACACACACACACACACACACACACATATACAGAGAGAGAGACAGGGACGGGGCAGAGGGAGAGCACAGAGTGAGTTGATTAGGAAAGGAACATATGTAAAAATATAACTAAGGGTAAGAGAGTAGGATATTGGGAGCAGAAAGAGAAAAATGGAATGGGGCAAATTATTTCTCATAGAAGAGACAAGAAAAAGCTTTTTGAATGGAGTTGAAAAAGGGAAAGGTGAAAGGGAAAAAGTGAAGTTTACTCTCATCACATTTGGCATAAGAAAGGAATAACATGCTCACTCAATTTGGTATGAAAATCTGTCTTACACTACAGGAACACAGGGGAGCAGGGGATAAGCAGGATGGGGTAGATGATGGAAGGGAGTGCAAATGGGAGGAGGAAACAATTAGAAGTAAGCACTTTGGGGGAGGGACAAGATCAAAAGAGAGTAGAATAAAAAGGGGGCAGGATAGGATGGAGGGAAATATTGTTAGTCTTACACAGCATGGCTATTACGGAAGTTGTTTGAAAAACTACACATATATAGTCTGTATTGAATTGCTTGCCTTCTCAGTGGGGATGGGTGGGGAGGGAGGAAGAAAGAGTGGTTGAAATTCGTAGTTTTAGGAACAAATGTTGAGAATTATTTTTGCATACAACTGGGAAATTAGAAATACAGTAATGGAGTACAGTAATTTATCTTGCCCTATAAGACAAGAGAGAAGATGGCGAAAAGAGAAGGAAGGGGTGTTAGAAGGGAGAGCAGGTTGGGGGAAACCATAATCAGAATGCACAGTGTTTTGGGGTGGGGGGAGGGGAGAGATAGGGAGAAAATCTGGAACTGAAAATTTTGTGGAAATGAATGTTGAAAACTAAAAATAAATAAACAAATATTTTAGAAAATAGGCAAGATTTGACAACTTTCATAATAAAAAAAAAAGAAAATAAGAATTTAGAAAAAAATGTCATTGGATGAATAGGTACTAAATATTGAAACAAGTTCATTATTCCTTTCAGCAAAATGCAGTTACTCTTTAACTGTTTTAATAAAGTCTATTTCTCTGATGCCTTTACTGATTTATATTTGACACCCCCAGTTTTCTCTGTTCATCTGAGGAACAATGGATGTTACTCTAAGTCTTTATCTCAAATGTACATAAGTCTCTCTGTTTCACTTATATTTATTGGGAAAAGTACTTTTAAAAACATTTGCTTTCTAATTAATTCTTCTAACTTCTTTTATAGGTGAATTTATTGTGAGTGTGCTCATAGCTATAATGGTTTACTCCTCTCTTTTTTATTCTCTTGTACTTTTCCTTTTCTATACTCTTTTATTCCTGTTTCTTTAAAGTTATTTCTCTTTTCTCCTTTTAGCCTTTACCTTACAATCCTCTCTCCAAGCTTAAGGTTTGTTTTATTTAAAAAGTAATAACCTCTAGAATATGTCTTCTTGATTTTGTTTCTAATTTACCTCTTCTTTTTTTTTAATTTGTTCAGTTGAATATATTCATATACTAAACTCTGTGTGTGTCCTGCTCTCTTTTGAGCAGTTTAGATTAACTTATGTCTACTTGTAAAGGTTGATTGCCTTGACAAAAATCCCATTTTTCTCCCATCTCCCCTTGGTATGTATTCTCTAACCACCTTTTTTCTCTTTTTTATTACATCGTCAAAACAAAACTATTTGTCAGTCTTTTCCTAGTTGACTTCTGATATGACCCCTGTGATCATAAGGTTCCAAAAGAAATTTTTTAACATTCTCTTTCATCTCCATTAGAATATAAAAGTTCTTTGTGTATATTTCAAAGTTTCTTTTCAGTTCTGTTGTTTTCAAGAATAATTGACAATCTATTTCATTCAAAGGACATTTTTGGTCATAAGATGTATACCCAGTTTTAATGGACAAAACATTTTTCGTTATAGACCTTTGTATTTTGCCTCATAGAATACTTCATTACATGTTTTCCATTTCTTTGAAGGAATAGCTACTAATTTAATTCAATCTTGGTTGTGGTTCTTCAATATTTTAATTCTTTCTGGTTGGTTGCAATTTTTTTTTCTTTTCTCTGGATGCTCTGGATACTGGCAATAATATATCTAGGAATTTTAAATTTGGGGTTTATTTTAGGAGATCACCAGTGTATTATTTTTATTTCCAATTTTCCTACTTATCATTTTCATATATTTGCCAATTGTAAAAGCTCATTTCCCAAAATATGATATGCAAGTTCCTCTTTTTTTGTTTTTTGTTATGAAGGTCAGGTCATCCTATTGTTACCTGGCTCAAGAAACACAGGTAAGATTTATAAAATAAGGGCAACATTCTTAAGAATCCCAATACTCACACTGTAACTGTGAGTTAAAACAAATGTTGCAAACACCTCCACCCCCAACCCCACAATGGAGAGCTTACCCCTATTAGTTTTCTTTGTTAAATATCTATAAATCTCAAAAGGGAATTTATGATGCACTGGCAAATTTTTGGCAAACTTTACCCAATATGTTTTCAGGTATCTCACCTTGATCTATCTTCTAAGTCTATCAAATCTGTTATCAAATATCTTACAGTTTTTCTTGATTTCATATTGATTCCTAGAAGCGTTAATTTGCAAAATTCTGATTTTTAGTGAATTTTGACTAGAGTAGGATTTTATACCACTACTGTTAACTACTGTTTAACTACTGTTAAACTACAAGGTTTTGTTTCCAATTTGCTCCGCTTTTTCCTGAGGACAGCTGGTTGGGTAGAAGGTATAGTACTGCGGTTTTGAATAAGAAAGCCTGGAGTTCAAATCTGGCCTCAAACAATTACTGCATCTATGACCTCATACATACATATATGCTGACCCTCAGCACATCCCTCAACTTCTGTTTTCTCTCTGTTTCCTCAACTACAACATGTGGGTAATCATAGGGTGTATATTTCAGGTTGTTGAGAGTATCAAAGTGCTTAGCATAGTGCCTGGCCCATAGTAGCCAATATAGAAATGCTTATTTCTTTCCCCTCCATAGATCTCATTATTTATAGAATTTTTAAAAAGGGTCATTATTTTGACAAACTCTAATTTTTCTCATAGGCATACATTTTTCTTTGAGCTTCTGTATATGGGGAGGTTATTTTGAATATTTTTCTATTCTGGATTGGTTCTTTGATCATTCCTATCACAATAAAAGTCTTTTTTTTTTCTCATTTGATTGATCATTTTTGTTGCTGAGGTCTCAGGAGTTGAGTTATACATCTCCTTTACTCAGAAATGGAAAGTTGAGGACCTATCGTTCATAATAGTAGCATTTACTTCTCTATTCTTTTTCCATTTCCACAGTCACCAAAATTCTCTAGTAATATCAGCCTTAGTGGAAGTCTTTTCTTTTGGATGAGTAAGGCTTTTCTTTGCTTCCTAGTTAAATAAAAGGAAGTCTTCTTGTGCTGTAAGAAACCTCACTGAAGTCTTTTCAATTGTACCTGAAGTCTATCAGTTCATGATAAAAATTCTAGAGTCTCACCTAATTATTTGACAACAGAATACAGGCAATCACATGATCAAATGAATTATCTCTTAGAATATTTCTTGTCACTAAGTTCTGTTCTGTTTAAACAATGGATCTGACATGATGTGGCACTTTGAAGGTTTCTGAGTCATTCATTGAAACATTGGAACTTTTCCTTCATTAACGTCTTCAGGAAAAAATGTAACCAGGTAGTTTCCTGGTTGACCTAAGAACACATCCTGAGCTCAGGAACATTGCCTACTAGGAGAAATGATATGTAAATTTGCCTAGGGTGTGATACATACAAAATTTTGTTTCAAAGATATTCTCAATCCCATTTTCTAGCTGTATCAGTTTGTCAAATGGTCAATTATTTTCTAAGAAACGGACATAATTTATTGAGTGCTATTTTCACATCCTTGTTTCTCAGGGAGTAGATCAAAGGGTTTAAGGCTGGGGTCACTATGGCATAAATCACTGAGGCTACTTTGCCTTTCTTCAGAGACTGGCCTAAACCAGGAAGAATGTATATATAAATTATAGTGCAATAATACAGGGAAACAACAATAAGGTGGGAGGAACAAGTGGAAAATGCTCTCTTTTTCCCTTCCTTGGTACGGATCTTCAAGATGCTGGAGATGATGAAACCATAGGACACCAGGATGAGCAGGAAATTGAAAATAGCAAAGAACATGTCTGCCACAATTTCCATTACTTTGTTGACATCAGTTGAGGAGCAGGAGAGAGGCAATAATAGAGGAATCTCACAAAAGTAATGATCAATGGTATTGGGACCACAGAATGATAAATGAAGAGTCATGATGATTTGTATTGTTATGTTGACCCCACTGATAGCCCACACTGTAAATGCCATTAGAAAGCAAACTGTCTTGTTCATGATGGTGGTATAGTGGAGGGGCTGGCAGATGGCTGCATACCGATCGAAGGCCATGACGGTAAAAAGCAAGAGCTCTGCCCCCAAGCACCAAGTTAGGAAATATATCTGAGCTAAGCACCCACCATAGGAAATGGTGTTCCTGGTTATTAGGTTCTGAAGTAGCTTAGGTACCACAGTTAGAGTGGAGAGAACATCCAGCAAGGCCAAATTCATAAGGAAAAAGTACATGGGAGTATGGAGGCCTGGATTTAGACTAATTACAGTGATAATGAGTGAGTTACCTGTAAATGCAACCACAAAAAGTCCTAAGAAGAGGCTGAAGATAAGAATCTGAACCTGAGGATTTTCAGAGAAACTTTGTAAGATGAACTCAGTCACTGTGGAATAATTATCTGATGCCATATGAGTCGGTTGTGAAGCTTACTTTTGTGAGTGTTCACCCACAATATCCAACCCACAATAGATAATTTTGTTTACTAAAGAAAATAAAGAAATGTCTGAATTAAAATTTGGCAAATAATAATTATATCATATTATATCATATTACATTATATTATATTATGTTATATTATGTTATGTTTTGTTATGTCAGGTTATATTACTTTACATCATATCACATCATATATCATAAAATATCATATCATATCATATTATATTATGTTAGTTATATGACTTCGGTAAGTCCTTTACTCACTGTATTCAATTATGATCTTCACTTTCATTCAAACACTCAGTTCCTTCATTAATATAGTTCTCTTTCCCTTCTCAGTTCAACATACAGATAAAATGCCATTTCAACTTAAAATTTACTTACTTTTCATAGGTATTGTTCTTTTATGCCTGTCTATGTGGGACCAACTTTCTTTTCAGTTTCTTCTAATCTAATCATACTTGGACAGCTGCTTCAAAAGCATTCATCACTCTTCATCACAGTGGTCTCTTGGAGTGACTGGCAATATCTCTTATCAATCTGCATAACAAAAAGGAATTTTTCAAATATAGTGTAAAATCATTTACTGTGAAGTAATTGCAAATTTGATCTAGATAACTCAGTTTTACCCCCCCAAAATATTCTTGTGCCATTTTGACTCAGGTTGATTAGTTTTCCCCTTTTCCTACTTTTTCTTGGTGATATACTCAATATCAAACATGGTATTGATTAGACATAAAATGAAACTATTGTCTTTCCTGAATACAGGGCCCCATTATCCATGAAATGTTCACATTTCAATTAACATTCTTGACATCACATAGTTACATCTTCAATACAAACTATCTTCTAACAAATGATTAGTTCAAAAAAGGCACCATTTTTCGTATCAACCAAAGAGTAACGGGAATAGGCTTAAAATTACACCGAGGAGGCAAATTTGATCTTGGAAAGTATTTATTAGCTATATAGGTAATTGTGATTGGACAAAACCCATCAGGATAAGGGGTAGTATCCTGTGAAAAATCTGCCAGCTTTTATAGAGATTTTAGTGGAGTTCTTTCTAATCCTTCAGTGAACTCACATAATAACTGACCAGAGTCTACTCACTCTTCTAAGTCTAGGAAATCCTCCCTTTCCAACACTGAATGATGATTGACTACTTGAAGGCTTGAATCCACCAATTTTAGGATTATGACCACAAAATTGAGAGAGGATTTTCCTATTCATCAAATGAACGTTCTAAAATTGTTACCAAAATGTACTTATCACTTGTCCATAAACCTGTATAGCCACTTCCTTCTTCAGATTAGGTTTCATATGGAACAAGACATGTGAAATGATACAGTAGATCACAAACATAGTGTAAGATTATGCTCTCAACCATACCACTGGCCCTGAGTCATATACTGTCTGTGGCAAAACTGCTGATAGTTAGGGCATTTTCCTTATTAACGTGGGAAATTGGTGGGTAAAGAAACTGCCTCTACTTACAGAGTCTGCTGCCTTCCCCCCTACTTTTAGTCTTTGAAAACTGCCTAAAACATTGATTTTCTTATCATCATAGTCCCTGTTTGTGTCCAAGATAAGACTTAAATTCAAGTCTTCTTAGCTTTAAATTCAGAGTTTTACCATTATACCACACAACCTCTCCAAGTGAAAGGAGGTAGAAAGATTCATAGAGCTACATAATTTCAGATCTGGAAAATAACTTGAGAGATCATTAATTTACTACTTTCATTTGAAAAAGAGGGTATTAAACAGGGGAGGAATGTAGCCAACATCTCACAGAAGGTTAGGCTGAGTAGAAATTAAAACAATTAAAATATCCCCATCCCTGTAAAAAGAGAAGATTGGATCTATTGGATCCAATCTATGATTGGATATGATATCAGAACTTATAAATAATCTCTAAGCTCCATTATGTAAGATTCCTGACTTAAATTGTTGCAGCTCACTTATGACAGAACTGGGCATAGATTCTAGATCTATACTCAGTTTACCAAATTTTAATTCAGTGCATTCTAAATGTCTTTGCTGAATGAAATTTAGTATTAACATGATGGTTTCCCTGTTTTGTTTTGCTTTTTCCTCAATAAGGCATGCCTAGAGTTTTTCTTCTCCAGTTAGGATGTAAGATCCTTAATAACAGGGGCTTTGTTTGTTTCTACTTGTCTTTGTATTGTGAGCCCTACATATAGTGTCAGGCATATTGCAATACCTTAAAAAATACTTTTTTACCTTGAATTGGTGACTTGATTTAAATACCTTCTCTTATAGGCAAACACATCAGCTATGGTAGTACCTCTGTACCATTAAGACCACAAAATCAAAACATGTTGATGGGGTTTTAGTTAATGAAAAGATTAGTACAGACTATGTTCCCATTTGAAAATGACAACTTTCCAGTCCTGAATGTTTCTAAGAGTATATCAATGACAAGTCCTTCCTCACTGACTAGTAAATTCTAGTTCCCTTCCTGTTCTACCTTAAAACACCCCCCCACACACACATTCGCACATCACCCTCTGTCTTCATAATTCCTGTCCCCAAAGTCCCAAAATATTAGCAGTTAATTGAGAAGTGAGATTAGATACTTGAGCAAATATTTGAAATTAACAAGTCAAATGACTTTCCAAGACAATGAGTTTTTCACACAAAGGAGTAGGTTGCTTTGGTGTCACCCTCTCTGATGAAGCAATGCAAATAGGAGGGGGAGAGGGTCGGCCCGGTAATAATTGATATTTTTTCTCACTTCTCATCTCTCATTCCTCATCCTTCCTTTGTGATCCCTGTCTCTTGATCCATCTCTTGCTATTTTCCCCACCAAAGGAAACCAAAGAAATTAGTTAAAAGGAAGTGTTGTAGATTTAGAAGTGTAGAAGGGCCCACTCTAGTATTCTGGTAGCTGATAGATTGAAAGAAACTGTTTTAGAACCTTCTTGAACAAAAATTAGGAGTGAAAAGTTAACCATTCTCTATTAAAGCATCCTAAGAAAGATGCGACAGAAAGTTTCTGGCACTCTAAGGTTATTTCTCTGCTAATAAAAACAATTAAAATTTTGAAGGAAGTTATATGCCTGTATAAAGCATGGTTTTGTTCATCATTCATTTTCATCCTCACACTTTTCTACAAAAGATGGGACAGATGTAATTATCTTCACTTTGGAAATGAGAGATCAGGCTTGCAAAGTTCAATCAATTTTTCTGACAAGGGAAACAATTAGTGGCAAAGCTAGATCCTTCTTATTCTAATTTCTAATAAGATCTGTTTCAAATCTTACCAGATCTAATCAGATTTAATCAACTATAATTCAAATTATATCTTTCTTTTTCTAAGCTCAACTCTATTTACACTATGTCAGGCTGTCTTTCTTGAAATAAAGGGTTTAAACCTTGACAAGACTGTATAATCCCAATGAGGGTAATCCCTTAACTGCAAGGCATTAATCACTATTACCTTACCTAAGCTAGATAATTTTTTACAAAATAATACTAGTAGTGTATAAATGTAATATTTAAATCCAAAAATGTGCTATGACTTTATATAAATATATAAGTAGAAATGCATTACAAATTTATATGCAATATTAATGTATATATACATCTAGAACATTATTATAATATATTATGTTATAATATATCCAGTTCTATCTTATTCTGTTCTGTTGAATTATAATGTGTATCTGAATAAAAGAAATTACCAAATTTTTAAGGAGGAGCATATAGAACTTGCACTTTATACCAATGCTACATTAAAAAATATCATATTTATTGATTTCAAAATGTTGGAAGTTTTCTATGTATAATTACAATGACTTTATATACAATAAGTGAGGCAGTGCAGAATGGTACACAGAATGCTGGCCTCACTCTCAGGAAGACCTGGATTTAAGTTCTACCTCTAACACATACTTGTTTAGTACACTAGGCAACTAGGACAGCAAGGTACAACAGGTGGCAAGCTACATTAGTGTAGTGAATTTCCATACTAAATGCTCCCTACTGTCATGAAATTATTGGTCTAGACAATAGTACAATTATTTGTATTGGTAGCAGCAATAGTGGTAGCAGCAGCAGCAGCAGCAGCAGCAGCAGCAGCAGCAGTAGTAGTAGTAGTAGTAGCAGTAGTAGTGGTAGTACTAGTAAGAGCAGCAACAGCAGCAGGAGCAGTAGTACCAGTGGGGTAGTGGTGGTAATATCAAATAATGACTAAAGAAATGCCTGGTAATAAAGTATTCCCTGAACCTGATTCTTTCATTCAATCACAGACTTTAAGGTGGAATTTTAAAAGCAAAAACAGAAATAACCCTTTTCATTTTTGTCAACAATCACATCATTTTCTATTTTATTGAAAATTCTGTCTCTGTCTCTATCTCTTCTATCTCCAGCTCTCTGTCTCTCTGTCTCTCTGTCTCTCTCTCTCTGTCTCTGTCTCTCTGTCTCTCTCTCTCTCTCTGTCTCTGTCTCTCTCTCTCTCTCTCTCAGTCTCTCTCTATCTCTAATTCTTCCTTTTGACAATTTACATAGATATAAAGAGATTTATCATAGAAATATAAACAAATTTAAATTTTAAACAGACTTTTTTTTCCTTCCCAGCACTTCAGGAAATTTTTTTTTTCATCTTATAAGAAAGGAAGCATTATTTCTCATTTGTTAGCAAACTTACACTTTCCTGCTGGAAGGGAATAACTGGAAGACTCTTTTATTCTAGAAAACCTTCCATGCTCCATAATCTGTGTATTCATTGGTCTACAGGTAGGAATCGGACAGGGATCCAGTTATGACTGATTAGCCCTTTTCTAAAGGTGAGCTAGAGATAGCCCTGGGAAATTCTGTTGTCTTAGCCCCTAGAGGAGCAATTAAACTATGACTTCACTTGGACTATGTTGACACTATGCCACTGTAATTCCATTTAAAAAAAATGCAAGTGCCAAGTACTTAGGTTTTCAATATATTAAGAACAAAATGTGACTGATGTCTGGGGGTGTATTTCTCCCCTAGTGAATTAATAAAATGAATTGACCATAATATGATGTTGGAGTCTTAAACAGACAAGTCTCTAAGATGTACCAGCAGAACTAACATATATTATGAGTTTGTAATACCTGAGAAATAAAACAAAAACATGATTGAATATAACAGCAACAATAAAAACCAGAATCTACGGATTCCCTAAAAAAACTAATAGGCCCCCAAAAGCTTACAAGTGGGGCTTTAAAAACTTCTACAAAGCTCCATGCTACAAATGCAAACCTCAAACCTTCTTTGAAAATTTAAGAAATCTGTTCTGAAAGTGGAGCATCAGTAGAGATAGAAATGTTGCCTAGAAATACCTGAATATAATTTCAAATTGTAAGTGCTCAAGAACAAAACTTTTAATAGATATTTCCAGATCAAGTATTGAAATCTCCAAAATATTTGAAAGAAAAGTTTCAAAACATGGAGATGGGACCCATAAGAGATTAAAACCACGTGACATAAGGGTTATGTGAATGTCATCTATATCATCCTATCAACTCATTGAAAAAAACTTTTTCTTACCTCTTTCATGAGAGATCATTTGCCCCATTCCATTTCTACCTTTCTCCTCCCAACATATTTCTCTCTCACATTATAATCTTATTTTTTAGATATGATCCCTTCCTATACAGTGAATCCCAAGAGAATCATATGTTCTAATAGTATTATTCAATTACAAAAGGCATTCACTGTATCTGCTTGCACCAACGTCTATAACATATTAAATATGAAAGAAGAATAAGAACCTATTGCCTTGAACATTTCTATCTACATTCCATTAAGAGAGCTAACAACTCCCCTTGACCCAGCAATATCAGTACTAGGACTGCATCCCCAAGAGATCATAAAAAGGGAAAGGGTCCCACACGTATAAAAATATTTATAGCAGCACTGTTTTTATAGCTGCCAAAAACTGGAAGTGAAGGGGATGCCCATCAATTGGAGAATGGCTAAATAAATTATGGTATATGAATGTAATGGAGTACTATTGTGCCATAAGAAATGATGAACAAGAAGACTTCAGAGAAGCCTGGAAGGACTTATATGATCTGATGCTGAGTGAAAGGAGCAGAACCAGGAGAACTTTGTGCACAGCAACAACCACAGTGTGCGAGAGTTTTTTCTGGTAAACTTGGAACTTCGTAATAATGCAAGAACTTATCATAAAAAAAAAAAATCCCAATGGTGGTTTTCTAGGGCAAAAGGCCTTCCACACTCAGAGAAAGAAATATGGAAGTCATTCACAGAATGTAGCAGATCATGTTTGTGTGTGTGTGTGTTTTTGTGTATTATGTTTTGATTTGTTATGATTTCTTCCATTTATTTTAGTTCGACGACATAGCATGACTATAGTGAAAACATACTCAATTGGAAAGTATATGTAGAACCTATACAGAATTGTATGCTGTTGTGGAAAAGTGGGAGGTAGGTGTAGGGGGGATAAATCTTAATTTTATGGTAGTGATTGTAGAACATTAAAAAATAATGATAAAATTAAATTAAATTAAAAAAATAAACTACTTTCACATATATAAAAAAAGATAGCAACTTTCGATTAGATAAAAGCCTTATGTTTTCCTTATATTTTGTTTAGTCATTTTCAGTGGCATTCAATTCTTTCTGACCCCTTTTGGGATTTTCTTGGCAAAGATAACAGAGGAATTTGACATTTTCTTCTCTGGATTGTTTTCTAGATGAAGGACGAGCCAAAGAAAGTTAAAAAATTTACTCATGGTCATACAGCTATTGAGTGTCTTAGGCCTGAATTTGAACTTATGAAGATGAGTATTCCTGATTCCAAGTCCAGTGCTCTATCCACTTTGCCATCTAGCTGCTTAAACCTGATATATGTGTAGCAAAATTAAAATGCATCAGCAATATGTGGATAACGCAATGAGATGGTTAGAGTAGAATGCTCTCTTCTCCCCAGTGGTGTCTGAATTTTAATGATACTATAGACAATGAACACACAAGATACCAAAGTAAGCAGGAAACTTACAATCTCAAAGAAGGCATCTGCCAAGACAGTAGTTGCATTATTTATACAGGAAGAAAAGCATGAGATCAATAAGAGTGTAAGGGCAGGGAATTTTACAGAAGATTAGCAATAGCATTGGGGTCATAATGGGAAAGTTTCATTATCAGAAGAGCACTTACTGAATAAATAAAGGCACAAATGTAAAATCTTTGACACTAAGAAAATATAGAGGATTTTTAGTAATCATGCTTTTTCATGTCTGAGAAAAGAAGCACTTCCAATGATGCGGACTATGTGAAGAAGTAGAGAAGGATCGTATATGCTTGACTTTAAAGCACAACTGTGCCTGTGTGTGTGGATGCTGGGGTGTCTTTGTTGCAAATGAAGTTTATTGTCTTTATCGAGACATTGTGTGTCCACAAACAATAACAAAACAAAAATCTCAGTCACCTATTTGCTAAGTGATCCTGGGAAAATCATATTTTCTCAAACTCGTTTTTAAATTCTTTGAAAAGAAGAAAACATTTATTTCATCAATCTCATGGGACTGTCAGAAGTGTCATATGAGAAAAATCATTCTAATCGGCAATCCTTTTTTTCTGAGGTCAAGTAACCTTGCAATGAAAGTAATAGGTCCCATTTTATCAGTGGAAAAATGAGGCAGAGAGATGGTCAGTAGCATGCATTAAGCTACCCAGTAATTGTGTTATAAAGCTTGGAATCTTTTACAATGTTATATCTCCATATTCAGAAAAATTTCCACTCTCCCAGGTTCTCTACTTTAAAATATGAAAATGACTTTTTATTTTTCTTTCTTTTCTTTTTTGTATTTAAAGTTTTCAACATTCATTTCCACAAAATTTTGAGTTCCAATTATTTCCCCATCTCTCTCCTTCTCCCATCCCAAAACTCCTTGCATTTTGATTACCCCTTCCACCAATGTGCCCTCCCTCCTAACACCCCGTCCTTCCCTTTTCCCCATCTTCTTTTTTGGCCTGTAGGGCAAGATAAATTTCTATGTCCCATTACCGGTATTTATTGTTTCCCAGTTGTATGCAAAAACAATTCTCAATATTTGTTCCTAAAACTTTGTGTTCCAAATTCTCTTCCTTCCTCCCTCCCCAGCCATTCTCACTGAGAAGGCTAACAATTGAATGTACACTGTATATGTGTGGTCTTGTAAATGACTTCTATAATAGTCATATTGTGTAAGACTAGCCAAATTTCCTTCCATCCTATCCTGCCCCCCATTTCTTCTTTTCTCTCTTTTGACCATGTCCCAAGAGTGTTTGCTTCTAATTGTTCCCTTCTCCCATATGCCCTCCCTTCCATCATCCCCTCTATCGTGATTATACCCTTCTCCCCTACTTTCCAGTAACGTAAGATACATTTTTATACCAAATTGAGTGTGCATGTTATTCCTTCCTTGAGGCAAATGTGATGAGAGTAAGATTCACTTTTTCCCTCTCACCTCCCCACTTTTCGCCTTCTTTGAAAAAAACTTTTTCTTACCTCTTTCATGAGAGATCATTTGGCCCATTCCATTTCTACCTTTCTCCTCCCAACATATTCCTCTCTCACACTGTAATCTTATTTTTTAGGTATGATCCCTTCCTATTTAACTCACCCTGTGTTCTCTGTCTCTAATTCTCTCTCTTTCTGTATATACATATATATATACACATAAATGTGTATGTGTATATATATGTATATGTGCACACATATATACATACATACATCTATATGTATATGTATGTGTCATCTATATGTATATGTGTGAATAATCCCTCCAAATACCCAGATACTGAGAAAGGCTTCAAGAGTTGCAAATATTATCTTTTCATATAGAAATATAAACATTTCAACTTTAGTAAATCCCTCATGATTTCTCTTTCCTGTTTATCTTTTCATGCTTCTCTTGATTCTTGTGTGTGAAAGTCAAATTTTCTTTTCAGCTCTGGTCTTTTCATCAAGAGTACTTGCAAGTCCTCTATTTCACTGAATGACCATTTTTTCCCTTGAAGTATTATACTCATTTTTGCTGGGTAGGTGATTCCTGGTTTTAATCCTAGTTCCTTTGACTTCTGGATTATCATATGCCATGCCCTTCGATCCCTTAACGTAGAAGTTGCTAAATCTTGTTTTTATCCTGATTATATTTTTACAATACTTGATTTTTTTTCTTTCTATCTGCTTGCAATATTTTCTCCTTGACCTGGAAACTCTGGAATTTCGTAAAATATTTCTAGGAGTTTCTGTTTTTGGATCTCTTTCAGGAGGACATCAGTGGATTCTTTCAATATTTATTTTGCCGTCTGGTTCTAGAACATCAGGGTAGTTTTCCTTGATAATTTCATGAAAGATGCTGCCTAGACTTTTTTTGAGATCATGACTTTCAGGTAGTACCATAATTTTGAAGTTGTCTCTCCTGGATCTATTTGCCAGGTCAGTTGTTTTTCCAATGAGATATTTCACATTATCTTCTATTTTTTCATTCTTTTGGCTTCATTTTGTAATTTCTTGGTTTCTCATAAAGACATTAGCTTTCATCTGTTCCATTCTAACTTTTAAAGAATTACTTTCTTCAGTGAGCTTTTGAACATCCTTTTGCATTTGGCTAATTCTGCTTTTTAAAGTATTCTTCTCCTCGTTGGCTTTTTGGACCTCTTTTGACAATTGAGTTAGCCTATTTTTAAAATTGTTATTTCATCAGCAATTTTTGGGACTCCTTTAGCAAGCTGTTGACTCGCTTTTCATTATTTTATTGCATCACTTTTATTTCTCTTCTCAATCTTTCCTCCACCTCTCTTTCTTGATTTTGAAAATCCTTTTTAAGCTCTTCCATGACCTGAGGCCAATGCATATTTGTTTTGGATGTTTAGAAAGCAGGATCCTTGACTTTTATGTCTTCCCCTGATAGTAAGTATTGTTCTTCCTCATCTGAAAGAGTGAGAGGAAATACCTGTTCACCAAGAAAGTAACCTTCTAAAGTTTAATTTATTCCCCTTTTTGGACATTTTCCCAACCAGTTACTTGACTTTTGAGTCCTTTTTCAAGAGTAGAGTATACTCTGGGGACCTGTAATTTCTCAGTTCCTCCAAGGTGGCACAGTCAAGGGAGAGGAGTTTACTCCCTGGTGGAGCACTGGGCTAACATTTAGATCAGCTGCTCAATTCTCCCAGGGCCTTTATCTAACAATGAAGGCTGGTTGCTGTGTACTGCAGCCAACCTCCACCACTGCTGCTGCTACCCACTGCTGCTGATTCTGCCACCCGCAGCCACCACTGCTTCTTCTGGGGGCCAGAAGTAGATGATGATTCTCCTACATTGTCACTGAGGTGAAAAAGCCCTCTCACAGACCTTTGAAGTGTCTTTGTTGCCTATGGATTGAGGGATCTGACAACCACTGCTGCTGCTGGCTATTCCACCCCTGCTGCTGGAGATTTCACCCTGTAGGCCTGATCTGATCCTGCTTCTCCCAGTGGTGCCTGGCACAGGCTGGGTTGTGCTGTGCTCAGTGTCTGGTGTGACAGACCTCTTCCTTACCAGTCGTCCTGGACTGAAAATCTCCTCCACTCCATCATTCTGTGGTTTTAGCTCCTCTAGAATTTGTTGAGAGTCATTCTTTACAGATATTTTATGGGTTGTGGGGGACGAGCCATAGTATGTGCATCTTTCTACTCCACCATCTTGCCTCTGCCCCCAATATGAAAATGTTTTAAAATACTATACATTTTGTTCCTTCTTTCTGCAGATTCTTACTATTTTTAATTATTATTATCTTTTCTCACTTTACAAAATAATCCTTTCGTAGTTGGCATGGGACAGATTAAGTAAATGGATTGAAGTGGTGCTTTTTATTTGGTTAGCTTAGCCTACCTTTGAGCAATTAATATTTCCTCAATTAATTTCTGTGAAAAATATTTTGGAGTTTTATTGATAAATTCAGTTGGAAGGGCTGCAGGAGAAGTTCGAGTTTCATTTTTGTCAAATACAATCACAAATATTTTCCTTTTGTAATTTGAAAAGAAATTTCGTTTTCTATCTTTCCCTGTTGGAGTTTGTTGCCAACATACATAAATGCTGATGACTTATGTAAATTCATTTTTCCAAACCAATAAATATTGATTCAGTGCTTACTATTAACCTGAAAATGTGCTAAGCAGTGGAGATATAATTAATAACAAAGCTACACTTAAGGAAATTACAAATAATGGGAAGGGACAACACAAAAGCAGATGTAAAAAGTCTAGGAGAGATATTGAAGGGTACCAAGCAGAAGGATATCTTTTTCTATGCAGATCAAAACCAAATAGAACAGCTAATGAAAAGTGGAGTGTACTTTCTGCCCTCTACAAAGGATAGTAATGGGAAGGGTTTGGTTTTACATCGTTCTGTCCTCCAGTCAGAGAGGAGAGGATGCTGAATATGTGTTGTTCTTCAACACGTGATTTAGCTGTCTGCCAATGAGATTCTTAGTGATGCAGTTATCCCAGGAGGAAGATCTAGTTCCATGGAGTTCAAAAACAGGCAGAATAGCAGTTGCTAAGTGAAATGTAAGCCTGAAAACTTCATTGAAGTTGTCAATTGTTTCAATTATTTTATAGTTCAGGATTTTCTAAGTAAATGTTTATATCACTTGAAAAAAGCAATCATTTTGTTTCTGCTTACCTGAGCTTATTCTGTTAATTAAAGTTTAATTGACATTCTTTATCTTTAAATTATAATTACAGGTTTTGTCCACTCTAGGAGAACTTGCTTTTAACAGAGTTAAGAAGGGAAATGTAAATCAAAACAGTTCTGAGGTACCACATCACACCTGTCAGATTTCCAAGATGACAAAAGAGGATAATGATAAATGTTGGAGAATATGTGGGAAAACTGGAACATTAATTCAATGTTGGTGGAATTGTGAAAAGATCCAACCATTCTGGAGAGTAATTTGGAAGTGTGTTCACGGGTCTATAAAAATGTGGACACACTTTGATCCAGCAATGCTACTTCTAGACCTGTAACTCTAAGAGATCATAAAAATAGATAAAAGACCCATATGTACAAAAATATTTACAGCAAGACTTTTTGTGGTGGCTAAGAACTGAAAAGTGAGGGGCTGTCCATAAACTGGGGAATTGCTGAGGAAACCACAAGTGTATGAATGCAATGGAATACTATTAGGCTACAAGAAATGATGAACAGATGGATTTCAGAAAAACCTGGAATAGTGTATATGAAGTAATGCTTAGTGAAGCGAGCAGAACCAGGAGAATATTGTATACAGTAAAATTCACAGTATGCAATGACTGACTTTGATAGACTTAGCCCTTCTCAGTAGTCCGGCTTGAAACATTTCCAAAGGACTCATGATGGGAAATGCCATCCATATCCAGAGATGGAAATGTGGAGTCTGAATGCAGAGGGAAGCAGACTATTTTCTTTTTTGTTGCTGTTGTCCTTTGTTTCTTTCTCATGGTTCCTCCACTTCATTCTAAGTTTTTGAAACAACATGATTAATGTGAAAATATACTTACTAGGAATGTATATGTAGAGACTATGTCAGATTACTTGCCATTTTAGGGAGAGGAGAAAGGAAGGAGGGGAAGAAAATCTAAAACTTGTGGAAGTGAATGCTGAAAGGTAAAAATAAAAAAAAGGAAGTTCATTATTAAATTATTTATTATTTATTAAAGTACTGGTTCAGTCTCTAAGACTTAAGAGCAAGGAGTAATTCATTTTCTGCCAAATGAACCCAAACACTTGGCTATGGAACTTGCTCTCTCTGAATTTCCATGTCTTCATTTGTATGGATGTGATTGTACCGATCAGAACCCAGGGTCTGTTCCAATTCTTGTATTACTGGATTCTACACTAAGTATGTTGTATCTCTATGCTATTAAGGACTCAAATGAAAAATAATTACTGAGCAATATTAGAAAAAGTCTCATTTCGTCTTTGAATTCAGTCATGATTTTTTATACCTCAAATGGTTACTGCAGGCACAGTAGCTCACAGCAGTCTTTGAATATTGAAAGGCTATCAAAAATAAGGATGGTTAGATTTTTTTCTATTTGGTACCCAGAGAACAAAGTGATGAGAGGAAAGTTTTCTAGAGATATGTTTAAGTTAGTTATAAGTAAAATTTTCTTCACAATTATACTTGACCAGAAATGTGCCACACTTCCTCCAGATATCTCCCTAATGGTTTTTTAACCAGACACCTGCAATGGTAATTTCATTGAGAAGATCTTTCCCATTGGTTAATATGCTGATGTGACCTTCCTGGGTCACATGGAAGTCTGAATCACAGGGAACTTGTGGTTTGGCGAATGGATGGTACAGGAAGAGCAGAATAGGAAGAGGCAGAGCTAGAGTAGAACTGAGAGGAAGTTAGTTATGAGACCAATCAGAGCTAGGAAGGATTCAAGCAATCAGGCAGCTGACTAGCAGGAGGGAAAGAGCTTTTTTGTGATTTGTTTAGTGAAACTGATTTGGGGGAAGCCTAGAAGGCGGAAGATTTAAGGATGGTGTTGTCTTTTGCATTGTTACTGTGTATAGATTATGATGACTTTGGCTTTCTGGTGTCTGAATAAATGTTTTGATTCTCTCTTCTGTGTGGAGAGTCTGCTGTACTTCATGACTCAGAGTTTCATTGTAGATTCTGTGAACATCATGTTGGCACTATGACAACCAAGTTGTTTTATTTATTTTTAATTGTAATTGAATTATTTTACTTGTTTTCAGTGTTCAACAATGACTTCCATACATCTTAGATTTTTTTTCATTCCCCCCTCTTAGTCCCCCCTCCCTCCCTGTTTCCTCCCTGAGATGGCATGCAATCTTATATAGGTTCTACATATACATTCCTATTAAATGTATGTTACATAGAATAATTAGAATGAATAGGAGAAACCAAAAGCAAAATGAAATATAAAATAATACAAAAGAAAATGGTCTGTTTCTGTCTGCAATCCAACTCCATAGCTGTTTCTTTGAATGAGGAAGGTGTTTTGCTTCAAGACTCCATCAGAAATTTTTTAAGTCCATGCATTTCAATGAAGTACAAAGTCTACTAGAAAATTTCCTTGAACACTGTGGTTGTTGTTGTGTACAAAGTTCTCCTGCTTCTTCTCCTTGCACTCACCATAAGTTCATATAAGTCTTTCCAGGCTTCCCTGAAGTCTTCCTGCTCATCTTTTCACAGAGCAAAACAGTATTCCATTACATTTGTAAACGACAGTTTATTCAGCCATTCTCCAATTGAGGGGCGTCTCCTTGATTTCCAGGTTTTGCCCACCACAAAGAGAGCTGCTATAAATATTTTTGTACATGTGGGACCCTTTCCCATTTCTATGATCTCTTTGGTATAGACTCTCAGAAGCGATATTACTTGGTCAAAGGGTATGCACATTTTTGTAGCAGTTTGGATATTTTTCCAAATTGGTCTCCAGAATGTTTGAATCAGCTCACAGCTCCACCAACAACGAATTAGTATTCCAACTGTCCTACATCTTTTCCAAGATTTATCATCTTTTTGTTCTGTCATGGTAGTCAATCTGGTAGGTGTGATATGGTACCTCAGAGTAGTTTTGATTGGCATCTCTCTCTTCAATAGTGATTTAAAGCATTTTTTCATATGATTAGAGATAGCTTTAGTTTCTTCCTCTTAAAATTTCCTGTTTATATCCTTTGACTATTTATCAATTGGGGAATGACATGTCTTCTCATACCTTTGACTGAGTTTGCTATATATTTCAGAAATGAGGCCTTTATCACAGACACTAGTTACAAAAATTCTTTCCAAGTTTTTTGCTTCTCTCCTAATCTTGCTGCTTTGGGTTTGTTTCTGCAGAACTTTTTCAATTTAATGTAATCAAAATTATCCATTTTATACTTCATAATGTTCTCTATCTCTTGTTGGGACATAAATTTCACCATTCTCCATAAATCTGACAAATACACTATTTCTTGTTCCCCTAATTTTTTTATAGTATCAATCTTCATACCTTGATCATGTATCCATTTGTATTGTATTCTTGTGAATGGTGTCAAGCATTGGTCTATGCTCTATTTCCAGCACACTGTTAGCCAGTTTTCCCAGCAAGTTTTGACAAACAGTGAATTCTTATCCCAGAAACTGGAATCATTGGGTTTATCAAACAATAGATTGCTGTATTCTTTGACTGCTGTGTCTCAGGTACCTAACATATTCCCTACCCTAACAGAGGTCTACCCCTCTGTTTCTTAGCCAGTACCAAGTAGTTTTGATGGTTACTGCTTCATAATGCAATATGAGTTCTGATATGGCTAGGCCACCTTCACTAGTGTTTCTTTTCATTAGTTACCTTGTTATTCTGGACCTTTTCTTCTTCCAGATGAATTTTGATATTATTTTTTCTAACTCTAGAAAATAATTATCTGATAGTTTTATTGATGTGACACTAAATAAGTAAATTAATGAGGGAGAATTATTATTTTTGTTATATTAGCCTGGGCTACCCACGAGCAACTGATGTTTCCCCTTTTAACTTATACCTGACTTTATTTGTGAGAATAGTGTTTTGTAGTTGTGTCCATATAGTCCCTGGGTTTGTTTTGGCAGGGAGATTCCCAGATATTTTAAAATGTTTACCACAGCTTTGAAAGGGATTTATCTTGCTATCGCTTGCTGTTGGGTTTTATAAGTAATATATAGAAATGCAGAGAATTTGTGGGGGTTTATTTTGTAACCTGCTACTTTGTCAAAATTGTTTATTATTTCAAGTAGTTTTTCACTTGATTCTCTGAGATTGTTTAAGTATATCACCGTAACATCTGCAAAGAGTGATAACTTAGTTTTTTCTTTGCCTGTTCTAATTCCTGCAATTTCTTTTTCTTTTCTTATTGCTACAGTTAGCATTTCTTTTAACATATTGAATAACAGTGGTGATAATGGATATCCTTGTTTCACTCCTGATATTATTGGAAATGTATCTAGCTTATCCCCATTGCATAAAATGTTTGCTGATGATTTTAGGTAGATATCACTTATTATTTTATGGAAAGTTCCATTTATTCCAGTGCTTTCCAGTGTTTTCAATAGGAAGGGGTATTGTATTTTGTCAAAGGCTTTTTCTGCATCTATTGAGATAATCATGTGGTTTCTGTTAGTTTTGTTGTTGATATGATCAATAATGCTAATAGTTTTTCCAATATTGAACCAGTTCTGCATTTCTAGTGTAAATAATACCTGATCACAATGTATTATTCTAATGGTTAATTGCTGTATTCTTTTTGCTAATACTTTATTTAAATTTTTTGCACCTATTCTCATTAAATAAATTTATCTGTTATTATCTATCTCTGTTTTGGCTCTTCCTGGTTTAGGTATCAGAACCATATTTGCATCCTAAAAAGAATTTGGTAGGACTTCTTCAGGAATTTTCCCAAATAGTCTACATAGTATTAGAATAAACTGTTGTTTAAATGTTTGATAGAATTCACTTGTAAATTCATCTGGTCCTGGAGATTTTTTCCTAGGGAGCTCATTGATGGCTTCTTCAATTTCCTTTTCTGTGATGTAGTTATTTAGGTACTCAACTTCCTCTTCTATTAGTCTGGGCAATTTATATTTTTTAAAATATCATCCAGAATATTCTAGAGCAGCACAAGCAACAGAACATTGGAGTGAAGGAAATTTCCAGCCCAGGGTGACCTGAAAGGCCAACGGGAAAGGTCTGTCACACCAGACGCAGAGTGGAGAGTAGTCCAGACTTGGCCACATGATACCAGGAGGAGCAGGATGACAGAAGGCCTGAGGTGCAGAATCCCCAGCAGCAGGGGAGGTTCACAGGTCCCTCAATCCACAGGCAACAAAGGCAACTTCAGAGGTCAGTGAGAGGGTTTTTGCAACTGGGAAAGAAAGGAGCAGGGTCCACCCCCTAGCTGCAGTCCCAGGTGGTGGTACCAGAGGCAGCACCCAGCATCTTTTGTTGGAGTCCTCAGTTTAAAACCCCTGAAGGAATGGAGCAGCTGACCAGAACCTCAGTCTGGAGTGCTGACATGGTAGAACTGGAGGTGGTTGTGGAGAAGGAATTCTACTACTCACAGATTCTAGGCAGAAAAGTGACTGGTTGCTCAGAGAGTAGTGTGCAAGCTTGATTGTGCCACCTTGGGGGAACTGAGATCACACAGGTTCCCCTAGTATTCCCTAGTCTTGACAAAGAACCCCAAAGTCAAGTCGTTTGTTGGGAAAATGCCCCCAAAAGGGAAAGAAATAAGACTATAGAAGGCTACTTTCTTGGCGAACTAGTATTTTCTCTCACCCCTTCAGATGAGGAAGAACAATGCTAACCATCAGAGGAAGATATAAAAGTCAAAGTTTCTGGATCCCAAACATCAAAAATAAATATGCAATTGGTTCAGGCCAGGGAGGAGCTCAAAAAGGATTTTGAAAATCAAGAAAGCTAGGTAGAGGACAAATTGGGAAGAGAAATGATTTTGATGCAAGAAAATCATGAAAAACGAGTCAACAGCTGGCTAAAGTAGACCCAAAGAAATGCTGAAGAAAATAACACCTTTAAAAATAGGCTAACTCAATTGGCAAAGCAGGGGCAAAAAGCCAATGAAGAGAAGAATGTTCTAAAAAGCAGAATTAGCCAAATGGAAAAGGAAGTTCAAATGCCCACTGAAGAATATAGTTTTTTAAAAATTAGAGTGGAAAAGATGGAAGCTAATGAATTTACGAGAAACCAAGAAATTATAAAATAAAAAAAGAATGATAAAATGGAAAATAATGTGAAATATCTCATTACAAAAACTACTGACCTGGAAAATAGACCCAGGAGAGACAATTTCAGGGACTACCTGAAATTCATGATTGAAGAAAGAACGTAGACATCATCTTTCATGAAATTATCAAGGAAAACTGTCCTGATATTCTAGAACCAGAGGGCAAAATTAATATTAAAAGAATCCTCCAATCACATCTTGAAAGAGATCCAAAAAGAGAAACTCTAAAGATTGTATCCCAATTCCACAGTTTCCATTTCAAGGAGAAAATATTGCCAGAAGCTAGAAAGAAACAATTTGAATATTGTGCAAATACAATCAAGATAACACAAGATCTAGTATCTTCTACACCAAGGGTTTGAAGGGCATGGAATATGGTATTCTAAAAGTGAACGAAACTAGGATTAAAACCAAGAATCACCTACCCAGCAAACCTGAGTCAACACTTCAGGGGAAATAAGGTCGTTCAATGAAATACAGGACTTTCGAGTACTCTTGATGAAAAGATCGTGGCTGAGAAGAATATTTGATCTTCACACAGAAGAATCAAGAGAAGCATGAAAACGTACACAGGAAAGAGAAATCATAACGGACTTACTAAAGTTGAACTGTTTACATTCCTACATGGAAAGAAAATATTTGTAACTCTTGAAACTTTTCTCAGTATATGGGTAGTTGGTGGGATTATACACACACACACACACACACACACATATATATATGTATATATATACATATATATGCATAAACAGAGAGAGAGACAGACACAAAGAGCACAGGGTGAGTTGAATAGGAAGGGATGATATCTCAGAAAATAAATTTAAGGGATGAAAGAGGAATATATTGGGAGGGGAAAGGGAGAAGTGGAATGGGGCAAATTATCTCTCACAAAAGAGGAAAGAAAAAGTTTTTTCAATCTAGGTGAAAAGGGGGAAGGTAAAAGGAAAAAGTGAAGCTTACTCTTATCACATTTGCCTCAAGGAAGGAATAACATGTGTACTCAATTTCATATCAAAACCTATGTAACACTACAGGAAAGTAGGGGAGAAGGGGATAAGCAGAATGGGGGGATGATGGATGGGAAGCCAAATAGGAGGAGGGTACAATTAGAAGTAAACACACTTGGGGAGGAACAAGGTCAAAATAGAGAATAGAAGAAATGGGGGGCAGGATAGGATGGAGGGAAACATAGTTAGTCCCACACAACATGACTGTCATGGAAGACATTTGCAAAATTACACATATATGGCCTATATTGAAATGCTTGCCCTCTCAGTGGGGATGGGTGGGGAGGGATAAAGAAAGAGAAGCTGAAATTCATACTTTCAGGAACAAATATTGATAATTGTTTTTGAATACAACTGAGAAACAAGAAATATAGATAATGAGGTATAGAAATTTATCTTGCCCTACAGGACAATAGAAAGATGGGGAAAAAGGAAGGGTTGCGTGTTAGAAGGGAGGCCAGATTGGTGGAAGGGGTAATCAGATTGCTGACGTTTTGGGGTGGGGGAGGGGAGAGAAAATTTGGACTCAAAATATTGTGAAAATGAATGCTGAAAACTTAAATAAATGAATGACGGAATAAATAAATAAATGAATAAAACAATCATCCATCTCATTTAGATTTTAGAATTTATGGACATACAGTTGGGTAAAATAATTTCTAATTATTATTTTAATTTCTTCCTCATTATAGGCAAGTTCACCCTTTTCATTTTTGATACTGGTAATTTGGTTTTGTTCTTTTTTAAAATCAAATTGACCAATGGTTTATCAATTTTATTGAGTTTTACTAAAAATCAACTCAATTTTATTTATTACCTCATTATTTTTCCTGGATTTCAATTTTGTTAATCTCTCCCTTGGTTTTTTGCATTTCTAATTTGGTATTTACTTGGTGATTTTCAATGTTTTGGTTTTTTTTTAGCTTTTTCAGCTGCATGCTCAATGTATTGATCTCCTCTTTCTCTACTTTATTCATGTAGGCATTCAAAGAAATAAAACTTCCCCTTAGAACTGCTTTTGCAGTATCCCATAAGATTTGGTAGATTGTGTTATTATTGTCACTATCTTGGATGAAGTTGCTGATTGTTTCTGTAATTTGTTGTTTAACCCACTCATTCTTTATGATTAGATTGTTTAGTTTCCAATTAGTTTTTGGCTAATTTTTCCTTGGCCTTTGAATACATATAAGTTTTATTGCATTATAATCTGAGAAGGGTGCATTTACCATCTCTACCTTTCTGCTCTGAATTCTGAGGTGTTTATGGCCTAGTACATGGTCAATTTTTATATATGTGCCATGTACCACTGAGAAAAAGGTATATTCCTTTCTATCCAAATTCACTTTTCTTTGGAGATCTATCATATCTACCTTATCCAGAATTCTATTTACCTCCTTAACACTGTTCATATTTATTTTGAGGTTAGAGTTATCAAGTTCAGAGAGTGGAAGGTTGAGGCCCCCACTAGTATAGTTTTGCTGTCTCTTTCTTCCAGTAACTCCCTTAACTTCTCCTCTAAGAATTTGGATACTATACCTCTTGGACCATATATGTTTAGTAATGAAATTGCTTCATTGTCTATGGTCCCTTTTAGCAGGATATAGTTTCCTTCCTTATCTCTTTTGGTTAGATCTATTACTGCTTTCGCTTTTGTCTGAGATTAGGATTGCTACTCTTGATTTTTTTATATCAGCTGAAGCACAAGAAATTCTGCTCCAACCTTTTACCTTTATACTATGTGTATCTCCACTTTTCAAATGTGTTTCTTGTAAGCAACATAGTGTAGGATTATGGTTTTTAATCCATTCTACTATCTGTCTTGGTTTATAGGAGAGTTCATCCCATTCACATTCATGATTAATATCTATATCTTTCCCTCCATCCCCATTCCCCTTGTTTATATTTTTAGTTCTCCTTTCTCCCTTCCTTTCCCCGACAGAGTTTTAATTTTTGACCATCACTTCCCTCAGTCTTCCCTCCCTTCTTTCAGCCCCCCTCCCTTTTAATCTCCCTTTCCCTCACTAATTCTTCCCTTGCTTTTAGCCTCCCCTCACTTATCTTTCCCCCTTTCCCTCCTACTTCTTATAGAGCTAATTGTATTTCTTTGCTTAACTGAGTTGCTTGCACCCTCCTTGAATGAAATCAGATGAGAATACCTCTCAATCAATGCTCCCCTCTCTTTCCCTCTATTGTAATACATTTTTGTGCCTCTTCCTGTGATGGAATTTATTTTTTTTTGCCTCCTCCTTTTCACATCTCCCATTACAATCACTTCCCACCTTTAAATCACATTTATTATCACCACATCATTTAATTTGCACCCACTACCTCTATCTATGTATATCCTTATTACATTTCATAATAAATATAAAATTCTCATGATTAACAAGTATGACCTTTTCTTACAAGTACGCAAACAACTTGCCCATATTGTGTAACTAGTATGTTTTTCTACCTGTTTATCTTTTTGTCTTTTGTGAGACCTGCATTTTAAGATCGAATTTTCTAATGAGTTCTGTACTTTTCACTATGAAAGTCTGGAAATCCTTTATTTCATTGAATGTCCATCTCCTTGCCTAATACATTATGCTCAGCTTTGCTGAGTTATTTATCCCTGGTTGTAGTCCCAGCTCCTTTGCCTTATGCGATATCATATACCAGTCCCTTCGATCTTTTAATGTAGAAGTGAAAGGTCCTGTGTGATCCTGACTGTAGCTGTTCGATATTTCAATTGTTTCTTTCTGGCTACCTGCAGTATTTTCTCCTTTACTGGATAGTTCTGGAATTTGACAACAATATTCTTTGGTGTTTTCAGTTTTGGGTCCCTTTCAGGAGGTGAACAGTGAATTCTGTCAATGACTGTTCTGCCTTCTGGGTCTTGAAATTCTGGGCAATTTTCCTGATTTCTTGAATAATATTTTCCAGGCTTCTTTTTTCATCATGGCTTTCTGGTAGACCATCACCCTTAGATTTTTCCCTCCTGGATCTCTTTTCCAGGTCAGTTGTTTTTCCAGTTAGATATTTTACATTTTCTTCTAACTTTTCTTTCTTTAGACTCTGCATGATTATTCTTGATGTCTTATGGAGTCATTATCTTCTATTTATTTGACACTATTTTTTATCCAATTATTTCTCCAGTTAACTTTTGCATCTCATCTTCAATCTGTCCAATTTTTCCTTTTTAGGAGTTATTTTTTCCAGTCAGGTTTTGTACTTCCTTTTCCATTTGTCTATTTTTCCTTTGAAATTCTTCTGTGCTTTTTTTTCTTCACATTTTTAAAGTCATTGGTCAGATCTCTTCTATTTTTCTACTTTGGCTTTTAAAATCCTTTCTGAGCCCTTCCAAGAAGGCTCTTTGTGCTTGCAACCAGGTCATATACCCTTCTGAAGTTTCAGATGGAAGTATAGTTTCAATGCTGACCTCTTCGACATTTGTGTTTTGGTTCTTATCTCCATAGAAAGATTCTATGGTCTTTTCTTTTCTACTTTGCTTCTTACTCATGATAATAACCATTTTTCCTGGCTTTTAAAGTAGTTCTCTGTGTCTATGACACAGGGAGCTCTGTCCCACATTTCTTGTGCCTAAAACTTGAGACTTTGTGCGTTGTGGCCTC
The DNA here is from genome assembly GCF_028372415.1 of Notamacropus eugenii. NCBI lineage: Eukaryota > Metazoa > Chordata > Mammalia > Diprotodontia > Macropodidae > Notamacropus > Notamacropus eugenii. Next base: position 247,298,920 of record NC_092872.1, on the reverse strand, counting down.
TGATTCTTTCAGCTAGAAGCTAAAATGCTTCAGCTTACCTGGTGCTGAGGTGATTGGTGTTGGAAAGCAGAGGCCAGGTGAGATCTTTCTGGGTTTCCCCACAGTTACCCTGGAGCCAGCTCATTAAGTGTAGGTGAGTGGTTTTCTGGCTACAGGAGGTCTCCTTTGATGAACTAGAACATAGGCAAGCTCAGCGGTTGTTGATGCCATCTACCCTAGTGTCTTCTTGATTCGCTTGGGGTGCCGAGGCATGCCTGGGGGCCTGGTGTTGGCAGCTTCTGGTGTCACCCCCCTGGGGCTCAGGATCTTCTCCCAGTTTGTTGAGGTGGAGCTATCTGGGACAACTCTGATCCTGCATTGATGCCCTTCAGCCACAGCAAGAGGAACCCTCCTTAGCAATCTTTCTAACCACACAGGAAAAGAGTCTGTTTACCCCTTCTGTTGCTCCCACTGTTCCAAAATTTTCCTGGAGAGAATTCTCTATGCTCAACAATATTAACAAGGGGAGGGAGACAGCAATTACCAATCATTGCCATTTTGGCTCCCAGAACCAGAAATCTACCTAAGGTATTTAAGAGGGGATTTTTATGCAGGGACACTATTTTATGCATAATCTATAAGTTTCCTTCTATCTCTGAAACTAATAAGCATATAGTGCTCTTTTTCCCCCAAGAAGCTGCACTGGCAAAAAAAAATACTGAAGTGTCTGTATCAATATTTGAATGACTAAAATATATAAGATTTCTCTTTTTAAAATGTTCTTTAGATTCTACTTTTACCTTTCAAACATATTAATACACAATTTCAGTCATAGATTTATTTTGTTATATATATGTGTGTGTGTGTATATATATATGTGTGTGTGTGTACATATACATATATATATTTACAGATTACTCCCACTTCATGAAGCATTACTTATAAAAAAATAAAACTAAGAATAGAATAACTTCATATGAAAATTCATTCAGCATTAGCATCTGTATCATCTCCACCTCTCTATTTAAAAAAAAGAATTGAAAATCCATTGTGTCTCCTTAACCTCACTGAAAAAAAGCACACATTTCTTTTAATAAATATGTATAGTAAGCAAAACAAGTTCCCTCAATAGCTATATACATATTTTGCATATGCGTGTATACATATATGCATGTGTATGTGTATATGTGTATACATGCATATATATATATACACACACACATTCATATAACTAATATCTTATGTTCAAAGGACATTTGCTGTTGAGTAACTTTTGACAATTCTAAACTACTTTCCACAATAGTTGTACTCACTCAAAAGAACATTTTCAGTCCATCAATTCACCAATATTTCCACAACCCCTTGCACTGTTGATAATTTTCTTTTTTATTATCTTTGTCACTATGATGAGTGAGATGGAATCTCAAAATTACTCTGATTTGCTCTTTTCTAATTAATAGTGATTTGGAGTACTTTTCATATTACTGTAGCTATCCTGAGTTTCCCCTTTAAGATCTATCTCTTAGACCATTCATCAGCTGGGGAATGGCTCTTTTTCCTATAAATTTGAATCAGTTCCATAGTTATTTGGAAAATGTTTTTTTTTTTTTAGTAGACATAAGTTTATTACAAATTGTACTGATATAAAGGATGTGTAGCATATGATTTACAAATAATAAAATGTGCAAACACTAATTATTGTAAATTCCACAGAGCTAATTAATTCTTTTTTTAATTAATTAATTAATTAATTTTTTTTTATTTTGTAATGTTTAACAATCACTGCCATACAATTGTGATTTTATCCCCCCCACCTACCCCCCACTCCCCCCCTCCCTCCCCACGACTGCATACAATTCTGTATAAGTTCTACATATACTTTCCTACTGAGTACATTTTCACTATAGTCATGCTATGTAGTCAGACTAAGATAAATGAAAGAAATCGTATAACAAATCAGAACATGATACACAAACACATACACATACACAAACATGATCTGCTACAATATGTGAGTGACTTCCATATTTCTCTCTCTGAGTGTGGCAGGCATTTTGCCTTGAGATCCTCCATTGGGATTTTTTTTTTTTTTTTGGTAAGAAGTTCTTGTGTTATTACAAAAATCTAAGTCTACCAGAAAAAATTCTCACACAATGTGGTTGTTGCTGTGCATAAAGTTCTCCTGGTTCTGCTCCTTTCACTCAGCATCAGGTCATATAAGTCCTTCCAGGCCTCTCTGAAGTCTTCTTGTTCATCATTTCTTATGGCACAATAGCACTCCATTACATTCATATACCATAATTTATTCAGCCATTCCCCAATTGATGGACATCCCCTTGACTTCCAGTTTTTGGCAACTACATAGAGTGCTGCTATAAATATTTTTGTACATGTGGGACCCTTTCCCATTTTTATGATCTCTTGGGGATATAGTCCTAGTAGCGATATTGCTGGGTCAAAGGGTATGCACATTTTTGTAGCCCTTTGGGCATAGTTCCAAATTGCTCTCCAGAATGGTTGGATGTGCTCTCAGCTCCACCAACAATGAATTAGTGTGCCAACTCTCCCACATCCTCTCCAGCATTTATCATTTTCTTGTTCTGTCATGTTTGCCAATCTTATAGGTGTGATGTGGTACCTCAGAGTTGCTTTGATTTGCATCTCTCTAACCAATGAGCTAATTAATTCTTACAGAAGGCTTTTAGTAATTTCAAATTCCTCTACCCATAGCTAATCTACAGATGCTCATCAACTCTGATTTGACACATGCAGTTGCATCTTGATCTGCTCTTTCCCCCTAAAATTTACTGTTATTAAATCTGATATATGAAGTACTGCTAAACCATTTCTCACTCTTGCACAAATTGTATTCGTTAAACTTTGAAAGCACTTTCAGTTTCTGTTCTGAGTGCAACACTGTTAGTTTTTTAGTTATCCATACAGTTGTAGGACCTGGGAACATCTTTTGATTGAAATTATTTACAAAACCTCAGAAATCACGCAAAACAATTTCATGTTTAAAATTTCATTTTTATGTGTGTATGTATACACATATATATTCACATACACATTATATGCATACATTTTACTAGCAATTCATAGTGAAGTTAGTTCTTCCTAAGGCCAAGGAGTTTATTATATGTTAAAAGGAATGTAAAAGGAATGTCCGTAAATTTGTCTGACTTTATCAGATCTTCAGTTTGAGATTTATATTTTCCAGTACCAATTTAAGTTTCCCAGAGCTCTTATATATCGTACAGCTCTTTATGTTTCTAGGGCACTTGACTAATTCTTGTGCTTTCTGAAAGTTAGTCAATTTTGACTGCAAATGAAATGCAGTAGTTGAAAGTAATGAAAATTCTTCAAGAATGACATTTATTAAAATAAAGTCTTACAGGAAAATAATGTTAGCTTACTTCTTTGCAAAAGTAGAATTCGGATGAAGAAAACATGGATAATGCAGGCTCCGCATGCCATGCAACAGTAGCAGCTTGAAATCTCCATACCATCCATCCGTCTCATCCCAGTGCTTCCCAATTTCAGATTCCCTAGCTACCATTTCTAGACTAATTTTTGTTAGACTGATGAAAAACAATAAATTTTATACAGAATTTTTCAATTGATTAACTTGCTGTATTTCAGATTCTGAATCATCAAGTGCTAATTGCAATTGGTGATTCAAACAGGGCCAAATGACAATTTTAGGAGAAATTTCTGACTTTGTAGTTACTTCAGAATTTCTTCCCAGCCCTTTATTAATGTAGTTAACTTTGTTTTTCAAATATTCATTATCAAAGTCACAATCATTTAAAGTAGAAAATAACGTACTGAAAATATACTCAGCTGTGGCTGACAGCAAGTTTTTCAAATCAATAATATTACCACTATGGAAACTGACTGAATTGAGCAATGGAAATAAATCATTAGGATCATTTTCTTTAAAATTGTGGGTGCCTGTCAATTATAATATAGATTTTGGCATACTCTTCTATAATTTTTAAAGGTATTTTTATCTTAATTTCTTTTACTATATGTTCTGCTGTCTTCTTGCATTATCTACGTCAATGATTTCCTGCTCCAATTTTTCTCCTGTAATTCTATTGCTTTCTCAGTATTGATAAAAGGCTTCTTACATTTTACTAAACTGCAAACAACACTGAAAGTTTTGGGGGCAGCGGTACACTTATTTATTATTATTATGTTATTTATTATAGTTAGTTCTGAACAGGACATACATATTCCTAAAACTCACTACACTATGTATAACTGCCCAAAAAAAGCCACAGGACTTATGGGAAAAATGAGATGAGGTGTACAAAATTAAAAAATTTTTATGACATTGAAAAAAAGAAATTTTTAAAAAGCAGCAGTTTTATACATACTAGTTAAGAAATACATAAATACTACAATAGTGGCAGAGGTCTCCATTTGCAGCCCCTGTTCATGGTGACTGCTTGAACAGTAACTCTGGGAAAGAAGCCAGTGTGCACTGGGGAGGAAGGAGGAGGCCTGGTCTGATCCTCCTCTGTCCATATCTCCTACTGTACCAGTACACAGGCAATAAATATACTTTTACTTTGAAAAAAGACCTGCAATTTGCTTTCGAAAGTGGACATGGGAAGGGTTGTAGCTGGTGAGTTATTACAAAGTGGTGTTGGAGAACACACTCAATGAAATGAGGTAGCTGGCAGATGTTTGATGTCTGTGTGTGGGCATTTTGTGCTCAGTTCAGCTGGATGTAATTTGTTTCTTGCTGATGAAATCATGTATAAGTAACCACGAAATTTGTACTATACTCAGCTTGTTTCCTTAGATGTCAACTGCATTGGAACAAATTAGAATTTTCAAAACAAGCATTATAGTAGAACTGGTTTCATTTAATTTCTGCACTACATTCGAAACTGAGTCATTACTTTGAGCAAATCTTGAATGTTAGCATTGACTTTGGAAATATATTATTTCCAAATTTTTTTTCCCACAGAGAAGCTTGCCTAATAGTTTTCTGATTGCTATTTGAGGTTACTCAATATGCGCTACACTCCTTGGACACATGGAGATGCTTTTCCCACGCATTCCGAAATGCTGATCTGCCAAACAATCCTTATATCCTAATTTGCTTTCTTTTACTTTAAGTCATTTGTACTGCTTTGTACATATGAAAAGCACATGATTATCTGTTTCTTTTTCTGATGAACATGATGGTTTTTCTTCAGTGATTTGAAATTTGATTCTGTAGGCTTTGTTGTTGCACACTGATTTCCATTCCTAACATTTTCTTTATGTTTTCACCTTCACATTTAAAAAAAACTTAACAGATACTGTCATTTTGTCATTTCATGGATCACAATCTTACCTACTCAGAAGAAGCCTGGAAAATGGAATTTTTCTAGACAAATAAACTTAATGAGACTAATTTGGATTTTTCTTGTTAATTATCTCACAATGTTATTTAAAGAGATTTATTTGTATATGTACTTTTAAAATTTTATATAATTAAAAATATTCATATTATCTTCTATAAAATTATCATACATGTTTGATCATGAACCATCATTAATTCATAGATATGACATAATTTTCGCCATGTTTTTCTAATTTGTTTATAGTGTGAATTTTTACACGTGCTCATCTATGCATTTGGAGAGTATCTCTGTCTATGAAGTGGAGTGTTAGTCTAACTCTAATTTCTTTCAAATTGCTGTCCAGTTTTCCCATCAGTGTTGTTGTTGTTCTTTTTCTTAAATTATAATTCCTTACCTCAGCAGCTAAGGTGTTTGTATTTATTGATTTATAGGAGGCAGCCTGATGGCTTAGCTGACAGACCACTGGGCCTGGAGTCAGGAAGATATAGCCTCAGATATTTACTAGTTGTGTGACTCTGGGCAAGTCACATTACCTCTGTTTGCTTTATATCACTGGAGAAGGAAATGGCAAACCATTCCACTATATTTTCGAAGAAAATTCCCTGGGTCATGAAAAGTAAAGAATGAATGAACAAAAAGGAATTAGATGCTTTTGCTTCTCTGTGGCAATATATATATATATATATATGTATACACATATGTATGTATGTATGTATGTATGTTTGTATGTATGTATAATCTGTTCCACTGCAGTCTCTTAGATTTTTCTTTAAGAATTTAAAAAATATGCCACTGGATGAATATATACTGAGTATTTCAATAAATTCATTTTACCTTTCAACAAAATGCAGTTCATTTATTTAACTCTTTTAATAAAATCTATTTTTCTGATGTCTTCCCTGAACTTTTAATGGACACTCCTGCTTTTCTGTGCTCATCTGAGGCATAAAGGACGTTATTCTAAATCTTTAATTCAACTGTATATGTCTTTGTTTCAACTATATTTTTTGGAAAAGGAATTTTTAAAAATTTTGCTTTCTGGTTAATTCTTCTAATCCCTTTTATAGGTGAATTCCCCTCCCCCAAGGATGCTCATGACTATGATAATTCATTGTTTACTCCACTGTATTTTATTCTCTTGCACTTTTCCTTCTCTATACTCTTTTCTTCCTGTTTCTTTAAAGTTATTACTCATCCCCACTTTTAAACGTTCTCTTACTATCTGCTCTCTAAGCTTAAAGTTTGTTATATTTAAAAACAAATAACCTCCTGAACACATCTTCCCACTTATGTTTCTCCTATCCCTCTTCTTTTTCTTATTTCTATCCCTGTTCAGTTGAATGTATTTATACACTAAACTCTCTGTGTATCCTGTTTTCTTTTGAATAGTTTAAAGTCTAATTCAAAGAACATTCTTTTTGTACCCACTCTATCCATGTCTGTATATATGTCTATTTGTAAAAGTTGATTATGTTTCAGTAAAGTGCCCATTTTTCCTCTCATCTTCCCTTAATGTATATTTTCCAACTACCTCTTTTCTCTTTTTTCTTTCATCTTCAAAACAAAACTATTTATCAGTCTTTTCCTAGTTTACTTTCTCTATGACCCTTGTACGAATAGGATTACAAAAGAGATCTTTTAATATTCTCTTCTATCTCCATTAAAATATAAATAGTTCCATATCTATATTTCAACATTCCTTTTCAGTTTTGTTGTTTACAAAACTATTTCAAGTCTACTTTTGTTCATAGGATATATACTCAGTTTTACAGGGAAAGATATTCTTGACTGTAGACTTTTTTATTTTGATTCAAAAGATATTTCACTCGATGTTTTACATTTCTTTGAAATGATAGGTGCTATATCTTATGAAGTCTTAATTTTGATTCTTCAATATTTTAATTCCTTCCGACTAATTATAATGTTTCTTCTTTTTTTCTGGAAGTTCTGAATATGGACAGTAACGTATCTGGGAATTTTTATTTTGGGGTTTCTTTTAGGAGATTGTCAGTTTATTCTTTCTGTTTTCAATTTTCCTTCTTATGATTCTTATATGTTTGGCTATTTTTAATGGTATTCTGAAAATGATATACAAGTTCCTGTTGTTTTATTTTTCTTGCTTATGAAGTTCAAGTCATCTTACTGTAATCTGGCTCAAGAAACATAAGGCAGATTTATAAAATAAGGCCCACACTGTCTCTGTGAGTAAAGAAATTGTCTCAATAGCTCCCCCCACCACACACACACTTATAATTGTGGGCTGATTCCAGTTAGGTTTCTTAATTCCATTTTTCTAAGCTGTATCAGTTTGTCAAATGTCCAATTGTTTCCTAAGAAGTAGATATAATTTATTGAGAGCTATTTTCACATCCTTGTTTCTCAGGGAGTAGATCAGAGGGTTTAAGGCGGGGGTCACTATGGTATAAAACACTGAAGCTACTTTGCCTTTCTTGAGAGACTGACCTAAACCAGGAAGAATGTATATATAAATTATAGTGCAATAATATAGGCTAACCACAATAAGGTGGGAGGAACAAGTGGAAAATGCTCTCTTTTTCCCTTCCTTGGTTCGGATCTTCAAGATACTGGAGATGATGAAGCCATAGGACACCAGGATGAGCAGAAAATTGAAAATAGCAAAGAACATGTCTGCCACAACTACCATTGCATTGTTGACATAGGTTGAGGAGCAAGAGAGAGGCAATAGAAGAGGAATCTCACAAAAGAAATGATCAATTACATTGGGGCCACAGAATGACAAGTGAGCAGTCATGATGATATGTACTGTTGTATTAATCCCACTGATACCCCACACTGTAGAAGCTATGAAAGAGCAAGCTGCCTTGCTCATGATAGTTGTATAGTGAAAGGGCTGGCAAATGGCTGCATACCGATCATAGGCCATGGCTGTGAAAAGCAAGGCCTCAGCTGCCAAAAACCAGCTTAGGAAATATATCTGAGCTAAGCACCCACCATAGGAAATAGTGTTCTTGGTTGTTAGATTATTCAGCATCTTAGGCAACACAGTGGAGGTGGAGAGAACATCCAGCAAAGCCAAATTTATAAGGAAAAAGTACATGGGAGAATGGAGGCCTGGATGTAGACTAATCACAGTTATAATGAGAGAGTTACCTGTAAATGCCACTGCAAAAAGTCCTAAGAAGAGGCTCAAGATAAGAATCTGAACCTGAGGATTTTCAGAAAAACTTTGTAAGATGAACTCAGTCACTGAGGAGTGATTGTTTGATGCCATATGATATGGTCGTCAGGTTTTCTTTTGTCAGTATTCACCCGCAAAATCCAACCCACAATAAATTATATTGTTCACTAAAGAGAAGAAAGGAAAGATCTGAATTAAAGTTAGGCAAAGTAAAAATGTTTCAATATTCCAAAATCAAATTTTGACAGTCATCTTTGCATCATATTGCACCAAAGACCAAAAATATAGAAACATTTGGTTAGTGAGATCTTCTCTCATTGAATTCATTCTCCCTACAGAGTTACAAAATAGACAGGAATATACATCATCATCATCATCATCATCATCATCATCATCATCATCATCATCATCTCCCACCAAGTAAATTATGTACTTTTTCATCTGACATTTTATACATACCAACTTCAATGCTTTTGCTCATTACTACCTCAGCCACTAGGAAACACCAAAGTTTAATCATATAATTCATTTATCTCAGTCTGGGATGAAAGGAATGGCTATAATTGGAAATTCTCTGAACTATTAGAGGCCAGAAAGAAAATTGGTGTCCAACATAAAGATAGTAGAGGCGCATACCTGGAAAGTGATGGAAAGTAGTGCTATGTCTGTACCGAAAACTATATCAGAACCAGTATCAGAAACAGAACACAAAGGTCATACAAAGAGATTTGACCCAAAATTAAGTAGTTAGGAGGTACAGTGGATAAAGTCCTGAACCTAGAGTTAGTAATACTTAACGTCAAATCTCACATCACACAGTTATTAGTTATGTGACTAGAGCAATGCACTTAGTCTCTGTCTACTATTATAATCTCCAGTTTCGTTTAAAGACTCAGTTTCTTCATAAGAAGAGATCCCTTTACTCTTCTCAATTTAATATATAGATAAAATTCAATTTCAACATAGAATTCATTTAGTGTTCTACTTAGGTACTGCTGTGTTTACTACTGTCTATTTGGGACCAACTTTCATTTTCAGTTTCCTCTATTCTCACCATAGTTGGACAGCTGCTTCTAAACCATTCATCACTCTTCTTCAAAATGGTCTCTTGGAGTGGCAGAAATTTACATTATCTCTGATCACACTGCATAACAGAAAGGAACCTTGAAGATATAGTTTATCAACATTCACTCTGAAGCAATTGCAAATGAGATCTAGATAACCCAATTTTAAGCCCCAAGGATTTTCTCATGCCATTTCAGCTCAGGTTGATTAGTTTTCCCTTTTGCCTACTTTTTCTTGGTGATGTGCTCAGTGTCTGACATGATATTGATTAGACATAAGATGAAGCTATTTTCTTATCTGAATATTAGAACTCATTATATATGAAATGTTCATATTTCAATTACCAGTCCTGCCTTCATGTAGTTAGATCTTCAATACAAACTGTCTTCTAACAAATTGTTAGTTTAAGGAAGGGAATATTTTTAATTTTTCTATAAACCAAAGAGTAGCAGCCATGGGCTTAAAATTATACCAAGGGGGCAAATTTGTTCTAATGAAAAATATACTAACAATATAGGTAATTGACCATTGGAAGAAAAACCTACTGGGACAAATGGTTGAATCATGTGAAAAATCTACCAGCCTTTATGTAACTTTCTAGTCCTTCATTAAACTCATGTAATAACTGGCCAGAGACAATTATAATGAAAATAAATTTGAGACCTTTGTAAACAAGGTTGATGGAAGAAATTGAGAGAAAGAGAGAGATAAGACTATTGAAAAAAGATTTCATATACTCTGTTTCATTTTGGCTAACAATATCATCATAGAGACAGGATATACATACATATATATATATATAAATTCTATATATAGGTATATATATAGAAATTATATATGCAATATTTTATTATATATATATAAATTTATATATATATAAATTCTATATGTATATAAATTCTATATATATATGTATATATATATAAATTCTATATATAAATTTCTATATATAAATTCTCATGATGAAGCTAAAAATACAGAGAAACAGAGTAGTTAGCTGATAATTTACAGCCTTTTGACCTTAGGCAAGTCACTTCCACTGCTTATCCTCTATTCCCACCACCACCACTATAAAATGAGAATGTTGGAACCATAAGAAGATATGATATAAAGAATTATAGACAATCTATAAACTCCCATTACCATTCTAAATTGAGAACCCCTGACTTACTCAAACTCTCACAGCTCTCTTATGACAGTGCTGGGCATTGATTCTAGGTTTCTAGACTCAGTTTTCCAACTCTTAAATCAGTGCATTCTAGATGTTTTTGCCAAATGCAATTTAGTTTTAAGATGATGTTTTCTTAGATTTGTTTTCATTTTTCATCAAGAAGACATGCATACAGTTTGTCTTCCCCCATTAGGATATGACTTCCTTGATAGCATGAGTTACTTGTTTTTATATGTGTATTACATTTTCAGTCCTTAGTATGGTATCTGGAACATTGCAATTCTTTAAAAAATACTTTTAACCTTAAATTGGTGACGACTTCTATACCATCTCTTATGCGCAAGTATATCAGATATGGTAGTTCCTCTATACCATTAAGACAACACAATCAAAATGTGTTCATTGCTCTTTTATAAATGAAAAGGTTAGTACAGACTATATCCCATTTGAAAATGACAGCTTTCGTGTCTTGAGTATATTTCTAAAAGTGTATCAATGTCAAGTCATTGCTCACTGACTAGTTAGTCTTAGTGCCTTTCCTCTTTGACTTTAGGACACACACACACATACACACACACACACACACACACACACACACACACACACACTTCACCCTCTGTCTTCATAATCCATGTCCTCAAAGTCCCAAAGCATTAGCAGTGAGTTGAGATTTGATCCTTGAGGAAAGATTTGAAATTGATAAGTTTGTTGAGTTTCCAAGACAATGGGTTTCCAAAACGAAGAAGTACGTTGCTTTGTTGTCAGTGACGATCTGTTATGAAGCAAAGTAAAAGGCGGATGGGCAGAGAAGGTGAGCCAGTAATAATTGTCTTTTTTTCACATCTCATCTCTCACATCTTATCCTTCCTTTGTGATCACCATGTGTTTATCCACCTCTTGTCATTGTCCCCACCAAAGAAGACACAAGGAATGAGATAAAAACAAGAGTTGTAATCATATAAAGGCAAAATGGTTCTCTCTATGTTTCTGGCTGTTGTTAGATCGAAAGAAAATTATATTAGTACCCTACTGAACAATAATTTAGGAAGGAACCAGTTCTGTTTCACAACATCCTAGGAAGGATGCAACAGAACGTTTCTGGATCTTTTGGATCATCTCTCTTCTAATAAACAAATTAAGATTTTGAAGAAATCTGTATACCGTGTATCATGTTCTGATTTGTTATACGATTTCTTTCATTTATCTTAGTCTGACTACATAGCATGACTATAGTGAAAATATACTCAATAGGAAAGTATATGTAGAATCTATACAGAATTGTTTGCAGTCGTGGGGAGGGAGGGGGGTAGTGGGGAGTAGGTGGGGAGGGATAAATCGCAATTGTATGGCAGTGATTGTTAAACATTACAAAATAAAAAATAAAAAAAAAAAAGAAATCTGTATACCTATATAATGCAAAGTTTTTTCATGACCTTTCTTCTCATCCTCCACAGTCCTTCAAAACATGGGACATATGTAATTACTCTCCCTTTGGAAATGAGAAATCAGGCTTACAGATCTCAATCAACTTGTTTGTCAAGGAAAATATTAAGTAGCAAAGCTAGATGCTTCTGATTCTTTTCTAATCAGATCTATTTCTAATCTAATTAAAGTAATGAGATCTAATCGACTCTAACTAATCAGATGCTTTTTTTATGAAGTTCAATTCATTTTGTACTATGCAATGTTATCTTTTTGAAATAAATGGTTGAGCACTGGCATGGCTATTTGTTCATAAAAAAGGGCAAAGATTATTGCAAGACAGTAATCATCATTATCTGACCTAAGCTAGATAAATTTTATAAAATTATTATTAATAGTTTATAAATATTACATATAAAGATATAAATGTGTTACATAATTATATCTCATGTAAGTATAAATATATTATACATTTACATATAATATAAATACCTACATACATCTATTATATTATTATATTATGTCATATTCTGTTCTATTTCAATGTGTGTTTGCATAAAGGAAATTACCATGTTGTAAAGGAGGAAACATAGAACTTACATTCTACTTTGGAACAACATAGAACAAGATTTCTTCTTTGATGATTTCAAAATGTTAAGAGCTAACAATATATTATTGCCATGAATTCATAAGAGGCAATACAGAATGGTAGACAGAAGCCTGACCTCACTGTCAGAAAGAACTAGATTTACATCCTACCTCTGACATATGCTTGATTGAATCGGGTACTTAATGATTAGTACCCCAGGCAACTGAGACAGCAAGTTATAGCAGGTGTCAAACTATATCAGTGAAGTGAATTTCTGTACTAAATATTCTCTACCATCATGAAATTATTAGTTTGGACAAGAGTGGTAGTAGTACTAGGAGTAGCGGTAGTAGTAGAAGTAGCAGTAGTAGTAGTCATGGTGGTGGTAGTAGTGGTGATGGTAATACCAAATTATGGTTAAAGAAATGTCTGATAATAAAGAAATTCCTTTGCCTGATTCCTTGATTCAATGACAGACTTTAAGATGAATTTTTAAAAAAACAGAAATAATACTTTTTATTCTTATCAACAATTACATCATTTTCTATTTTATTGAAATTCTCTCTGTCTCTCCCTTCTTTTCTGTTTCTGCCCCTTCCCCCTTTTCCTCTTCTCATTCTCTCTCTCTCTCTCTCTCTCTCTCTCTCTCTCTCTCTCTCTCTCTCTCTCTCTCTGACTTTCTCAGTCTCTCTTTTTCTCTTTCTGTCTCCCACTCCTATTTTTGACAATTTATATAGATGTATAGAAATCTGTCATAAAAATGTAAGCAATTAAATTTTAAACATGCACTTTTTTCTTTCCCGTGTCTTGGGTTAAATTTTTTTTCCTCTTATAACAAAGGAAGCACTATTTCTCGTTTCTTAGAAAACTTACCTTTTTTTGGCCAAAGGATAGCAACTGGAAGATCCTTATTTCTAGAAAACCTTCAGTGCTCAGGGATTTGTATGTTCATTGGTCTATAAATAGGGATCGAACAGGGATCCGGTTATGCCCAGTTCTTTTCCGAAAGTCAGCTAGAGAGAGACCTAAGAAATTCTGTCATCTTAGCCCCTAGAGGAACAATTAAACTATGACTTATCTTGGACTGTGATGAAGCTATGACATGGTAACTGCAGTCAAACAAAAATGCAAGTGCTAAGTTCTTTGGTTTACATAATACTAAGCAATTGATGTGACTGGTGTTTGGGGCGTTTATTTTTTCATTTAGTGAATTAACTAAATGAATGGACTATAACAATAGGATGTTGGAGTCTTAAATAGACAAGCCTCTAAGATGTGCTAAAAGAACTAACACATGTTATGATTGCTTTACACCTTAAAAAATAAAACAAATACATACAGAATATAACAACAAAAAAATCAGAATCCACACTTTCCCTAAAAAACTTGATAAGTAATCCACCAGAAGCCTACAAGTGAGACTTTATAAACTAAGACAAATTTCCATGGTAAAAATGAAAACCTCAAGCCATCCTTGAAAATTCAAGAAGTCTGTGATGGAAGTGGAGCATCAGTAGAGAAAGAACTGTTGCCTATAGCTGGCTGAATATAACTTTAATTTTAAGTGCTGGAGGACAAAATTTCTAATAGGTACTGCCTATAAGAATATTAAGTATTCCAAATCTCTAAATATGTTTGGCAAAAAGTATTTCAAAACATGGAGATGGGACTTAGAAGAGATTAAAAGCCTCTGACAAAAGGGTTACATGAATATCATCTATATCATCCAATCTAATCTACTTAGATGTTCTGAATTTAATTTAGCTGTATCCTCAGGAAAGCAGCATACATTCCCATAGTACTACACAATTACAAAGGGCATCCATTTCATCTGCCTGCCCCAAAGTTTATTATATGATATATATTATATTATACATAATATATGTTAAATATGAAAGAATACTAACAGCATAATAACTTGGACTTTTCTATCTATATTCCATCAAGACAGATAGGAAAGTGGTAATGACCATAATGATGGTGATAACAACTTTTGATTAGATGTAAGCATTATGTAATCCTTGTATTTTATTTAGTTATTTTTCATTTCTTTCTGACTCTTTGTGAGCCCATTTGGGGTTAAATAATTTGCCCAAGATCACACAGCTAGTGTCTGAGGCCAGATTTTAACTCATGAAGATAAGTATTGCTGACTCCAAATCCAGTGCACTATGCACTGTGCCATCTGGCTGCCTAAGCCTCATATTTGTATAATATAATTAAAATGTATCAATAATATATGAATGACACAATGAGGTGGAAAGAGTTGAATAATCTCTTCTCCAGTACAGTCTGAATTTTAATTATACTATAGATAATAAACACAGAGGACTTCGAAGTAAGCAGGAAATATATAATACCATAGAAGACATCTACCAGGACAGTCATGGCGTTATTGATATAGGAGGTAGTACATCAGAACGATAAGCAATGAGTCGGAAAGAGGAAATTTTGCAGAAGATGAGTAATGGCATTGGATTCACTATAGGAAAAATGCCTTAACAGAATAGTACTTAACTGATTAAGTAAAGGCATCAATGTAGGATACTCTAGACACCAAGACAATACAGAGTATCTTTGACAATCATGCTTTTACATGACTGGGAAAAGAAACAGTTTAGATGATATCAACCATGTGAAGAAGTAGAGAAGAGTTATGTGTACTTGACAGGGGGAAGATGAATTGTGAGTGTGAGTGTGTGTGTGTGTGTGTGTGTGTGTGTGTGTGTGTGTATCTATTAAGGTATCTTTGTTGGAAATAAAGCTTACTTTGTTTATCTAGGCATTTTGTGTCCCCCAAATAATATTAAAACAAAAAAGGCTGCAGCATATTTTCTATGTGACCCTGGACAAATCTCTTTCCTCAAACTCATTTTTATGTTCTGTGAAGGGAGAAGAATATTTATTCTCTCTATGTTAAGGAGTTGTCAGAAGCATCAAAAGAGTAAAAAGGTTAGGGGCAGAGCCCTAACTACCGCATCAACTCACCCTGCCCAAGGGTCTTCAGACGTCTCTGGCTCCCCTCGGGGGGTCGAGGGGAGAATCACTAGGCAGAACACCAGAGGTGGGTAAGAGCAGCTTTATTACATGACGGTCAGCAAGAAATCCCCCCGAGCCCCTCCTGGTCAGTGAATATATACCTTAGGTTTCTCCCTCCCATTCGGGGAAGTTCTCCTCCCATTCCGGGTAGGCTCCTCCCCAGTTCCTCCCTGAGGGCGGAGCCCAGCCCAGTCCAGTAGAGCCGCCCCAGTGCCAGCGTGGCAATGCCTCGTCAGCAGTGCCACCGTGGCAAAGCCACGTAAGCAGGTCCAGACTCTTGGGCGTCTCCTATCCACCCAGGGGGCCCAGGTCCAGAGCGCCCCTCACATAAAAATATTCTGACATGCATTTCTTTTTTGTTAAGGGCAAGCAATCCTGCAATGAAAGTACTCAGTCCCATTTTAAGAGTGGGAAAATGAAGGCAGAGAGATGTTCAATAGCATGTATAATGCTACACAGTAATTACATGGGAAAGTATGGTATCTTTTACAGGGTTATATCTCCATATTCAGAAAAATTTCCCCTGTGCCTGGCTATCTCTTTAAAATGCAAAAATACTTTAAATACCATACATTTTGTTCCTTCTATATGAAGGTTATTATTACTTTTAATAATTATTATATTTTCTAGCTTTATAAAGTAATCCTTTGGTAGTTCAACTGGCAAGGCACAGAAAAAGTAAATGGATTTTGGTAGTACTGCATTTTTATTTTGTTGATTTGGACTATCTTTGATTAATTATTTACCCAATTTATTGGTATTAAGAATATTTTGTGGTTTTATTCATAAATTCCTGAAGGTGGGGCTGCAGGAGAGATTCAAATTTGACTCTTGGCAAATAAAAATCACAAGTATTTTATTTTTAGTAATTGTTAAGGGAATTTCACTTTCTGTCTCCAAATCCTGAAGTTTGTTGAAAACATACATAAATGCTGAGGACTTATGTAAGTTTATTTTTTCCAGTCCAGTAAATATTTATAAAGTATCTCCTATGTGCCATGTCCTGTGCTAAGCACTGGAGATATAATTAATAAAAGGGAAAGACAGTCCCTACCCTCAAGGACCTTACAACTAAGGAACAACACAAAAGGAGGCAGAAAAAGGGTAAGAGACAGCCAAGATGGCGGAGTGAAAACAACGACTCACCTAAGCTCCTGGAAAAACTCCTCTGGATATCTCTGAAAGGAGAATCTGACCAAACTTTGGAGGTGCGGAATCCAGTAGGTGACAGACTTTGACGGATTCGGAGCCCAGGTTAGACTAGAAGGTCCATGGGAAGGATCTGTTCCGTGGGGGTGAGCCCCCAGCGCACAGCGCAGCGCGTTCAGCGCAGCAGGGCGGAAGGGACCTGAGAAGCCTGAGAGTGGCGGACGGAACCAGCGGAGCAGGAGACCAGCCAAACTGAGCCGGTGAGAGCCGCTGAGAGCCAGATATCAGTGCAGCAGCCCTTGAAACCTTCAACCTGAAGACTAAACTTTGGTAAGTCACCTATTTGAACTTCTGGGAACCAGAATGGTGGAGTGATCAGTACATGCTCTCTCCTCCCCCCTGATGACCATGAAAGAACCATAAAATATTTCCCCAGAAAAATCCTGGATCAGCGGGAACAGCAGAAGGGGGCAAATAGTCTCATAACACCAGAGGCTAAGAAAATAGCAAAGGGGGATTCTTCCTACTGTGGCGGAGGCGATCCGGAAGGACAGAGGACCCAGGGCAGAGAAAATTCGCACTGAGACCCAGGCAAGCCTAGGAGCCGGGAGACAAACCTCAAGAGGAGCGGGAACACGCATTAGCTTCTAGGCATGCCCCAGCCCTCCAGGGGAAAAGGGAAGACAATAGGGAAGATGGGATCACCATCCTCTGACCTTGCCTTTGCCTCATTTCAGCTGAGGAGATCTCCTGTGACCAGACCACTCCTCCCACACACTTAACAAGCTAACCCCAGGGTTGATCTGGGAAACAAAAGACAAAAACCTGCTTTTAGCTTTTTCACACATCAGCTCAACACAAAGTTCTTTACCTTCTGACTGAAAGAACCAGAAGCTACAACACTCAGCCAACATCATGAATCGGAAAAAGCAGAAGGGAGAAAAAACCATAGAATCTTTCTATGGGGATAAGGACCAAAACACAAACACCAAAGAGGTCAGAGCTGAGACTGAAAACTTCAGAAGGGACTATGAACCTCTCGCAAGCACAACTAGCTTTCCTGGAACAGGTGAAAAAGGAAATAGAAGAAAAACTGGCCAATGATTTTAAAATTATAAAAAAAGAATTCACTGATGAGGACATCACCTTGAAAAGGAAAATTGAACAAATGGAAAAGGAAGTTCAAAAATTAACTGGAGAAAAAAATTCCCTAAAAGGAAGAGTTAATCAAACGGAAAAGGAAACCCTAATTTGGAAAATTGATCAAATGGAAAAGGAAACAAAAAACCTAACTGGGAAAATTGGTCGAATGGAAAAGGAAGTACAAAAATTAAATGGAGAAAATAGCTCCTTAAAGGGAAAAATTGGTCAGATGGAAAAGGAGATGCAAAAGTTAACTGAAGAAAACAATACGATGAAGATTAGAATTGGGCAAGTAGAAACTAATGACTCAATGAGGTAGCAAGAATCAGTCAAACAAAATCTAAAGAATGAAAAGATAGAAGAAAATGTAAAATATTTAACTGGAAAAACAACTGACCTGGAAAATAGATCCAGGAGAGAAAATTTAAGAATTATTGGCCTGCCAGAAACCCATGATGAAGAAAAGAGTCTGGACAATATCTTCCAGGAAATCATCAAGGAAAACTGCCCAGAAGTACTAGACTCAGAGGGCAAAATAGTCATTGAAAGAATCCACCATTCCTCTCCCGAAAGGGATCCCAAACTCAAAACCCCAAGAAATATCTTGGCCAAATTCCAGAGCTATAAAGTGAAGGAGAAAATACTACAAGCAGCCAGAAAGAAACAATTCAAATATCAAGGACATACAGTCAGGGTCACACAGGACATTGCAGCTTCTACATTAAAAGACTGAAAGAATTGGAAGCCAATATTCCGTAAGGCAAAGGAGTTGGGACTCCAACCAAGGATCAACTACCCAGCAAAGTTCAGCATAACATTTCAGGCAAGGGGAAAGTCATTCAACGAAATAAGGGATTTCCAGAGCTTCCTGACCAAAACACCAGAACTCAATAGACAATTTGTTCTTCAAATGCAGGTCTCAAGAGAATCGTAAAAAGGTAAACAGGGGGGGAAAAACAAAAGCAAAAACTTGTTATTCAATTAGGGCAAACTGTTTACCTCCCTATAAGGGAAGATGATACCTGTTAATCTTGAGAACTGTGCAGCTACTATGATAAAAGGGATATACATAGAGGCAACGGGTATAAAGTAAATGGTCATGTCAAAAATATGATTTAAGTATGAGAAGGGATTGTAATAGGAGGTGTGAAAAGGAGCAAGCAGAAAATGGCAAATTACATCACAGGAAGAAGTACAAAACTATAGTAGAGAGAAGGAGGGGAGGGAGATGAGCATTGTTTGAGAGGTACTCTCATCTGATTTATTCAAAGGAGGGAAAAATAATCTTAAGTAGATAATCCTAACTAGCTCTATAGGTAGTAGGAGGGGAAGGGGGAAGAAAGGGGAAGGACGCTAAAAGGGAGGGAAGAAGCAATAAGAGTAAAAGGGAGAGGGGCTAAAAGAAGGAGGGGAAGGCTGCAGGAGGAGGGGGTGAAAAGTGAATACTATTGAGGAGGGGAAGGGAGACAGGAGAGCTAAAAGCACAAATGATGGGAAAGAGGATGGAGGGAAATACACAGATTGTAATCATAACTGTGAATGTGAATGGAATGAATTCTCCCCTAAAACGGAGACGGATAGCAGAATGGATTAAAAGCCATAATCCAACAATATGCTGCTTACAAGAAACACATTTGAAACGGGGGGATACACATAGGATAAAGGTCAAAGGATGGAGCAGAATATATTGTGCTTCAGCTCATGTAAGAAAGGCAGGAGTAGCAATCCTAATCTCAGACAAAGCGAAAGCAGAAATAGATCTAATCAAAAGGGATAAGGATGGAAACTATATCCTGCTAAAAGGCACCATAGACAATGAAGCAATATCATTACTAAACATGTATGCTCCAAGTGGTATAGCATCCAGATTCGTAGAAGAGAGGTTGGGGGAGTTGAAGGAAGAAATTGACAGCAAAACTATACTAGTGGGGGACCTCAACCGCCCCCTCTCTGAACTCGATAAATCTAACCTCAAAATAAACAAGAAAGAGCTTAAGGAGGTAAATAAAACTCTGGATAAGGTAGAGATGATAGATCTTTGGAGAAAATTGAATGGGAATAGAAAGGAATATACCTTTTTCTCAGCGGTACATAGAACATTTACAAAAATTGACCATGTACTAGGACATAAAAATCTCACAATCCAATGCAGAAAGGTAGAGATAATCAAGGCATCCTTCTCAGATCATAATGCATTAAAAATTACATGTAATAAAAGGCCATGGAAAGAGAAACCAAAAATCAATTGGAAACTAAATAATCTAATTCTAAAGAAGGGTTGGGTTAAAGAAGAAATCATAGAAACAATCAACAATTTCATTCAAGAGAATGACAATAGTGAGACAACATATCAAATCTCATGGGATACTGCAAAAGCAGTTCTTAGGGGAAGTTTTATATCATTGAATGCCTACATAAATAAAATAGAGAAAGAGGAGATCAATCACTTGGGCTTGCAGTTGAAAAAGCTAGAAAAAGAACAAGTTGAAAATCCCCAAGTAAATACCAAATTAGAAATACTGAAAATCAAAGGAGAGATTAATAAAATTGAAATTAAGAAAACTATTGAATTAATAAATAAAACCAATAGTTGGTTTTATGAAAAAACTAATAAAATTGATAAACCTTTGGTCAATCTGATTAAAAAAAAGAAAGAAGAAAATCAAATTACTAATATTAAAAATGAAAGGGGTGAACTCACCTCCAATGAGAAGGAAATTAAAACAGTAATTAGAAACTACTTTGCCCAACTTTATGCCCACAAATTCGATAATCTAAATGAGATGGACGAATATTTTAAAAAATTGCCCAGATTAACAGAAGAGGAAGTTGAATACTTAAACAACCCCATCTCAGAAAAAGAAATTGAACAAGCCATCAATGAACTCCCTAGGAAAAAATCTCCAGGTTCAGATGGATTCACAAGTGAATTCTATCAAACATTTAAAGAACAGTTAATTCCAATACTATATAGACTACTTTTGAAAATCGGGGAAGAAGGAGTCCTCCCAAATTCTTTCTATGATACAAATATGGTTTTGATACCCAAACCAGGAAGAGACAAAACAGAGAAAGAAAATTATAGACCAATTTCCCTAATGAATATAGATGCAAAAATTTTAAATAAGATTTTAGCAAAACGAATACAGCATCTTATCATGAGATTAATACATTATGATCAGGTAGGATTCATACCAGGATTACAGGGCTGGTTCAATATTAGGAAAACTATTAGCATTATCGGTCACATCAACAACAAAGCTAACAAAAACCACATGATTATCTCAATAGATGCAGAAAAAGCTTTTGACAAAATATAACACCCATTCCTACTAAAAACACTGGAGAACGTAGGAATAAAGTGAACTTTCCATAAAATAATAAGCAGTATCTATCTAAAACCTTCAGCAAGCATTATATGCAATGGGGATAAGCTAGATGCATTCCCGATAAGATCAGGGGTGAAACAAGGATGTCCATTATCACCACTATTATTCAATATGGTATTAGAAATGTTAGCTGTAACAATTAGACAAGATAAAGATATTGAAGGAATAAGACTAGCCAAAGAATAAACTAAGTTATCACTCTTTGCAGATGATATGATGATTTACTTAGAGAATCCCAGAGATTCAAGTAAAAAATTACTTGAATTAATAAACAACTTTGGCAAAGTTGCAGGTTACAAAATAAACCCACACAAATCTTCTGCATTCCTATATGTTAGCAACAAAGTCCAACAGCAAGAGATAGAAAGAGAAATCCCATTTAAAGCTAGGGTGGACAGTATAAAATACTTAGGAGTTTGCCTGCCAAAACAAACCCAGGGATTATATGAACACAATTACAAGACACTTTTTGCACAAATAAAGTCAGATTTAAGTAAGTGGAAAAACATTAGTTGCTCATGGGTAGGCTGTGCTAATATAATAAAAATGACAATTCTACCTAAATTAATTTACTTATTTAGTGCCATACCAATTAAACCATCAGACAATTATTTTCTAGAGGTGGATAAAATAATATCAAAATTCATTTGGAAAAACAAAAGGTCCAGAATATCAAAGGGACTAATGAAAAGAAATGCTTGGGAAGGTGGCCTAGCGCTACCAGACCTCAAATTGTACTATAAAGCAGCAATTATCAAAACCACTTGGTATTGGCTAAGAAACAGAGAGGTAGACAAGTGGAATAGACTTGGCACTCAAGACGCAGTAGGCAAGGAATATAGCAACCTTCTGTTTGATAACCCCAAGGACCCCAGTTTCTGGGATAAGAACTCACTGTTTTACAAAAATTGCTGGGAAAACTGGATAACAGTGTGGAGGAAGTTAGGCATAGACCCATACCTGACACCGTACACAAGAATAAAGTCCAAATGGGTACATGATTTAGGTATAAAGATTGATACCATGAATAAACTGGAGAAGCAAGGAATAGTGTATTTATCAGATTTATGGAGAAGGGAAGAATTTTTTACTAAAGAAGAGATAGAAAGCATTATGAAATGCAAAATGGATAACTTTGATTACATTAAACTGAAAAGTTTTTGCACAACCAAACCCAATGCAACCAAAATCCGGAGGGATGTAGTCAATTGGGAAAGAATTTTTACAGCTAAGCTCGGGGATAAAGGCCTCATTTCTAGAATATATAGAGAACTGACTTAAATGTATAATCATACAAGTCATTCCCCAATTGATAAATGGCCAAAGGATATGAACAGGCAATTTTCAGAAGAAGAAATTAAAGATATCTATAATCATATGAAAAAATGCTCTAAATCACTATTGATTAGAGAGATGCAAATCAAAACAACTCTGAGGTACCACATCACACCTATAAGATTGGCAAACATGACAGAACAAGAAAATGATAAATGCTGGAGAGGATGTGGGAGAGTTGGAACACTTAATCATTGTTGGTGGAGCTGCGAGAGCATCCAACCATTCTGGAGAGCAATTTGGAACTATGCCCAAAGGGCTACAAAAATGTGCATATCCTTTGACCCAGCAATATCGCTGCTAGGACTATATCCCCAAGAGATCATAAAAATGGGAAAGGATCCCACATGTACAAAAATATTTATAGCAGCACTCTATGTAGTTGCCAAAAACTGGAAGTCAAGGGGATGTCCATCAATTGGGGAATGGCTGAATAAATTATGGTATATGAATGTAATGGAGTACTATTGTGCCATAAGAAATGATGAACAAGAAGACTTCAGAGAGGCCTGGAAGGACTTATATGACCTGATGCTGAGTGAAAGGAGCAGAACCAGGAGAACTTTGTGCACAGCAACGACCACAGTGTGCGAGAGTTTTTTCTGGTAGACTTGGAATTTCGTAATAACGCAAGAACTTCTTAAAAAAATATATCCCAATGGTGGTTTTCTAAGGCAAAATGCCTTCCACACTCAGAGAAAGAAATATGGAAGTCATTCACAGAATGTAGCAGACCATGTTTGTGTATGTGTATGTTTTTGTGTATCATGTTTTGACTAGTTATATGATTTCTTCCATTTATTTTAGTCCGACTACATAGCATGACTATAGTGAAAATGTACTCAGTAGGAAAGTATATGTAGAACCTACACAGAATTGTATGCAGTCGTGGGGAGAGAGGGGGGTAGTGGGGGGTAGGTGTGGGGGGGATAAAATCTCAATTTTATGGTAGTGATTGTTAAACATTAAAAAAAAAAAGGAAAAGAAAAAGGGTAGGAGGGACATTGAGAGGTTCTCAGCACAAAGATATCTCTTTTTGTGTACTTCAAAATCAAGCAGAGCACCAGGTGCAAAACTGTATTTGTCTTTCATTCTCGAAGAGAACCAAGATGTCAGGGAGATGATGATATGAGTCTCAGTTGATGAAAAGTGGAGAGTGCTAAAAATCCAGTGCATGCCTTCTACAAAGGAAGGAAATGGCAGGGGTTTTGTATCAATTTTCCACTCCTCCAGTCATAGAGGAGAGAACGCTGAGAGAAGTGGTTTCTAACAGAAGATAATTTAGTTGCTTGCTGGTGAGATTACGAGCAATGCATCTATTCTGGGAGGAGCATCTAGTTCCATGGAGTTGGAAAACAGGCAGATGTAGCACATTCCAAGTGGAGTGCAAATCCTGAAACTTCATTCACGTTGTTACTGGTTTCAATTCAATTGCTTTTTAGTTCAGGATTTTCTAAGTAAACATTCATATCAATTGAAAAAGCAATAATTTTGTTTCTACTTGCCCATGCTTATTCTATTAATTAATGTTTAGTTGAATTTGTTATTTTTAAAATCAAAAGCATTTACAAATTATGCTCACTCCAGGAGTGTTTGCTTTTAACAGAGCAAAAGAAGTGAAATTGACCATACAATGGCCTTATGAGAAACCATATTCACCATTCCACATCTGTAGCAATTATACCCTGTTTTGTTTCTTAAATTCTATTTTAATTAACAGAAATCAAGAGGGGGGCAGTAATACTCTTGCCATACTGGTACCCTCTAATCACAGCAATTACTCTTCCATGGTTCCCAAATTTTACAAGATTGCACATGCAAATACCTGGAATCAATTCTAGAATTTCCAACTAATCAATACTTGGACAGCATCTTTACTCATTCACATGATTTTAGGACTCTCAAGCAACATGTAATGTGTTTTTTTGTGGATCCAATTTTCTTTTTATTTAACTAATTCATTACAATGTACCCTTTCATCAAAACAGGAGAAGTGAAGTCATCTCCAAACACACAATCACAGGACCTTGAATTGGATGGAACATCAGAGACCATCTAGCACCCACTCATATCTAAATAAGAATTCCCTCCATAATGCAGTCAACAAGTGCTAATCCATTTGAGACTCTCTATCCATTCTCTCAGGCTTCCTATTGGAGAAAAATTGAGGGTGTAAAAAATACCTTATAAATTCCTGTTTTGTGAAATATACTGCATAGAACTGCTCCATTTGCTCCTAATATTCCAAAGCTAAGGTGGGCAATGAAGTGATCCAGATTCATCATGGAAATCTTGACTTCTCCACTGACCTGTGACTCCCATATTTTCAGAAAATGATAGAGGAAGGTCATCACTTAAACACTGGTTCAGTTCTCTATAGCCTAAGAGCAAGGAGTAATTCTCTGTCTGCCACATGAGCTATGGAACTTTCTCCTCTTCTATCTATACTGAATTGGTTGTACAAGTCAGACTCTAAGGTCTCCTCCAATTCTAGTATTCCTGGATTCTACTCTAAGCATATTGGACCATTATGTTGTTAAGGACTGAAATGAGAAATAATTACTGAACAATATCATAAAAAGTCTCATTTTGTAATTGCATTGAGCCATGATATTTTCACACCTGGAATGATGGCTGCTGGTACACTAACAGCAATCTTTAAATTTTTGAAGAGCTGGCAAATACAAGAAGTATTAGATTTTTTTCTACATAGTTCCCAGGGAACAAAGTGATGAGACAGAAGCTGTCTAGATGTTATATTTAAGTTAGCTATGAGGAAAATCTTCCTCACAATTAAAATTGTCCAGAAATGTACCAGAATTCCTTCAGAGATCTCACTTATGGCATTTAACCAGACATCTAAGTTGTTTTAGAGGAGATTTATATGAAGGCCCAGTGTGATATTCGTAATCAACAGGTTTCCATCCATCTCTGAAATTCAACCTAATAAAGACATAGAGATCATTTCCCCCAAGAAGTTGCATTGGTGAAAAAAGAAAATGTATATTGAAAGATTTGTATCAACCTGTGAATGAATAAAATATGCAAGAGCAGTCTTTAAAAAAACTTATTGATATTCTATTTTTACATTGAAACATATTTGTAAGCAATTTTATTCATCGTTTTATTTTTATTTACAGATATTTAAAAATTGCTCCCACTTTATGAAGCATCTGTAACAAAATAAGACTAACAATACATTGACTTCATATGAAAATTGATGCAGCATTTAACATTTGTAACATAGCCACCTCTCTATTAAAAAAAATTAGTAGAAAATCCATAGTATCTCCCTCTCTCTTCCTACACTCATTGGAAAAAAAAGACACATTCTCTTTAACAAAAGTGTACAGTAAGCAAAACAAATTCCCTCAATGTTTATGCATATTAATTACATATCTGTGTATCCATATATATGTGTATGTATATATATATATGTGCATAGTTAATATAAAAAATTCAAAGGACATGTGTTGTTTATTAATTCTTGATAATTCCAATCTGCTTTGAAGAATAGTTTTATCTGGGGGCGGAGCCAAGATGGCGGAGTAGAAAGACGCACATACACTAGCTCCAAACCCACAGCCCACAGAACATCTGTAAAAAAAGAACTCCCAGAGAATTCTGGAGCAGCAGAGGCCACAGAACAGTGGAGCAGAGGAGATTTCTGTTCGAGAGAGCCCTGCAAACCTCTCACAAAAGGGCCTCTACACTGCAGATGCAGAGCCAAGCTCAGCCCTGCCGTGCCCACGTGGCACCGAGAGGAGCAGATTCGAGTGGGTTTCGGGGACAGAATCTCCAGTGGCCACATGGGTCCCTCCACCCATGGGTGACAGGGGTTGGTGAGAGGTTCTCTTTGGCAGATCAAGAGGGGAGTGGGGTGCCCCCATAACTCAGGCCCTCTCGGGAGGCAGCAGTGGAGGCAGCGGCAGACCAGAGCTCCCCAAGCAGGCAGGAGCCTTGATCCATTGTTGAAGGTCTCTGCATAAACCCCCTGAGGGAACTGAGCCCCGTGAGGCGGTCATGCCCCCACCTGAGCACCTGAACTTAATCTCACACTGAATAGCAGCCCTGCCCCCACCCAAAGCCATGAGGCTGGGAAGCAGAATTTGAATCTCAGACCCCAAGTGCTGGCTGGGAGGACCAGGAGGCGAGGTGGGTGTGAGGAGAACATTCAGAGGTCAAGTCACTGGCTGGGAAAATGCCCAGAAAAGGGAAAAGAAACAAGACTATTGAAGGCTACTTTCTTGGAGAACAGACATTTCCTCCCTTCCTTTCTGATGAGGAAGAACAATGCTTACCATCAGGCAAAGACACAGAAATCAAGGCTTCTGTGTCCCAGCCCACTCAATGGGCTCAGGCCATGGAAGAGCTCAAAAGGAATTTTGAAAATCAAGTTAGAGAGGTGGAGGAAAAACTGGGAAGAGAAATGAGAGACATGAAAGAAAAGCATGAAAAGCAGACCAGCTCCCTGCTAAAGGAGAACCAAAAAAATGTTGAAGAATTTAACACCTTGAAAACTAGCCTAACTCAATTGGCAAAAGAGGTTCAAAAAGCCAATGAGGAGAAGAATGTTTTCAAAAGCAGAATTAGCCAAATGGAAAAGGAGATTCAAAAACTCACTGAAGAAAATAGTTCTTTCAAAACTAGAATGGCACAGATGGAGGCTAAGGACTTTGTGAGAAAGCATGATATCAAAATATAAAACCAAAAGAGTGGAAAAATGGAACATAATGTGGAATATGTCATTGGAAAAACAACTGACCTGGAAAATAGATTCAGGAGAGACAAATTAAAAATTTTGGGACTACCTGAAATCCATGATCAAAAAAAGAGCCTAAACATCATCTTCCATGAAATTATCAAGGAAAACTGCCCTGAGATTCTAGAACCAGAGGGCAAAATAAATATTCAAGGAATCCACAGAACACCGCATGAAAGAGATCCAAAAAGAGAAACTCCTAGGATCATTGTGGCCAAATTCCAGAGTTCCCAGGTCAAGGAGAAATTATTGCAAGCAGCTAGAAAGAAACAATTCAAGTACTGTGGAAATACAATCAGGATAACACAAGATCTAGCAGCCTCTATATTAAGGGATCGAAGGGCATGGAATAGGATATTCCAGAAGTCAAAGGAACTAGGACTAAAACCAAGAATCACCTACCCAGCAAAACTGAGTATAATACTTGAGGGGCAAAATGGTCTTTCAATGAAATAGAGGATTTTCAAATTTTCTTGATGAAAAGACCAGAGCTGAAAAGAAAATTTGACTTTCAAACACAAGAATGAAGAGAAGCATGAAAAGGTGAACAGCAAAGAGAAGTCATAAGGGACTTACTAAAGTTGAACTGTTTACATTCCTACATGGAAAGACAATATTTGTAACTCTTGAAACATTTCAGTATCTGGGTACTGGGTGGGAGTACACACATACACATGCACACACGCACACATACATAGAGACAGAGTGCACAGAGCGAATTGAAGAGGATGGGATCATATCCTAAAAAAAAAATGAAATCAAGCAGTGAGAGAGAAATATATTGGGAGGAGAAAGGGAGAAATTGAATGGGGCAAATTATCTCTCATAAAAGAGGCAAGCAAAAGACTCATTAGTGGAGGGATAAAGAGGGGAGGTGAGAGAAAAACATGAAGTCTACTCTCATCACATTCCACTAAAGGAAAGAATAAAATGCACACTCATTTTGGTAGGAAAACCTATCTCACAATACAGGAAAGTGGGGGACAAGGGAACAAGCATGGTGGGGGGGATGATAGAAGGGAGGGCATGGGAAGGAGAATGCAATTCGAGGTCAACACGCTTGGGGAGGGATAGGATCAAAAGAGAATAGAAGTAATGGGGGACAGGATAGGATGGAGGGAAATATAGTTAGTCTTATACAACACGACTATTATGGAAATCATTTGCAAAACTACACAGATTTGGCCTATATTGAATTGCTTGCCTTCCAAAGGGAAGGGGTGGAGAGGGAGGGAGGTAAAGAAGTTGGAACTCAAAGTGTTAAGATCAACTGTAATGTTCTTACCACTAGGAAATAAGAAATACAGGTAAAGGGGTAAAGAAAGCTATCTGGCACTACAGGACAAAAGAGAAGATGGAGACAAGGGCAGAGAGGGATGATAGAAGAGAGAGCATATTGGTGTTAGGGGCAATTAGAATGCTTGGGTTTGGGGGGGAGAGGATAAAAGGGGAGAAAATTTGTAACCCAAAATTTTATGAAAACGAATGTTAAAAGTTAAATAAAAAAAATTAGAATGGAACAGATGGAGGCTAATGACTTTATGAGAAACCAAGAAATCACAAAACAAAACCAAAAGAATGAAAAAATGGAAGATAATGTGAAATATCTCATCGGAAAAACAACTGACCTGGAAAATAGATCCAGGAGAGACAATTTAAAAATTAGGGGACTACCTGAAAGCCATGATCAAAAAAAGAGCCTAGACATCATCTTTCATGAAATTATCAAGGAAAACTGCCCTGAGATTCTAGAACCAGAGGGCAAAATAAATATTCAAGGAATCCACAGAACACTGCCTGAAAGAGATTCAAAAAGAGAAACTCCTAGGAACATTGTGGCCAAATTCCAGAGTTCCCAGGTCAAGGAGAAAATATTGCAAGCAGCTAGAAAGAAACAATTCAAGTATTGTGGGAATACAATCAGGATAACACAAGATCTAGCAGCTTCTACATGAAGGGATCGAAGGGCATGGAATAGGATATTCCAGAAGTCAAAGGAACTAGGACTAAAACCAAGAATCACCTACCCAGCAAAACTGAGTATAATACTTGAGGGGAAAAATTGGTCTTTCAATGAAATAGAGGACTTTGGAGCATTCTTGATGTAAAGACCAGAGCTGAAAAGAAAATTTGCCTTTCAAACACAAGAATGAAGAGAAGCATGAAAAGGTGAACAGCAAAGAGAAGTCATGAGGGACTTACTAAAGTCGAACTCTTTATATTCCTACATGGAAAGACAATATTTGTAACTCTTGAAACTTTTCAGTATCTGGGACTGGGTGGGATTACACACACACACATCCACACACACATGCACATACACACATAGAGACAGAGTGCACAGAGTGAATTGAAGAGGATGGGATCATATCTTAAAAAAATGAAATCAAGCAGTGAGAGAGAAATATATTGGGAGGAGAAAGGGAGAAATTGAGTGGGGCAAATTATCTCTCATAAAAGAGGCAAGCAAAAGACTTATTAGTGGAGGGAAAAAGGGGAGGTGAGAGAAAAACATGAAGTTTACTCTCATCACATTACACTAAAGGAAGGAATAAAATGTACACTCATTTTGGTATGAAAACCTATCTTATAATACAGGAAAGTGGGGGATAAGGGGATAAGCAGGGTGGGGGGGAATGATGGAAGGGAGGGCATGGGGAGGAAGAAGCAATTTGAGGTCGACACTCATGGGGAAGGACCGGATCAAAAGAGAGAATAGAAGTAATGGGGGACAGGATAGGATGGAGGGAAATATAGTTAGTCTTATACAACACGACTATTATGGAAATCATCTGCAAAACTACACAGATTTGGCCTATATTGAATTGCTTGACTTCCAAGGGGAAGGGGTGGGGAGGGAGGGAGGTAAAAAAGTTGGAACTCAAAGTTTTAGGAACAATTGTCGAATACTCTCCTTGCCACTAGGAAATAAGAAATACGGGTAAAGGGGTGTAGAAAGTTATCTGGCACTACAGGACAAAAGAGAAGATGGAGACTAGGACAGAGAGGGATAATAGAAGAGAGAGCAAATTGGTGTTAGGGGCAATTAGAATGCTCACTCTTTTGGGGTGGGAGGAAGGGACAAAAGGGGAGAAAATTTGGAACCCAAAATTTTGTTAAAATGAATGTTAAAAGTTAAATAAAAAATAAATAAATAAAAAGAAAAAGAAAAAGAAAAACAACTCACCTAGAAAATAGATTCAGGAGAGACAGTTTAAAAATTATGGAACTACCTGAAAGCCATGATGATAAAAAGAGCCTAGACGTTATCTTTCATGAAATTATCAAGGAAAACTGCCCTGACATTCGAGAACTAGAGGGCAAAATAAATATTGAAAGAATCCACAGATCACCTCTTGAAAGAGATCCAAAATAAGAAATTCCTAGGAATATTTTGGCCAAATTTCAGAGTTCTCAGGTCAAGGAGAAAACATTGCAAGCAAATAGAAAGACACAATTCAAGTACTGTGGAAATACAATCAGGATAACACAGATCTGGCACCTTCTACATTAAGGGATCAAAGGGCTTGGAATAGTATACTCCAGAAGTCAATGGAACTGGGATTAAAATCAAGAATCACCTACCGAACAAAACTGAGTACAATACTTCAGGGGAAAAATGATCATTCAATGAAATAGAGGACTTTCAAGCATTCTTGAAGAAAAGACCAGAGGTGAAAAGAAAATTTGACTTTCAAACACAAGAAAGAAGAGAAGCATGAAAAGGTAAACAGCAAAGTGAAATCATAAAGGACTTTCTAAAGCTGAACTGTTAACACTCCTACATGAAAAAAGAATATTTGTAACTCTTGAGACTTTTCTCAGTATTTGGGTAGGTGGAGGGATCACACACACACACACACACACACACACACACATAAACAGAGAGCACAGGTTGAGTTGAATCAGAAGGGATGATACCTATAAAAAATAAAATTAAGGGGTGAGAGGGGAATATATGGGGAGGAGTTAAGGGAGAAATGGAATGGGGCAAATTGTCACTCATAAAAGAGATAAGAAAAAATCTTTTTCAATGGAAACAAAAAGGAGGAGGTGAGAGGGGGAAAGTGAAGCTTACTCTCTTCTGATATGCTTAAGGAGGGAATAACATGCTTACTAAAGTTGGTATGAAAATGTGTCTTACACTAGAGGAAAGTAGGGGAGAAGGGGACAAGTGGTGTGAGGAGGATGATAGAAGGGAAGGCAAATGGGAGAAGGACGTAACTACAAGTAAACACTTTTGGGAAGGGACAAGGTCAAATGAGAGAATAGAATAAAGGGGGGACGGGTTAGGATGGAGGGAAATATAGTTAGTCTTACACAACATGACTATTATGGGAGTCTTTTGCAAAATGATACATATATGGCCTGTATTGAATTGCTTGCCTTCTCAGTTGGGTTGGCTGGGGAGGGAAGAAGGGAGAGAAGTTGCAGTTTAAAGCCTTCGAACGAATGTTGAGAATTGTTATTGCATATAACTGGGAAATAAGAAATACAGGTAATGGGGTATAGAAATCAATCTTGCCCTACAAGAAAAGAGAAGATGGGAATAAGGGAAAGGTAAAGTGTGATAGAAGGGAGGGCATATTGATGGAAGGAGTAATCAGAATGCAAGGTGTTATGGGGTGGGAGAAGGGGAGAGATGGGGAGAAAAATTCGAACTCAAAATTTTGTGAAAATGAATGTTGTAATCTAAAAATAAATTTAAAAAAAGAATTATCTAAAAAAAGAAGTCAACAGGGGTAAATTGATCTACTAGGAAAAAAAAGAAACATATATTAGAACAAAATTTATTTATTTAGAATATTTATGAGCTCAACATTAAAAAAAAATTGAAACAAGCAAGTTCTTTTCCTCGAATTTAAAAAAAAAAAAACTTTGTAAAACAATGAATCTAACTCTTAACATTCAGGAAACTAAGATCAAGAGTGCCAATAAATTGCCTAATCAGAGAGCTAAAAGGAGAACTAGACATCACTGGACTCCTATTCCATCAATTTTCAAAATCATGATGATGTCTCTCACAATGACACCTGGTCCTTCAATATATCCCCTTGGGATAATTTGATCTTCACATAAATAAAATCAGTCATGCAGACAACTCTGTCAAGTAAAATATGAAATAAAATAGTTTTTAAATATAGGTTTTTTTTTATTCTTCAATTTCTTTTTACTCTAATCAGACTATATTTTAATTGTGTTTTTGCTCTGAGGTTGACAATGGATTATGACTGTGGCCATTTCTGTCACAATATATTCAGATTTTGGATGGGACTCCATCTCTTTTCTTATGCTTGGACATAAGTAGGGTAAAATATAATGTGTACAAATTTAGAGAATTGAACATGAATTATAAAAACAAATTTCACAAGTAAGAACATGACTCATGCGTAGACAACATTTAATCTGTAGTTGGGAAAATGGAGATTTTAGTAGATTGATCAGTCCATCAATGTCAACAGTAGGACATGAGAACCAAAACTATGAATGTTTCCTTAGGTTTCATTTAGAGAGATAAAATATCCAGAGTAATGGAAATTATAGTCATAATGAAATCTGAGTATCTAACATATTGCAGCTATTTCTTAGTATCACAATTTTGGAACAATATTAACAACTTGAAATTCATACAGAAAAAGGGAACCAGGATGAGTAGATAAAAAAATTAGCACAAAAGTCAACTGAATGACCCAGGGGTGTTTCCATGTTAAAAGCATGTAATTGGGACAAAAATGTCTTCAAATATTTGAACCACAGTCAAAGATGTAAAAGAGAAACAAGACTTTAACCTAGAGAGGAAAACAAGGTG
Organism: Notamacropus eugenii; assembly: GCF_028372415.1. Lineage (NCBI taxonomy): Eukaryota > Metazoa > Chordata > Mammalia > Diprotodontia > Macropodidae > Notamacropus > Notamacropus eugenii. Next base: position 247,265,545 of record NC_092872.1, on the reverse strand, counting down.
TAAGTTACAAGGATAGAGATTTCAGATCAAATTTTAAAACAGAGAATATTCCTTTTCTTCAATTTCAAGAGAAGTTCTAGTACATCTGCACTCAGATCAATATAAAGAAAACTTCCCATGAATTAAAGATTTTTTCAACCTGAATGTATTCTCTCAATTGTCTTTCTCATGCAACTTTCTCAAGTCCAGTTCCTGACTGGAAATGCAATGCAGCTCTCTTATAAAATGATATGTCTTTCCATTTTCCTTCAGTCAAATTTTCACTTTACGTTCTTTGACTCCATAACAAGCATGAACTTGGTACAAAAAATGTCTTTCCATTGTAGGGGAAAGGGGCAGTTAAAATGAGTCTCTAATTCATCCACTACAGAACTCTCTTTTCCTGCTGTTCAAATCAGGCTATAACTCTCTGTACTTGGGAAAGTGACGTAGGTGGCAGCAGCAGGTTGATCAGGGGTTTTTCACCTTCTTTTTCTATTATAGACCTCTGTGGGTATCTGGTGAAGCTTATGCATTCCTTTTCAAGATATTTTTAAAAGAAGATCATAAAATAACAAAGGAAACTATGTTTAGATCCACTTATTAAAATAATTTTGACAAAAAATAAGTTCTTAGTCCCGAAATCTAAGAACACATTAGGATGAGTTTTCCTCCTAATTTTAGGTCTTCCAAAGAGGCTTAATGGCCCCTTGTTGGGGAAGGTGTATAAAGGATAAAACCTTAGGGTGGAATAAACTCTGATTCCTCTTCCATCTCAGAAATGTTGGAATTCTCTGATTAACATCTAGCTACCCTTTTCTTATTTAGAGAAGCCTCTGGCCTTGTATATGCAACCAAGTGTATATACTTTCAGAGGATAAGATTGTGATTTGGTAGCAAAACACAGTCTTTCCTCAGGAAAGGATGGGAGCCTATTAATGCAGAGACCTCATAATGATTTGGTAAATGGGATGCCTCTGTGGCTACAACTCTGGACATTCTTACTATGATCGAGTTCCTAACTCAAATTTTCGTCATCTTCATGATCATCATGCTCATGCTCATCATCATCATTGTCATCTTTTTCATCTTTATTCCCATCCCAAGCATGACATGCTCTACATTTGCAAAATCCTTCAAAGCTAACAAGGACTGTCTTCTACTCTACTGGTACTTCTCATGGCAGCCTCAGAAAACTTTCAGTGTTCTGACTCCCTCTTCATTGCTCTAATTCAGTTCCAGAGCCTTGGTTTTTTGTATATCATAGAGTGAAAAAAATGGGACATAAAAACGTGATTCACTCCCTCAAAACAACTTCATCATCATAAGTTTTTATTTGCTTCTTTTTTTTAAGAAAAGGTATGAGATTTTCATTTTTTCTGAAAAACTTAAAATCATTTCCTGACTCTCTTGTTCCATTATTGTGATTAAACTCACTGCATGAAATTTATGTCCTTATTAATAATAAAGATAATGATAGCTAGCATTTGTATATAGGACTTTAAGCTATGTAACACATGATGCTTCAGTTTGGCAAAGTATCTTAAAAATATTATTGTTTTTTAGCCTCCTGAGAACTATAGCTAGTGGATGCTATTGATATATGAATTTTATAGATAAAGTAACTGAACACAGATTCACACAAGGTCTCTCACATCTAGGAAGTGCCTGAGACCAGATTTCAACTTAGGTCTTCCCAGCTCTATGTCCTCTTCTTTATTTGTTGATCTCCAAAACTCTACTATGACAGAATCTCAATGGGTTGCTTTGAGTATTTTCGCTTTCTAATTAATTTTTCACTTTTCTGAACTAACCAATTACCAAATAGAATGTAATTTGCACATACACAAGACAGAAAAAAGGATTGTACATGAAATTTCTCATTTCTGTTGTATCTTTTAGTATTTTTTTCTTTCTTTTATTTATTTTTTTATTTAACTTTTAACATTCATTTTAACAAAATTTTGGGTTCCAAATTTTCTCCCCTTTTGTCCCCTCTCCCCACCCCAAAACACTGAGCATTCTAATTGCCCCTAACACCAATCTGCTCTCTCTTCTATCATCCCTCTCTCCCACCTCCATTGTTCCTCCCAAGGGGCCCTGAGTTATTGGGCCACCCCACTCCCCTCTCGACCCGCGAAAGAGACTCTCTTATCAACCCCCATCACCTGTGGGTGGAGGGACCCACGAGGCCACTGGAGATTCCATCCCTGAAGCCCGTGGGATCTGCTCCTCTCGGTGCCATGCAGCCGAGGTAGGGCTGGGCTCGGCTCCTGGTCCGCAGCACAGTGGACCTTTTGCAAGAGGTTTGCAGGGCTCTCTCGAACAGAAATCTCCTCTGCTCCACTGTTCTGTGGCCTCTGCTGCTCCAGAATTCGCTGGGAGTTCTTTTTTACAGATGTTCTATGGGCTGTGGGTTTGGAGCTAGTGTATATGCATCTTTCTACTCCGCCATCTTGGCTCCGCCCCAATGTATACCGAATTTTAATGGGGAATATATTTTTGGTTGTAGACCTTTGTATTTTGCCTCATAGAGTATTTCATTCCACGTTTTTCATTTCTTTGAAGTGATAGCTACTAATCTTATTCAGTCTTTATTGTGATTCTTCAATATTTTAATTTTTTCTGTCTAGTTGCAGTTTTTTTCTTTTCTCTGGATGCTCTGGATACAGGCAATAATATATCCAGGAATTTTAAATTTGGAGTTTGTTTTAGGAGATCATTAGTGTATTATTTCTATTTTCAATTTTCTTACTTATCATTCTCATATATTTGCCTATTTTTAAAAATCCTGAAAAATGATATGCAAGTTCCTTTTTTTTTTTTTCAGGAGATCAGATTGTCCTATTGTAACCTGGCTCAAGAAACATAAGTGAGATTTGAAAAATAAGGCCCACATTTTTGAGAATCCCAGTACTCACACTATAACTGTGAGTGAAAACAAATGCTGCAAACTCCTCCATTCCCCTCTCCTCAAATTAAGAGTTTATCCTATTAGTTTTCTTTGTGAAATAACTATAAATTCCAAAGGGGAATTTGTGATGCACCAACAACTTTCTTGGCAAATTTTACCCAAAAAGTCTTCAGCTATCTCACCTTGATCTATATTCTAAGTCTATCAAATTTGTTATCAAATATCTTACAGTTTTTTTTTTCGATTTCATGCTGATTCTTTCAAGCATTGATGTGTACAATTCTGATTTTTAGTGAATTTTGACTCGAGTAGGATTTTATACCTCTTCTCTTAAACTATGAGACTTTATTTCCAATTTGCTCCTCTTCTTCCTGAGGACACCTGGTGGGGTAGACATACAGTACTGGGTTTCAAATTAGGAAGCCTGGAGTTCAAATCTGGCCTCAGACAATTACTACATCTATGACCCTGAACACATCACTTACCTTCTGTTTTCTCTCTGTTTCCTCAACGACAAAATGTGGATAATAATAGGGTGTGTATTTCAGGTTGTTTAGAGGATCAAAGTACTTAGCATAGCCAATATATATATGTTTATTCCTTATGGTATATGAAAGTAATGGAATACTATTGCGCTATAAGAAATGATGAACACGAGGACTTGAGAGGCCTGGAAAGATTTAGATGATCTGATGCTTAGCGAAAGGAGCAGAACCACCACGAGAACTTTGTGCACAGCAATGACCGCAGTGTGTAAGAGTGTTTTCTGGTTGACTTGGCAATTTGTAGCAATGCGAGGACTTAAAAAAAATTCCCAGTGGTCTTCTAAGGCAAAATGCCTTCCACATCCTGAGAAAAAAAGTATGGAAATCAATTATAGAATGTAGCAGATCATTCTTTTTGTGTGTATATTATGTTTTAGTTTGTTTTATGATTTCTCCCATTCATTTTAATTCTTCTACATAGCATGACTATAGTGATAATGTATTTAATAGGAAAGTATATATTGAACTTATATAAAACTGTATGCCATCTTGGGCAGAGAGGGGGGAGGCAGGGAAGAGGGAGGGAAAAATAATAATCTAAGGCATATGGTAGTGGTTGTAGAACACTGTAGAAAATAAATCAAATTAATTTAAAAAATAAATGCTTATTCCTTTCCCCTCCATAGATCTCCTCACTTTTATAATTTAACAAAATGTATCATTATTTTGAAGAATTCTAATTTTTCTGGTGGGGATACTTGTTTCTTTGAGGTTCTGCTTTTGAGGGGGGGGGTTATTTTGAATATTTTTCTCTTCTAGGTTGGTGCATTGATCATTCTTGCCATAATAAAGTCTTTTTTTTTCCTGTCTGATCATTCATTTTTGCTGCTGAGGTCTGAGGAGTTGAGTTATAGATCTCCATCAATCAGGAGATGGAGTTAAGTTGAGGACCTATCTTTCAAAACTGCGGCATTTTTCTATTCTTTTTCCATTTCCACAGTCACTAAAATGCTCTGCTAAAATCAGCCTGAGTTGAAGTCTTTTCTTTTGGATGAGGAGAAAAAATAAGGAGAGGGCCTTTCTTTACTCCATAGTTAAATCAAAGTAGGACTTCTTGTCTTGTAAGAGGTCTAATTGAAGTCTTTTGAATTGCACCTGAAACCTATCAGTTCATAACAAAAATTCCAGTGCCTCACCTAAGTGTTTAACATGACAGAGTATAGGCAATCACATCTTCAAATGAAATATCTCTTAGAATATTTCTTGGCTACAAAATTCTGTTCCACTTAAACAACGTATCTGACATGGTGTGGCACTTTGAATGTTTCTGTGTCATTCATTGGAAACTTTGTAAATTTTCCTTCATTAAAATCTTGAAAAAAAAAATGTAACCAGAAAGTTTGCTGGTTGATCTAAGAACACATCCTGAATTCAGGAGCATTGCCTATAAGGAGAAATGATATGTAAACTTATCCAGGGTATGATACAAAATTTTGTTTCAAAAATATTTTCAATCCCATTTTCTAGCTTTAGCAGCTGGTCAAATGGCCAATTATTTCCTAAGCAATAGACATAATTTATTCAGTGCTAATTTCACATCCTTATTTCTCAGGGAGTAGATCAAAGGGTTTAAGGTGGGGGTCACTATGGCATAAATTACTGAGGCTACTTTGCCTTTCTTCGGAGACTGACCTAAACCAGGAAGAATGTATATATAAATTACAGCACAATAATACAGGGAAACAACAATAATGTGGGAGGAACAAGTGGAAAATGCTCTCTTCTTCCCTTCCTTGGTCCAGATCTTCAAGATGCTGGAGATGATGAAACCATAGGACACCAGGATAAGCAAGAAATTGAAGATAGCATAGATCATGTCTGCCACTACTGCCATCACATTGTTGACATTGGTTGAGGAGCAAGAGAGAGGCAATAGAGGAGGAATCTCACAAAAGTAATGATCAATGACATTGGGGCCACAGAATGACAAGCGAGCAGTGACATCAGTTTGTATTATTGTATTGACCCCACTGATAACCCACACTATAGATGCCATGAGACAGCAAACTGTCTTGCTCATGATAGTGGTATAGTGGAGGGGTTGGCAGATGGCTGCATACCGATCATAGGCCATGACTGTGCAAAGCAAGAGCTCAGCCCCCAAACACCAAGTTAGGAAATATATCTGAGCTAAGCAGCCACCATAGGAGATGGTGTTCTTGGTTATTAGGTTCTGCAGCAACTTAGGCACCACAGTTAAGGTGGAGAGAACATCCAGAAAGGCCAAATTTATAAGGAAAAAGTACATGGGAGTATGGAGGTCTGGATTTAGAATGATCACAATGGTAATCAGTAAGTTACTTGTAAATGCCACTACAAACAGTCCTAAGAAGAGGCTGAAGATAAGGATCTGAATCTGAGGATTTTCAGAGAAGCTTTGTAAGATGAACTCAGTCACTGTGGAATGATTGTTTGATGCCATATGACTTGATTGTCAGGTTTCCTTTTGTCAGTGCACACTCACAAAATCCAATCCACAATACATTATTTTGCTCACTAAACAGAAGAAAACAAAGATCTGAATTAAAATTAGACAAATAATTGTTGCATTGTATTGTATTGCATTGTATTACATTGTTTTGTATTGTGTTTTCTTGTATTGCATCATATTGTAGTATATTATGTCATACTATGTTATATTGTTACATTATATTTTACTGTATTATATTATATCATATCATATCACATCATATCATATATTATATCATATCGTATCATACCATATCATACATCATATCACATCATGTTATATTATATATTATATCGTGTCATATCATATTTTATTATATCATATTATGTTATATCATTTCATTTCATATCATATCATATTATTTTACATTACTTTACATCACATTATATCATATCATATTATATCGTATCATGTCATATCATACCATATCTTGATATGATATGATATGTTAAGATATTATGTTAGTTATATGTCTTGGACAAGTCACTTAGTTGCTGTCTGCTATTAAGATCTTCACTTTCATTTAAACACTCAGTTTCTTCATTAATGTAGTTCCCTTTCCCTTCTCAGTCCAACGTATAGATAAAATGCCATTTCAATATAAAATTTACTTGGTGTGTTTCATAGATATTGTTCTTTGATGCCTGTCTATGTGGAACCAACTTTCTTTTCAGTTACTACTAATCTCACAGTACTTGGACAGCTGCTTCAAAAGCATTCATTACTCTTCATCACAATGGTCCCTTGAAGTGATTGACAATGTCTCTTATCAATCTGCATAACAGAAAGGAATTTTTCAAGTACAGTTTAAAATCATTTACTATGAAGTAATTGCAAATTTGATCTAGGTAACTCAATTTTACCCTCAAGGATTTTCTTGTGCCATTTTGACTCAGGTTAGTTAGTTTTCCCCTTTTCCTACTTTTCTTGATACTCAGTGTCTGACATGATATTGATTAGACATAAGATGAAACTATTGTCTTTTCTGAATACTAGACCCCACTATCCATGAGATATTCACATTTCAATTAACAGTCTTGACATCATGTAGTTACATCTTCAATACAAACTATCTTCTAACAAATGATTAGTTCAAAAAAGACACCATTTTCATTTTTTGCTATAAAGCAAGGAATAACAGGAATAGGCTTAAAATTATACCAAGGAGGCAAATTTGACCTAAGAAAAAATATATAAGCTATATAGGTAATTGTGATTGGACAAAAACCACTGGGAGAAGGAGTAGTATCATGTGAAAAATCTGCCAGTCTTTATAAAGGTTTTAGTGGCATTCTTTCTCGTCCTTCCTTGAATTCATATAATAACTGACCAGAGTCTACTCACTCTTCTAAGTCTAGGAAATCGTCCCTTTCCAACACTGAATGATGATTGACTTCTTGAAGGCTTGAATCCACCAATTTTAGGATTATGACCACAAAATTGAGAGAGGATTTTCCTATTCATCAAATGAACTTTCTAAAATTGTTGTCAAAATGTACTCATCACTTGTCCATAAACCTGCATAGCCACTTCCTTCATCAGATTAGGTTTCATATAGAACAAGACACATTAAATGGTACAGTAGAGCACAAACCTAGTGTAAGATTATAATACCAACCATACTACTGGCCCTGAGTCATGCTCTGTCTGTGGCAAAACTGCTTGGAGTTGAGACATTTTCATTATTAATATGGGAAACTGGTGGGTAAAGAAACTGCCTCTACTTACAGAGTCTGCTGCCTTCCCTCCAACTTTTAGTCTTTGAAAGTTGCCTAGAACATTGATTTGCTCAGCATCATAGTCCCTGTTTGTGTCCAAGATAAGACTTAAATTCATATCTTCTTAGCTTTAAATTCAAGTTTTTACCATTATACCACACAACCTCTCCAAGAGAAAGGAAGCAGAAACATTCATAGAGGTACATAATTTCAGATCTGGAAAATAACTTGAGAGATCATTAATTTAATACTTTCCTTTGAAAAAGAGGCTATTAAACAGAGGAAGAACTTAGCCAATGTCTCATAGAAGGTTAGGCTGAGTAGAAATTAAAACAATTAAAACACCTCAGTACCTGTAAAAATAGAAGATGGGATCCGTGAGAAGAGAGATGATATCAGAACTTATAAATAATCTCTAAACTCCATTATGACTCCAAATTTAGGATCCCTGAGTTACTCAAACTTTTACAGCTCACTGATGACAGAACTGGGCATAGATTCTAGGTTTCTACACTAAATTTAGCAAACTTTTATTCAGTGCATTCTAAATGTCTTTGCTGAATGCATGTAGTATTAACATGATGGTTTCCCTGTTTTGTTTTACATTTTTCTCAATAAGACATGCCTAGAGTTTTCCTTTCCCAGTTAGGATGTAAGCTTCTTAATAACAGGCCAGTGGGTTTATTTCAACTTGTCTTTGTATAGTGAACCCTAAATATAGGGTCAGGCACATTGTAATCCTTTAAAAAATACTTTTTACCTTGAGCTGATGACTTGACTTAAATACCATCTCTTACAGGCAAGCACATCAACTATAGTAGTTCCTTTGTACCATTAAGGCAACACAATCAAAACATATTGATTGGGATTTTGTAAATGGAAAGGTTAGTACAGACTATATTCCCATTTGAAAATGACAACTTTCCTGTTCTGAATATGTTTCTAAATGTGTATCAATGACAAATCCTTCCTCACTGACTAGTGAATTCTAGTTCTCTTCCTCTTCTACCTTAACACACACACACACACACACACACACACACACACACACACACACACACACACACACACACACCATCCTTTGTTCTCATAATCCCTGTCGCAAAGTCTCAATATATTATCAGTCAGTTGAGAAGGGAGATCACATACTTGAGCAAATATTTGAAATTTACAAGCCAAGTGAGTTTCCAAGACAATGAGTTTTCCAAAAAAAGGAGTAGATTGCTTTGGTGTCACTTACCCTCTGTGATAAAGCAATGCAAACGGGAGGAGAAGGCGGGCCTGGTAATAATTGGCATTTTTGCACTTCTCATTTCTCATTCCTCATCCTTCTTTTGTGATCCCTGTCTCTTGATCCGTCTCTCGACATTTTCCCCACCAAAGAACACCAAAGAAATTAGCTAAAAGCAAGAGTTTAGGGCCCACTCTAGGATTCTGGTAGCTGCTAGATTGAAACAAATTGTATTAGGACCTTCTTGAACAAAAAATTAGGAGTGAAATCTAACCAGTTCTCTATCATAATATCCTAACAAGGATGCAACAGAAAGTTTCTGGCACTCTGAGGTTATTTCTCTGCTGATAAAAACAATTCAAATTTTGAAGAAATCTATATACATGTACAAAGCATGGTTTTGTTCATCATTCCTTTTCATCCTCATACTTTGCTACAAAAAATGGGACAGATGTGATTATCTTCACTTCGAAAGTGAGAGATCAAGCTTGCAGAGTTCAACCATCTTGTCTGAAAAGGGAAATAATTAGTGGAAAAGCTAGATCCTTCTTATTCTAATTTCTAAACAGATCTGTTTCTAATCTTTTTAGATCTAATCAGATCTAATCAATATAGTTCTAATTAGATCCTTCTTTTTCTAAGTTTAATTCTCTTTCTACTACATCAGGTTGTCTTTCTTGAAACAAAAGGTTTAAACCCTGACAAAACTGTATGATCCCAGTGAGAGGAATCCCTTAACTGCAAGGCATGCATCATTGTTACCTTACCTAAGCAAGACAATTTCTTACAGAATAATACTAGTAGTATATAAACATAATATACAAAGCTAAAAATATATCAGGACTTTATATAAATATGTAAGTATAAATGCATTACACATTAATATGCAATATTAATGTATATATACATCTGGAATATTATTGTATTTTATTATGTTATAATAATCCAATCCTATATTATTCTATTCTATTGAATTATAATGTGTATCTGAATAAAGGAAATTACCAAATTTTAAAGGAGGACATAGAACTTGTACTTTATACCAAAACCACATTAAAAAATCATCTTTATTGATTTGAGTGTTTATTACATATTATTACAATGACTTCATATATGATGAGAGAGGCTGTGCAGAATTGTAGAGAGAAGGCTGGCCTCACTCTCAGGAAGAACTGGATTTAAGTCTTACCTCTGACATACACTTGCATAAGTCAGGGACTTGGTTAGTACACTAGACAACTAGGCAGCAAGTTACAACAGGTGGCAAACTACAGTAGTGAAATGAATTTCCATACTAAATGTTCCCTACTGTCATGAAAGTATTGGTCTGGGCAGTAGTACAATTACTTGTATTGGGAGCAGCAACAGCGGCAGCAGCAGCAACAGCAGCAGCAGCAGCAGCAGTAGTAGTAGTATCAGTAATAGCAGTAACAACAGCAGGAGTAATAGTAATAGTGGTGCTGGTAGTGGTGGTAATAGCAAATAATGATTAAAGAAATGCCTGGTAATAAATATTCCCTGAACTTGATTCTTTTATTCAATCAAAAACTTTAAGATAGAATTTTAAAAGTGAAAACAGAAATAACCCTTTTCATTCTTATCAACAACTACATCATTTTTTATTTTATTGAAAATTCTGTCTCTGCCTCTGTCTCTTCTATCTCCAACTCTCTCTCTCTCTCTCTCTCTCTCTCTCTCTCTCTCTCTCTCTCTCTCTCTCTCTCTCTCTCTCTCTCTTTCTCTCTCTCTCTCACACACACACACACACTTTCTCTCTCTCTTTCTTTCTCTCTCTCACTCATCCTTTTGACAATTTACTTAGGTATAAAGAGATTTATCGTAGAAATATAAACGTATTTAAATTTTAAACAGGCATTTTTTCCTTCCCTGCACTTGAGGTAACTTTTCTTCATCTTATAGGAAAGGAAGTATTATTTCTCATTTGTTAGCAAACTTACTCTTTACTGCTAGAAGGGAATACTGGAAGATTCTATTATTCCAGAAAGCCTTCCATACTCAATAGTCTGTGTGTACATTGGTCTACAAGTAGGAATTGGACTGGGATCAAATTAAGACTAGTCCTTTTCTAAAGGTCAGCTACAGAGAGTCCTGGGAAATGCTGTCATCTTAGTCCCTAGAGGAGCAATTAAGTTATGACTTATCTTGGACTGTGTTGAATCTATGCCACTATATTAGCAATCAAAAGAAAGTGCAAGTGCCAAGTACTTAGGATTTCAATGCATTAAAAAACAGATGCGTCTGATGTTTGGAGGTGTATTTTTCCACCAGTGAATTAATAAAATGAGTCTTAAATAGACAAGCCTCTAAGACATACTAACAAAACTAACACATATTGAGTTCTTAATACCTGAGAAATAAAACAGAAACAAAAGTTGAATATAACAGCAACAATAAAAACCAGGATCTATGGGTTTCCTACAAAACCTAATATAGGCCCCAAAAGCTTAGAAGTGAGGCTTTATAAACCACTACAAAGCTCCATGCTACAAATGCAAACCTCAAACTGTCTTTGAAAATTCAAGAAATCTGTGCTGGAAGTGGAGCCTCAGTAGCGATAGAAATTTTGCCTAGAAATGCCTGAACATTTTCAAATTGTTAAGTGCTCAAGAAAAAAGATTTTAATAGGTGTTGCTAGATCAAGTGTTGAAAATCTCCAAAGTATTTGAAAGAAAACTTTCAAAACATGGAGATGAGACCTATAAGAGATTAAAGCCTTGTGACATGAGTTATGTGCGTGTCATCTATGTCATCCTATCAACTCCTGCAGATTTTCTTAAATAAATTGAATTAAATAATCACAACAGCAGCTTACATTCTAGTAGCCTTCTTCAATTACAAAAGGCATTCATTTTATTTGCTTGCACCATGGTCCATAATATATTAATATGAAAGAAAAATAACAATCTATTTCCTTGAACATTTCTATCTGCATTACATCAAGAAACATAATAAGTGATGATGACGATGATGGTGATAATAACTTTTGATTAGATAAAAGCTTTATGTATTGCTTATATTTTGTTTAGTCATTTTCAGTGGTGTTCAACTCCTTCTGACCACTTCTGGGGTTTTCTTGGCAATGATAATGGAGTAGTTTCACATTTCTTTCTCTGGATTGTTTTACAGATGAGGAACTGAACCAAAGAAGGTTAAGAAATTTCCCATGGTCATACAACTATTGAGCGTCACAGGCCCGGATTTGAACTCATGAAGATGAGTTCTCCTGTCTCTGAGTCCAGTGCTCTATCCACTATGTTATCTAGCTGCTTAAGCCTGATATATGTATAGTAAAATTAAAATGTATCAGCAATATATGAATAACACAATGAGATGTTTAGAGCAGAATGCTCTTATCTCCCCAGTGGTGTCTTAATTTTAATTATACTATAGACAATGAACACATAGGACACCAAAAAAAGCAGGAAATGTACAATTGCAAAGAAGGTATTTACCAAGAGAGTAGTTCCATTATTTATACAGGAGGAAGAGCATGAGATGAATAAGAGTGCAGGGGCAGGGAATTTTACAGAAGATGAGTAATAGCATTGGGTTCATAATAGGAAAGTTTCATTATGAGAAGAGTACTTATTGAATAAATAAACTCACAAATGTAGCATATTCTAGACACTAAGAAAATATAGAGGATTTTTAGTAATCATGCTTTTCCATGTCTGAGAAAAAAATCACTTCTAATGATATAGACTATTTGAAGAAGCAGAGAAGGATTGTATATGTTTGATTGTAAAGAACAATTGTGTGTGTGTGTGTGTGTGTATGTGTGTGTGTTGGGGTATCTGTTGGAAATGAAGAGTGTATACCAAGAGTGTTTACTTCTAATTGCTCCTTTCTCCCATTTGCCCTCCCTTCCATTATCTCCCCCTCCCTATTTATCCCCTTCTCCCCTTGTTTCCAGTAGTGTAAAATACAATTTCATACCAAATTGAAAATGCATGTTATTCCTTCCTTTAGTGAAATGTGATAAGAGCAAGCTTCATTTTTCCCTCTCACCTCCCCCTTTTCCCCTGCTTTGTAAAAGTTTTTTTTTTGCCTTTTTTCATGATATTTTGCCCCAGTCCATTTCTCCCTTTCTCTGTCCAGTATATTCCTCTCTTACCACTTAATTTTACTTTTTTAGATATGATCCCTCCCTATTGAACTCACCCTGTGCTCTCTGTCTCTCTCTTTACGTGTTTGTGTGTGTGTGTGTGTGTGTGTGTGTGTGTGTGTGTGTATAATCCCTCCAAATTCCCAGATACTGTGAAATGTTTCAAGAGTTACAAATATATCTTTCCGTGCAGGAATATAAACAGTTCAACTTTAGTAAGTTCCTTGTGATTTCTCTTTCCTGTTTACCTTTCATATCTGTTTTGATTCTTGTGATTGAAAGTCAAATTTTCTTTTTGGTTCTCTTCCTTTCATCAAGAGTGCTTGAAAATCCTCTATTTCATTGAATAATCATTTTCCCCTGAAGTATTATGCTCAGTTTTGCTGGGTAGGTGATTCTTGGTTTTAATCCTAGTTTCTTTGATTTCTGAAATATCATATTCCATGCCCTTTGATCCATTAATGTAAAAGTTGCTAGATGTTGTGTTATCCTGATTGTATTTCCACAATACTTGAGTTATTTATTACTAACTGCTTTCACTATTTTCTCTTTGACCTGGGAACTCTGCAATTTGGCTACCAATACTCCTAGAGGTTTCTCTTTTTGTATCTCTTTCAGGAGACAATTGGCAAATTGCCAAATATTTATTTGCCCTCTGATTCTAGAATATCAGGGAAATTTTCTTTGCTACTTTCATGAAAGATGATGTCTAGGCTCTTTTTTAGATCATAGCTTTCAGGTAGTCCCATAATTTTTAAATTGTCCCTCCTGAATCTATTTCTAGTTCAGTTGTTTTAGTAATGAGGTATTTCACATTATCTTTCATTTTTTCATTCTTTTGGCTTCATTTAGTAATTTCTTGGTTTCTCATTTCATTATTAGCTTCCATCTCTTCCATTCTAATTTTTAAATAACTATTTTCTTCAGAGAGATTTTGAATCTCCTTTTCTATTTGTCTAATTCTTCTTTTTAAAATGTTCTCCTCATTCGCTTTTTGGACCTCTTTTGCCAATTAAATTAGCCTGTTATTAAAGTTGCTATTTTCATCAGCAATTGTTTAGGACTCCTTTAGCAAGTTGTTGACTCTCTTTTCATTATTTTCTTGCATCACTTTAATTTCTCTTTCCAATTTTTCCTCCACCTCTCTTATTTGATTTTCAAAATCCTTTTTGAGTTCTTCCATGGCCTGAGCCCAGTGCATACTTATTTTGGATGTTTAGGAAACAAGAGACTTGACTTTTATGTATTCCCCTGATGGTAAGCATTGGTCTTCCTCATCTGAAAGGATGAGAGGAAATGCCTGTTCATCAAGAAAGTAACCTTATATTATCTTATTTCCCCCCCTATTTTGGGCATTTTCCTAACCAGTTACTTGACTTTTGGGTACTTTGTCAAGAGTAGGGTATACTCTGGGTTCTTCCAAAGTGGCACAATCAAGGGAGAGGAGTTTACTCCCTGGCAGGATTCCTGTGTGAGATTCAGATCAACTACTCAATTCCACTAGGAGCTTTAGGCGGTGGCAGGGCCACCACTCAGGGCTGAGATTCAGAGCAGCAGCTCAATTCCCCCAGGGACTTTATCCAAAAGTGGACGCTGGTTGCTGCGTGCTGCAGCCAGCCACCAGCACTGCCACTGATGTCTGCTAGCTGCAACTGCCACCAACAAGCCACCACTGCTGCTGCCTGGGGTGAGAACTAGATGAGGACTCTCCTCCCTTGTCACTGAGGTGAAAAAGCCCTCTCATTGACCTTTGGGTTGAGGAATCTGAGAACCACTGCTGCTGCTGGAGATTCCACCCCCTAGGCCTGATCTGATACTGCTCCTCCAGGTGCTGCATGACCCAGGCTGGGCTCGGCTCTGCTCAGCATCTGGTGTGACAGACTTTCTCATTGGCCTTCCAGGTCACCCTGGGCTAAAAATCTCCTCCACTCTGCCGTTCTGTGCCTTTTGCTGCTCTAGAATTTGTTGAGAGTCATTCTTACAGGTATTTTATGGGCTGTGTTGGACGAGTTACAGTATGTACATCTTTCTACTCCACCATCTTGGTTGCACCACCAATATGAAAATGTTTTAAAATACAATACATTTTGTTTCTTCTTTATGCAGGTTCTTTAATGATGAGCTTCCTTATAATTTTCACTCTTTTTGCTCAATTCATTTATTTTTACCTTTCAACAGTCACTTTCATCATTAAAGTACTGGTTCAATCTCTAAAAACTAAGAACAAGGAGTAATTCATTTTCTGCCAAATGAATCAAAGCACGTGGTTATGGAACTTTCTCTCTCTGAATTTCCATGTCTTCATTTATATTGATGTGATTTACCAATCAGTATCTAAGGTCTCTTCCAATTTTTGTGTTAGTGCATTCTACACTAAGTATGTTGGATCTTTATGCTACTAAGGACTGAAATGAAAAATAATTATTGAACAATATTGGAAAAATATTATGATTACTTCTGACACAGTAGTTCACAGCAATCTTTGAATATTGAAAAGTTATCAAAAATGAAGGGGATTAGATTTTTTTTCTTCTTGCTACCCAGAGAACAAAGTGATGAGAGGAAAGCTTTCTAGAGGTATGTTTAAGTTAGTTATCAGGAAAATTTTCTTCACAATTAGAATTAGCCAGAAATGTACCAGACTTCCTCCAGATGTCTCCCTCAGGATTTTTAGCCAGACACCTGTAATGGTAATTTCATTGAGAAGATCTTTCCCATTCTTGTCTGGGTCACATGGAGGTCTGAGTCACAGGGAACTTGTGATGGGAGGAGTCTGCTGAATGGATGGAATAGGAAGAGTGAAATAGGAAGAGGCAGAGCTGGAGCAGAGCTGAGAGGAAGTTAGTCATGAGATGAATCAGAGCTAGGAAGGATTCAGACAAGGAGGCAGCTGAACAGCAGGAGTGAAAGAGCTTGTTTGTGATTTGTTTAATGGAGCTGGTTAGGGGGAAGCTCAGGAGGGGGAAGACATAAGGATGGTGTTGTCATCTGCATTATTATTGTGTATAGATTATGATGGGATTAGCTTTCTGGTGTCTAAAGAAATGTTTTGGTTCTGTCTTCTATGTGGAGAGTCTGTTATACTTCATGACTCAGAATTCCATTGTAGGCTCTGTAAACATCATGCTGGCACTACGACACCTAAGTTGTTTCATTTTTTTTTAAATTTTAATTGAATTATTTTATTTGTTTTCAGTGTTCAAAGGAAATATATCTGACACATACACATCCATATATCTCATATTTTTTTCCACTCCTGCCATCTTATTCCCCCCAGCTGCCCATTTCCTCACTGAGACAGTGTACAATCTTATAGAGGTTTTACACATACATTCCTATTAAATGCATGTTGCATAAAATAATTAAAATGAATGAGGAAACCAAAAAACAAAAGGAAACATAACATGATACAAAAAGAAATGGTCTATTTCTGTCTGTGATCCAATTTCATACTTCTTTCTCTGGTGTTCTGCATCAAGAACACATAGGTAATTTTTTTAAATCTACGTATTTGAAAGATGTACAAAGTTTACCAGAAAATTTTCTCACACACCGTGGTTGTTGCTGTGTACAAAGTTCTCCTGGTTCAGCTCCTTTCACCATAAGTTCACATAAGTCTTTCCAGGCTTTTCTGAAGTCTTCCTGTTCATCATTTCATATAGCATAATAGTATTCCACTACATTCATATACCACAATTTATTCAGCCATTCACCAATTGAGGGACATCTCCTTGATTTCCAGTTTTTGGCCACCACAAATAGAGTTGCCATAAATATTTTTGTACACATGGGACCTTTTCCCATTTCTATGATTTCTTTGGAATAGACTCTCAGAAACGATATTGCTGGGCCAAAAGGTATGCATATTTTTTAGCCCTTTGGGCATATTTCCAAATTGCTCTCCAGAATGACTGAATCATCTCACAGCTCCACCAATGATGAATTAGTGTTCCAACTCTCCTACATCTTCTCCAAGATTTATCAACTTCCTGTTTTGTCAGGTTAGCCAATCTAATGCTACCTCAGAGTTGTTTTGATTGGCATCTCTCAAATCAATAGTGATTTAAAGCATTTTTTCATGTGATTATAGATAAATTTAATTTCTTCCTCTGAAAATTCCTTGTTCATATTCTTTGACTATTTATCAATTGGGGAATGACTTGTCTTCTTGTACATTTGACTGAGTTCACTATATATATTTTAGAAATGGGGACTTTATCACAGACACTAGCAGCAAAAATTCTTTCCAAGTTTTCTGCTTCCCTCCTAATCTTGAGCGCATTTGATTTGTTTCTGCAAAAACTTTTCAATTTAAGGTAATCACAATTATCCATTTTGTACTTTATAATGTCCTCTATTTCTGATTTGGTCCTAAATTTCTCCATAAATCTTACAAATGCACTATATCTTGTTCCTCTAATTTGTTTATAGTATCAGTCTTTATACCGAGATCATGTATCCATTTAAACTTTATTCTTGTATGTGGTGTCAGATGTTCATCTATGATCTGTTTCTGCCACACTGTTATCCAGCTTCCCCAGTTTTTTGGCAAACAGTCAGTGCTTATCCCAGAAACTGGGGTCCTTGGGTTTATCAAACAGTAGATTGCTTATTCCTTGACTGCTCTGTCTTGGGTACCTAAACTATTTCACTGGTCTACCCCTCTCTTTCTTAGCCAGTACCAAGTGGTTTTGATGATTACTGCTTTATAATGCAATATGAGATCTGGTATGGCTAGGCCACCTTCTCTGGCATTTCTTTTCATTAGTTACTTTGATATTCTGGATCTTTTCTTCCAGATGAATTTTGATATTATTTGTTTTACCTCTCGAAAATAATTATCTGGTAGTTTGGTATGATGCTAAATAAGTAAATTAATGAGGGAGAATTGTCATTTTTATTATATTATCCTGGGCTACCCATGAGCAACTGATATTTTTCCACTTACTTATATCTGACTGTACTTGTGAGAATAGTGTTTTGTAACTGTGTTCATTTAGTCCCTGGCTTTGTTTTGACATGCAAATTCTGAGATATTTTATAGTGTTTACCATAGTTTTGAACGGCACTTCTCTTGCTATCACCTGCTGTTGGGCTTTGTTAATAATATATAGAAATGCAGATGATTTATGTGGGTTTATTTTGTAATCTGCTACTTTGCCAAAGTTGTTTATTATTTCGAGTAGTTTTTTACTTGATTCTCTGAGATTCTCTGAGTATATCACCATAACATCTGCAAAATATGATAACATAGTTTCTTCTTTGCTTATTCTAATTCCTTCAATTTCTTTTTCTTTTTTTATTGCTACAGCTAGCATTTCTAATACCATATTGAGTAACAGTGGTGATAATGGACATCCTTGTTTCCCCCCTGATTTTATTGGAAATGCATCTCACTTATTCACATTGCATTTAATGCTTGGTGATGATTTTAGGTAGATACCACTTATTATTTTATGAAAAGTTCCATTTATTCCAGTGCAGTGCTTTCCAGTGTTTTCAATAGGAATGGGTATTGTATTTTGCCAAAAGCTTTTTCTGCATCTATTGAGATATTAATGTGGTTTCTGTTGGTTTTATTGTGGATATGATTAATAATGCTAATAGTTTTTCTAATATTGAACCAGTCCCGCATTCTTGGTACTAATCTTACCTGATCATAATATAATATTCTGGTGATAAGTTTCTGTATTCTTTTTGCTAGCATCTTATTTAAATTTTTTTTGCATCTATATTCATTAGAGAAATTGGTCTATTATTATCTGTCTCTGTCGTGTCTCTTCCTTGTTTAAGTATCAGAACAATATTTGCATCCTAAAAAGAGTTTAGTAGGACTCCTTCTTTGGGAATTTTTCCAAGTAGTCTACATGGTATTGGAATTAACTGTTCTTTAAATGTTTGATAGAAGTTATTTGTAAATCCACCAGGCCCCGGACATTTTTTTCCTAGCAAATTCATTGATTGCTTGATCAACTTCCTTTTCTGTGATGGGGTTATTTAAGTACTCAATTTCCTCTTCTGTTAGTCTGGGCAAGTTATATTTTTTTAATATACTCATCCAGAAAATTCTAGAGCAGCAGAAGCCACAGAACGATGGAGTGAAGGAGATTTCCAGCCCAGAATGACCTGGAAGGCCAACAGGAAAAGTCCACACCCCTGGACACAGAGCAAAGTTCAGCCCATGCAGCTGAAGGCCATGCAGCACCAGGAGGAGCAGGACCAGAGCAGGCCTTTGGGGTGGAATCTCCAGCAGTAGTGGAGGTTCATAGATCCCTCAACCCACAGGTGACAAAGGCAACTTAAAAGGTCAGTGAGAGGGCTTTTTCAAATAGGCAAGAAGGGACCAGGGTGCCACTCTAGCTCCAGCCACAAGCAGTGGTGGCAGAGGCAGCACCAGCAGCAGGCAATGGCAGCTGTGGTGGCTGTACCAGGCAGCAACTAGCATCCTTTGTTGGAGGACTCAGCTTAAAGCCCCTGGGGGAATGGAGCAACTGACTGGAACCTCAGCCCTCAGTGGCAGCCCTGCCCTCTACCAAAAGCCCCTGTAGGAATTGAGCAGCTGCTCTCAATCTCAGCCCTGAGTGCTCACGTGGTGGAACTCAAGGTGGTTGTGGAGAAGGAATTCTACTACTCACAAATTCCGGGCAGAAAAGTTTCTTCTTGCTCCCAGACCAGTGTTCAAGCTTGATTGTGCCACTTTGGGGGAGCTAAGATCTTACAGGTCGCCAGAATATACACAACTCCTGACAAAGGACCCCAAAGTCAAGAAACTGGTTGGGAAAAAGCCCCAGAAAGGGGAAAAAAAGACTATAGAAGTTTACTTTCTTGATGAGCAGGTATTTTCTTGCATCATTTTGGATGAGGAAGAACAATGCTGACCATCAGAGAAAGACATAAAAGGCAAAGTTTCTGCTTCCCAAATACCCAAATAAATATGCAATGGTTTCAAGCCAGGGAGGAGCTCAGAAAGGATTTTGAAAATCAAGAAAGATTGGTGGAGTGCAAATTGGGAAGAGAAACGAGAGTGATGCAAGGAAATCATGAAAAGTGAGTCAACAGCTTCCTTAAGGAGTACCAAAAAAATGCTGAAGAAAATAACACCTTTAAAAACGGGCAAACTCAATTAAGAATGCTTTAAAAAGCAGAATTAGCTAAATGGAAAAAGAGGTTCAAAAGCTCACTGAAGAAAATACTACTTTAAAAATTAGAATGGAACAGATGGAAGCTAATGACATTATGAGAAACCAAGAAATTACAGAACAAAGCCAAAAGTATGAAAAAACGGACAATAATGTAATGTTTTCACTGGAAGAACTACTGACCAGGAAACTAGATCCAGGAGAGACAATTTAAAAATTATGAGACTACCTGAAAGCCATGGTGAAAAAAGAGCCTAGACATCATCTTTCATGCAATTATCAAGGAAAACTGCCCTGATATTCAAGAACCAGAGGGCAAAATTAATATTGAAAGAAACCACTGATAACCTTCTGGAAAAGATCCAGAAAGAGAAACTCCCAGAAACATTGTAGCCAAATTGCAGAGTTCTCAGGTCAAGGAGAAAATATTACCAGCAGTTAGAAAGAAACAATTCGAGTATTGTGGAAATACAATCACGGTAACACAAGATCTAGCATCTTGTGCATTAAGGGATTGAAGAACATGGAATATGATATTTCAGAAGTCAAAAAAAATTAGGATTAAAAGCAAGAATCACCTACCCAGGAAAACTGAGTACAATACCTTAGGGGAAAAATGGTCATTCAATGAAATAGAGAACTTTCAAATATTCTTGATGAAAAGACCAGAGCAGAAAATAAAATTTGATTTTCAAACCCAAGAATCAAGAGAAGCATGAAAAGGTAAACAGTAAAGAGAAATCATAAGGGACTTACTAAAGTTGAACTGTTTACATTTTTACATGGAAAAAAAATATTTGTAACTCTTGAAACTTCTCTCAGTGTATGTGTAGTTGGTGGGATTATACACACACACACACAGACAGACAGATAGATAGATCGAGAGAGACAGACAGACAAATAGAAATAGAGAGCACAGGGTGAAAGTTGTACAGGAAGATATCATATCTAAAAAATAAAATTAAGGGGTGAGAGAGGGATATATTGGAAGGGGAAAGGGAGAAATGGTATGGGGCAAATTATCTCTCATAAAAGAGGCAAGAAAAAGATTTTTCAATGGAGGGGAAAGGGGGGCAGTGAGAAGAAAAAAGTGAACCCTACTCCCACATATTTGTCTCAAAGAAGGAATAACATGCACATTCAGTTTGGTATGAAAACCTATTTTACATTACAGGAAAGGAGGAGAGAAGGGGATAAGCAGAGAGAAGGTGATTATGGAAGGGAGGGCAAATGGGAGTAGGAAGTAACTAGAAGTAAACACTCTTGCGGTGGGACAAGGTCAAAAGAGAGAATGGAAGAAATGAGGGTCAAGATGGGATAGTGGGAAATATAGGTAGTCTTACACAACATGAGTGCAATGGAAGTCTTTTGCAAAATTACACATATAAAGACTATATTGAATTGCTTGCTTTCTCAGTGGGGATGGGTGGGGAGGGAAGAAGGAAGAGAAGCTGAAACTCATACTTTCAGGAGCAAATGTTGAGAATTGTTTTTTCATAAAACTGGGAAATAAGAAATACAGATAATAGCTATAGAAATTTATCTTGTCCTACTGAACAAAAGAGAAGATGGGTATTAGGGAAGGGAGGGGTGTTAGAAAGTAGGGCAGATTGGTGGAAGGGGTAATCAGAATCCTCGGAGTTTTGGGGTGGAGTGAGGGGAGAGATCAGGAGAAAATTTGGAACTTGAAATTTTATGGAAATGAATGTTGAAAACTTAAAATAAATAAATAATTAAATATATAAATGAATGAATAAATAAACAAATAGATACATAAATAAAAATAATCATCCATCTCATTTAGATTGTCGAATTTATGGGCATACAGTTGGGCAAGATAATTTCTAATTACGGTTTTAATTTCCTCCTCACTGGAGGCGAGTTCACCCTTTTCATTTTTGATATTGGTAATTTGGTTTTGTTCTTTTTTTTAAATCAAATTGGCCAAAGGGCTGTCAATTTTACTGATTTTTTTTTCCAAAAAAACAACTCTTAATTTTATTTGTTAGTTCAATAGTTTTCCTACTTTCAATTTCATTAGTCTCTCCTTTGGTTTTCAGTATTTCCAATTTGACATTTGGGGGTTTTCAATTTGTTGTATTTTGAGCTTTCTCAGCTGCATGTTCAATTTATTGATTTCCTCTTTATTTTATTCATGTAGGCATTCAAAAATATAAAGCTTCCCTTAAGAACAGCTTTTGCAGTGTCCCATTAGATTTGGTATGCTGTCTCATTATTATCATTCTCCTGAATGAAGTTGATGATTGTTTCTATAATTTGTTGTTTAATCCACTCATTCTTTAGGATTAGATTGTTCAGTTACCAATTAGTTTTTGGTTTATTTTTCTATGGCCCTTGATTACCTATAAGTTTTATCACATTATGATCTGAGAAGGGTGCATTGACTATCTCTGACTTTCTGCACTGAATTGTGAGGTTTTTATGGCCTAGTGCATGGTCAGTTTTTACATATGTGCCACGTACCACTGACAAAAAGGTGTATTCCCTTCTATCTAAATTCAGTTTTCTTCTGAGATCTATCATATCTATCTTATCCAGAGTTCTATTCACCTTCCTTAACTCCTTTCATGTTTATTTTGAGGTTAGATTTTCAAGTTCAGAGAGTGGGAGTTTGAGGCCCCCACTAGGATAGTTTTACTGTTTCTTTCTTCCTGTAACTTCCTTAACTTCTCCTCTAAGAATTTGGATGCTATACCACTTGGAGCATATATCTTTAGTGATGAAATTGTGTGGTTGTCTATGGTCCCTTTTAGCAAGATATAGTTTCTTGCCTTATCTCTTTTGGTTAGATCTATTTCTGCTTTTGCATTCTCTGAGATTAGGACTGCTACTCATTTTTATTTATATCAGCTCAAGGAAGGGCAGCTAGGTGGAGCAGTGGATAGAGCACCAATGCAGAAGTCAGAAGGTCCTGACTTCAAATCTCACCTTGGATACTTGACACTCACTAGGTGTGTGACCTTGGGCAAGTCACTTAAACCCAATTGCCTCATCCTGGGTCCTCTCCAATCATCCTGATGAATATCTGGTCACTAGATTCAGATGGCTCTGGAAAAGGTAAGGTTGGTGACTTGCACAGCCCTCCCTCACTCAAAAACAAAGTCAAGTGCAAGTCATGTCATTGTTTCTCTGATGGCATGGTCTTCTTTGGCAATGGAAGAGGAACACACACTTCAGCTGAAGTACAAGAAATTCTTCTCCAACCTTTTACCTTTGCCCTATGTGTATCTCTCCTTTTCAAATATGTTTCTTGTAAGCAACATATCACAGGATTATGGTTTTTAATCCATTCTGCTATTCATCTTGGTTTATGGGAGAATTCATCCCATTCACATTCACAGTTATGATTACTATTTATGTCTTTCCCTCCATCCCTTTTCCCCTTCTTTATACTTTTAGTTCTTCCTTCTCCTTTCTGCTCCACAACAGAGTTTTAATTTTTGACCACCACTGCCCTCAGTCTTCCCTCCCTCCTACATTTTAATCCCCTTTTCCCTCACTAATTCTTCCCTCCCTTTTAGCCTCTCCTCCCTTTTCTTTCCCTCTTCCCCTCCTACTGCCTATAGAGCTAATTGTATTTCCTTACTTAAATGAGTTTGTTGGACCCTCCTTGAATTCAATCAGATGAGTGTACTTCTCAAATAATGCTCCCCTCTCTTGTAATATATTTTTGTACTCTACTGTAATATATTTTTGTGTCTCTTCCTGTGATGGAATTTATTTTTTTTTTGCTTCCTCCTTTGTACATCTCCCATTACAATCCCTTCCTACCTTTAAATCACATTTTTATCATCACATCACTTAATTTATACCCTCTCTATATATCTATGTATATCCCTTTTACATTTCATAGTAAATTTATAACTCTCAAGATTAACAAACATCTTCTTCCCTTATAGGTATGCAAACAGCTTGTCCATATGTGGTAACTATTTTTTCCCCCTGTTTATCTTTTTGCCTTTCTTGAGACCTGTGTTTGAAGATCAAATTTTCTAATGAATTCTGGCCTTTTCATCAGGAAGATCTGGAAATCTCTTATTTCATTGAATGTCCATCACCTTGCCTAATATATTATGCTCAGCTTTGCTGGATAATTTATCCTTGGTTGTAGTCCCAGGTCCTTTGCCTTAAGGGATATCGTACTCCAATTCATTTGATCTTTTACCGTAGAAGCTGCAAGATCCTGTGTGATCCCAACTGTAGGTCCTTGGTGTTTGAATTGTTTCTTTATTGCTACATGCAGTATTTTCTCTTTCGCTTGATAGTTCTGGAATTTGGCAACAATATTCCTTAGTGCTTTCAGTTTGGGATCCCTTTCGTAAGGTGAATAGTGGATTCATTCGATGACTATTTTGTCCACTAGGTCTAGAAATTCTGGGCAATTTTCCTGGATGATTTTTTGGATGATATTTTCCAGGCTCTTTTTTTCATCATGGCTTTCTGGTAGACCAATAATCTTCAGATTTTTCTCTCCTGGAGCTATTTTCTAGGTCAGTTGTTTTTCCAATTAGATATTTAACTTTTTTCCCCAACTTTTCATTCTTTAGATTCTGTTTGACTGATTCTTGATGTCTCATAGATTCATTAGCTTCTACTTGTTCAATGCTATTTTTTATCCAATAATTTCTTCAGTTACCTTTTGCATCTCCTTTCTCATCTATCCAATTATTTCTTTTAAGGAGTTATTTCTCCAGTTAGGATTTGTACTTCCTTTTCCCTTTGTCAATTTTTCTTTTTAAATTTTTCTGTGATTTCTTTTTTCATATTTTTAAAGTCATTGGTCAATTTTTCTTCTGTTCCTCTACTTTGACTTTTAAAATCTTTCCTGAGCTCTTCCAAGAAGGCTCTTTGTCCTTGCAACCAGGTGGTATTCCCTTCTGAAGTTTCAGATGGAAGTACAGTCTCAATCCTAACCTCTTTGACATTCGTGTTTTGGTGCTTATCTCCATAGAAAGATTCTATGTCTTTTCTTTTCTGCTTTGCTTCTTACTCATGATAATAACCATTTTCCCTGGCCTTTAAAGTTGATCTCTGTGTCTGTGGCACAGAGAGCTCTGTCCCACATTTCTTGTACTTAAAACTTGAGTCTTTGTGGGTTGTGGTCTCTGGTTCTTTCAGCTAAAAGCTAAAATGCTGCAGCTTAGTGCTTAGTTGATTGGTATTGGAAATCAGAGGCAAGGCGAGGTTTGTTGAGTTTTCCCTCAGTTTCCATGGAGGCAGCTTGTTAAGTGTTGGGGAGGGGTGGTCTGGCCACAACAGGTCTCCTGGGTTGAGCTACAGCATAGACTCAGCGTTTGGTGATCCCTTCTGTGCTAGTGTTTTCCCAATTCCCCTGGCGTGCTGAGGCACACCTGGGGTCGTGGTGCTGGTGGTTGCAGGCTCAGGATCTTCTCCACGTTTTCTGAGATGAGGCTGTCTGGGATAGCTCTGTTTCTATGCTGGTCCCCTTCAGCTAAAGCAAGAGGGACCCTCCTTAGCGATCTTCCTAGCCTCACGGGATGAGTCACTTTACCCCTTCTGCTGCTCCCATTGTTTCAGGACTTATCCCAGGGAGATATTCTCTGGGCTAGTCAAAGTCAACAAAGCGAGGGAGACAGCAATTTCTGATCACTCCACCATTTTGGCTTCTGGACCATTAATTCTTTTTTAATAATTTTCTTACACCACTTGCATATCTTTTCCCATTTTTCCTCCTATCTCTTTAATTCTTCTAAACATTCTTGTTGGGATTGGATGCAATTAGCATTTTTCTTTGAGGCTTGGTTTTGACTATTTTCATATTGTTAACCTCTAAATTTTTTTTTTTTTTTTGTCTTGGTCTTTTCTCCCACTGTAGTAGCAATTTATGGTCAAGTTTTCCTTTTGGTTGTTTCCTCATTTTTTCTAGCCTGTTTCCTAATTTCACACTTTATCTTCAGTTGGGGTTCTTTTCACCTGTTGGAGGAGAGGCACTGTGCCAAATTTCAGGCTTTTTTGGTATACCTAGCTCTGGTGGTCTACGAATTTTTGATGCTTCCAAGGTGTTGTAATGTGGAGAGAGATATGCTCACTAGACTTTTCTTCTGCAATCTCATTTTTACTCGGGAATGTCCCTTGTTTCCCTGTAGCTGCAAATGGTAGTGCTCTTCTTGGGCCTGGAAAAGTGATCAGGTCCCTGCTCTCTGCAGCTGCCTTGTTTACTCCTCCATATCTTGGAACTCTGACTAGTATCAATACTCCCTCATGACTGACCACCAGCACTCCTAACTACCCAGGAACTCAAGCCAGATCTGAGTATCAGTATTGGAAGTAACTATCAGAATTAGCTGCATACAATGCCAGCAAAAGTTCCCTTGTAATCTTTTTTCTGACCTGTTATGTGACATCCTTACCATCTCTGGGCTGTCATTTTTCGCTGCTGTTGCTGCTTTTGCCACTGCAATTTTGCCTACTGCTAAGGACATTTATGGATACTTTTTCATCTACTCCTCACAACAACCATGTAATGTAGGTGCTATTATTTCTGCATTTTTCATTTGAGGAAACTGGGATCAAACTACTTGCCAAGATCATGCATGTGGTAAAGTGTCTGAGTTTTCATTTGAACTCAGGTCTTCTTAATTTCAGGTCTAGCTTTCTAGCAACAGCTGAGGGGAAGAGAAGAAAATCCTTTGTCAAGTAAAGTTTGACAACTTTATTAGATAAGAGTAGCTGACTTTAATCATTGAATGTTTCCATATAGTTCATAATATTTTCAAAGTGACAACTATGAATGGTTGATGACCACATTAGGGCATTAAATGTCACATCACTATTATTATGTCATTATATCATGTATTTAACTAGCCAGCTAGGACTGCATGAAGCACAGAAAAAAAATTAATTTCATGGGGACAGTATTATAGTTACAGTTAGGGGGAAACAAATCTCAAATCATAAACGAGAAAGAGCAAGAGAGAATGAAAAAGATTTGTGTGTGTATGTGTGTGTGTGTGCGAGAGAGAGAGAGAGAGAGAAAGAGAGAGAGAGAGAGAGAGAGAGAGAGAGAGAAAGAGAGAGAGAGAGAGAAGAGAGACAGACAGAGACAGAGAGAGACAGAGAGAGAGAGAGAGGGAGAGAAAGGAAATGCATAGAATAATTTTTCCTGAGCACCTTTTGTGGAATAGTACATTGAAAGGTACAAAGGGGATCATAAAAGACATGTAAATCATGCCCTGTGACACCCTGCTAGAACTGCTAATGTGTTTAGGTAGTCAGAGAACGTCATTGTCTGTCTCTTAACCCTTGTTTTCTCCATAAACGAAGAATTGTGATGCTGATACTACCTTTTTCATAAGATGATTGAGCTAAAAAATACTTAGAAATCTTAAAATAAATGTGGGAAAGATATGCTTAGCTCTTACCCCACAGCCTATAAAATACCTGTAAAGAAGAACTTTCAACAAATTCTAGAGCAGCAGAAGCCACATAACAACGGAATGGAGGAGATTTCTGTTCTAGAAAGACCTGAAAAACAGACGGGAAAGGTCTAGCGCTCACCAGACTCGAAGCAGAGCCCAGCTCTGCCTTGGCCATGCAGCACTGAGGGGAACAGATCTGAGCAGGCTTCAGGGACGGAATCTCCAGCAGCAGAGCAGATCCCTCAAACCTCAGGCACCAAAGGTCAGTGAGAGGGTCTTTTAGGCTGGCTGAGAGAGAAGCTAGGTGTCCCCATAACTCAGGCCCCCTCAGGAGGCAGCAGCAGAGGCAGCAGCAGACAAGGGCTCCCAAAGCAGGTAATGGCCCACACCCATCATTGAAGGTCTCATTGTAAACCCCCTGAGGGAACTAAGCCCTGAGTGGCAGCCCGGTCCCCACCCAAGCACCTGAACTTAATCTCACACTGAATAGCAGCTTCACTCCCTGCCAAAAACCCCTATGGCTTGGGAGCAGCATTTGAATCTCAGCCCCCAAGCGCTGGCTGGGTGGAACTGGAGGCCAGGTGGTTGTGGAAAAGAAACTCAGAAGTCAAGAAACTGGCTGGGAAAATACCCAAAAAAAGGGAAAAAAATAAGACCATAGAAGGTTACTTTCTTGAGGAACAGGTGTCTTCCCCCCATCCTTTCAGATGAGGAAGAACAAGGCATACTGTCAGAGGAAGTCAAGGCCTCTGCCTCCAAAGGGAACTTAAAATGGGCTCAGGCAATAGAAGACCTTAAAAAACAAATTAGCAGCTTACCAAAAGAGAATCAAAAGAAAAATGCTGAACAAAATAACACCTTTAAAAACAGGCTAACTCAACTGGAAAAAGAAGTCCAAAAAGCCACTAGGAGAAGGAGGTTTTAAAAATCAGAATTAGCCAACTGGAGGAGAAGGTTCAAAAGCTCACTGAACAAAATAGTTTGTTGAAAGAGAGAATTAAGTTCAGGGAAATGAATGACTATGAGTTAAACTAAGAAGTTAGTAAAAAAAAAAAATTGAAAAAAATGGAAGATAATGTGGCACAACTCATTGGAAAAACAATTGACCTGGAAAATAGATCCAGGAAAAATTATTGGACTACCTGAAAGCCATGATCAAAAAAAGAGCCTAGACATTATTTACCATGAAATTATCAAGGAAAATTTCCCTGATGTTATAGAATTAGAAGGTAAAATGGATATTGAAAGAATTCATCATTCACCTCCTGAAAGAAACCTGAATAGAGAAATTCCTAGGAATATTGTGGTCAAATTTCAGAGTTCCCAGATCAAAGAAAAAATACAGTAAGCAGTTAGAATGAGACAATTTGAGTACTATGGAAATACAGTCAGGGTAACACAGGATCTGGCAGCTTCGACATTAAGGGATGGAAGAGCTTGGAGTGGGATATTTCAGAAGTCAAAGGAACTGGGATTGAAGCCAAGAATCACCTACCCAGCAAATCTGAATATAATTCTTCAAGGGAAAAAATGGTCATTCAGTGATACAGTCGAATTTCAAGATTTCATGTTGAGGAAAAGACTAGATCAGTATTTAAAAATTTGACTTCCCAAGACAAGAATCAAGAGAATCATGAAAAGGTAAACAGAAAAGAAAAATCATAAAAGACTCTCCAAAGCTGAATTGTTTACATTACTACATGGAAAGAAAATATTTTTAACTCTTGAATCTTTTCTCAGTATTTGGGTAGTTGGAGACATTGTACATACACATACACACACACATACATGCACATAGATAGAGAGTAAAGGGTGTGTTATATCAGAAGATATGATATCCACATACACACACACACACACACACAAATTAAATAAAATAAAAATTAAGGGGTGAAGGAGGAAAATTCCGGAAAGAGAAATAGGAGTAAAGGAATGGAGCAGGCTATAACTCATAAAAGAGTTAAGAAAAGTCTTATTCAAAGGAGGAGATAAGGGAGAAGGGGATGGGGGGGGCGGAAATAAAGCTAATCTCCCCACATGTGGCTGAAGGAGGGAATAACATGCTCACTAAATTTGATATGGAAATTTACATCACACCACAGGAAAGTATGAGAGGAGGTGACAAGTGGAGTGAGGGGAATGTTAGAAGGGAGGGCAAATGGGAGAAGGGAGTCATTAGAAATAAACACTTTCAAGAAGGGACAAGGTCAATTGTGAGGGAAAAAGAGGAGGGATAGAGTAAGACAGAGGGCAATATAATTAATATTACACAACATGATTATTATGGAAGCCTTTTGCAAAACAACAAATATTTAGTCTGTATTGAATTGCTTGCCGTCTCAGTAGGGCTGGGAAGGGAGAGGGGAGAGAGAGAAGTTGAAATTCAAAGTATTAGAAATGAATGTTGAGATTTTTATTGCATATAATCGGGAAATAAGAACTACAGGGATAGAGGTATGGAAATTTATCTTGCCTTACAAGAAAAGAGAGAAGATGGGGATAGGAGAGGGGTGGGGTGCGATGGAGGGGAGGGTACATTGAGGGGAGGAGTAATCAAAATGCAAGGTATTAGGAAGCAGGGGGAGGGGAGTGATGGGGAGAAAAATTAGACATGTCACAAAGTGAGGCAAAAGCAATTAGTATTAAAACAATAGACTGAATTAATTACTTAGAATAAATCAATGACATCTTTTGTTTGGAGAAAAAAATTTCCTAGAGGAAAGTAACCTCGGGTAAAATTTGGCATTGATGGAAAAGTCAAGATTTTAATGGTAAATTTGATTTTATGATTGCCATTTAATCAGGAACTAGAACATATATAGAAAGGCATGTAAGCCACTTAAGATTTACCTCCAAAGAGATTCCTTAGCCAAAGTGAAACTATAATCATATTTGAAACCTAGTTATTGGAACTTGCCATTTTTAGATGCTATGGGGCTATTAAGTGACTGTTCTTCTGAGTCTAACTCCAGGTATGGGAAGCAAGAAAGGCTATCTGAGCCTCCAATACATGATGCCAGTAAGCTGATGAGATACTGGTATGAACTGCTTAGGTGATCTCAAGGGAAGGTTGGGAGAGCAGCTGTTCAGCATGGGCTGAGGTGGCATTCTCCTGACTCAGTTTCCCCACTGACACCTGGCAGGCTTTAAGCCTAACTGAATGCAAGTCGATAATTTAATCCTGCCTGGAATTGACATGAAGTTGGGGAGATATTGTATCCCTGCAATGTCCTTACTATTGGTGTCAATTTCCTATAGTCAAAAGGTTTGTAAGTTTAATACCAGGTCTATTCAATTATGGACTATGGGTAGGGGAACATCCGAGGTTGTCTAAAATTAAGCTACTAGGCATATGACTTTAGACCACCAACAACAAGTTAAGGTCCTTTAATTCTCAGTAATACTGTGGAGACAATTAGGTCAAGAGCTTGTGAAGTTAGCAACATAAATGTTACTTGTGTCTAGTTGGTTAGTGTTTAAAAAAAAATTCTTTTGTGGTCTATATTGTAAATGTATTAAAAATAAGTATCACCTTACCAAAAGTTGAAATTGCTTTATCTGTTATAAACTGTCTTAAGAATAGAAAAATAAAATAAATAAATGTGGAAAAGTCACTAGCCTATGAACTTTTGAAAGGGATAGAATATCTTATGTGCACTTTTGATTCTTGCACCATATTTCTGATCATGTATCCCACATTTGATTTTACATACATATGTGTGGATGTAGATATTTACAAAGATGTACACAAATATGTGTATATCATATATAATTTTACAGAAATACATACATTGGGATGGATTTAGAATGTAAGTAATGTGCAAACAGGATATAGAGAGGTTAAAGTAGAAGAAACTGGTTCATATGGAGAGATGCCAGAAATTAATGAAAAGAATATTCAAAGCAAGTGAACGTAGTGGAAGATGAAATTGTTAATATGGATTAATTCTCGATTGGTTTTAAAGAATCTGATTGTGCAATGCGTTTATGGGGAAGCTTTAATGTTCTCTACTTGCTCTTTTGCTTTCATTGTAAAAGTCCATAGTTTGTGTGGCATGAGTTTTAAATCATGCACACACACACACACACACACACACACACACACACACACTTACCAAACTTCTTCTCATTTTCTAGATGTTATCCCCAATCACAGTCATTCTGTTTCGTTGATTTGAAAGGCCAGTCTGATCCTATGTGATCCAGAAAACCCTCCCAGCTTAATGGCCATTAGCAACCACTCACAGGTGACAGAGTTCATCCTCCAGGGATTCTCAGAACACCCCAAACTCAGGCTTCAATTATTTGGCTATTTCCTCTCCTTGTATATGGTGACCCTCACAGGCAATCTCCTGATCTTCACAGCCATCATACTAAACTCAAGCCTCCACAGCCCCACGTATATTTGTGTTCAACTTGGCTAGAGTGAACATCAAATGGACATCCTCTATTCTGCCCAAAGGCCTGAAGAGGATGCTCTCAGAGGAGAACACCATCTCCTATCGGGGCTACATGACCCAACTCTTCTTCCTCACTTGGTCTGCTTCATCAGAACTGCTTCTTTTCATAGTCATGGCTAATAACCATTATGTGGTCATCTGCCACCCACAGCATTACAGCACTATGATGATCAAGACCCTCTGCAACACTTTGGCAGCTGGCGTGTGGATCATCTTTGTCTTCAATTCCTCCGTAAGTACTTTTCTGGTGACACAACTGTCCTTCTGTGGACCCAATGTAATTGCTCAATTCTTCTGTGAGATCCTTGCTCTCTTGTTGCTCTCCTGTACATCTTCCTACATTAACAGTGTCATGACTGTCTTGACTGATGCCTTCTATGACTTCATACATTTTTTTTCTAACTTTGGTGTCCTATGGGTTCATTATCTCTAGAATCTTGAAATTCAGACATCAGAGGGAAAGAAGAGCGCATTCTCTACCTGTTCATCCCATCTTATTGGGTTGTCTATGTATTATACAGCTGTTTTTTATGCCTATTTAAGTCCTGTTTGTAGTTATATTCCAGAGAGGGGTAAACTGGCTGGTGTGTTGTATTCTATGTTGAGCCCAACTTTGAATCCTTTGATCTATACCCTAAGGAACAAGGATGTCAAAATGGCTCTTAGGAAGCTCTTCCCATTATTTAGAAATTCAGTAGGGATTTTCATACCTCTTCAAAGTGGGTTGAGGTATAAGCCTATTTATGCAACATTTTTAATGATCCGTATTGGCAATATCGTTTGATGCTTACAATATTCTTATATGTTTGAGGTTACAATGCTCAGATTGATGGGTTGTTGATTTTCTTTTAAGCATTATTTCAATTTGAAACAGTTGCTACCAGCATCATATTTTTACCTGGATTATAACTTTATGTCTGAAAATTTTCCCCCTTACAAGATCAAGAGAATGACCTTTCAGATTATATTGAGCTTTTCTCTTCAATGTCTATATGTAATCTTTTTTGTGGTATCTCTAAGTCTAACCATCTATCTATCAATTTATCATCTCTCAGTCTCTCTCTCTTCATCTATCCATCCATCCATCCATCCATCCATCCATCCATCCGTCTGTCTGTCTGTCTGTCTGTCTGTCTATCATCTATTTACCTATCAAAAAATGTGACATTCTTGACAGAGACTTAATTCCATCTTGGAGTCAAAAAACCTAGACAATTCCAATCTCTTACACATACAGGCTTTGTAGCTCATAGTAAGTCCCTTCACCTGTTAGTACTCCAGGGTTGCTGCCACGACTGGACAGTGCAACAAAGTAAGACTCAAAGAGGGTTGAGTATCAGTCAACAGTCCCTAATTGAATGCTGGATTTGTCATCACAATACAATAAAGCACATCATCTTAAACTCTTCATGGAACAAGACATTCCTCCAAAGGTTGCACTGGATTTCGCACTAGGACTTTGTGTGTTCTGGAGCTTATTCTCAAGTCACCGGAGTCTAGGTTTTCTCTAGACTATAGATTCTTAGCTTTTTTATGTGTCATGGATCCTATTTTACTGTCATGTAGCACCTATAAATATCATCTCAGAATAATGTTTTTATATGCACAAAGTAAAAGTAAAATGAAAAAAATAAATTATATTGATGTGCAATTATGATGATATTAAAAGCAATATGTTCATTTTATAATTATTAATGAAATTATATATTCTATATTTCATTTAAAGTAACAATGTTGTCAACAAGGATAAGAATTATTGCTCTTGGCTCTGATTTTCCGTCTTTTTAAGGTAATCTAAAAATATATTTTTCAACTTTGTTAAGTGTAATGATTGGGGTATTGTTATACTTTTTACATCTTCTATTCCATTTGATCATTAAATCTTCCCTTTACTTATAAATCTGATGGGTAAAATACTTCATTCTCCCTCTCTCACTTGTCTTTATCTACCTTGCTCCCTTCCTCTGTCTCTGTCTCTTTTCCTCTCTATCTTCTCTCCTCTTTCCTCCTATTCTCCTCTCTGTTCTTAAGTGATCTAGGTTCAAAATATATCCTAAATCTTCTGAACTATACTTGGATTCCATACATAATTTTAATTTGCCCCTTAGTGGAATAAAAAGAAACTACAACCTAATATTAAACAGAAAATAAAGCTAGTTCTTATCTTACTTCTGGCAGTTAATAGGTATCTGAACATAGAACATTCATTTAAACTCTTGGAACCTCAATTTCCCCATCTATAAAATGAGGATGATGACACAGTTCTTACCACACAGAATTATTGTGATCATTAAATGGGATAGTCTGCTCTCCCTACTTTGCAAATATAAAAATTCCATCTCAATTTCATTTATTATTACTATTACTCTTATTGTTATTATTGTTATTTATCATTATCAAAATGGAGGTCATGATGCTTGTACTACCTATCTCACAACGTTGTAGAAAGGAAAATTCTTTGTCAGTCTTAAAGTATGTCATGAGTTTGAGATATTATTATTAGTTTGATACGTGCAGAAGCTGAGCTAAATGCATTAGTGTGTGCTTACATACAACCTTGTTCCCTAACTATGACATTGTTTCTGAATTTGCTTCTCCATTTCATTAGAAATTACTTGAGGGTAAGCAGATTTCCTGCTCTTCTTTCTCATAAGGCTGTCATAAAGACAGGACTTTTTATTCATCTCATTCATATAAAGTCTGTTCTGGGAAAAAAATGAACAAATAAGTGATGTACCCAAGTGAAATCAATTCAGTATAATAAAGATTTTTGTTTTGCAGAACCTGAAGGCACCTCCTGTCTCAGAGAATTAGTGCCCCAATAAAGTCAACTCCAGGATTAAAATACTCTGTGGATCAGCTTCCATTCAAAACTATAACTTGGGAGTATCTCCCCTTCCCTTTCCACACAATTATTTCAAAACAAAGATATTTGAAAATAATTTAATAAGTTAAACAGGAAGTCCTATGAATTTTCTCAACTTAAGTGAGACAAAAATACCTGAGGAGGACAATGCCCTTGGTGGCCAGAATATGCAGTTTAAAACAAAGGATTGAGACAGAAGTCCTGATTAATATGAACAATGCAAACCTAAATAATGCAACCAGTTTTACTGAGATTCTTTATTTGCTCCAATACAGTTCTTAAGGGCTTATGATGAAAAATGCTATCTACATCCAGAGAAATAATTGATGGAGTTTGAATGCAGGTTGAAACCTGCTTTTAAAACTTTATAATTCTAGGTTTTTCTGCATATTTTTTGTAATATGACTAATATGGAAATGTTTTGTATGACTGCACATGTATAATCTATATAAAATTACTTGCCTTTGCAAGAAAAATTTCAAAAAACCCCA
Source organism: Notamacropus eugenii (assembly GCF_028372415.1). Taxonomy (NCBI): domain Eukaryota; kingdom Metazoa; phylum Chordata; class Mammalia; order Diprotodontia; family Macropodidae; genus Notamacropus; species Notamacropus eugenii. Next base: position 247,230,206 of record NC_092872.1, on the reverse strand, counting down.
CAAATATTAATTTTTTTGTTTATTTGTAATTGAAAAAAAGAAAATAAAAAGAAGTCCCAAACCCATAGACTTATGGGGAACCTCCAAAGTTCAGGAAAAGGTATCAACTGGCTGCTTTGTCACCCAGTCCTCAGTTCTTCATTATAGATCCAGCGCAGACTGAGAAAGTTTTCTGTATCTAGGGGTAGTGTTCTGAGACGTGGCATTGTCCCAGCCCCCAAATGACATATCTAGAAAGGATCAAGGAGAGAATTAAACAGCTTCTATGTGGCTTGGCTGAGCAGTCTCAGTTTCATCTTCAATTCTAGCTTTCAGAAGAAAAACCTGGGAAGAGATGCAAGAATGAAAGGGAGGTTATAGTCCCCTTACTCTCAACCAGCAAAGTTTGCTAGCAAAAACTTTGCTAGCAAGGTGACAACAACCAAGTATAGTAGCAGTCTTCGGTTGTTCAGTTACATGTCAGAAACTTGCAGAGTTCAGACCAAGATTTAATGAAAAGAGTTTGCACAGGACAGGAGAAATTTGGGAGACACTGAAATCTTTTAGTTAACCAGCCTAAATTATCTCTGCGATTTTAGAATAGTTTTAAATTCAATGCCAAAAAAAAAAAAAAAATTAAAGCAGGAGCAGTCCTGACCCTGACCTTCCAGAAGTGTGGAGAACCAACTCTAAAACCACAAAGCAAACTACTAAATATGTAAGAACAATAAGAGAACCAGAGGAGACTCTCTCATGAAAATATTGTAGTGATAAGGATACTCAATACATAAACTAAGAATAAAGTGGCTTAAATATCTACAATCAAAAATTGAAAGACAAACACATAAGGGGCACACCTTTAACCAGAATTCCTAGAAAAATGTGAAGCAAGTTTGTTTAAGAATTAATTATTTTTTAATAAATGAAATCAGAATATTAGAGATAAATATGGGAAAAGGAGTGGGAACAAAGGAACTGGAAAGGGAATTTACAATTTTGCAAAATGGTGGCAATCTTTGGCACAAGCTTTTTCCAAGAAAATAACTCTCTGAAAATTATAATAGATTCTATATAAGCTGATGCATCAATAAGACAATAATGATTTAAAAATAAAACCAGAATACTGAAAAATAGAAGAAAATACAAAGTATTTCCTAGCAAAAATAGCTGAACTGAAAAACAGATTGGGAAAAAAGAAATTTCAATCACTAAAACACTTGAAAATCTGGATCAAAAAACAAGACAGAACAAAACAATCCAACCCTAAACATCATATTTTAAGGAATCTTTAAAGAAAATTGCCCGTATTCTGTAGGACCAGAAGGCAAAACTGAAATAGAAAAAAGTCATATCACATCTTTGAAGAAGTATGAAAATAAAAACTCCAAGGAACATTGCAGCCCAAAAGACAAAGTTTCCAGATCAATTAAAAATATTGTTAGCAAACAAAATGAAAGAATTTAAGTACCAAGGAGCCATCTTCAGGATTACACACAATTTAGCACCTACCACTCTAAAGAAAAAGGGACCTTGGAAAGCAATATTCTATAAAGCAAAAGATATATTTGATAAAATATTTCATGCTACTCTTTTTTAATTTTATATTTAATTTATGAAATAAAACAAACATTTACATACAGTACAATTAAAAAGATGACTGCACATGAAACTGCAAATATACTAATGCACAGCTTACTATTATTTACAGCAAAAGTATCATGCGAATTTCTTTTCTTTTCCTGCCCTCACCCCCACATCCAGCCCTAGAGATGGCTAAGCTTAGACAATACAATATACACACATATGTATGTATGTATATATATACGTATACATACACATACATATAAAATTATTCTATACAGACTTCTATTTATCAGTTCTTTCTCTGGATGTCTATAGTATCTTTCTTCATATTTCCTTCATAGTTAATTTGTGCATTATAATAGTCAAAATAACTTATTTGCTCAAAGTCATTCTTAAAACAATATTACTATTAATGTCTACAGTGTTCTTTTAGTTCTGATAATTTTGCTTCTCATTATTTAGTGCAAGTTTTTCCATGCTTTTTTCTATAATCATTGTGCTCCTCATTTCTTATAGAACAGTAGCATTCTATCACAATCACATTATACAACTTATTCAGCCATTCACCAGTTGATGGGAATCTCTTCAATTTCCAGTTCTTTGAAACCACAAGGAGAGCTGCTAAAGACAGTTTAGAACCTACAGGTTCTTGTGCTAGACCAAAAAATTGTATTTCTGGGTCAAGGGGTAAAGGTAGTTTAATAATGGGTTATAATTTCACTGCTCTCAAAAATGGCTAAATCAGTTCACAGTTCCACCAACAATGCATTAGTGTCATAATTCTTCCACATCCCATCCATTTGTCACCTGCTTATTTTATCGTTTTAGCCAAGGTTGTTTTTTTTCATATGTCTCTAATCAATAGTAATTTGGAGAATTTTTGTGTGACTTTTCTTCACTGGAAAATTTCACATTCATATCCTTTGACCATTTTTCAATTGGAGAATGATTCATATTCTTATGGAATTGATAAAGTTCTTTATATAGTTTAGAAATGAAACCATTATCTGAAGTTGGCTATAAACATTTCCCCTAATTTAGGTTTTCTGTCTCATCTTGGCTACATTTGTTTTATTTGTCCAAAGCATTTTTTATTTAGTATAATCAAAATTATCCATTTTGCACCTAATTTTGCTCTTTATACCTTGTTTATTCACCAGACCATAAGTATGATAAGTAATATGTTCCATATTTTTCTAAATGTCTTATAAAAATCTTTCTTTATATCTAGGCCATGTATCCATTTTGACCTTATCTTGGTAAATGGTGCAAGATATTGGTCTATTCCCAGTTTCTACTATTTCCAGTTTTTCCAAAAATTTTTAAACCAAATTATCAATTCTCACTCCCACAACTTAAGTCTTCACACCTCTCAAATACAAGGTTACTATATTTATTTGCTGCTGTAAATTGTATGCCTATTCTAGTTTATTTATCTATATTTCTATTTCTTAGCTAGTACCAGAGTTTTAATAATTATTGCCTTGTAATATACTCTAAGATCTGGTAAAGATAACCTCCTTCCTTTACATTTTTAAAAATTATTCTGGTGGAGCCAAAACAATGGAGTAGAAAGACACATATACTCTAGCGCTTCCCCCACAGCCCAAAAATTACCTGTAAAAAGGACTCTCAATAAAGTCTAGAGCAGCAGAAACCACAGACCAACAGAGAAAAAGTGGTTTCCAGCCAAAGGTAACCTGGAAGTCCGATAGGAAAAGTCTATCTCACAGGACACTAAACAGAGCAGAGCACAGACCTGGCCATGCTCACTGGGAGGAACAGAACCTGAACAGACCTCCTGGCAGAGTTCCTAGCAAGGAAGGTCCATGATACCTCAACTGACAAGCAAACAAAGAAAGCTCCAAAGATCAGTGGGGGAAGGCTTTCCCAGCTGGGCAAGAGGGAATGGGGGTTTCTCCAGCAATGGCCCCAGGTGATGGCAGAGGCTAAGGCAACAGACTTTAGGTAGCTACAGAGACTGGTAAGCAACCTGGATCCATTGTTCAGGCAGCTCAGCGTAAAGCCTCTGGTGGTAGGGAGCAGTTGATCTAAACCCCAGCCCTCAGTGAAGACCCTTCCCTGACTCAAAGCCCAGAAGAACCCAGCAGCTGAGCCTAATCTCTTGACAAAGGATTCAGAAGTCAAGTAACTGGCTGGGAAAATGCCCCAAAATGGGGAAAAAAATAAGACCATAGAAGGTTACTTTCTTGGTGAACAGGTGTCTCCTCACATTCTTTCAGATGAGAAAGAGCAGGGTTTACTGTAACTGGGAGTTAAAACACCTGCCTCCAGGGCTTCCAAAGTGAACTTAACTGGACTGAGTCAGTAGAAGAGGTTGAAAAGCGAGTTAGCAGCTTTCTAAAGGAGATCCAAAAAAATGCTGAGGAAAATAACACCTTTAAAAAGAGGCTAACTCATTTGGAAAAGGAGGTCCAAGAAGCCAATGAGGAGAAGGAGGCATTAAAAAGCATAATTAACCAAATGGAAGGGAAGGTTCAAAAGCTCACTGAGCAAAGCAGTTCTCTGAACGAAAGAATTGAGTTCAGGGAAATGAATGACTATGAGATAAATCAAGCAGGTAGAGAACAAAATGAAAAGTTTGAAAAAATAGAAGAAAATGTGAAACATCTCATTGGAAAAACAACTGACCTGGAAAATAGATCCAGGAGAGACAATTTAAAAATCATGAGACTACCTGAAAGTAATGATCAAATAAAGAGCCTTTACATTATCTTTCATGAAAATATCGAGGAAAACCATCCTGATATTCTATAACCAGAGGGCAAAATACATATTGAAAGAATCCCCTGATCACCTCCTGAAAGAGTCCCGAAAAGAGAAACTTATAGGAATATTGTGGCCAAATTTCAGAGTTCCAAAGTCAAGGACAAAATATTGCAAGCAACTAGAAAGAAACAATGCAAGTATGGTGGAAATACAAACAGCATAACACAGGATCTGGCAGCTTCTACATTAAGCGACTGAAGGGCTTGGAATAGGATATTCCAGAATTTAAAGGAACTGGGATTAAAACCAAGAATCATCTGACCAGCAAAACTGAGTATAATACTTCAAGGGAATAAATGGTCATTCAATGACGTAGAGGACTGTCAAGCATTCATGTTGAAAAGACCAGAACCGTATAGAAAATTTGACTTTCAAACACTAGAATCAAGAGAAGCTTGAAAAGCTAAACAGGAAAGAAAAATCATAAAAGACTTTCTAAAACTGAACTGTTTATAATCCTACATGGAAAGAAACTATTTATAACTCATGAGACTTTTTTCAGTATTTGCGTAGGTGGAGGGATTGTACATACACATGCACACACACAGACACACACAAACACACACACACATATAGACAGAGAGTACAGACTGTGTTGAATCAGAAAAGATAATATCCACAAAAAAGATATGAAATAAAAACTAAGGGGTGAGGGAGGAAAATACTGGGAGGAGAAATGGAGAAATGCAATGGGGCAGGCTATACCTCATAAAAGAGATAAACAAAAATCTTGTTCAATGAAGGAGAAAAGGGAGAAGGGGAGGGGGGAAAGTGGCCTAAGGAGAGAATAACAAGTTCACTATATTTGGTATGAAAACCTATCTTATACTACTGGAAAGTAAGGGAGGAGATGACAAGTAGGGTGAGGGGAATGATAGAAGGGAGGGAATAAAGGATTAAAGGAGGGAATAAAAAAATAAGGGGGGATAGAGTAGGATAAAGGGTAATCTAGTTCATATTACACAATATGATTATTATGGAAGTCTTTTGCAAAACGAAACATATAGCTTGTATTGAATTGCTTGCCTTCTCAATGAGGATGGGTAGGGAGGCAGGGAGGGAAAGAAGGTAGTATTCAAACTATTAGAAACGAATGTTGAGAATTATTATTGCATATAACTGGGAAATAAAAAACACAGGTAATGGGGTACAGAAATTTATCTTGTTCTACAAGAAAAGAGAAGGTGGGAATAAGGGAAGGGTGAGGTGTGATAGAAGGGAGGGCTCATTGAGGGAAGGGGTAATCAGAATGCAAGGTATTAGGGGGTGGTGAGAGGGAAGAGATGGGGAGAAAAATTGGACATGTTACAAAGTGATGTAAAAGTAATTAGTATTAAAACGATTGACTGAATTAATTACTGAGACTAAATCAGAAACAACTTAAGTGTGGGAAAATGAATTTTAGTCTAAGTCTCCTAGAGACAGATAACTTTGAGTAAAATTTAGCATTGATGAAAAAGTTAAGGTTTTAATGGTAAATTTGGTTTTATGATTGTTATTTGAGCAGGAACTAGAACAGGTAGAGAAAGGCATGTAAGCCACTTAAGACTTGCCTCAAAAGATGTTCCTTAGCCAATGTGAAATTATAGTCATATCTGAAACCTGGTTATTGGAACTTGCCATTTTAAGATACTATGGGACTATTAAGTGACTGTTCTTCTGAATCTAACTTCAGGGATAGCAAGAAAGGCGATCTGAGCCCTCAATCCATGATGCCAGTAAGTCTGTGAGATGCTGGTGTGAACTGAAAAAGATGACCTCATGGGAAGGGTGGGAGAGCGGCTGTTCGGCCTGGGCTGAGAAAAAATTCTCCTGTCTCAGTTTCCCCACTGGCACATGGCAGACTCTAAGCCTCACTGAATGCAAGTTGACAAAATACTCCTGCTTGGAACTGACATGAAGTTGGGGAGATATTGTTTCCCTGCAATGTTTCTACTCTTAGTGGCAATTTCCTATAGTCAAAAGCTTAATGCCAGATCTATTAAATTAGAGATTGCTGGTAGGGGAACATCTGAGGACAAGTCTAAAATTAAGCTATTAGGCTTAGGACTTAAGACCAACAATAATAAGTTAGGGTCATTTAATTCTTAGTAATAGTGTGGAGACAATTATGTCAAGGGCTTATGAAGTTAGCATACATAGTTATTATTTGTGTCTAAATTGGTTAATGTTAAAAAAAAAATCTGTTTGTGGTCTATATTGTAAATGCTTTAAAAGAATATCACCTGACAAAAAGTTGGAATTGTGTTATGTGATATGAACTATGTTTATGTTAAAAAGAAAAAAAAAGAAAAAATATTCCTTTTGACATTCTTGACTTTTTGTTTTTCCAAAGAAATTTTATTGCAAATGAATTTAATTGAACAAAAATGGTAGTATAATTTGGATTGCATTGAAGATATAAATTAGTTAGGTAAAATTGTAATTTTTGTTTTATTGTTCCTGCCTTGATAGGAAAAATGAATAGTTCTCCAGTTATTTACATCTGATTTTATTTGTACATTTTAAAGATAATTTTGTTTATACAACTCCTGGATTTTTTTTGACAGGAGTGCTCCCAATTATTTTATACTAACCAGAGTTATTTTAAATGGGGTATTTTTTTTTTTACTACCTCATATTGCACAGTTTTGTTTGTAACATATAGTAATGCTGATTACCTGTGTGGATTAACTTTATATTCTGCTAATTTGTTAAAATTATTCATTGTTTCAGCTAACATTTTAGTTGAATCTATGGAATTTTCCAAATATATTGTCAGATTGCCCGTAAAAGGAGGGTGTACTCTGGGGATCTGCCAATTCTCATTTCCTCCAAGGTGGCACAGTCAAGGCCTGCACTCTGATCTGGTCATGACCACAAACTTTTCTGGCCAGAATCTCTCAAACACAAGATCAAGAGAAGCATGAAAAGGTAAATAGGAAAGAGAAATCATAAAGGACTTACTAAATTTCAACTGTTTAAATTCCTACATCTGAAGACAATATTTGCAGCTCTTGAGACTTTTTTCAGTACTTGGGTACTTGGAGAGACTATGCACACACACACACACAAACACACACACACACACGCACACACACACACACACACATATATATGTGTGTATATATATATGGAGAAAGAGAGAGAGAGAGAGAGAGAGAGAGAGAGAGAGAGAGAGAGAGAGAGAGAGAGAGAGAGAGAGAGAGAGAGAGAGAGAGAGAGAGAAGTACAGGGTGAGTTGAATAAGAAGGGATGATATCTAAAAAAAATGGAGGAGAAAGGGAGAAATGAAATGGGGCAAATTATCTCTCATAAAAGAGAGAAGAAAAAGCTTTTTCAGTGGAGGAGAAAAGGGAGGTGAAAGGCAAAAAGTGAAGCTTCCTCTCTTCACATTTGGCTTAAGGATGGAATAGCATACTCACTAAATTTGGTATGAAAATCTATCTTACACTACAGGAAAGAAGGGGAGAAGAGGACAAGTGGGGTGGAAAGCCTTTTGCAAAACTACACACATAAAGACTATATTGAATTGCTTGCCTTCTCAGTGGGGACAGGTGGGGAGGGAGGGAGGGAGAGAAGCTGGAACTCAAAGCTTTAGGAGCGAATGTTGAGAACTGTTTTTGCATACAACTGGGAAATAAGAAATACAGGTAAAGGAGTATAGAAATCTATCATGCCCTACAAGAAAAGAGAGAAGATGGGGATAAGGGAAGGGAGGGGTGTGAAAGAAGGGAGGGTGTATTGAGGGAAGGTGTAATCAGAATGCAAGGTGTTATAGGGTGGGGGGAGGGAAAATGAATGTTGAAAACTAAAAATAAACAAATAAACATTAAAAAAAAAAAAAGAGAAATCCATATTACCGGCAAAAAGACATGACCTTATTATTTCACTCCCTATTCTGATTTCATCTATTTCCTTCTCTTCTCTGATTGTTATTGCCAGTATTTCTAATACAATATTGAATAACACTAGTGACAGTCTGCATCCTTGTTTCACACCTGATCTTACTGAGGTGGCTTATACTTTATCACTATTACAAATAATGCTTGCTGATGTAATTAGGAAATTTTTAAAATGAATTTAAGGAAAAATTAATTTATACCAACAATTTCAAGGTTTTTTTTTATTAAGTTGAAGATGAAATTCTATCAAAAACCTTTTCTGCACCTATTGATATAATCATATGATTTTTTAACTTTTATAGCTGATGTAATCAATTATGTTAATAGTTTTCCTTATATTGTACCATCCCTGCATTTCTGGTGGAAATCATACTTTTCTTTTAGCTAGTGTTGTGTTAGAATTCCAGTATCCATATTCATTAAAGAAATTGGTCTATAATTTTCTTTTTCTTTTTTACTCTTTCTGGTTTAGATATTAGTATCCTATTTGTTTTATAAAAAGAATTTGGCAGGATCCCTTTTTTGTCTATTATTCCAAATGGCTTATTTAATATTGGAATTAGTTGATCTTTAAATGTTTGATAGAATTCATTTGTAAATCTCTTTAGTCCTGGTCTTTTTTTTCTTACAGAGCTCATTATGGCCTATTAAATTTCCTTTTCTAATATATGATTGTTTAGATGTTCTATTTTCCTTTCAGCTAATTAGGCTACTTATATTTTTGTAAATATTTTTCCATTTCACTTAAATTGTTGATTTTCTTGGCATATAATTGATAAAATGACTCCTTATAATTACTTTAATTTAATCTTTGCTAGAAGTATATTCCCCTTTTCATTTTTGATACTACTTATTTGATTTTCTTCTCTCTCTTTTTAAAATATATCTATATCTAGATATATCTTACTTTTTTGACAAAAAAAGGTACCCAGAAAAATATAATACTAAATTTGAAAAATTTGGATTCCTAGTGAAAAAATAGCCATGGGAAATCTTAAAAAGGTCAAATATACAAGTTGGAAAAAAGATATACATACATACATACATACATACATATATATATATATATATATATATATATATATATATATATATATATATATATATATATATATATATATATATATATATATATATACATGAAGCAAAAGAAGGAAAAGGTACTTAGATAAAAATATGGAGGAATAACACTTATATTTCTTCTGTCCCTTATCGTTATCGGTGCTCATAGAGGTAGTCTAGTCTGAAAGCCTGAGAGCTTCTGTTATGTATTGATGATCTTAGAAGAATAGAAAGAGAAGGGGAATTAGTACTTAGGAGCAGAAATAGAGTGAAAGCAAGATAAGAGAAAAGGATCTTACTCAATGAGGATACACAAGTACCCATCTATTCAAACAAGGAGGGGAGGGAGGAAGAGTTGATATTTTAACTTCACTATCATCTGAAGTGGTAAAAGGATGAAAGACACACATACACACACACATGCACACACACACACATTTGCATTTCATGCCGTCAAGTGCTTATGACCCCTCTCTATTTCTTCATGTTGTGTACCTCATCTGATCTGCTTCCTTCTTTTTCCACTCATGCAAAAAAGCATGACTGGCAAAAATATTTTGCATTTTCTTGGTGTATAGAGTATGCTACATCAGCGACCTTTTTTATTCAATAAGTACTATTCTGATAACATAATTTTCCTATTGTGAACCCAATGCCATCTCATCTTCTGCAGAATTCCCTCTCCTCACCCCTCTCTTATTATTTTCATGTACTTCCATCTATATAAATAATGCCATGACTCTTGGAAGATGTCTTCTATGGGATTATACATTTCCTGCTTACTGTAACATGTTCATTATCTACAGTACAATTAAAATACAGATAGCACTGGGGAGAAGAGAGCATTCTACTCTTCCCATCTCATTGTGTCACACATGTGCTATTGATATATTTTAATTTCACTCTACATATGTAAGGCCTAGGTAACTAGGTGGCAAAGTGGATACACCATTGGACTTGGAGTCAGGAACAATCATCTTGACGAGCTTAAATTTGGCTTCAGACACTCCCTAGCTGTGTCACCCTGGGCAAATAATTTAACCTTGTTTGACTCAGTTCCTCATCTGTAAAACAAACTGAAGAAGGAAATGCCAAACTACTGCATTATCTTTGCCAAGAAAACTCCAAATGGGGTCACAAAGATACAGCTGACAAATGAGAAACCAAAATTTAAGGATTAAATAAAGCTTTCATCTAATTAAAAGTTGTTATCATCATCATCATCATCGCTTTATTATCTTTATTGATGCAATATAAATATTCAGTCCAAGTAATTGTGTTGTTGTTATTCTTTCATATTTAGTATGTTATGGACCTTTGTGTAGGCAGAAAAATCAATGCCTTTTGTAATTAAATATTTCTACTGGAATGTACACTGTTCTTCTGAGGATTCAGTTAAATTAGCTTTAGAACATCTTAAGTAGAGTAGATAGGATGACGTAAATGTGTCACAGGGTTTAAATCTCTTCTAAGTCTCATCTCCATGTTTTGAAAGTTTTTTTTTTCTTTTTCAAATACTTTGGAGATTAGGAGTACTTGTTATGGCAGCACCTATTAAGAATCTTTTGCTCGAGCATTTACAAATTAAAGTTATATTTAGAGAGTTGTAGGCAACAGCTCTGTTTCTATGCTCACTCAATTTCCATCATAGATTTCTTGAATTTTCAAAGATATTTTGAGGTTTGTGTTTGTAGATTAGACGTTTGTCCTAGTTTGTAAAGGCTCACTTTCAAGCTTCTACTGGACTATTTATCAGGTGTTTTAGGTATCCTGCAGTTTGTTGTTTTTATATTCTAGTATGTTTTGTTAGTTTTGTTTAATTTCTAAGGTGCAAAGAAGTCATAATATGTGTTAGTTCTGTTAGCACACTTTAGAGGTTTGTCTATTTCAAACTCAAACATCCTATCACTATAGTCAATTCATTTTTGTTAATTCGCTAGTGTAAAAATAAACCCTCAAACATCAGTCACATCAGTTCCTTAGTGTCACGTAAACCAAAGAAGAACTTAGCACTTGCTTTTTCTTTCGACTGGATTTATAGTGTCATAGCTTCAACGTAGTCCAAGATAAGTCATAGTTAATTGTTTCTCTAGGGGCTAAGTTGACAGCATTTCCCAGGGCTCTCTCTAGGTGACCTTTGGAAAACGACTGGGCATAACTGGATGCCTGTTCCATCCCTACTTATAGATCAATGGACACACAATCTAATGAGCACTGAATATTTTCTAGAAAAAAGGAATCTTCCAAGTTATTATCCTCTAGCAGAAAAAGGTAAGTTTGATAACAAATGAGAAATAGTGATTTCTTTGTTTTAAGATGAAAAAAACTGACCACAAGAGGAGGGAAAGAAAAAAATGTGCGTTTAAAATTTAAGCATGTTAATATTTTTAAGACAGATCTCTTTATATCTATGTAAATTGGCAAAAGTAGGACTAAGAGATTGAAAGAGAAAAAAAGATAATCAGATAGATAGAAAGCTAGAGATGGAGATAGAAAGGGAGGGAGGAATGAACAGGGGAGACAGAGACAGAGACAGAGAATTTTCAATAGAATAGGAATTATATAATTGTTGATAAAAGTAAAAGGTGCAACTTTTGTTTTTACTTTTAAAATTTTATCTTAAAGTTGATAATTGAATCAAAAAATCAGGCTCAGGAAATATGTTATATTATATTACATTGCATTACATTACATTATTTATATGATATGATATGATATTATCAGGCATTTCTTCAACCATAATTTGCTATTACCACCACCATCACCATGACCACAACCAGGACCACTACCATGACTATGACCACCACCACCACTACCACCATTACTACTACTACTACTATTACCCACACTAATAATTTCATGGTGGTGGGGAACATTTAGTACAGATATTTGCTTCACTGATGAAGTTTGGCAACTGCTGTAATTTACTGTTTCAGCTGCCTGGGGTACTAAGCATAAAGTCTCTGACTCATTCAAGTATGTATCAGACATAAGACTTATATTCAGTTTTTCCTGATGGTGAGGTCAGTCTTCTGTCTATCATTATACACTGCCTCTCACATCATATTTGAATTCATGGCAATAATATATTGTAAACTTCTAACATTTTAAAATCATCAAAGATGAAATTTTGTTGTATGTTCTTTTAGTATAAAGAGTAAGCTCTACCTCCTCCTCCTTTACCACTGGATAATTTCCTTTATGCAAGCACACATTAGAATAGAATAGAATAGGATATAGGATAATTATATGATAGATGTATGTAGATATTTATGTTGTATATAAATGTGTGATGCACCTATACTAACATATTATATTTAAATGTGTATCACATTTATAACTTCATATGTTAAATTTATATTCTATTAATAATAATTTTTAAAAATTCATCTAGATTAGGTCAGAAAATAGTGATTTCTCCCTTTCAGTTAAGTGATTCCTTTTTTGGGATCATGCAATCATGCCAGTGTTTAAACCCCTTATTTCAAAAACGCAATGTGGCATAGTAGAAAGAGAATTAAACTTAGAAAAAGAAGGATCTGTTTAGAAATACAGTTGATTTGATCTGATTGACTGCAATAAGATTAGAAATTGATCTGATCAGAAATTAGAATCAGAAGAATTTAGCTTTTCCACTTCTTATTTCCATTATAAGACAAGACAGGTGAGCTCTATAAGCCTGATTTCTCATTTTGAAAGAGAAGATAATTACTTCTTTCCTATGTTTTGATGAACTGTGGGAGGATGAAAAGAAAGGTTGTAAAAAAAAAAAAACACAGAACACTTTGCTTCATACAGGCTTATCGAGTTCTTCAAAATCTTAGTTCTTTTATTTAGAAGAGAGATAACCTGAGAGTTTCAGGAACTTTCTGTGGCATCTTTGTTAGGATGTTATAATGGAGAGCTAGTTAACTTTTCCTTCCTAAATTATTACTCAATAGGGTCCTAATATAATTTATTTTAATCTAACAATTGCCAGACTCATAGAGTGGGCCGTTCAGCATTTATATGGCTACAGCTCTTGATTTTACCTAATTCCTTGAATCTTCTTTGGTGGGGACAATGGCAAGAGCTGGATCCATGCATGGGGATAATAATAGAAAGGATGAAGACTGAGAAATGAGAAGTGGCAAAAAAAAAACCCAAAAAAACAACACAGCAAAACCCAGACATTTACTGATGGCTCACCTTGTCCTCCCACCCCCACTCATTGCATTGCTTCGTCCCAGATGGTGACACCAAAGCTACCTACTCCTTTGTCTTGGAAACTCACCAGGCTTGTTAATTTCAAATCTTTGCTCAAGTACCTAACTCTCTTCTCTACTGACTGCTAATAGTGATATATGTGTTAAAATATAAGAGGAAGGGAACTAGGACTTACTCATCAGTGAGCAATGACTTGACATTGATGCAATTTTAGAAACATTTTCAGGACAAGAAAGCTGTCATTTTCAGAAAGGAATTTAGTCTCTACTAACCTTTTCATTTATAAAAACACCATGACCATATTTTTGATTCTGTTGTCTTGATGGTATAGAAGAGCTGCCATAGCTGATGTGCTTGCCCATAACATATGGTATAGAAGTCAAGTCAGCAAGTCAAGTTGATAAGTACTTTTTTTAAGGGATTACAATGTGTCAGACAGTATACTAAGGGCTGACAATACAAAGACAAGTATAAAAAAAAAGAAGTCCCACTGTCGAGGACGTTGTATAGTTTGTCTTATACATGTCTTATTGAGGAAAAAGCAAAGCAAAACAGGGAAACCATCATTTCAATACTACATTGCATCCAGTAAAGACATTTAGAATGGACTGGATTCAGAACTGCGAAACCGAGTCTAGAAACCTAGAATCTGTGTCCAGCTCTGTCATTTGCTTTGAGTTAGAATAAGTCAAGGGCACTAAATTTAGAGTAATATTGGGGTTTATAGACTATCTATAAGCTCTTATATCTTCTTATCAATACAATCTTCTTATTTTACAGGAGTCGGGGTGGGAAGAGGATAAGCAATGAAAGTTACTTGCTTAAGGTCAAAAAGCAGTAATTTGTCAATTAACTACCTGGTTTCTCAGTTATCTTTAGCTTTAAAATGAGAATAATAATATATATTTTATCTTTATCATAGTATTATCAGACCAAATGAAATAATGTATCCTAAATCATTTTTCAATACTCTTATCTCTCTCTTTGCCTCAGTGTCTTCTATCATCCTCATTTGCAAAGGTTTTAAATTTATTTTCATTATTCTTACTATTGAATAATAACAAAGACAGCTGATACAATATAGTACTTTAAGCTTTGTGAATCATTTTTCATTCATTTCCTCAAGCATCTGTGATATTTATCCCCCTTTTGCAGATGAAGACAATGAGATTCATAGAAGTAAAGTAAGAGATTCACCAGTATCACCACTGGTAATAAAATATGGAAGCAAGCTTCAAATCCAGATTTCTCCAGGCTCCAAACTTAAACATCTAGCTTTTATTTCATATTTCTTCATTTATTGCTTTTTTAATACTCATAAGGCAATGATTGTTAAATATCCTCACAAGTCAGTCAACAAATTTTAAACACTTGCTTTCTCCCAGGCACTGTGTGCTAAGTGCTGGGAATGCAAAGAAAGGCAAAAATAGCCTTTGCTTTCTGGAAGCTCAGATAATAATGAGGGAGGTAATATGCAAAAAAATAATATGTATGAACAAGATAAGTAGAGGGTGAACAATAGTTAATCTGAGAGGTAGATAGCATCTTTCTCTCTGTGTCTCTACCTCTGCATGTCTCTCTCTAATCATACATGTGGCTTCTTGAGCATAGAGAGTTCATAATGAAGCACATCCTTCACAAAGGAAGATCAATCCATCTTCAAATAGTCCTAAAGAGTGAGAGTTGCTTGAGATAAAGGAGATAGGTGACTTGTACAGAGTGTACACAATCAGAGGAAAGACTGAAGTTAGGACTGTCTAACTGTAAGACTGTCTCTATATCCACATCCTCCTATCACATAAATGATGGAAATTTGAACTACTCTTCTGGGTCTTCAGGTTCTGTTACACGAGCTCTGGCCTTATTTTGCAAGATCCAGATCATGCTCACAACTTTTCAGTTATTTCTACATTATGACCCCTTGTGTGTACCTTCCCCACCATTTTCACCATCATCCCTTTGTGTACTTTCCCTATTATTAACTCCTTGAGATGATGGACTGTCATACTTGTATTCATATTTCTCAAAGCTCAACAGAGTGTTTGGCACATAGTTGGTCCTCAGTCTCTCTCTCTCTCTCTCTCTCTCTCTCTCTCTCTCTCTCTCTCTCTCTCTCTCTCTTTCTCTCTCTCTCATCTATCTATGCGTCTATCTCTCTCTATACCAGTTACTATTATTTTTAATTATTTCAAATTTCTGTCTTTTTATCACCAGTACCTAGCCCCAATACCTGGTACATGAATGCTGCTAAAGAAATGCCAGTTGATTGATGGTGTGAAGACATTCTAAGTTCCTCATCATAGTGTTCAAAATCACTATTTTCTACTTATCCCAACTTAAAATTTTTATTCATGGATTTAGAACAACAAACTCATTAGAGGTCACCTAGTCTAACTCCCTCATTCTGCTGATAAAAAATATCCTTCTCTGTCTGTTGGTCTATCTGTGTAGAAGGGAAGCCTGAAACTTACAACACATTCTTCTGACAGAAACAAAAGAGTTAGATTTCAAAGAATATGTTTATATACTAATTTCCTACCTTGAGATCCCATGACTGTGATAACTGTATTTGTGTTCTTAAAAATGTTTTTGAGTCTTTTCAATTTCTTTTAGATCAAGAATTACTTTCAACAAGGTCTGGTTTCAGATTTTTTAAATGTTCATTCCAAACTGGCATTTGTTTTGTGGAGTATATAAAGCACCAAAATAATAGTCGGAAGCCTTGGGTTCTGATTCCTACTCAGCCTAACCTTCTGTGTGACCTTGGATATGACACGCCCTTATTTAAAACCCTCTTTGTCAAACTAAGTTGGCAAATTGATGAACTCTCAAATTTCTTCTACCTCTGACGTTCTGTAGCTCTGTGAATACTTGTACTTCCTTTAGCATTATGAAGCTGTATAGTATAATGCTAAAAACCTGAACTGAAATTTAAGAAAACTTAAATTTAAATCTATCTTGGATACACAGAGGGACCATGAGGCTGAGCAAATCAATGTTCTAGGCAGCTCTCAGAGACTAAAAGTGGAAGAGAAGGCAACAGACTGTATTAGTAGACACAATTTCTTTGCCCATTAGTGTCTTATATTAATAAAGAAAATTCCTTAAAGAACAGCACTTTTGCCACAAGACAGAGCATGATTCAGAGCCAGTAGTGTGGTTGGTATTATTATCTTACTCTAAATTTGAGCTCTACTGTGCCCTTTAATATATCTATGATCCATATGAAAACTGATTTTATGAAGGAAGTGGCTATACACATTATGGACAAATGATCAGTACATTTTTTTTAACAAGTTTAGAAAGTATATTTGATGAATGGCAAAATTTTCTTTTAATTTTGTGGTCATAATCATAAAATTCAAGAAGTCAGTTTTTCAATGATGGAAACAAGGATTTCCTAGATTTGGAAGAATGAGAAAGCTCTGACCATTTATTATATGAGTTCTCTGAAAGACAAGAAAGAACTCCATTAAAGTGTAGATAAAGGCTGGCAGATTTTTGATATGATCGTACCCCTTCTCCCAGTGAATTTTGTTCAATGGACAATTATCTATACTGGTAATATATTTTTCCTTTGATCAAATTTACCCCCCCCCCTTGGTGTAATTTAAGCCAATTACCGCTATTCTTTGATTTATATGAAAAATAAAAAAAAAATTGTGCCCTCTTTAAACTAAAATTTGCTAGAAGAGAGTTTGTATAGAAGTTCTATTTTCCTGATGTCAGGACCAATAATTGAAATGTGAACAATTCATGTATAATGGGGTCCATTTTATAGGTAAATAATAGTTTCATCTTAAGTTTAAGCAATATCTTGTCAGACACTGAGGACATTATCAAGAAAACGTAGGAAAAAAGGTAAACTAAACAACCTGAGCCAAAATGGAACAAGAAAATCCTTGGGGGTAAGATTGAATTTGCTTATCTCAATCATGTTTGCAATAACCTCAGAGTGAACTTGATAAATCTTCTATTAAAGATTCATTTCCATTATTCAGAATGACATGTAAATTTCTGATATTTAGAAGGACCATTGTCATACATAGTGATGGGTGTTTTAGATACAGCTGTCTATCTGTGACGAGATTAGAGGAAACTGAAAGAGACCTGGTCCCACATCTACAGTCATAAAAATAGCAATAGCACAGTAGAATACTAAGTGAATTCTATGTGGAAGTTGCATTTAATCTATATGTTGAACTGTGAAGGGGAAAGGGAACTATATTTATGAAGAAACTGAGTGTTTAAAGTAAAGTGCAGTTTGTAACAGCAGAGATTAAGTGACTTGCCCACATCACATAATTAGTGTGTCTGATATGTGATTACTAACTCCATGTCCAGGACTTTATCCAATGTACCACCTAACTACTTACCTTTGGGCCAAATCTCTCTGTATGACCCTTGCATTTTGTTTCTGATCCTAGTTCTGTCCCATTTTCCATTGCAGATACAGTAATGCTTTCCACCACTTTACAGACATTTACCTCAAGTATATATCTTGGGCATCAATTTTGGTTCTGGCCTATAATAGTTCAGAGAATTCCCAGTTATGACCATCCTTCACACCCCAGACACAGATAAATGAATTGTATCTTGTAACTTGTTTGGTCTCACCTCAGAACTGGGGTAGTATGGGGAACTTTCAACAATAGTTTGGAAGGTGCTATAAAATGTCAGATCAAAGAGAACATGATTTCTCTGGAGAAAGATTGGATGTATGTGTGTTTGTGTGTGTGTGTGTGTGTGTGTGTGTGTGTGTGTATGTATTTGAGTTTCTGTTTTATTTAACTCTGTGAGGAAAATTAATTCTTTGAGAAAACATCTAACTAAGCAAATAATACTTCACTTTTTTTTGCTCTTTCATATAATATAGTGTGATGACTGTCAAAATTTGATCTTGGAATATCAAAACACTTTTACTTTGCTTAATTTTAATTCAAATCTTTGCTTTTTGTCTTTTTAGTGAACAATATAACAACAATATAATTAGTTGAATTTTGTGGGTGTACACTCTCAAAAGAAAACCTAAAAACCTACTCATATGGCTACAAAATATAATCATTCATCAGTGACTGAGTTCATCTTACAAAGTTTCTCTGAAAATCCACAGGTTCAGATCATTATCTTCAGCTTCTTCTTAGTACTTTTTATAGTGGCATTCATAGGCAACTCACTCATTATCACTGTCATTAGTTTAAGTCCAGGCCTCCATACTCCCATGTACTTTTTCCTTATAAATTTGGCCTTGTTGGATGTTCTCTCTACATCCACTATAGTACCAAAGTTGCTGCAGAACCTAATAACCAAGAACACCATTTCCTATGGTGGCTGCATAGCTCAGATATATTTCCTAACTTTGTGTTTGGGGGATGAGGACATGCTTTTCACAGCCATGGCCTATGATCATTATGTAGCCATCTGCCAGCCCCTCAATTATACCACTATAATGAGCAAGACAGCTTGCTACCTCATGGCATCTACAGTGTGAGCTGTCAGTGGGATCAATATAACAATCCACATCATCATAACTGCTCGCTTGTCTTTCTGTGGCCCCAATGTTATTGACAATTTTTTTGTGAGATTCATCCAATACTGCCTCTTGCCTGCTCTTCAACCTATGTCAACAAGGTACTGGTAGTTATGGCAGACATATTCTTTGCTCTTTTCAATTTTCTGCTCATCCTGGTGTCCTATGGTTTCATCATCTCCAGCATCTTGAAGATCCGGACCAAGGAAGGAAAGAAGAAAACATTTTCCACTTGTTCCTCTCACCTTGTAGTGGTTATCTTGTATTATAGCACTGTAATTTATATATACATTATTCCTGCTTTTGGTCAGTCTCTGAATAAAAGCAAAGTAGCTTCAGTGTTTTATACTGTAGTGACCCCAGCATTGAATCCTCTGATCTACTCCCTGAGAAACAAGGATGTGAAAATAGCCCTCAACAAGTTATGTTCCTTTCTTAGGAAATAGCTGGCCTCTTGGCAAAATGATACAGCTTAGAAAAATGAGTTTAGGAATATTTTTGAATCACAAAATTGTACATGGATCACAGCCTGGACAAGTTTGCATATCATTTCTCTTGGTAGGCAATGCTCCTGAACTCAGGATATGGTCCTATGTGAACCAGTTTAACTCCCTGTTTACATTTTTTCTTGAAGATTTTTAATGAAGGAAAAATCAGAATGTATCCAAAGAATGACACAAAAGCATTTGAAGGGCCCTAGCATGTCAGATTCATGGTTTAAGCAGAAAAGAATTTGTTGTAAAGTCATATTCTAAGAGATAATTCATTTGAAGTATGGTTGCCTATTCTCTCTGATGTCAAATACTTAGGTGAGCCTTATTGGAATTTTTATTATGAACTTGATAGGCTTCAGATGCAATGGAAAAGGCCTCGATTAGGTCTGTTACACTATAAGAGGACTTCCTTTGATATAACTATGAAGTAAAGAAAAGCTTTCTCCTTACTCTCCTTATCCAAGGGAAAGGGCTTCAACTAAGGCTGATTGTACTAGAAAACTTTGGTAACTGTGGCAACAGAAAAAGCAAAAGAAAAGGCTACCAGTATGATTCCATCTAGAACTCAACCCTTGAGGTCTCAGCAACAAAAATGAATGATCAAACAGAAAAAAAAAGATTTTTATTGTGCCAGGAATGATCAAAGAACAAATCCAGAATTCAAAAATTTCCAAAAATACCCCCGAACAATCTGTAATCCAAACCCTCAAAGAAAAAAAGCATGCCCATGAGAACAATTAGAATTGTTCAGAAAAGCAATGCATTTAAAAAATTAAAAAACAAATGAGAGCTATGGAAGGAAAAGGAATAAGCATTTAGATAGGTACTACTATTGCCAGGCACTGTGCTAAGCACTTTTTACAAATACGATCTCATTTGATTCTCTCATCAATCTGGAAAATACATGCTATGATTATGTACCTTTTACAGTTGAAGAAACTGAGATCAAACAGAAGTTACAGTGATTTGCTCAGGGTCATAGAGCTAGTAAGCCTCTGTGGCCCAATTTGAATTCAAGGCTTCCAGATTTCAAATCTCATATTCTATTCACCTCCCCACAAGCTGCCCTGAAGAAAAGGAGCAGAAAATTGAAAATAAAGCCCCATAGTTTAACAAAAGATTTATATTGTAGTAAAAATTCTCTAGAAATCAGAATGTTTCAAATCAATGTTTCTAAGAGTCAACATGAATTTTTCAAATAAGTCAAAAGAATGAAACTGAAGAAAGAGCATGATATTTGATATGAAAAAATAACCTAGAAAATAGATCAAGGTGAGATAAGTGAATACTTACTGTGTAACAATTACAAGGAATAGTTGGTGGGTCACAAATCCCCCTGCCCTCTGGGATTAATAGTTTTTCACAAAGAAAACTAATTGGAATCAGATCTCAATTATGGGTGGAGGGAGAGACTTTTTTTTCACTCACATTGACAGTGTGAGTTTTCAGATTCCCAAAAATTTCTGTCTTATTTTATAAATCTGCCTTATATTATAATAGGATGACATGTATTTCAAAACAAAAAAAGAAGCTTGGATCCCCAAGAGATCACAAAAATGGGAAAGGGTCTTCCATGTACAAAAATATTTATAGTAGCTCTCTTTGTGGTTTCCAAAAACTGGAAATAAAGGGAATGCCCATCAATTAGGGAATGATCTAATAAATTGTGGTATATGAATGTAATGGAATACTATTGTGCTATAAGAAATGATGAGCAGGAGGACTTCAGAGAGGTCTGAAAAGACTTATATTAACTGATGCTGAGACTAACGAGGAGAACCAGGAGAACTTTGTAGACAGCAACAACCACAGTGTGCAAAGAATTTTTCTGGTAGACTTTGTACTTGATTGCAATACAAGGACTTAAATAATTCCCAATGGTTTCTTCAGGCAAAATGCCTTCCACATCCAGGGAAAGAACTGTGGAATTTGATCATAGAATGAAGATCATTCTCTTTTGTACTATATTTTGCTTTTTTAAAAGATTTCTCCCATTCATTTTAATTCTATGCAACATGATTAAGGTCAAAATGTATTTAATAGGAATGTATGTTTAGAAGGTATATAAAATTATATGATGTCTCAGGGAGGGAGTGGGGAGATAGGGAAAGGGGGAGGAGGGGAAAAATCTAATTTATATAGAAGTGACTGTAGAACATTGAAAACAAATAAAATAATAATAATGATAATAATAAATAAAATAAAATTTTGGTTAGAAAAAAGATTTTTAGGCCTTAATATGAATTTTGTCAAAATTTATCCAATTTTGCCTTTCAGATTTTTAAAAATAAATGTTCTTTTAAAAATTGCTTATCCTTGAAAAGCAGAACTAGTAAAAAATCATATATTATTATTATTATCTATTACATTGATTATTCTTACAAAGTTTTGATATTTCAGATTTTTGGGTTTTATTTATATAAGGAAAATTTTCATCCAAATTGAAGTTTGAATAAATTAAAAACTTAATTTTCTCCTAAATAATTTTAGCATTAATTATATACTTCATTAGTCTAATTGTTTTGAGAATCAATATCATTAATGTATTACATTTGGTATATTACATTTGGTAATTACATGTGATTAACCAATATAGCTCATTTATGAACATTTTGGTTAGCAATATTTTATTTCTTTTTGTATATTGAATATATCTATTAAAAGTCTTCAAGTATTTAAAAAAAGGAACTTGGATGTCATTTTTCAAGACATCATCAAAGAAAATATCCAAACATATAAAAATGAGAGGGAAAATTGATAATGGAAAGAATACACTGATGACCTCCTAAAAGAAACCCCAAAATAAAGCTCTTATATATGTTGTTGCCAATATCCAGTGCTTCTACAAGAAAAGAAAAAAAAAATTAAGAACAACCAGAAACAAAGAATTAAAATGCTGAAGAACTACAATCAAGACCAAACAAGAATTTTTAGCTTTCACTTCAAGAAATGGAGAACATGGAGTGAAATATAGTATGAGGGAAAATGCAAAGGGCTACAACCAAGGATATCTTCCCTAGTAAAATTGAATATTATATCTATGCATAAAAATAGACTTTAAATAAAAAGGATTTTCAAATATTCTTGAAAAAACAGAATTGTAAAGGAATTTGGAAATATATAGAACTGTTTACATTCTAAGGGAAATGGAAGATAATGCTAAAATATTTCTTTTGGAACAGAGATTGATAGAGGAAGTCAACTGAGACAAAGACTGATAAATAGTTTTTGTTTTGAAGATGTAAGAAAACAGAGAAAAGTGGTAGTTGGAGAATATACATTACAGAGAGATGGTAGAAAAATGGGAGTTTTGTTAAGACATAATTAGCTTTTACAAGTAGACATACACACACACACACACACACACACGCATGGATAGAGTGGGGAAATTCAATGTCCCTTGAATTAAACTTTAATCTAAACTGGTCAAAAGAGTGCAGAACACAGATGGATTTTAATGAAAAAATATATTCAAGTAAAGAGGGATACAAATAAGAAAAAAAGAGGGAAAGGAGAAATTTAAGTGGGAAAGTGTATTCAGGAAGTTATTTGCTTTAAGTTTGGAGTGGGAATACTAAGGAAAAGATTAAAAGTGGGAAAAAGAGTAATAACTTCAAATAAATAGGAAAAGTATAGAGAAGGAAAATGCAAGAGAATAAAGTAGAGTGGAGTAAACAATTAATTATCATAGCCCTTAGCGTATTTGAGTTTGATGGGGTTCTTAGGTGCATGTCCTTGGGCCCCAATTCTAAAATCACATTTCTCTTTAAAAATCACATTTCTCCCTACCCTCAAAATACTATATTAGGCAGTTTCTCCTCAGTCCAAGGACATGGTCTGTCCTAGCAACAACCGTTATCTCTCTTCTTGCTACAGAAGCCAGCTTCACCTCTAGAATTTGTCACTTAGAGTCAGCTGCATATTGACTGAACTGGCTGTGTACTGGGTCATAAGGACATTTATTACTCACTGACCAATCATATGTATCCTAGACTTAGACATTCCTATACTCCCTTACATTTGTCTTGTCTAACAAGATATTGATGAGAGCAACCTGGTTTTCCCTGAACCCTGACCTTTGGTTGACTTAGTGACATTTCAGGCCAAAAACCACACCTCCATGTAGCCCCCTCTTGGGCTATTTCTCAATGAATTTTGGGTAAAATTCCTGAGCAGTAGATACCAAAAATGCATGTTCCTTTAAGAACTGACTACTCTTTAACCACTCCCTATCCCACTCCAAAACACCTAGTTAGCTTATCTGGCTCAAGTGGTACTATAGAAAATCCTATATAAACTTTCCCTGTACCCCTTTAAGGTTGCATATTCCCTAATCTTTACCTTGACCTCAACAATGCTCGAGTCCATGAATTCTTCTCCAGATGACCTGCCCCTGTTACCCCAGTCTTTGTAGGAATCTCACACCTCCCTTTCAGTCCTCATCAGGTTGACTTCACCTATACAATTAAAGTGGTTAGTGGAATTAATTATGAAGTAATTTTAAAAAATTCTTTTCCAATAAATATACTTGAAACAAAGAGATTTATATATAGTTGAAATAAAGGCTTGCAGCAAACTCTATTATGTCTCAGATGGACACAGAAAAGCAGTGGTGTGCATTATAATTTCATGAAAGATATCAGAAAAATAGACTTTATTGAAAGAGTTAAATAAATTAACTTCATTTTGTTGAAAGGTAAAGTGAATTTATTTAAATATTCACCATGTACTCATGCAATGGCATATTTTTTTATATTCTTAAAGAAAAATCTAAATGCATTATGGAGGAGAAAAAAGAGTAAAATGATAATGGAGTCTCAATTTATTCCTATCAACTTTAGATAAATCAAAACTAAAATAAATAAGTAGTTTAAAAAGCAATTTGGTACTGTTTTAAAAAAAAGAAAAAGTAATCAATGGAACAGACCAAAAAATGTATGAAATTCTTTGTTGTTCATTCATGCATGACTCTTCATGACCCTGGGAATTATTCTTTCCATAGGTTTTCTAGCCAAACGTACTGGAATTGTTTTCCATTTCCTTCTGCAGTAGATTAAGGAAAACAAAGATAACATGACTTGCCTAGGGGTCACACAGCTAATAAGTGCCTGAGGCTGCATTTGGACTCATTTGAACTCATATTCAGACTCCAAGTCCAGTCCTCTATCAGCTGGCCCACCTAGCTGCCACGTATAATTCAATAAACACAAGGACCTTAGCTACTTGAGCGAAGTACTCATTATTTAAGAACAAAAGTGATCGAAAAACTGGATAGCAGTATGAAAGGAATTAGACTAACACCTCACATAATATACAAAAAATAACTACAAATGGGTAGGTGACCTACATATAAAAGGACAAAGTATAAAAAAATAGAAAACATGGGAAAAAATATCTGTTAGATCTATAGATAAATAAAAGTTCATGATCCAACAAGGAAGACATCTTTATAAAAGTTCACATGAATATTTTTGATAACATAAAAATTTAAAAGTATATATACAAGTAAGTCTCATAAAACTATGATTGAGAGATAAATAATTAACAAGAAAAATCTTTACAGACAACTTATCTCCTTAAATTGATTTGTTTATAAAATTCCAATTTCCAAATAACTAAGGAGCTGATTCAAATTTTTTTTTTATTTTTATTTTTAATTTTTTTATTTTTTTAATGTTTAACAATCACTGCCATACAATTGCGATTTTATCCCTCCCCACCCACCCCCCACTACCTCCCTCCCTCCCCACGACTGCATACAATTCTGTATAGATTCTACATATACTTTCCTATTGAGTATATTTTCACTATAGTCATGCTATGTAGTCAGACTAAGATAAATGAAAGAATCCGTATAACAAATCAGAACATGATACACAAACAGATACACATACACAAACATGATCTGCTACATTATGTGAGTGACTTCCATATTTCTCTCTCTGAGTGTGGAAGGCATTTTGCCTTGAGGTCCACCATTGGGATTTTTTTTTTTTCAGAAGTTCTTGTGTTATTACAAAAATCTAAGTCTACCAGAAAAAGCTCTCACACACTGTGGTTGTTGCTGTGCATAAAGTTCTCCTGGTTCTGCTCCTTTCATTCAGCATCAGGTCATATAAGTCCTTCCAGGCCTCTCTGAAGTCTTCTTGTTCATCATTTCTTATGGCACAATAGTACTCCATTACATTCATATACCATAATTTATTCAGCCATTCCCAAATTGATGGACATCCCCCTGACTTCCAGTTTTTGGCAACTACATAGAGTGCTGCTATAAATATTTTTGTACATGTGGGACCCTTTCCCATTTTTATGATCTCTTGGGGATATAGTCCTAGTAGCGATATTGCTGGGTCAAAGGGTATGCACATTTTTGTAGCCCTTTGGGCATAGTTCCAAATTGCTCTCCAGAATGGTTGGATGCGCTCGCAGCTCCACCAACAATGAATTAGTGTTCCAACTCTCCCACATCCTCTCCAGCATTTATCATTTTCTTGTTCTGTCATGTTTGCCAATCTTATAGGTGTGATGTGGTACCTCAGAGTTGTTTTGATTTGCATCTCTCTAACCAATAGTGATTTAGAGCATTTTTTCATATGATTATAGATAGCTTTAATTTCTTCCTCTGAAAATTGCCTGTTCATATCCTTTGACCATTTATCAATTGGGGAATGACTTGTATGATTATACATTTGGGTCAGTTCTCTATATATTCTAGAAATGAGGCCTTTATCCCCGAGCTTAGCTGTAAAAATTTTTTCCCAATTTACTACATCCCTCCGGATTTTGGTTGCATTGGGTTTGGTTGTGCAAAAACTTCTCAGTTTAATGTACTCAAAGTTATCCATTTTGCATTTCATAATGCATTCTATCTCTCCTTTAGTAAAGAATTCTTCCCTTCTCCATAGATCTGATAAATACACTATTCCTTGCTTCTCCAGTTTATTCATGGTATCAATCTTTATACCTAAATCATGTACCCATTTGGACTTTATTCTTGTGTACGGTGTCAGGTATGGGTCTATGCCTAATTTCCGCCACACTGTTATCCAGTTTTCCCAGCAATTTTTGTCAAACAATGAGTTCTTATCCCAGAAGCTGGGGTCCTTGGGTTTATCAAACAGAAGGTTGCTATATTCCTTGCCTACTGCATCTTGAGTGCCAAGTCTATTCCACTTGTCTACCTCTCTGTTTCTTAGCCAATACCAAGTGGTTTTGATAATTGCTGCTTTATAGTACAGTTTAAGGTCTGGTAGCGCTAGGCCACCTTCCCAAGCATTTCTTTTCATTAGTCCCTTTGATATTCTGGACCTTTTGTTTTTCCAAATGAATTTTGATATTATTTTATCCAGCTCTAGAAAGTAATTGTCTGATAGTTTAATTGGTATGGCACTAAATAAGTATATTAATTTGGGTAGAATTGTCATTTTTATTATATTAGCACGGCCTACCCATGAGCAACTAATGTTTTTCCACTTACTTAAATCTGACTTTATTTGTGCAAAAAGTGTCTTGTAATTGTGTTCATATAGTCCCTGGGTTTGTTTTGGCAGGTAGACTCCTAAGTATTTTATACTGTCTACCCTAACTTTAAATGGGATTTCTCTTTCTATCTCTTGCTGTTGAACTTTGTTGCTAATATATAGGAATGCAGAGGATTTGTGTGGGTTTATTTTGTACCCTGCAACTTTGCCAAAGTTGTTTATTAATTCAAGTAATTTTTTACTTGAATCTCTTGGATTCTCTAGGTAAATCATCATATCATCTGCAAAGAGTGATAACTTAGTTTCTTCTTTGGCTATTCTAATTCCTTGAATATCTTTATCTTGTCTAATTGCTACAGCTAACATTTCTAATACCATATTGAATAATAGTGGTGATAATGGACAACCTTGTTTCACCCCTGATCTTATTGGGAATGCATCTAGCTTATCCCCATTGCATATAATGCTTGCTGAAGGTTTTAGATAGATACTGCTTATTATTTTATGGAAAGTTCCCTTTATTCCTACGTTCTCCAATGTTTTTAGTAGGAATGGATGTTGTATTTTGTCAAAAGCTTTTTCTGCATCTATTGAGATAATCATGTGGTTTTGCTGATTCAAATTTTTGAAAAAAAATGCCATTTCTCAATTCATAAATGATGTAAGATATTAAGAGATAGATTTCAAAGGAGAAATTGGTAATAGTAATGGATATCTGATAGTAATGGTAATCTGAAAAGTACCGCAATTTACTACTAATTAGGAAAAAAAAATGACGGCATTTTGAGATTTCACCTCACTCATCATAGTGGCAAATAAAATAATAAAGAAACTGATTAACATTACGGGTTTGTGGGAAAATTGGTTCATTGATGGACTGACAGCGTTCCTTTGAGTGGGTAAAACTATTCTTGAAAGAAGTTTGGAATTGTCAAAAGTTAATAAATCACACATGCCATTGAATATTATGTATTAATTATACACATATACGTACACATATGTATATGTATACACACATTTATAATATATACAAATGGACGCTGAGGAAATTTGTTTTGCTTAATATACATATTGGTTAAATAGAATGTGTCCTTTTTTTCAATGAGTGTAGGAAGAGAGAGGGAGAGGCAATGGATTTTCTATTAATTTTTTTTTTTTAAATAGAGAGGTGAATATGTTACAGTTGTGAAATGCTGCATGACTTTTCATATGAAATCAACGTATTGTTAATTTCATTTTGTTACAAGGATGTTTCATGAAGTGGGAGTAATCTATAAATATCTATAAATAAAGATAAATCTACAAATAAAATTGCCTACAAATACGTTTAAATGTAAAAACAGAATATCAATTATTTTTTTTAAAGAGTACTCTTGTATATTTTATTCATTCACAAGTTGATGCAAACCCTTCAATATATTTTTTTTTGTTTTTTTTTTTGTTTTTTGCCAATGCCACCTCTCGGGGGAAATGATCTCTATGTCTTTATTAGGCTGAATTTCAGAGATGGATGAAAATTTATAGGTTATGCATATCACATTGTGCCTGCATATAAATCCCCTCTAAAACAACTTAGGTGTCTGGTTAAAATCCAGAAGAGTGAGATCTCTGGAGGAAGCCTGGTACATTTATGGACAACTTGAATAGTGAGGAAGAGTTTCCTCATAGCTAACTTAAATGCAACGTCTAGACAGCTTCCTTCTCATCACTTTGTCCTCTGGGTACCAAGTAGAAAAGAATCTAATACTTCTTATATTTGCCAGCACTTCCAAAAATTTAAAGATTGCTGTGAGTGCATCAGCAGCCATCATTCCAGCTGTGAAAAGATCATGGCTCAATGCAATTACAAAATGAGACTTTTTCTAATATTCCTCAGTAATTATTTTTCATTTGAGTCCATAGCAATATAATGGTCCAACATACTTACAGTAGAATCCAGGAATACTAGAATTGTAAGAGACCTTAGAGTCTGACTAGTATAACCACTTCAGTACAGATAAAAGAGGAGAACGTCCCTAAGCTCGTGTGGCATACAGAGAATTACTGCTTGCTCTTAGGCCTTAGAGAACTGAACCAGTATTTGAGTGATGACCTTCCTCTGTCATTTTCTGGAAATATGGGGCTCACAGGTCAGTGGAGAAGTCAAGATTTCCATGATGCATGTGGATTGCTTCATTGCCCACCTCAGCCTTGGAATGCCAGGAGCAAATTGAACAGTTCTATGCAGTATATTTCTTCAGCATTTTTTTTTGGGGGGGGGGGGGTCTCCTTTAGCAAGGTGTTGACCTGCTTTTCTTGCATCTCTCTCATTTCTCTTTCCAGCTTTTCCTCTACCTCTTCAAATTCCTTTTTGAACTCTTCCATGGCCTGAGCCCATTGAATATTTATTTTGGGTGTTTGGGATATAGAAGCCTTGACTTTTATGTCTTTCCCTGATGGTAAGCATTTTTCTTCCTCATCTGAAAGGATGGAAGGAGATATCTGTTCACCAAGAAAGTAACCTTCTATGGTCTTATTTTCTTTTTCCCTTTTTTGGCATTTTCCCAACCAGTTACTTGACTTTTGGGTCCTTTGTCAAGAGTAGGGTATACTCTGGGAATCTGTGAGATCTCAGTTCCTCCAAGGTGGCACAATCAAGCGTGTACTGGTCTGGATGCAGAGAGGGATTTTTGTGCCCAGAATCTTAGCAGATACCTCTCCACAGCCACTTGGCCTCCAGTCCCACCAAGCCAGCCCTGGAGTCTGATTTTCACATAAGCTGGATGGGCAGGGTGACCATTCAGTTTGAGAAAAAGACCAGCTAGCCCAGGGCCTCCACTCAGGGCTGAGGTAAGACTCAGCTCTTCAGTGCCCCCAGGGTTTTTTACGCTCCAACAATGGAGCTCCTGTATGGGCTGCTATGCAGGCTCTGTGGCCACTGCCTGCTGGCGGAGCTATGGGAAAGCCCTTCTCCCTTCCTGGCCTGCTGATAAAACCCTGTCACTGACCTTTGGCACATGCGGGCCAAGGGATCTGAGGCCCTGCTACTGTGACTGGAGATTGCACCCCTGAGGTGTCCTCCTCCCAAGGCTGGGCTGGGCTTCATGCTCAGCTCTGCATCCAGCGCAACTGACATTTCTATGGGCCTTTCAGGTCACCGTGGGCTGGAAATCTCCTCCACTCTGTTGTTCTCCACTTCTGCTGCTCCAAAATTTGTTGAGAGTCCCTCTCTACAGGTATTTTATGGGCTGTGGGGAGGGCCCTGCGTAAGTGTGTCTTTCTAGTCTGCCATCTTGGCTCCTCCTCTATGCAGTATATTTCACAAAGCAGGAGTTTGCTAAGGTATTTTTTACACCCTCAATTTTTCTCCCATAGGAAACCTGGGAGAGTGGATAGAGAGCCTCAAGTGGATTAGCACTTTTTGGCTGTATTATAGAGGGAATTCTTATTCAGATATGTGTGAGTACTAGATGGTCTCTGATATCACATCCAATTCAAGGTTCTGTGATTCTGTGTTTGGAACTGACTTCACTTCTCCTGTTTTGGTGACAGGGTACATTGTAATGAATTAGTTAAATGAAAAGAAAATTTGGACCATAAATAAACAAATTATGTGTTGGTTGAGAGTCCTAAAGTTGTAAAGGGCGCTGACCTCCACACCATCTGGGACGCCACACTGACGGACATCAGGTAAACTGAGTCCGGAGCAGGGAAGGGTTAACAAGATGGCGCTGGAAGGGACGGCACCACCCCTGGTTTGTTGTTGTCACTATAGTTCCAGCTTGTGTTCATTTCTATAATTTCGGGTTTGTTTAGGTGTGTTACCATGGTTCACTGGGCTAGCTGGCAGAGACTATATAATCAGAGTGGTTGCTTGAATAAATCGGAGTTGCTTCACTGACCCGCTCTCCCGCCTCATTCTCTTACTCGCGAGCTCCACAGGAGGACGAGGAACCTGCTGGCCAGGCATAAGACTTGCTCATCTCAGTAAGCTATGCCTAACCATAGCAACTTGGCGCCCACCAACGTGGGGCCACAAGCAGGGGGGAAGGAGCAGGAAGCTCATCCAAAGGAAATTAGGTCCCTTAAGAAACTCACCCAAGGGAGATTAGGTCCCTTAAGAAACTCAGCCAAGGGAAATTAGATCCCTCAGGAATCTCAGCTGAGGGAATCAGGTCCCTCAGTCCCCCCTGAGTGAGTCAGGCTCTCCAGAAGCCTAGACAGTGTACAGGAGCTATCAGGACAGGGTCAAAGGCCGATACCTGAGTGCAACAAGAGATGGTAGCCTGTCTGCCTCACTGAGTCCTCCGGAAAGCGGATCCGAGAAGCAGACGCAGGAGAAGACGTGCCCAATTCAGCTCGGTGGGAAGAGGTGTAACCGTGAGTAAGATTGAAATGGGGCAAAGCTCACAAAAGTTGAGTCAGGGTCAGTACACATTCTTTCTATATAACATGCTGAAGAATGTGTTCATAGAAGACGGTGGCAACGCAGTGTAAATGAAAACATTCATCACATCCTCACAGACAGCCCATCAGAGTCAGAGAGTAGTACAAGGGACAATAGCCCAGAAAGGCAGCCAGCACTCATATATCTAAACTTAGAAGAGAGATGGAAGAACAGACAGATGGTGCAGAATTTGCAGGACAGTGTTAAAGAGTTAACTGATAAATTGAGAAACCTACTGAAGGAAGAGAAAAGACACCTCAGAGATAAGGCTTTGAAACTCCCAGGTGAAAAGGAGGAGACTTGGCGCCGCTGGACTTTGTTCCAGAGTCTCCCTCACTTCCACTTGCAGTTTCACAACTTTTTCTTTCAAAAACATTTTTAAGGAGTGGCCACAGATGTGAAATTTTCTTGAGTAAAAGTTAGAACCATCAAGATTTTTATTTTACTCTATAATCCAGAAATGATGTTAGAGAAAGCAATTTGTAATTTGAATTTTGTTGAAACTAAAAGATGTTGGAAAAGTTATGTTATTTAGAAAACCAGGTTTTTACCTTTGCCTGTTATTAATGCTAAACCTAAAATTGTTAATGGATTACTATGTGTGGAAAGAAACGAATGGAGTAATAATTTATTTAGACTGGTTCTGCCCATTCAGAACAGTCCTCCTATATGTTTGGGGTTGGCAGGCATGGGATCCATGCCAATTCCTTTTATTTTGTAAAACTGCCAACACTCCTTTCATGTGGAGGTCAGCGCCCCTTACATAAAGTCATGTGAATCAGTAAAGATACTGTCCAGGTATTGATTCATAGGAAATTTGAGCATTGACTCCAGGTCTTTGCATGTGGCATCTTGCACAATTTGGGAACAATGGAAGACTAATTGCTGTGATTAGGGGGTACTAGTATGACAAGAGTATTACCTCTCTCTGTCTTATTCTCTCTCTGTTTCTTCCTCTCTCTCTTGATTTCTGTTAATTCAAATACAATTTGATAAAAATAAAAAACGGGGAATAGCTGTTACAGATGTGGAATGGTGAATATGTTTCCTCATAAGATCATTGTATGGCTAATTTCACTTCTTTTACTCTGTTGAAAGCAGCCTCTCTTGGAGTGGGCATAATCTGTAAATGTTTGTAATTTTAAAAATGAAAAAAATCAATTAAACATTAATAAAATAAGCATGGGCAAGTAGAAGCAAAATTATTGCCTTTTCAAAAGATATAAATATTTGCTTAGAAAATTCTGAACTAAAAAACAATTGAATTGAAACAAGTAACAATGTCAATGAAGTTTCAGGATTTATGCTCCACTTGCAGTGTGCTACTTCTGCCTGTTTTCCAACTCCATGGAACTAGATCCTCCTGCCAGAATAACTTCATCACTAATAATCTCATCAGCATGCAACTAAATCATGTTGTCTTAGAAAATACTTCTCTCAGCTTTCTCTCCTCTCTGATTGGAGGAGTAGAAGATTGATACA
The DNA here is from genome assembly GCF_028372415.1 of Notamacropus eugenii. Classification (NCBI taxonomy): domain Eukaryota; kingdom Metazoa; phylum Chordata; class Mammalia; order Diprotodontia; family Macropodidae; genus Notamacropus; species Notamacropus eugenii. The sequence goes on along the minus strand of NC_092872.1, from coordinate 247,197,285 downwards.
AAACTCCTCCCATTGGCTTCCATTGTAGAGGACAGACACTGGATTTTTAGCAGTCTCCACTTTTCATCAGCTGAGACGTATATGATCATCTCCCTGATGTCTTGGTTCTCTTCGAGAATGAAAGACAAAAGAAATTTGCACCTGGTACTCTGCCTGATTTTGAGCTGCACAAAAAGAGATGTCTGTGCTGAGTACCTCTCAATGTCCTTCCTACCCATTCTCTGCCTCCTTTTGTGTTGTCTCTTCCCCTTAGTTGTAAGGTCCTTGAGATTAGGGACTGTCTTTACGTTTTATTAATTATATCCCCAGTGCTTAGCACAGGGTCTGGTACATAGTAGGTATTGAATAAATATTTACTGGATTGGAAAAAATAAACTTACATAAGTCATCAGCATTTATGTATGTTGCCAACAAATTTCAGAAGTGGGAGACAGAAAATGAAATTCCCTTAAAAATTACTGAAAATAAAATACTTGTGATTTTTGTTTGCCAAGAATCAAACTTGAACCTCTCCTGCAGCCCTACCTTCAGGAATTTAGGAATAAACCCACAAAATATTCTTTATAGCAACAAATTGGATAAATATTAATTGCTCAAGAGCAAATGCATCACTACCAGAATCCATTTAATTTTTCTGTGCCATGCCAGTTGAACTACCAAAGGATTACTTTGCAAACCTAGAAAATATAATAATTATTAAAAGGAATAGTAACCTTCATATGGAGGAAATAAAATGTACGGCATTTAAAACATTTTTGCATTTTAAATGAGACAGCCAAGGCCAATGGAAACTTTTCTTAATATAGAGATATAACCCTGTAAAAGATTACAAGCTTTACCACACTGTGTAGTGTAATTACTGTGTAGTATAAATACATGCTATTGAACATCTCTCTGCCTCCATTTTTCCACTGTCAAAATGGAACCGAGTACTTTCATTGCAAGGTTGCTTGTCCTAAAAAAATGAGAATGTATGTCAGAATATTTTCCCTCATTTTATGGTTTTGACAATTCTATGACATGGACAGAATAAATATTTTTCTCCTTTCACAGGATATAAAAATGAGTTTGAGGAAGGAGATTTGTCCAGGGTCACATTAAACATATGTTGCTGACTTTTTTGTTTTATGTTATTTGGGGAGCAAAAAATTCCTAGATAAACAAAGGAACCTAACAGACACACACATACACACACTCACAATTGATCTTCACACAGTCAAATATACATGACCCTTCTCTACTTCTTCACATAATCTATATCATCTGAACTGCTTGTTTTTCCAGTCATGGAAAAGCACGATTGCCAAAGATACTCTGTATCGTCTTGGTGTCTAGAGCATGCTACATGGGTGCCTTTTATTTAATCAGTAAGTACTATTCTAGTAGGGCAACTTTCCTGTTGTGAACCCAATGCCATTACTCATCTTTTCCTCTCTCCAACTCATTGCTTATTGTTCTGATGTACTGCCTCCTATATCAATAATGCCATGACTGTTTTGGTAGGTGCCTTCTATGGGATTGTATATTTCCTGCTTACTTTGATGTCCTCTGTGTTTGTTATCTATAGTATAATTAAAATTCAGATACTGGAGAAGAAGAGAGCATTCAACTCTTTCCATCTCATTGTGTCATTCATATAGTACTGATATATTTTAATTATACTATACAAATATAAGTCTTAGGCAGCTAGAAGACACAGTGCATAGTGTACTGGATTTGGAGTCACTGATACTTATCTTCAATGAGTTCAAATCTGGCCTCAGACACTAACTGTGTGACCCTGGGCAAATTGTTTAACCCCAAATGGGGTCACAAAGAGTTGAACAGAAATGAAAAATAACTAAATAAAATATAAGGATTACATAATACTTACATCTAATCAAAAGTTGTTATCACCATCATCATGATCATCACTGCTTCATTATTGTCTTGATGGAATATAAATAGAAAAGTCCAAGTCATTAGACTGTTATTATTCTTTCATATTTAATATGTTATAGAGCTTGGAGTAGGCAGATGAAATGCATGCCTTTTGTAATTGTATCATACCATGAGAATGTTTGCTACTTTCCTGAGGATATAGTTTTATTAAATTTAGAACATCTAAGTAGATTATATGGGATGATACAGATGATATTCACATAACTCTTATGTTACAGGGTTTTAATCTCTTCTAAGTCCCATCTCCATGTTTTGAAATGTTTTTCCCCAAAATACTTAGAGATTTGTAATACATAACGTGGCAGCACCTTATAGACATTTTTTTCTTTAGCACTTCAAATTAAAGTTGTATTCAGGCAGCTGTAGGCAACAGTTCTTTTTCTACTGGTGTTCCACTTCCATCACAGACTTCTTGAATTTTGAAGGGTGGCTTGAGGTTTGCATTTTTACCATAGAGATTTGTCTTAGTTTATAAAGTCTCTCCTGCAAGCTCCTGGTGGACTACTTATCAAGTTTTTTAGGGAATCTGTGGATTCTGATTTTTTTTGTGGTTATTATATTCTACTATGCATTTGTTTTATTTTCTAAGGTGTAAAGAACACATAGTATGTGTTAGTTCTTTTAGCACATCTTAGAGGCTTGTCTATTTAAGACTCCAATATTCTAATACTATAGTCAATTCATTTAGTTAATTCACTAAATGAAAAAATAAACCCCAGGGATTATATGAACACAATTACAAGACACTTTTTGCACAAATAAAGTCAGATTTAAGTAAGTGGAAAAACATTAGTTGCTCATGGGTAGGCCGGGCTAATATAATAAAAATGACAATTCTACCCAAATTAATATACTTATTTAGTGCCATACCAATTAAACTATCAGACAATTACTTTCTAGAGCTGGACAAAATAATATCAAAATTCATTTGGAAAAACAAAAGGTCCAGAATATCAAAGGGACTAATGAAAAGAAATGCTTGGGAAGGTGGCCTAGCGCTACCAGACCTCAAACTGTACTATAAAGCAGCAATTATCAAAACCACTTGGTATTGGCTAAGAAACAGAGAGGTAGACAAGTGGAATAGACTTGGCACTCAAGATGCAGTAGGCAAGGAATATAGCAACCTTCTGTTTGATAAACCCAAGGACCCCAGCTTCTGGGATAAGAACTCATTGTTTGACAAAAATTGCTGGGAAAACTGGATAACAGTGTGGCGGAAATTAGGCATAGACCCATACCTGACACCGTACACAAGAATAAAGTCCAAATGGGTACATGATTTAGGTATAAAGATTGATACCATGAATAAACTGGAGAAGCAAGGAATAGTGTATTTATCAGATCTATGGAGAAGGGAAGAATTCTTTACTAAAGGAGAGATAGAATGCATTATGAAATGCAAAATGGATAACTTTGATTACATTAAACTGAGAAGTTTTTACACAACCAAACCCAATGCAACCAAAATCCGGAGGGATGTAGTAAATTGGGAAAGAATTTTTACAGCTAAGCTCGGGATAAAAGCCTCATTTCTAGAATATATAGAGAACTGATCCAAATGTACAATCATACAAGTCATTCCCCAATTGATAAATGGTCAAAGGATATGAACAGGCAATTTTCAGAGGAAGAAATTAAAGCTATCTATAATCATATGAAAAAATGCTCTAAATCACTATTGGTTAGAGAGATGCAAATCAAAACAACTCTGAGGTACCACATCACACCTATAAGATTGGCAAACATGACAGAACAAGAAAATGATAAATGCTGGAGAGGATGTGGGAAAGTTGGAACACTAATTCATTGTTGGTGGAGCTGTGAGCGCATCCAACCATTCTGGAGAGCAATTTGGAACTATGCCCAAAGGGCTACAAAAATGTGCATACCCTTTGACCCAGCAATATCGCTACTAGGACTATATCCCCAAGAGATCATAAAAATGGGAAAGGGTCCCACATGTACAAAAATATTTATAGCAGCACTCTATGTAGTTGCCAAAAACTGGAAGTCAAGGGGATGTCCATCAATTGGGGAATGGCTGAATAAATTATGGTATATGAATGTAATGGAGTACTATTGTGCCATAAGAAATGATGAACAAGAAGACTTCAGAGAGGCCTGGAAGGACTTATATGACCTGATGCTGAGTGAAAGGAGCAGAACCAGGAGAACTTTATGCACAGCAACAACCACAGTGTGTGAGAGTTTTTTCTGGTAGACTTAGATTTTTGTAATAACACAAGAACTTCTTACCAAAAAAAAAAAAAAAAAAAGAAAAAGAAAAAATAAACCCCCCCAAACATCAGTCACATCAGTTGCTTAGTGCTATGTAAACCAAAGAAGAACTTAGCATTTGCAGTTTCTTTTGACTGGAATTATTGTGTCATAGATTCAACATAGTCCAAAATAAGTCATAATTTAATTGTTCTTCTAGGGGCTAAGATGAAAGAATTTCCTAGGTTTCTCTTTAACTGACTTTTGGAAAAGAACTGGGTATAACTGGATCCCTGTTCAATCCCTATTTACATAGCAATGAACACACCAACCACTAAGCACTGGAAGTTTTCTACAGAAAAGCATATTCCAGTTGCTACACTTTGGCTGAAAAAGGTAAGTTTTTTAAGAAATGAGAAATAGTGCTTCCTTTGTTATAAGAGGGGAAAAAAACTGACCATAAGAGCAGGGAAGGAAAAAAAATGCATGTTTAAAATTTCATTAAGTTTACATTTTTATGACAGATTTCTATACATTTATATAAATTGTCAAAAATAGGAGTGAGAGATAGAGAAAAGGAGAGACTGAGAAATTCAGAGAAAGAGAGTGAGAAAGGAAAGAGGGAGAGAGGGGGAAGGGGGCAGAAATAAAAAGGGAGGGAGAGACAGAGGCAGAAAGAATTTCAATAAAATAGGAAAAGATATAATTGTTTAAACCAATAAAAGTGTTACTTCTGTTTTTCCTTTTAAAATTCACCTTAAAGTCTATCATTGAATCAAGGAATCAGGCTAAAGAAATTCTCTACTGTCAGGCATTTCTTTAACCATAATTTGCTATTACCTTCACCACCACCACCACCACCACCACTACTACTACTACTCCAAGCACTCTTGCCCACACCAATAATTTTATGACAGTAGAGAACATTTATTACAGAAATTCACTTCACTGATGTAGTTTGGCACCTGCTATAACTCGTTGTCTCAGTTGCCCAGGGTGCTAACAATTAAAACCTTAATTCATCAAGTATTTGGTCATTTGACACTTCTGACAATCCCATGAGAAAGAGGGAATAAATATTTCCCTCCCTTCGAATAATTTAAAAATGAGTTTGAGGAAATGTGATTTGCCCCGGATCACTTAGCAAATAGGTGGCTGACATTCTTGTTTTGATGTTGTTTGCAGACACAAAAAGTCTAGATAAAGAAAGTAAACTTCATTTCCAACAAAGACATCCCAACACACACACACACACACACACACACACATGCACACACAATTGTGCTTCACACAGTCAAGCATATATGACCCTTCTCTATTTCTTCAAATAGTCTACATCACCTGAAGTGCTTCTCTTCCCAGAGGTGGAAAAAACATGATTACTACAAACACTCTATATTATCTTAGTGTCTAGAGTATTCTACATCTGTGCCTTTATTTATTCAATAAGTACCATTCTGATAATGAATCTTTCCCATTGTGAATGCAATGATATTATTCATCTTTTATAAAATTCCTTACACCACACACTGTTATTGATCTCATGTTCTTCCTCCTGTATAAATAATGCAACTACTCTCTTGGCAGATGCTATCTTTGGGATTGTACATTTCCTGCTTCTTTGGTGTCCTGTGTGTTCATTGGGTATAGTATAATTAAAATTCAGACATCACTGAGGAGAAGAGACCTTTCTACTCTAACCATCTCACTATGTCATCCATAAATGCTGATACATTTTAATTTTACTATACATATATCAGGCTGAAGCAGTCAGGTGGATAGAGCACTGGACTTGGAGTCAGAAACACTCATCTTCATAAGTTCAAATTCAACCTCACACACTCAATAGCTATATGAACCTAGGTAAATTACTTAACCCTGTTTGGCTCAGTCCCTCATCTATGAAATGAACTGGAGTAGGAAATGCCAAACTACTCCATTATCTTTTTTTTTCTTTTTTTTTATTATTTATTTTTTTAAAATTTATTTATTTATTTAACTTTTAACATTAATTTTAACAAAATTTTGGGTTCCAAATTTTCTCCCCTTTTGTCCCCTCCCCCCACCGCAAAACACCGAGCATTCTAATTGCCCCTATAACCAATCTGCCCTCTCTTCTATCATCCCTCTCTGCCCTTGTCTCCATCTTCTCTTTTGTCCTGTAGGGACAAATAACTTTCTATACCCCTTTACCTGTATTTCTTATTTCCTAGTGGCAAGAACAGTACTCTACAGTTGTTTCTAAAACTTTGAGGTTCAACTTCTTTTCCTCCCTCCCTCCCCGCCCCTTCCCTTTGGAAGGCAAGCAATTCAATATAGGCCAAATCTGTGTAGTTTTGCAAATGACTTCCATAGTGGTCGTGTTGTATAAGACTATACTTCCTTCCCTCCTATCCTGCCCCCCATTACTTCTATTCTCTCTTTTGATCCTGTCCCTCCCCATGAGTGTTGACCTCAAATTGCTCCCTCCTCCTCTTGCCCTCCCTTCCACCATCCTCCCCACCCTGCTTATCCCCTTATCCCCCATTTTCCTGTATTGTAAGATAGGTTTTCATACCAAAATGAGTGTGCATTTTATTCCTTACTTTAGTGGAATGTGATGAGAGTAAACTTCATGTTTTCCCCTCACCTCCCCTCTTTTTCCCTCCACTGTCTTTTGCTTGCCTCTTTTATGAGAGATTATTTGCCCCATTCCATTTCTTCCTTTCTCCTCACAATATATTTCTCTCTCACTGCTTGATTTCATTTTTTTAAGATATGATCCCATACTCTTCAATTCACTCTGTGCACTCTGTCTTTATGTGTGTATGTGTAATCCCACCCAGTACCCAGATACTGAAAAGTTTCAAGAGTTACAAATATTGTCTTTCCATGTAGGAATGTAAACAGTTCAACTTTTATAAGTCCCTTATGACTTCTCTTTGCTGTTTACCTTTTCATGCTTCTCTTCATTCTTGTGTTTGAAAGTCAGATTTTCTTTTCAGCTCTGGTCTTTTCATCAAGAATGCTTGAAAGTCCTCTATTTCATTGAAAGACCAATTTTTCCCCTGAAGTATTATACTCAGTTTTGCTGGGTAGGTGATTTTTGTTTTTAGTCCTAGTTCCTTTGACTTCTGGAATATCCTATTCCATGCCCTTCTATCCCTTAATGTAGAAGCTACTAAGTCTTGTGTTATCCTGATTGTATTTCCACAATACTTGAATTGTTTCTTTCTAGCTGCTTGCAATATTTTCTCCTTGACCTGGGAACTCTGGAATTTGGCCACAATGTTCCTAGGAGTTTCTCTTTTTGGATCTCTTTCAGGCAGTGTTCTGTGGATTCCTTGAAGACTTATTTTGCCCTCTGGTTCTAGAATCTCAGGGGAGTTTTCCTTGATAATTTCATGAAAGATGATGTCTAGGCTCTTTTTTTGATCATGGCTTTCAGGTAGTCCCATAATTTTAAAATTGTCTCTCCTGGATCTATTTTCCAGGTCAGTTGTTTTTCTAATGTGATAGTTCACATTATCTTCCATTTTTTCATTCTTTTGGTTTTGTTTAGTGATTTCTTGGTTTCTCATAAAGTCATTAGCCTCCATCTGTTCCATTTTAATTTTGAAAGAACTATTTTCTTCAGTGAGCTTTTGAACCTCCTTTTCCATTTGGCTAATTTTGCTTTTGAAAGCACTCTTCTCCTCGTTGTCTTTTTGAACCTCTTTTGCCAATTGAGTTTGCCTATTTTTCAGGGTGTTATTTTCTTCAGTATTTTTTTGGGTCTCCTTTAGCAGGGTGTTTACTTGTTTTTCATACTTTGCTTGCATGTCTCTCATTGCTCTTCCCAGTTTTTCCTCCACCTCTCTAACTTGATTTTCAAAATCCTCTTTGAGCTCTTCCATGGCCTGAGCCCATTGAGTGGGCTGGGATAGAGAAGCCTTGACTTCTGTGTCTTTCCCTGATGGTATGCATTGCTGTTCTTCCTCATCAGAAAGGAAGGGAGGAAATACCTGTTCCCCAAGAAAGTAACCTTTTATAGTCTTATTTTTTTCCCTTTTCCGGCCATTTTCACAGCCAGTGACTTGACTTCTGAATATTCTCTTCACACCCACTTAGCCTCCAGATCCACCCAGCCAGCACTTGGGGTCTGAGATTCAAATGCTGCTTCCCAGCCTCAGGGCTTTGGGTGGGGGCAGGGCTGCTATTCAGTGTGAGATCAAGTTCAGGTGCTCAGGTGGGGGCAGGACTGCCTTACAGGGCTCAGTTCCCTCAGGGGGTTTACATGGAGACCTTCAACAATGGATCGGAGCTCCTGCCTGCTTGGGGAGCCCTGTTCTGCTCCCGCCTCTGCTGTTGCCTCCTGAGGGGGCCTGAGTTATGGGGCACCCCACTCCCCTCTCGACCCGCCAAAGAGACTCTCTCACTGACCCTTGTCACCTGTGGGTGGAGGGACCCGTGCAGCATGTGGAGATTCTGTCCCTGAAGCCTGCTTGGATCTGCTCCACTCGGTGCTGCGAGGCCACCGCAGGGCTGGGCTGGGCTATGGGTCTGCAGCACGAAAAATCTTTTGCAAGAGGTTTTCAGGCTCTCTGGAACAGAAATTTCATCTGCTCTATTGTTCTGTGGCTTCTGCTTCTTCAGAATTTGTTGGAAGTTCTTTTTTACAGATTTTTTTATGGGCTGTGGGTTTGGAGCTAGCATATGTGTGTGTTTCTACTCCACCATCTTGGCTCCACCCCCTACTCCATTATCTTTGCCAAGAAAACACCAAAGGGGGTCACAAAGAGTTGGACACCACTGAAAATGACTAAACAAAATAGAAGGATTACATAAGGCTTGTATCTAATCAAAAGTTGTCAGCATTATCATGCTCATCATTTATTGTCTTTCTTGATGGAATACAGATAGAAATGTTCATGTCATTTTGTTGTTATTTTCCTTTTATATTCAACATATTAAGGACCTTGGTGCAAGCAGATATAATGAATGTCTCTTGTAATTGAATAAGACTAGTAGAATGTTGGTTTCTTTTGTCAGAACTCAGTTAAATTAATTTTAGAACTTCTCCAGCAGTAAATAGGATAATGTAGATGACAGTTAAATTTAAACATATAATTCGTTCATCTCTATCTGGGGTGTTATGGATGGTCATAATTGGGAATTCTCTGAACTAGATGACAGTCACATAGCCCTTTTGTCACAGGGCTTTAATCTCTTTGAGGTCCCATCTCCATGTTTTGAAAGTTTTTTTCATATACTTTGGAGAGTTTCAATACTTGATATGGCACCTCCTATTAAAAATCTTGTTCTTGAACACTGACAAATTAACATTACATTCAGGCATTCCTAGGCAACATTTCTGTGTCTGCTGATGTTCTGCTTCCATCATGGATTTCTTGAATTATCAAAGATGGTTTAAGGTTTGCATTTGTGGCATGGCACTTTGTCATAGTTTATAAAGCCTCACTTGTAAGCTTTTGGTGGCCTATTTATCATGTTTTTTAGTTAATCTGTAGATTCTGGTTTTCATTGTTGTTATTATATTCGACTATGTTTTATTTTATTTCTCAGGTATAAGGAACTCATAATATGTGCTAGTTCTGTTAGTACCTCTTAGAAGCTTGTCTATTTAAGACTCCAACATCCTATTATTATAGTCAATTCATTTTATTCACTAGTGGAGAAATACACCCTCAAACATCAGCCATATCAGTTGTTTACTGCATTGTAAACCAAAGAATTTAGTGCTTGCATTTTCTTTTGACTGGAATTATTGTGTTATAGCTTCAACATAGTCCAAGATAAGTCATGGTTTAATTGTTCCTCTAGGGGTTAAGATGACAGCATTTCCCAGGGCTCTCTCTCTTTGACCTTTAGAAAAGGACTAGGCATAACTGGATCCCTGTCCAATTCCTATTTATAGACCAATGAACACACAAACTATTGAGCACATAAGGTTTTCTAGAATAAAAGAATCTTCCAGTTATTCCTCTCTAGCAGAAAAGGGTAAGTTTGCTAACAAATTAGAAATAATAATTCTGTTCTTATAAGATGAAAAAATCTGACCTCAAGAGTAGGGAAGAAAAAAATGCCTGTCTAAAATTTATATATGTTTACATTTTCATGATAAATCTTTTTACACCTATGTAAATTGTCAAAATGATGAGTGAGAGATCAAAAGACAGATTATATATATATGTATATATATATATATACATACATATATATATATATATATATATATATATATATATATATATATATAGAGAGAGAGAGAGAGAGAGAGAGAGAGAGAGAGAGATGGAGATAGAAAGGGAGGGAGGGTCAGGAAAAGCAGAGGCAGAGACAGGGAATTTTCAGTAAAATAGGAAATGATATAATTGTTGATAAGAATGAAAAGAATTCTTTCTGTTTTTCCTTTAAAAATTCCACGTTAAAGTTTATGATTGAATCAAAGAATCAGGCTCAGGGATTTCTTTATTATCAGGCATTTCTTTAACCCTTACTTGCTATTACCACCACTACCACCACCACCACCACCACCACCATCACCACTACTGCTTCTGCTGCTGCTACTACTATTACTACTACTACCACTACTACTATTACTGCTACTACTGATGCTTCTGCTGCTACCAATACAAGTAATTGTGCTATTGTCCAGACCAATACTTTCATGGCAGTAGGGAACATTTAGTAAGGAAATTCAGTTCACTAATATAGTTTGCCACCTGTTGTAATTTGCTCTTCTAGTTGCCTGGGATACTAAGAATTAAGTCCCTCACCCATGTAAGTATGTGTCAGAGGGAACACTTAAATTCAGTCCTTTCTGAGAGTGAGGCCAGCATTCTGTCCACCCTTCTGCACTGCATCTCTCATCATATATGAATTCATTGTAATAACACAGAGTAAACAGCCAACATTTTGAAATCATTAAAGATGATATTTTTTAATGTGACTTTGGTATAAAGTGTAAGTTCTAGGTCCTCCTCTTCTAAAATTTGGTAATTTCCTTTATTCAGATATACATTATAATTCAATATAATAAGACAGGATATGATTGGATATTTTAAAACATAATATAATACAATAATATGATAAATTTAGACAGGCATGTATATTACATATAAAAGTATAATGTACTTATAATTACATATTTATATAAAAATAAGGATTTTTAACTTTATATATTTCACTATTTTAGCATACAGTATTGTTTTCTAAAAAATTATCTAGCTTAGGAAAGGTAATAGTGATTACTGCCTTAGAGTTAAGGGATCCCCCTCATTGGCATCATGCAATCATGCCAGTGTTTAAACCACCTATTTCAAGAAAGACAGCCTGACATAGTAGAAAGAGAATTGAACTTTGAAAGAGAAAGATCTAATTAGAATTATAGTTGATTAGATCTAATAAAATTACAAACAGATCTGATTAGAAATTAGAACAGAAAGATCTAACTTTGCCACTAATTATTTCTCTTGTCAGACAAGTTGATTGAACTCTGTAAGCCTGATCTCTCATTTCTAAAGTGAAGACAATTACATCTGACCCATACTGTGTAAGGATGAAAAGGAATGATGAACAAAACCATGCTTTGTACAGGCATATTGATTTCTTCAAAATTTGTTCTTAATAGCAGAGAAATAACCTGAGTATTTCAGGAACTTTCTGTTGCTTCCTTGTTAGTATGTTATGATAGAGAACTGGTTAACTTTTCACTCCTAAATTGTTGTTCAAGAATATCCTAATACAATTTGTTTCAATCTAACAGCTACCAGAAGCATAGAGTGGATCCTTCTACATTTCTATGGCTACAGCTCTTGATTTTAGCTAATTTCTTTGGTCTTCTTTGGTGGTGAAAATCGCAAAAGGTGGATAGAGACATGAGGAACACAAAGGAGAGATGAGAAGTGACAAAAATGCCAGTTACAGCTGGACCCACCTTCTCCCTCTCCACTTTGCATTGCTTCATCACAGATGGTAAGTGACACCAAAGCAACCTACTCCTTTGTTTGCAAAACCCATTGTCTGGAAACTCACTTGTCTTGTCAATTTCAAATATTTGCTCAAGTATTTAATCTCCTTTCTCAATTGATTGCTAATATTTTGGGACTTTGGGGACAGGGATTATGAAGACAGGGGGTGATGCATGTGTGTGTGTGTGTGTGTGTGTGTGTGTGTGTGTGTGTGTGTGTGTTAAGGTAGAAGAGGAAGAAAACTAGAACTCAGGAGTCAGTGACCAAGGACTTCATACTCATACACTTTCAGAAACATGTTCAGGACAGGAAAGTTGTCATTTTCAAAAGAGAATATAATCTGTACTAACCTTTTCATTTATAGAAGTCCCATCAACATATTTTGATTGTATTGTCTTAATGGTATAGAGGAACTACCATAGGTGATGTCCTTGCTCATAAGAGATGGTATAAAAGTCAAGTCACCAATTCAAGGTTAAAAGTATTTTTAAGGGATTGCGATGTGCCTGACACTATACATAGTACTCACAATGCAAAGACAAGTAGAAACAAAGGAAGCCCTTGTGATTAAGGAGCTTATATCCTAACTGGGGAAGACAAACTCTTGGCAAGTCTTGTTGAGGAAAAAGCAAAACAAAACAGGGAAATCATCATGCTAATACTAAATCCTACTCAGCAAAGACAGTTAGAATGCACTGAATTAAGATTTGTGAAACTGAGTCTAGTAACCTAGAATCTATGCCCAGTTCTGTTATAAGTGAGCTTTAAGAGTTTGAGTAAGTCAAAGATCCTAAATTTGGAGCCATAATGGAGTTTAGAGATTATTTATAAGTTCTGATATCATATATTCTCATATAGGTCCAATCTTCTCATTTTACAGGGAGGAAAGTCTTTTAATTCTTTTAATTTCTATGGTCTGTCCTTCTGTGAGATATTGAATGAGTTCATCTCCTGTTTAATACCCTTTTCTTCAAATGAAAGTGGTAAATTAACGAGCTCACAAGTTTTTTCCAGATCTGAAATTCTGTAACTCTATAAATCTTTCTAGTTCCTTTAGCTTTGAGAGTATGTGGGGTTATAAAGGTATAAAACTGAACTTAAAAGTAAGAAGACCTGAATCTCAGTCCTATCTTGGACACATACAGGGACTATGATACTGAGCAAATCATTTTTCTAGGCAGCTCTCAAAGACTAAAAGTGGGAGGGAAGGCAGCAGTCTCTGTTGGTAGAGGCAATTTCTTTACCCACTAATTTCCTATGATAATAAAGAAAATCTCTCAAACATCAGAAGTTTTGCCACACACAGTGCATGACTCAGGGAAAGTAGTATGGTTGGTATTATAATCTTACACCAGGTTTGTGTTCTATTGTGCTCTTTAATATAGCTTGCTCCACGTGAAAACTAAACTTACCAAGAAAGAGGTTATGCAGCTTTATGGACAAGTGACAAATACATTTTGGTAACAGTTTTTGAAAATTGATTTTGTGAAAGGCAAAATCCTCCCTCAATTTTGTGGTCATAGTCATAAAATTGGTGGTTTCAAGCCTTCAAGAAGTCAATCATCATTCAATGTTGTAAAGGAAGGATTTCCTAGACTTAGAAGAATTGAGTAGGTTTTGGCCAGTTATTATATGAGTTCACTGAAAGACTAGAAAGAACTCCACTAAAACCTCCATAAAGGTAGGCAGATTTTTCACATGATAATACCCTTTCTCCCAGTGGTTTTTGACTAATCACAATTACCTATATAGCTAATATATATTTTCTTAGATCAAATTTGCCTCCTTGGTATAATTTTAAGCCCATTCCTGCTACTCTTTTGTTTATAGGAAAAATTGAAAATGATGCCTTCTTTGAACTATTGATTTCTTAGAAGATAGTTTGTCTTGAAGATGTAGCTACATGATGGCAGGACTGATAATTGAAATGTGAACATTTCATGTATAATGGGGTCTAGTATTCAGGTAAGACAATAACTTCATCTTATGTCTAATCAATATTATGTCAGACACTGAGCACATCACTAATAAAAAGTAGGAAAAGGGGAAAACTAATCAACCTGAGATAAAATGGCAGAAGAAAATCCTTGGGGGGGGTAAAATTGAGTTATCTAGATCACATTAGAAATTACTTCACAGTGAATGTTTATAAACTATGTTTTAAAGATTCCTGTCTGTTATGCAGGTGGATAAGAGACACTGCAAATCATTCCAAGGGACCATTGTGATGAAGCATGATGAATGCTTTAGAAGCAGCTGCCCAACTATAATGAGATTAGAAGAAACTGAAAGGGGAGCTGGTCCCGCATAGACAAGCATAAAGGAGCGATAACTAAGTAAGACATTAATGAAATATATGTTGAAATTGCATTTTATCTATATGTTGAATGGCAAAGGGAAATGGGAAGTATATTAATGATGAAATTGAGTGTTTGAATGAAAGTGAAAATCATAACAGCAGACAGCAACTAAGCGATTTGCAAAATCCATATAACTAATAACTGTGTGATGTGAGATTTGCAATTGGGTTTTACTAATTCTTGGTGCAGGACTTTCTCCATTGTACCACTTAACCTTATTTAACCTTGGGTCAAATCTCTTTGAATTACCCTTGTATTGTTTCTGATCCTGGTTCTGGGCTAGTTTCCATTACAGGTACAGCACTACTTTCCACGTCTTTCCAGGCATATACCTCCACTATCTATATCTTGAACTTCAATTTTTCTGGCCTCTAATAGTTTAAAAAATTCCAAATTATGGCCATCCATATCACTTCAGACTGAGATAAATAATTTATACAATTAAAGTAAAGTGGGCTTACCTCTTGACAAAGGTAGTAAAAGGAGGTTTCAACAAAACACTGAAGGTGCTATGTATAAAATATCTGATGAAAACGTTTATGATTTCCCTGAAGGAAGATGAAGAAGATGATGATGATACATGTGCCTATGTTTTATTTGATTCTCTAGGGAGAATGAATTCAATGAGAGGAGATCTCACTCACCAAATATTTCCCTACTTTTGGTCTATAGTGTAATATAATCAGATGATTTTGTCAAAATTTGAGGTTGGAATATTAAAACACTTTTATTTGCCTAATTTTAACTCAGATCTTTGTTTTCTTCTCTTTAGTAAACAAAATAATCTGTTGTGGGTTGGATTTTGTGAGTGCACACTGACAAAAGAAAACTTAACAACTAACTCATATGGCATCAAACAATCATTCCACAGTGACTGAGTTCATCTTACAAAGTTTTCCTGAAAATCCTCAGGTTCAGATCCTTATCTTCAGCCTCTTCTTAGGACTTTTAGTAGTGGCATTTACAAGTAACTCAATCATTATCATTGTGATTAGCCTAAATCCAAGCCTCCATACTCCCATGTACTTTTTCCTTATAAATTTGGCCTTGCTGGATGTCCTCTCCACCTTAACTGTGGTGCCTAAGTTGCTGCACAACCTAATAACAAAGAACACCATTTCCTATGGTGGCTGCTTAGCTCAGATATATTTTCTAACTTTGTGTATGGGGGTGGAGCTCTTGCTTTTCACAGTCATGGCCTTTGATCGGTATGCAGCCATCTGCCAGCCCCTCCACTATACTACTATCATGAACAAGACAGTTTGCTGTCTCATGGCATCAACAGTGTGGGCTATCAGTGGGGTCAACATAACAATACAAATCATCATGACTGTTCGTTTGTCATTCTGTGGCCCCAATGTCATTGATCATTACTTTTGTGAGATTCCTCTTCTATTGCCTCTCTCTTGCTCTTCAACCAATGTCAACAATGTAATGGTAGTTGTGGCAGACATGTTCTTTGCAATTTTCAATTTCTTGCTCATCCTGATATCCTATGGTTTCATCATCTCCAGCATCTTGAAGATCCGGACAAAGGAGGGGAAGAAGAAAGCATTTTCCACTTGTTCTTCCCACCTTATTGTGGTTACCCTATATTACAGCACTATAATTTACATATACATTCTTCCAGGTTTAGGTCAGTCTCTGAAGAAAGGCAAAATAGCCTCAGTGATTTATGCCATAGTGACCCCAGCCTTGAACCCTTTGATCTACTCCCTGAGAAATAAGGATGTGAAAATAGCTCTCAATAAAGTATGCCCTTATCTTAGGAAATAATTGACCATTTGAAAAACTGATACAGATAGAAAATGAGATTGGGAAAATCTTTGAATCAAAAGTGTGCGTGTATCACAGCCAGGAGAAGTTTACATATCATTTCTCCTGGGAGGCAATGCTCCTGACCACAAGATGTTTTCTTAGGTGAACCAGCAAACTCCCTGGTTACATTTTTTTCTTGAAGACTTTAATGAGGGGAAAGTCACAATGTTTCCAGTAAATCACACAGAAGCTTTCAAAGTGT
Organism: Notamacropus eugenii; assembly: GCF_028372415.1. Taxonomy (NCBI): domain Eukaryota; kingdom Metazoa; phylum Chordata; class Mammalia; order Diprotodontia; family Macropodidae; genus Notamacropus; species Notamacropus eugenii. The sequence goes on along the minus strand of NC_092872.1, from coordinate 247,180,792 downwards.
CACACCATGTCAGATCCATGGTTTAAGAAGAACAGAGTTTTACAACCAAAACATATTCTAAGAGATAATTCACTTGAAGTTGTGGTTGCCTTTATTCTCTGATGTCAAATAATTAAGTGAGACACTGGAATGTTTATTATAAACTGATAGGCTTCAGGTGCAATTGAAAAGGCCTCAATTAGGTCTCTTACAGCACAAGAAGACTTCCTTCAATTTAACTATGGAGTAAAGGAAAGCCCTCTCTTTTTTCTTTCTCTTTATCCAAAGGAGAAGACTTCAGTTAAGGCTGATAGTACTAGAGAATTTTGGTGACAGTGGAAATGGAAAAAGAATAGAGAAATTCTGCTAATATGAAGGATAGGCCCTCAACTGAACTGCATCTCCTGAGTAAAGGAGATCTAGCACTCAAATTCTGAGGTGTCACCAACAAAAATGAAAAATTAAACAGGGGAAAAAAAAGACTTCTATTATTCTACCAATGATCAAAACAGCAACACAGAACAGAAAAATATTCAAAATAAAAACCCCTATAATCAGAACCTCAAAGAAATAAGTATGCCCCTGGACCAATTGGATTTCTTCACAGTAATAATGCATTTTTTAAATTATAAAAGAAATAAAAGCTGTGGAGGGGAAGGGAATAAGTATTTATATAGTGGTTACTATGTGCCACATTTTGTAGTGGAAGAAGCAGAAAGAAAACAGAAGTTAAGTGACATGATCTACATCATAGACCGAGTAAGATGTCAGATGTCAGATGGTAGATGTCAGATTTGAACTCCAAGTTTCCTTATTTGAAATCCAGTACTGTAATTTCTGCCTCACCAACTGGCCTGAAGAAGATAAGCAAATTGGAAATAAAGCCTCGTAGTTTAACAGAAGACATATAAAACCATATTCTAGTCAAAATTCATTAAAATCAGAATGGAACAAATTAATAATTCTAGAAATCAACATGAAATTTAAAAAACTGTAATGTATTTGATTTCAAAATCCGTAGACTTAGAAAACAAACCAAGGTGAGATAACTGAAACTTATTGGGTAAAATTTGCCAAGAAATTTGTTGGTGCATCATAAATTCCCTTTTGGGATTTATAGTTATTTCTCAAAGAAAACTAGTAGGGATAACCTGTCAATTGAGAGGGAGGGGGATGGTGTTTGCAGCATTTATTTTCACTCACAGTTACAGTGTGAGTATTGGGATTCTCAAAAATGTGGACCTTATTTTATATATCTGACTTATATTTCTGGAGCCAGGTTACAATAGGGTGACTTGAACTTCATAACCAACCCCGCCCCCAAAACCAGAAACTTGCATATCATTTTTCAGGGATTGATTTTTTTATATAGGCAAAAATATAAGAATGATAAGAAGGAAAAGTGAAAATAGAAAGAATACATTGATGACCTCCTAAAAGAAATCCCAAATTAAAAATTTCTACATATATTATTGCCACTATCCAGAGGTTCCAGAGAAAGAAAAAAAATTGTAACCATACAAAAAGAATTAAAATATGGAAGAATCACAATGAAGACTGATTTAGATTAGTAGCTATCACTTCAAATAAATGGAAAACATGGAGTGATATATTCTATGAGGCAAAATGCAAAAATCTACAACCAAAAACATTTTCCCCACTAAAACTGGGTATGCATCATATGAACAAAAATGGACTTTGAATGAAATAGATTTTCAAGTATTCTTGAAAACAATAGAACTGAAAAAGATACTTTGAAATATAGATATAGACAGTTTATATTCTAATGGAGATGGAAGAGGCTGTTAAAAGATTTCTTTTGGGGGGGCGGAGCCAAGATGGCGGAGTGAAAGCAACGACTCACCTAAGCTCCTGGAAAAACTCCTTTGGATATTTCTGGGGGGAGAGTCTGACCAGACTTTGGAGGTGTAGAATCCAGTGGGAGACGGACTTTGACAGATTCGGAGCCCAGGCTGGACTGGAAGGTCCACGGGAGGGATCTGTTCCGCGGGGGTAAGAGCCCGGCGCACAGCGCAGCGCGGTCGGCGCGGCAGGGCGGAGGCGACCCGAGGGGCCCGAGAGTGGCGGGCGAGACCAGCGGAGCAGGAGATAAGCCAGGCCGAGCCAACGATATCAGCGCAACAGCCTTTGAAATCTTCAGCCTAAAGACGGGACTTCAGTGGGTCACTACTTGAACATCCAGAAGCTGGGATGCCGGAGTGATCAGTAAGTGCTCTCCCCTCCCCCCCGATGACCGTGAGGGAACCATAAAATTCTTCCCCAGATTGATCCTGGATCAGTGGGAGCAGCAGAAAGGGGCGAGTGGTCTCGTAACACCAGAGGCTGGAGAGGTGGCAAAGGGGTATTCTTCCTACCGTGGTGGAGGCTATCTGGAGGGACAGACGACCCAGGGCAGAGAAAAATTCGCACTGAGACCCAAGCAAACCTCAGCCCGGGAGACGAGCCCCAGGAGGGGCGGGAACACGCATTAGCCTCTAGGCGTGCCCCAGCCCTCCAGGGGAAAAGGGAAGACAATAGGGAAGCTGGGATCACCATCCCCCTGGACCTTGCCTTTGCCTCAGGCCAGCTGAGGAGATCTCCTGAGACCAGACCACACCTCCCACACACCTATCAAGCTAAACCCAGGGTTGATCTGGGAAACAACAACAACAACAAAAAAAAAAGCCTGCTTTTAGCCTAGACAAACATCAACTCAACTTAAAAGATCTGTATCTTCTGACTGAAAGAACCAAAAGCTACAACACTCAGCCAACATCATGAATCGGAAAAAGCAGACGAAAAGTGAAAAAACCATAGAATCTTTCTATGGGGATAAGGACCAAAACACAAACACCAAAGAGGTCAGAGCTGAGACTGTACTTCCATCTGAAACCTCAGATGGGACTATGAATTTCTCGCAAGCACAACTAGATTACCTGGAACGTCTGAAGAAGGATATAAAAGAAAAACTGGCCAATGATTTTAAAACCATAAAAAAAGAATTCACTGATGAGAACATCAATCTGAAAAAGAAAATTGAAGAAATGGAAAAGGAAGTTCAAAAATTAACTGGAGAGAATAATTCCCTAAAAGGAAGAGTTAATCAAATGGAAAAGGAAACTCAAAACCTAATAGGGAAAATTGATCAGATGGAAAAGGAAACCCAAAACCTAACTGGGAAAATTGGTCGAATGGAAAAAGAAGTACAAAAATTAAATGGAGAAAATAGCTCCTTAAAGGGAAAAATTGGCCAGATGGAAAAGGAGATGCGAAAGCTAACTGAAGAAAACAATACGATCAAGATTAGAATTGGGCAAGTAGAAACTAATGACTCAATGAGGCAACAAGAGTCAGTCAAACAAAATCTAAAGAATGAAAAGATGGAAGAAAATCTAAAATATTTAATTGGAAAAACAACTGACCTGGAAAATAGATCCAGGAGAGAAAATCTAAGAATTATTGGCCTGCCAGAAACCCATGATGAAGAAAAGAGTCTGGACAATATCTTCCAGGAAATCATCAAGGAAAACTGCCCAGAAGTACTAGACTCAGAGGGCAAAATAGTCATCGAAAGAATCCACCGTTCCCCTCCCGAAAGGGATCCCAAACTCAAAACCCCAAGAAATATAGTTGCCAAATTCCAGAGCTATCAAGTGAAGGAGAAAATACTACAAGCAGCCAGAAAGAAACAATTTAAATATCAAGGTCACACAGTCAGGATCACACAGGACCTTGCAGCTTCTACATTAAAAGATCGAAAGAATTGGAACCCAATATTCCGTAAGGCAAAGGAGTTGGGACTCCAACCGAGGATCAACTACCCAGCAAAGTTCAGCATAACATTTCAGGCAAGGAGAAAGTCATTCAACGAAATAAGGGATTTCCAGAGCTTCCTGACCAAAACACCAGAACTCAATAGACAATTTGATCTTCAAATGCAGGTCTCCAGAGAATCATAAAAAGGTAAACAGAGGGGAAAAAACAAAAACAAAAACTTGCAACTCAATTAGGGCAATCTGTTTACCTCCCTGTAAGGGAAGATGATACCTGTTAATCTTGAGAACTGTGCAGCTATTATGATAAAAGGGATATATGTAGAGGGAACGGGCATAAAGTAAATGATGTCATGGCAAAAATATGATTTAAGTATGAGAAGGGAATGTAATAGGAGGTGTGGAAAGGGGGAAGCAGAAAATGGCAAATTATATCACAGGAAGAAGTACAAAACCATAGTAGAGGGAAGGAGGGGAGGGAGATGAGCATTGTTTGAGAGGTACTCTCATCTGATTTGTTCAAAGGAGGGAACAATAACCTTAAGCAGATAATCCTAACTAGCTCTATAGGTAGTAGGAGGGGAAGGGGGAAGAAAGGGGAGGGTGGCTAAAAGGGAGGAAAGAAGCAATAAGAGTAAAGGGGACTAAAAGGGAGGGGGGCTAAAAGAAGGAGGGGAAGGCTGCAGGAGGAGGGGGAGAAAAGTGAATACTATTGAGGAGGGGAAGGGAGACGGGAGAGTTAAAAGCACAAATGGTGGGAAAGAGGGTGGAGGGAAATACACAGATTGTAATCATAACTGTGAATGTGAATGGGATGAACTCTCCCATAAAACGGAGACGGATAGCAGAATGGATTAAAAGCCATAATCCAACAATATGCTGCTTACAAGAAACACATTTGAAACGGGGGGATACACATAGGATAAAGGTCAAAGGATGGAGCAGAATATATTGTGCTTCAGCTCATGTAAGAAAGGCAGGAGTAGCAATCCTAATCTCAGACAAAGCAAAAGCAGAAATAGATCTAATCAAAAGGGATAAGGATGGAAACTATATCCTACTAAAAGGCACCATAGACAATGAAGCAATATCATTACTAAACATGTATGCTCCAAGTGGTATAGCATCCAGATTCTTAGAGGAGAGGTTGGGGGAGTTGAAGGAAGAAATTGATAGCAAAACTATACTAGTGGGGGACCTCAACCTCCCCCTCTCTGAACTAGATAAATCCAACCTTAAAATAAACAAGAAAGAGGTTAAGGAGGTAAATAAAACTCTGGATAAGGTAGATATGATAGATCTTTGGAGAAAATTAAATGGGAATAGAAAGGAATATACCTTTTTCTCAGCGGTACATGGAACATTTACAAAAATTGACCATGTACTAGGACATAAAAATCTCACAATCCAGTGCAGAAAGGTAGAGATAATCAATGCATCCTTTTCAGATCATAATGCATTAAAAATTACATGTAATGAAAGGCCATGGAAAGAGAAACCAAAAATCAATTGGAAACTAAATAATCTAATTCTAAAGAAGGATTGGGTTAAAGAAGAAATCATAGAAACAATCAACAACTTCATTCAAGAGAATGACAATAGTGAGACAACGTACCAAAACTTATGGGACACTGCAAAAGCAGTTATTAGGGGAAGTTTTATATCTCTGAATGCTTACATAAATAAAATAGAGAAAAGAGGAGATCAATGACTTAGGCTTGCAGTTGAAAAAGCTAGAAAAAGAACAAATTGAAAATCCCCAAGTAAATACCAAATTAGAAATACTGAAAACCAAAGGAGAGATTAATAAAATTGAAATAAAGAAAACTATTGAATTAATAAATAAAACCAATAGTTGGTTTTATGAAAAAACTAATAAAATTGATAAACCTTTGGTTAATCTGATCAAAAAAAAGAAAGAAGAAAACCAAATTGCTAACATTAAAAATGAAAGGGGTGAACTCACCTCCAATGAGGAGGAAATTAAAACAATAATTAGAAACTACTTTGCCCAACTTTATGCCCACAAATTCGATAATCTAAACGAGATGGATGAATATTTTAAAAAATACAAATTGCCCAGATTAACAGAAGAGGAAGTTGAATACTTAAACAACCCCATCTCAGAAAAAGAAATTGAACAAGCCATCAATGAACTCCCTAGGAAAAAATCTCCAGGGCCAGATGGATTCACAAGTGAATTCTATCAAACATTTAAAGAACAGTTAATTCCAATACTACATACACTATTCTTGAAAATTGGGGAAGAAGGAGTCCTCCCAAATTCTTTCTATGATACAAATATGGTTTTGATACCCAAACCAGGAAGAGACAAAACAGAGAAAGAAAATTATAGACCAATTTCCCTAATGAATATAGATGCAAAAATTTTAAATAAGATTTTAGCAAAACGAATACAGCATCTAATCACGAGATTAATACATTATGATCAGGTAGGATTCATACCAGGACTACAGGGCTGGTTCAATATTAGGAAAACTATTAGCATTATCGACCACATCAACAACAAAGCTAACAAAAACCACATGATTATCTCAATAGATGCAGAAAAAGCTTTTGACAAAATACAACATCCATTCCTACTAAAAACATTGGAGAACGTAGGAATAAAGGGAACTTTCCATAAAATAATAAGCAGTATCTATCTAAAACCTTCAGCAAGCATTATATGCAATGGGGATAAGCTAGATGCATTCCCAATAAGATCAGGGGTGAAACAAGGTTGTCCATTATCACCACTATTATTCAATATGGTACTAGAAATGTTAGCTGTAGCAATTAGACAAGATAAAGATATTCAAGGAATTAGAATAGCCAAAGAAGAAACTAAGTTATCACTCTTTGCAGATGATATGATGATTTACCTAGAGAATCCCAGAGATTCAAGTAAAAAATTACTTGAATTAATAAACAACTTTGGCAAAGTTGCAGGGTACAAAATAAACCCACACAAATCCTCTGCATTCCTATATATTAGCAACAAAGTTCAACAGCAAGAGATAGAAAGAGAAATCCCATTTAAAGTTAGGGTAGACAGTATAAAATACTTAGGAGTCTACCTGCCAAAACAAACCCAGGGACTATATGAACACAATTACAAGACACTTTTTGCACAAATAAAGTCAGATTTAAGTAAGTGGAAAAACATTAGTTGCTCATGGGTAGGCCGTGCTAATATAATAAAAATGACAATTCTACCCAAATTAATATACTTATTTAGTGCCATACCAATTAAACTATCAGACAATTACTTTCTAGAGCTGGATAAAATAATATCAAAATTCATTTGGAAAAACAAAAGGTCCAGAATATCAAAGGGACTAATGAAAAGAAATGCTTGGGAAGGTGGCCTAGCGCTACCAGACCTTAAACTGTACTATAAAGCAGCAATTATCAAAACCACTTGGTATTGGTTAAGAAACAGAGAGGTAGACAAGTGGAATAGACTTGGCACTCAAGATGCAGTAGGCAAGGAATATAGCAACCTTCTGTTTGATAAACCCAAGGACCCCAGCTTCTGGGATAAGAACTCATTGTTTGACAAAAATTGCTGGGAAAACTGGATAACAGTGTGGCGGAAATTAGGCATAGACCCATACCTGACACCGTACACAAGAATAAAGTCCAAATGGGTACATGATTTAGGTATAAAGATTGATACCATGAATAAACTGGAGAAGCAAGGAATAGTGTATTTATCAGATCTATGGAGAAGGGAAGAATTCTTTACTAAAGAAGAGATAGAATGCATTATGAAATGCAAAATGGATAACTTTGAGTACATTAAACTGAGAAGTTTTTGCACAACCAAACCCAATGCAACCAAAATCCGGAGGGATGTCGTAAATTGGGAAAAAATTTTTACAGCTAAGCTCGGGGATAAAGGCCTCATTTCTAGAATATATAGAGAACTGACCCAAATGTATAATCATACAAGTCATTCCCCAATTGATAAATGGTCAAAGGATATGAACAGGCAATTTTCAGAGGAAGAAATTAAAGCTATCTATAATCATATGAAAAAATGCTCTAAATCACTATTGGTTAGAGAGATGCAAATCAAAACAACTCTGAGGTACCACATCACACCTATAAGATTGGCAAACATGACAGAACAAGAAAATGATAAATGCTGGAGAGGATGTGGGAGAGTTGGAACACTAATTCATTGTTGGTGGAGCTGTGAGCGCATCCAACCATTCTGGAGAGCAATTTGGAACTATGCCCAAAGGGCTACAAAAATGTGCATACCCTTTGACCCAGCAATATCGCTACTAGGACTATATCCCCAAGAGATCATAAAAATGGGAAAGGGTCCCACATGTACAAAAATATTTATAGCAGCACTCTATGTAGTTGCCAAAAACTGGAAGTCAAGGGGATGTCCATCAATTGGGGAATGGCTGAATAAATTATGGTATATGAATGTAATGGAGTACTATTGTGCCATAAGAAATGATGAACAAGAAGACTTCAGAGAGGCCTGGAAGGACTTATATGACCTGATGCTGAGTGAAAGGAGCAGAACCAGGAGAACTTTATGCACAGCAACAACCACAGTGTGTGAGAGTTTTTTCTGGTAGACTTAGATTTTTGTAATAACACAAGAACTTCTGAAAAAAAAAAAAAAATCCCAATGGTGGACCTCAAGGCAAAAAGCCTTCCACACTCAGAGAGAGAAATATGGAAGTCACTCACATAATGTAGCAGATCATGTTTGTGTATGTGTATCTGTTTGTGTATCATGTTCTGATTTGTTATACGGATTCTTTCATTTATCTTAGTCTGACTACATAGCATGACTATAGTGAAGATATACTCAATAGGAAAGTTTATGTAGAATCTATACAGAATTGTATGCAGTCGTGGGGAGGGAGGGAGGTAGTGGGGGGTGGGTGGGGAGGGATAAAATCGCAATTGTATGGCAGTGATTGTTAAACATTAAAAAAAATAAAAAAATTAATAAAAAAAAAAAAGATTTCTTTTGGAACCCTATGATCACAGGGGTCATAAAAAAAGTCATCTAGGGAAAAACTGATAGTTTTGTTTTGAATATGTAAGGAAAAAGAGAAAAGAGGTGGTTAAAGAATATATGTTAAGGGGAGATGGGAGAAAAATGGGAACTTTGTTACGACAATCAACTTTTACAAGTAGACGTATATAAGGACAGAGTGTGGAAATTGAATGTCCCTTGAATTAGACTTTAATCTAAACTGCTCAAAAGAGAGCAGGACACACACAGAGTTTAAAGTATAAACATATTCAACTGAACAAGGATATTTGTAAGAAAAAAGAAGAGGGAAAGGGGAAACATAAGCAGGAAAGTGTATTCAGGAAGTCATTAGTTTTGAAATATAACTAGCTTGGAGAAAGGATTGTAAGGAAAAGTTTAAAAGTGGAGAAAAGAGAAAAAACCTTAAATAAACAGGAAGAAAATAGTATAGAAAAGGAAAAGTACAAGAGAATAAATTAGAGGGGAGCAACAATTAATTGTAGCAATGAGCATACTTGCAATGAATTCACCTATAAAAGTTGTTAGAAGAATTAATTAGAAAGCAAATGTTTTTAAAAATTCCTTTTCCAGTAAATGTAGTTGAAACAGAGACACATATACATTTGAAATAAAACGTTAGAGTAAAGCTCTGAAGTAGAGTAAAGTTCATTCCTCAGATGAACACAGGAAAGCAGGGGTGTCCATTACAATTTCATTAAAGGCATCAGAAAAATAGACCTTATTAAAAGAGTTAAACAAGTAAACTCCATTTTGTTGAAAGGTATAATGAATTTATTTCAATACTTAGTACCTATTTATCCAATGGCCTTTTTTCTAAATTCCTAAAGAAAAATCTAAATGCTTTACCGAGGAGAAAATAATGAAATGATTATACTGGAGGAATCTCAATGTATTCTTATTGATCTTAGATAAATTTAAACATAAATAAGTAGCTTAAAAAGCAATTTGGTACTGTTTAAAACAAAGAGAAAGAGCACAGTGGAACAGATTATGTACATAACACAGAGAAGCAAATGTATTTAATTCCCTGTTCATCATTCATTCATGACTCTTTATGACCCTAGGGACCATACTGTCCATGAGATTTTCTTGACAAATATACTGGAATTGCTTACCTTTTCCTTCCCCAGTGGATTAAGACAAGCAGAGATAATGTGACTTGCCCAGGGTCATGCAGTTCTTAAATTTCTGAGGCTATGTCTTACTGACTCCAGGCCCAGTGCTCTATCAACTGAGTCACCTAGCTGCCTCCTATAAATCAATAACTACAAAGACCTCAGCTGCTGAGATAAAGACTCACTATTGAAGAAGAAGAATAAAAACACTGATGGAAAAATTGTACAGCAGTATGAAACAAATTAGATTTAGATAAACACATCACACTATTGACAAAGATAAACTCCAAATGGGTAGATGATCTACATATAAAAGGTCACACTATAAGTAAATTAGAAAAACTTGGGGAAAATTATCTGTTATATCTATGGATTAATGGAGGTTCATGACCAAACAAGGAAGAGCTTTACAGAAAATAACATGAATATTTTTGATTATATAAAATTTAAAATGTAATACACAAGTAAATCTCATAAAGCTAAGATTGAGACATAAACAATTAACAAGAAAAATCTTTGCAACAAGTTTATCTCATTAAATTAATTTGTTTAGAAAATTCCAATTTCCAAATAGCTTAATGAGCTGATTAAAATTTATAGGAAAAAGAGTCAATACCCAATTGATGAATGACCTAAAATATAAAGAGATAGGTATCAAAAGTACTCCAAATCAGTAATAAATAGAAAAAGATCAAATCAGAGAAATTCTGAGATTCCACCTCACTCATTCTAACGGCAAAGATAATAAAAAAGAAAGTAATCCAGAGTGTATGGAGTGGTGGGAAAAAAAAAATATATATATATATATTACCATTGAGGGAATTCGCTTTCCTTAGTATACATATTTGTTAAAAGGAATGTGTTCTTTTTATTCAATGAGTTTAGGGAGGGGGGAGACAATGGATTTTCAATTATTTTTTTTTAAATACAGAGGTAGAGATGTTACAAATGTCAAATGCTGAATGAATTTTAATACAAAGCACTCTATTATTAGTTTTATTTTGTTATAGGAAATACTTCATGAAGTAGGAATAATTTATAAATATATGTAAATAATAATAAAATAAAAAATCCAAAAAAATGTGTTTTAATATGTTTGAAAGATAAAAGAAGAATGTCCAGGACTTTTGAAAAAAAGTGTAGTCTTGTATGTGTCAGTCTTTCATAGATACAGACTCCTCAGCATTTGTTTTGTTTTGTTTTCTCTTTGCCACTGCAATGCCTTGGTAGGGGGAATGAGTTCTATATCCTTTTAAGTTAGAATTTTAGAAATGGAAGGAAACTTAAAGATTTTGTATATCATACTGTGACTCCACACAAATTCCCTCAAAAACAACTTAACATGTTATAGTTCCAACATGATATTCACAGAACGTATGGTGGCCATGAATATACTGTCACAACTGTGAATCACGAAATATAACATACTCACCACATGGAAAACAGAATCGAAACATTCATTCAGACACCAGAAAACCAAATACATCACAGTAACTATGTAAAATTATGCATAGTAACCTACACACAATAACAATACAGAGGACACCACCATTCCCAAGCCATCCCCCTGCTAGACTTCCCACAAACCAATTCCCTTAAACAAAATCACAAAAAAGCTCTTTCACTCTTGCTAGCCAGCTGCCTGCTTGCCTGCATTCTTCCCAGCTCTGACTTCTTTCATGACTAACTTCTTCTCTACTCTGCTCTAGCTCTGCCTCTTCCTGTTCCACTCTTTCTGTACCACCCATTCAACAAACACCTCTCACCACACACTCCATGTGACTCAGACTGGCATGTGACCCAGGCAGGTCACATGGGCCTATTAAGGAATGTGAAAGAACTTCCAATTAAATTACCATTACAGGTGTCTAGAGATATCTGGAGGAAGCCTGGTATATTTCTGGCAAATTCAAATTCTGAGGAAGATTTTCTTTATAGCTAACTTAAATATATCTCTAGATACCTTCTCTCTCATCACTTTGTCTTCTGGGTTAGGAGTAAAAATTCTAATTTGTTTTATTTTTGGCAGTCCTTCAAAATTCAAAGATTTCTGTGAGTGACTGTGCATGCAGCAATCATTGCAGGTGTGATAAGACCATAGCTGAATGCAATGACAAAATGAGACTTTTTCTACAGTTGCTCAGTAATTGTTTTTCATTTGAGTCCTTAGCTGCATAGTGGTCCAACAAGCTTACAGTATAATCAAGGAATACTAGAATTGGAATAGACTTTAGATTCTGAGTAGTGCAACTACATCAAGATGGATGAATACATGGAAAAACAGAGAGAGAAAGTTCCATAGCCAAGTGCTGTGGCTTCTTTGGCAGAGAAAGAATTACTCCTTGCTCTTGCTACCCTTTGAGACTGAAGCAATATTTTAGTGATGAACTTTCCTATAATTTTCTCTCTTTTTTGGATAATATACTAATTTTTAATTTTCAACACTCACTTCCATAAGTTTTAAATTTCCTCATCCTCCTTCCTCTCCCCTCTCCCAAAGATGGCAAGCAGTCTGATATAGGATTTACATGGACATCCCTATTAAATATATTTTCACATTAGTCATGCTGTATTGAAGAATTAGAGTGAATGGAAGGAACAATGAGAAAGAAATAAAAACAAAAGAAAATCTGATTCCCTTTGCATTCAAACACCACAGTCCTGTCTCTGGATATTGATAGCATATCATGAGTCATTTGGAATTGCTTTAAGTCCTTGGATTTCTAAGAAGGGCTATGTCTATCATAGTCAGTCATTGAACTCTGTGGCTCTTTGTACAATGGTCTCCTGTTTCTCTTCATTCTGTGTTAGTTCATATGAATCTTTCCTATAGCATAATAGTATTCCATTACATTCATATACCACAACTTGCTCAGTCATTCCCAAATCGATGGTCATCCCCTCAATTTCCAGTTCTTAGCCACCACAAAAGTAGCTGTTATAAATATTTTTGTATATATGTGTCCTATTCTCATTTTTATGATCTCTTTGAGATAGAGGCCTAGAAGGAGCATTTCTGGGTGAAAAGGTAGGTACACTTTTATAGGTCTTTGATCACCCTTCCAAATTGTTCTCCAGAATGGCTGGATGGGTTCATAATGCCACAAACATTGAATTAGTGTTCTAATTCTCCCACATTCTCTCCAACATTTATCATTCTCTTGTTTTGTCATGTTAGCCAATCTGATTGGTGTGATGTGGTACCTCAGAGTTGTTTTGGTTTGCATCTCTCTAGCCAATAGTGGTACAGTGCATTTTTTCATATGATGATAGATAACTTTAATTTCTTCCTCTGAAAATTGCCTCTTCATATCTTTTGACCATTTATCAACAGGGGAATGACTTGTATTCTTCTATATTTGACTCAAAAGGACATGCCCAAAGGGCTAGAAAAATGTGAATACTCTTTGATCCAGCAATATCACTTCTAGGACTGTATCCTCAAAAGATGATAAAAGTGGGAAAGGGTCTACATGTACAAAAATATTTATAGCAGCTCTCTTTGTGGTGACACAAAACTGGAAAACAAGGGGATGTCCATCAATTGGGGAATGGTTGAACAAATTGTGGTATATGAATGTAATGGAATACTATTTTGTTTTAAGAAATGATAAACAGGAAGACTTCAGAGAAGCCTGGAAAGCCTTGTATGAACTGATGCTTAGTGAAAGGAGCATACCCAGGAGAACTTTGTACACAACAAGAACCACAGCATGCAAGGAATTTTTCTGGTCAACTTAGCACTTCGTTAAAACGCAAGGACTTAAAAAATTCCCAATGGACTCTTCAGGCAAAATGCCTTCCACATCTGGAGAAAGAACTATGGCCTTGGATTGCAGAATGAAGCAGACCAATATCTTTTGTATTATGTTTTGTTTTGTTTTATGGTTTCTCCAATTCATTTTAATTCTTCTATTCCACATGACTAAGCTAAAAATGCTTTTAATAAGAATGTATGTGTAGAACCTATATAAGACTATACTCCATCTCAGGGACAGAGTGGCAGGGGGAAGGAGGAAGAGGGAGGGGAAAAATGGAAATGATTATAGAATACTGAAAACAAATAAAATAATTTAATTAAAACTGATATGAGGCCTTTAACTTCATCAGTGCCATGTCAATTGAACTACCAAAGGATTTCTTTATTAAGATAGAAAAGAAAATCATAATTAAAAATTATAAGAACCTTCATATAGAAGGAACAAAATGTGTGGTATTTTAAAGCATTTACACAATTTAAAAGAGAAAGGTTGTGAAACTGAAAATTTTTCTGAATATGGACAGATAAATCCCATGAAAGATTCTAAGCTCTGCAAGGCAAATACTATGTAACTTAATGCATGCTACATCTCTCTGCCTCCATTTTTCCTATGAGAAGATCAGACAGAGTACTTTCATTGAAAAGTTGCTTGCCAGAGGCAGACATAATATGACACAGTAGAAAGATACGTATACTCTAGAGCTTCTTTCACAGCCCATAAAATACCTGTAAAAAATGACTCTCAACAAATTCTAGAGCAGCATAAGCCACAGAACAACACAGTAAAAGAGGTTTCTAGCCAAAGATAACCTATAAAGCTGACAGGAAAGGTCGATCTCACGGGACACTGAGTAGAGTAGAACCCAGCCCTGGCTATGCAGCACTGGGACGAACAGGACCTGAAAAGACCTTTGAGGCAGAATTCCCAGTAGGGAGAGTCCCAGATCCCTCATCCCACAAGCAACAAAGAAAGATCCAAAGGTCACTGTGGGAGGGCTTTCTCAGCTGGGTGAGAGGGGAGCAGGGTTCCCACAGCACTGGCCCCAGGCCGTGGCAACAGCAGCAGCAATAGGTGGCAGGCGGCTATGGAAGCAACCTGAGTCTATTGTCCAGTCAGCTCAACTTAAAGCCTCTGGTGGAACTGAGGAGCTGATCTGAACCTCAGCCCTCAGTGTTGACCACATCTCCACCCAAAGCCCCTCAGGAAGTAGAGCAGCTGATCTGAATCTCAACCCTGAACACAGTACTGGGGAGAGGAAGAGCACTAGGACCCTCCTCTTGACAAAGGATTCAGAAGTCAAGTAAGTGACTGGGAAAATGCCCAAAAAAGGGGAAAAAAGACCATAGAAGGTTACTTTCTTGGTTACTTTCTCCTTTCATTCTTGCAGATGAGGAAAAACAAGGCATACTGTCAGAAGAAGTCAATGCTTCTGCCTCCAGTACCTCCAAAATCAATACAAAATAGGCCCAGGCCATAGAAAAGCTTGAAAAGCATGTCAGCAGCCTGTTAAAGGAAAACGAAAAAAAATGCTGAGGAAAATAGCACCTTTAAAAAGAGGCTAACTCAATTGGAAAAAGAGGTCCAAAAAGCCAAAAAGAGAACGAGATTTTAAAAAGCAGAATTAATCAAATGGAAAAGAAGGTTCAAAAGCTCACTGAACAAAATAGTTATTTAAAAGAGAGATTCAAGCACAGGGAAGCTATTGACTATGAGATAAACCAAGAAGTTAGAAAACAAAACCAAAAGATTGAAAAAATAGAAGATAATGTGAAATATCACCTTGGAAAAACAACTGACCTGGAAAATAGATCCAGGAGAGACAATTTAAAAATTATGGGAAGACTTTAAAGCCATGATCAAAAAAAGAGCCTAGACATTATCTTTCATGAAATTATCAAGGAAAATTGCCCTGATATTCTAGAACCAGAGGCCAAAACAAACATTGAAAGAATCCACTGATCACCTCTTGAAAGAGACCCAAAAAGAGAAGCTCCTAGGAGTACTGTGGCCAAATTTCAGAGTTCCCAGATTTAGGAGAAAATATTGTAAGCATCTAGAAAGAAACAATTTAGTTATTATGGAAATGCAATCAGGATAACACAGTATCTGGCAGCTTCTACATTGAGGGATCAAAGCACTTGGAATAGGATATTCCAGAAGTCAAAGGAACTGTGATTAAAACCAAGAATCACCTACCCAGCAAAACTGAATATAATACTTCAAGGGAATAAATGGTCATTCAGTGATATAGAGGACTTTCAAGCATTCTTGATGAAAAACCAGAACTGAAGAGAAAATTTGACATTCAAACACAAGAATCAAGAGAAGCATGAAAAAGTGAACAGGAAAGAAAAATCATAAAAGACTTTCTAAAGCTGAACTGTTTACATTCCTACATAGAAAGATAGTTTTTGTAACTCTTGAGACTTTTCTCAGTATTGGGTAGGTGGAAGGATCACACACACACACACACACACACACACACACACATACACACATAGAGAGTACAGGTTGTGTTGAATCAGAAGAGATGACATCCATAAAAAAATAAAATAAAAAATAAGGAGTGAGGGAGGATAATACTGGGAGGAAAGAGAAATGGAATGGGGCAAGCTATAATTCATAAAAGAGACAAGAAAAATCTTGTTCAATGGAGGAGAAAAGGGAGAAGTTGAGAGGGGAAAAGTGAAGCTTACTCTCTTCACATAGAGCTTAAGGAGGGAATAACATGCTCACTAAATTTGGTGTGACAATGTATCTTACACTACAGGAAAGTAGGGGAAGAGGGGACAAGTGGGGTGAGGGGGATGATAGAAGGGAGAGCAAATAGGACAAAGGAGTAACAAAAAGTAAACACTTTTGGGAAGGGATAAGGTCAAATGAGAGAATAAAAGAAGGGAGGGACAGGGTAGAATAGAGGGCAATATAGTTAGTATTACACAACATGATTATTATGGAAATCTTTTGCAAAATAGCACATATATAGCCTGTATTGAACTGCTTGCATTCTCAGTGGGTATGGGTAGGGAGGAAGGGAGGGAGAGAAATTGGAATTAAAAGTATTGGAAACAAATGTTGAAAATTATTATTGCATGTAACTAGGAAATAAGAAGCACAGGTAATGGGGTATAGAAATTTATCTTGCCCTACAAAAAAAGAGAGAAGATGGAGATAAGGGAAGGGTGGGGTATGATAGAAGGGAGGGTGCATTGAGGGAAAGGATAATCAGAATGCAAGGTATTATGGGGTGGGGAAGGGGAGTGATGGGGAGAAAAATTGGAACTCAAAATTTTGTGGAAATGAATGTTGAAATCCGAAAGTAAATAAATATATGCAGAAAAAGAGAAAAGTTGCTTGCCTTTAAAAAAGGGAATGCATATCAGAATGGTTTCTCTCAGTAGATACTTCTGACAACCCCATATTGTAGATAGAATAAAAATTTTTCTCCCTAAACAGAATTAAAAATGAGTTTGAAAGAAGTTGATTTACCCAGGGTCACATAGCAAATATGTGGTTGACATTTATGTTTTGATGTTGTTTGGGGGTACATAATGTGTAAATAAAGAAAGTAAACCTGATTTCCAACAAAGACACCCTCACACACACACACACACACACACACACACACACACACACAATTGTGCTTCACAGAGCCAAGCATATATGACCCTTCTCTTCTTCTTCACAACCTATATCATCTGAAATGCTTCTTTCCCAGTTGTGGAAAATCATGATGGCCAAACATACTCTGTATTGTCTTGGTGTCTGGAGTATGCTACATTTGGGCCTTTACTTATTCAATGGCTACTATTCTGATAATTAAACTTTCCTGTTGTAAACCCAATGGTATTACTCATCTTCTGTGAAATTCCCAGCCCCAGCCCACTCTTATTGTTCTCACGCACTGTTTCCTATGTAAGTAACGCCATGATACTCTTGGCAGATGCCTTCTTTAGGATTGTACATTTCCTGCTTACTTTGGTGTCCTATGTGTTCATTATCTGTAGTATAATTAAAATCTACACAACATTGGGGAGATGAAAACATTCTACCTTTCCTGTCTCATTGTGTCATCCACTTATTGCTGAGACATTTTAATTTTACCATGCATATATAAGGGTGAATCAGTTAGGTGGCACAGTGGATAGAGCACTGGACTTTGAGTCAAGAACACTCATCTTCATGAGTTCAAATCCAGCCTCAAACAGTCACTAGCTGTGTGACCCTGGTGAAATTATTCAACCCTGTTTGACTCAGTCCCTCATCTATAAAACAAAGTGGAGAGGGAAATGTCAAACTACTCCATTATCTTTTCAAAGAAAACCACAAGGAGGGTCATAAAGTGTTGAAAACCACTCATAAATGATGAAACAAAATATACAGATTACATAAGGCTTGTATCTAATCAAAAGTTCTTATCACCATTATCATCATCATAATTATCATCACATCTTTCTTTTTTTTTTTTATTTTGTAATGTTTAACAGTCACTGCCATACAATTGTGATTTTATCCCCCCCACCTACCCCCCACTCCCCCCCTCCCTCCCCACGACTGCATACAATTCTGTATAGATTCTACATATACTTTCCTATTGAGTATATTTTCACTATAGTCATGCTATGTAGTCAGACTAAGATAAATGAAAGAAATCGTATAACAAATCAGAACATGATACACAAACACATACACATACACAAACATGATCTGCTACATTATGTGAGTGACTTCCATATTTCTCTCTCTGAGTGTGGCAGGCATTTTGCCTTGAGATCCTCCATTGGGATTTTTTTTTTTTTTTGGTAAGAAGTTCTTGTGTTATTACAAAAATCTAAGTCTACCAGAAAAAACTCTCACACACTGTGGTTGTTGCTGTGCATAAAGTTCTCCTGGTTCTGCTCCTTTCACTCAGCATCAGGTCATATAAGTCTTTCCAGGCCTCTCTGAAGTCTTCTTGTTCATCATTTCTTATGGCACAATAGTACTCCATTACATTCATATACCATAATTTATTCAGCCATTCCCCAATTGATGGACATCCCCTTGACTTCCAGTTTTTGGCAACTACATAGAGTGCTGCTATAAATATTTCTGTACATGTGGGACCCTTTCCCATTTTTATGATCTCTTGGGGATATAGTCCTAGTAGCGATATTGCTGGGTCAAAGGATATGCACATTTTTGTAGCCCTTTGGGCATAGTTCCAAATTGCTCTCCAGAATGGTTGGATGCGCTCGCAGCTCCACCAACAATGAATTAGTGTTCCAACTTTCCCACATCCTCTCCAGCATTTATCATTTTCTTGTTCTGTCATGTTTGCCAATCTTATAGGTGTGATGTGGTACCTCAGAGTTGTTTTGATTTGCATCTCTCTAACCAATAGTGATTTAGAGCATTTTTTCATATGATTATAGATAGCTTTAATTTCTTCCTCTGAAAATTGCCTGTTCATATCCTTTGACCATTTATCAATTGGGGAATGACTTGTATGATTGTACATTTGGATCAGTTCTCTATATATTCTAGAAATGAGGCCTTTATCCCCGAGCTTAGCTGTAAAAATTCTTTCCCAATTTACTACATCCCTCCGGATTTTGGTTGCATTGGGTTTGGTTGTCACATTATCTTTCTTAATGGAATACAGATAGAAAAGTGCAAGGCACTATGTTGTTTTTATTTTTTAATATTTAATATATTATGGACCTTGGTGCAGGCAGATAAAATGAATGCCTTTTGTAATTACATATGACTACTAGAATGTATGCTGCTCTTGTGAGGATTCGGCTAAATTAATTTTAGAACATTTCCAGGAGTCAATAGGATGATACAGATGACATTAACATGACTTTTGCCATAGAGTTTCAATCTCATCAAAGTGTTTTGAAAGTTTTTTCTTTTCAAATACTTTGGAGATTTTCAATATTTGATATACCTACTAAGAATCTTGTTCTTGAGCACTTCCAAATGGAAATTACATTTAGACAACATTAAGCAACATTTCTGTCTGTGGTGCTGCTCCACTTACATCACAGATTTCTTGAATTTTCTAGGATGGCTTGAAATTTGCACTTGTAGCATGGAGATTTGTCTTAGTTTATAAAGGCTCATGTGCAATCTTTTGGTGGCCTGTCAGGTTTTTTAGGGAACCAGTGGATTCTGATTTTTATTTCTGTTATTATATTCTACTATATTTTTTGTAATTTCTCAGGTTTAAAGAACTCATAATGTATGTTAGTTCTGTTAATACATTTTAGAGTTTTGTATATTTAAGACTCCAACATCCTATCATTCTAGTCAATTCATTTGGTAATTTAGTAGTGGAGAAATATACCCTCAAACATCAGTCACATCAGTTGCTCAGTGCCATCAAAAGCAAAGCACTTAGCACATGCATTTTCTTTTGACCGGGATAATCATGTCTTAGTTTCAACATAGTCGAAGATAATTCATAGTTTAATTGTTTCTCTAGGGAATAAAATGACAGCATTTCCCAGGGCTCTCTCTAGCTGACCTTTGGAAAAGGACTTGGCATAACTGGATACCTGTCCAATTCCTACTTATAGACCAATGGACACAAACTATGGAGTGTGGAAGGTTTTCTAGAAAAACAGAATATTCCAGTTATTACCCTCCAGCAGAAAAGGGTAAGTTTGCTAACAAATGAGAAATGGTTCCTTTCTTATAAGATGAAAAGAATGACTTAAAGAACCAGGACAAAAAATGTCTATTTAAAATTTAAATGTTTACATTTTTATGATGTCTCTTTGTATCTATGTAATTTGTTAAAAGAATGAATTAGAAAGAGAAACAGACAGACAGGTAAAGAGAGATAATGATGGACATATAAAGGGAGGGAGGAAAGGGAGAGACAGAGGAAGAGAGAGAATTGTCAATAAAATAGGAAATGATATAATTATTGATAAAAATGAAAAATGCTATGTCTGTTTTTCCTTTTAAAATTCCACTTTAAATTATGTGATAGAATCAAAGAATTATGTTCAGGGAATTCTTTATTGTCAATCATTTCTGTAACTATAATTTACTATTACCACAAGCAGCAGCACTGACACACCCACCATTATCACCACCACCACAATCACCACCACTAATATTACTGCTGCTGCAGTTTTTGGTACTACAACTATTACTACTATTACTACTACTACTACTACTACTACTGATGCTGCTGCTGCTTCCAATTCTAATAAATGTACTATTGTTCAGACGAATAATTTCATCGTACTAGGGAACATTTAGTATGGAAATTCACTTCACTAATATAGTTTGCCACCTGCTGTAAATTGCCTGGGATACTAAGTATTAAGTCCCTCATCATGTAAGTATGCGTCAGAGATAGGACTTAAATCCAGTTCTTCCTGAGAGAGAGACAAGCCTTCTCTCTACCATTCTGCACTGCCTTTCTCATTGCATATGAATTCATGGCAATAAAATATAAGAAAGTCCTAACATTTTGGAATCATCAAAGGGAAAATTCTAAAATGTAGTTTTGGTATGAAGCGTAAGTTCTAAGTCCTCCTCTTTTAAAACTTGATTATTTCCTTTATTCAGACACACATTATAATTCAACAGAATAGGATAAGATAGGATTATTATAGCATAATATAATACAATAATATTTTAGATGTATATAGACATTTATATTGTATATAAAATTGTAATGCACTTAAACTTCCATATTATATATAAATATCTATCTTAGCACAGTATATTTTTGCTCTATTAACAATATTTTCTAAAACTTTATCTAGCTTAGGTAAAGTAATATGATTACTGCCTTGCAGTTAAGTGATTCTCCTCATTGGGATCGAACAATCATGCCAGTGTTTAAACCACTTTGTTCAAAAAGACATCTTGACATAGTAGAAAGAGAATTGAACTTAGAAAAAAGAGAATCAAATTAGAATTATAACTGATTAGATCTAGTTAGATGTAGAAACTGCTCTGATTAGAAATTTGAATCAGAAGGCTCTAGCTTTGCTACTTATTTTTTCCATCATCAGACAAGTTAGTTGAGTTCTATAAGCCCGATTTCTCATGTCCAAAGTGAAAATAATTACATCTGTCCCATCTTTTGGAGCAGTGTGAGAGGATGAAAAGGATTGATGTACAAAACTATGCTTTATACATTCACATAGATTTCTTTTAAATGGTAGTTTTTTTTTTCTATTACTATAGAAATAACCCGAGAGTGCCAGGAACTTTCTTTTGTATGCTTATTAGAGTGTTATTTTAGAGAACTGGTTAATTTTTCCCTCCTAAATTATTCTTCAATAAGGTCCTAATTCAATTTGTTTCAATCCAGCAACTATCAGAAGCACAGAGTAGGCCCTTCTACAATTATGCGACTAACACTCTTGCATTTAGCAAATTCCTTGGGTCTTCTTTGCTGGAGACAATGGCAAGATGTGGATACAGACACAGGGATCACAAAGGAAGGATGAGGAGTGAGAGATGAGAAGTGACCAAAGTAACAATTACTTCTGGACCACCTTTTCCCTCTCCCACTTTGCATTGCTTTATCACAGAGGGCAGGTGACACCAAATCAACCTCCTCCTTTGTTTGGAAAAACCATTGTCTTGGAAATTCACCAGGCTTGTCAATTTCACATCTTTTCTCGAGCATCTAATCTCCCTTCTCAATTGACTGCTAATATTTTGGTACTTTGGGGACAGGGACTATGAAGACAGAGGATGATGTGTGTAAAGGTAGAACAGGAAGGGAACTAGAACTCACTAGTCAGTGAGCAAGGACTTGACATTGATACACTTTGAGAAACATATTCAGGACAGGAAAGTTGTCATTTTCAAATGGGAATAGAGTCTGTACTGACCTTTTCATTTATAAAAGCACCATGAACATACTTATGATTGTGTTGTCTTAATGGTATAAAGGAGCTACTACTGCTGATATGCTTTCCCATAACAGATGGTATAGAAGTTGTGTCAGTAAGTCAAAGTTGAAAGTATTTTTTAAGGGACTACAATGTGTCTGACCTTATACTTAGGGCTCGCAATATAAAGACAAATAGAAACAAAAGAAGATTTCACTGTTAAGGAGTTCATATCCTAATGGGGTAAGACAAACTCTAGGCAGGTATTACTGAGGAAAAAGCATAACAAACAAGGATAACATCATGTTAACACTAAATTGCATTCAGTTAACAAATTTAGAATGCACTGGATTAAGATTTGGGAAACTGAGTCTGGAAACCTAGAATCTATGCACAGTTCTGTCATAAGAGAGCTGTGAGAGTTTGAGTAAGTCAGGCACTCTAAATTGGGAGTCATAATGCAGTTTAGAGATTATTTATAAGTTCTGATATAGTATATCTTCTTGTAGGTCCAACTTTCTCGTTTTACAGGAGGCATAGTGTAAGGGGAAGAGGATAGAGAAAAAGAAATGCAAGTGACTTGACTATGAAAAGGCAGTAAACTGTCAATTAACTACCCTCTTTCTCAAGTATCTTTAGCTTCAACATGAGAATAATAATATAGTATGGTATTATCATTCAGATCAAATGAAGCAGTGTATAATGAAGTCCTTTTCCAATAGATTTATCTCTCTTTCTCTTTGCCTGTTTCTTCTATCATCCTCATTTGTAAAGGTATCAAATTTATTTTCATCACTTTTATCATTGAGTAATACTAATGATAACTCATATTGTATAATACTTTTAAGGTTTATGAATCATTTTTTCATTCATTTTCTCACTGGAGTTTTATAACAGCCTCTTGTAGTAGGCATCTCTGATATTTATCCCTCTGGCAAATGAGGTCAATGAACCTCATAGAGAAAAATTAAGAGACTCATCAATGATCCCAGAGCTAGTTAAATATGGAAGAAAGCTTCAAATTCAGATTTATCCAGGCTCCAAACCTAGATATCTAGCTACCATTTCACCTTTATTCATTTATTGCTTTTTTCCTACTCATAAGGAATGATTTTTAAATATCCTCACATGAATCAGTCAGCAAATTTTAAGCACATTCTTTGGGTTGGGAACTGTGTGTTAAGTGCTGTGAATTCAAAGAAAGATTAAAATAATCCTTGCCTTCTGGCAACTCAGGTACTAATGTGGGAGGTAACACGGAAATAATTGTGTATAAACTAGATACACAGAGGTTGATCTCAGAGGGATATGGCATCTTTCTCTCTGTGTCTGTATTTCTGTCTCTGTCTCTGTATCTCTCTCTCTCTCTCTCTCTCTCTCTCTCTCTCTCTCTCTCTCTCTCTCTTTCTCTCTAATCATGCATGTGGTATGGGGAGTTCAAGATGAAACACTTCCTTTATCAAGGAAGATCAATCCATCTTTAAATCATCCTAGACAGTGAGAGTTGCTTGGGACAAATGAGATAAATGACTTGTACAGAGTTTACACAATCAGATGATGGAACTAATTTGATACTCTCTAACTGCAAGGCCAGCTCTTTGTCGACTTTCTCCTATCCTGTGAGTGATGGAAATGTGGACTACTTTTCAGGCTCTCTAGGTTTTGTTATCTGAGCTTTGGTCTTATTTTGTCAATGTTCAGACACAATTTCCCAGTTATTTTTACATTATGACAGTTTGTGGGTACCTTACCCTACCACTCTCAATTTGTGTGTTTTCTCTATAGTATTATGTGAGAAAAGGGACTGTCTTGCTTGTATTCATAATTCTCAAAGCATAATATACTCTCTGGCACATAATAGGTTCTTTTAATGTCCTATCTATCTATCTATCTATCTATCTATCTATCTATCTATCTATCTATCTATCTATCTATCTATATATCTATCCATATATGTAGATAGCAGCTATGATTATTGTCAATTATTCCAAATTTCTATCTTTTTATCACTAGCAGTTAACCAAAATGTCAGTTGATTGATGGTATGAGGTCATCCTAAGTTCCTAAGCACCATGTTGAAGATCATTATTTTCTATTTATGCCAACCTAGAATTTTTATTCATGTATTTAGAATTATAAGTCCATCAGAGGTCACCTAGTCTCACTGCCTCATTCTACTGATAAAAAAATTCTCTCTGTCTACCTGGCTGTCTTTGCAGGAGGGAGGCCTGAAACTTGTAATAGGGAGTCCTATGACAGAAACAAGAGTTGGATTTCAGAGAATATATTAAGATACTAATTTCATACTTTGAGATTTCATGAGATGTGATAACTACATGTCTCTTCTTTAGAATGTTTGTGAGTCCTTTCAATTTCTTTTAAATGAGGAATTGCTTTCAACAAAGTCTGGTTTAAGATTTTGAAAATGTTCTTTCCAAACTGGCATTTATTTGGTGGAGTACATAAAGCAGCAGAATAGAATTCAGGAGATGTGGGTTCTAATTACTACTCAGTCTAACCTTCTGGGAGACCTTGGATAAGGTCCATAATTGTTTAATACTTTCCTTGTCAAAGAAAAGTAATAAACTAATGAGTTCTTAAGTTTCTTCCAACTCTGACATTCTGTAGCTCTGTGAATACCACTGTTCCTTTAACATTGAGAGGTTGTGTGGCATAATGGCAAAAGCCTGAATTTACAGCTAAGAAGCCCTAAATTTAAGTCCTATCATGGACACATACAAGGACTATAATCCAGAGCAAATCAGTATTCTAGGCACCTCTAAAAATGGTGCCTATACCTACTGACCCCACTGATGCCTGTATCTACTGTCAGTAGAAATAGTTTCTTTACCCACCAGCTTCCTAAGTTAGTAAAGAAAGTACCTTACATATTAGAACTTTTGCCACACACAGAGAATGATTCAAGGCCAGTGGTATGGTTGGTAGTATATTCTTGCACTACTTTTGTGCTCTACTGTGTCCTTCAATTTATCTTTATTCCATATGAAAGCTGATTTTATTAAAGAAGTGGCTACACAGCGTTATGGACAAATGATCAGAAAATTGTTGGTAACAACTTTAGAAACTATATTTGATGAATGGCAATATTCTCTCTTAATTCTGTGGCCATAATCATAAAATTGGTGGTATCAATCATCATTCAGTGTTGTAAAGGGAGGATTTCCTAGACTTAGAAGAATGAGTAGTCTCAGTCCAACACTTTCTCCACTGTACCACCTAATTACTTAACCTTGGGCCAAATCTCTTTGAATTACCCGTGTATTTTGTTTCTCATCCTGATTCTGGGCTAGTTTCCATTACAGATACACCACTACTCTCAACCACTTTCCAGGCATGCTCTTCACTATCTATATCTTGAACATCAATTTTTTCTGGCCTCTAATAGTTCAGAGAATTCCCAATTATGACCATCCATAACACCCCAGATAGAGATGAATGAATTATATGATTAAATTTAACTGGTCTCACCTCAAGACTGAGGTAGTAAAGGGAACTTTCAACAAAGCAACGAAGGTGCTATGTATAAAATATCTGATGAAAAAATTCATGACTTCCCTGAAGGAAGATGCAGATCATGATGATGATATGTGTGCCTATGTTTTATTTAATTCTCTAGGGAAAATGAATTCAATGAGAAGAGATCTCACTCACCAAATATTTCCCTAATTTTGGTGTGTAGTACCATAGTAAGAGGACTTTGTCAAAATTTCAGATTGGAATATTAAAGCAATTTTACTTTGCCTAATTTTAATTCAGACCTTTGTTTTCTTCCATTAGCGAACAATATAATCTATTGTGGGTTGGATTTTGTGGGTGTACACTGACAGAAGAAAACCTGAAAACCAAATCATATGGCTTCAAAGAATCATTCCTCAGTGGCAGAGTTCATCTTACAAAGTTTCTCTGAAAATCCTCAGGTTCAGATCCTTATCTTCAGCCTCTTCTTAGGACTTTTTGTAGTGGCATTTACAGGTAACACACTCATTATCACTGTGATTAGCCTAAATCCAGGCCTTCATACTCCCATGTACTTTTTCCTTATAAATTTGGCCTTGCTGGATGTTCTCTCCACCTTAACTGTGGTGCCTAAGTTGCTGCAGAACCTAATGACCAAGAACACCATTTCCTACAGTGGCTGCTTAACTCAGATATATTTCTTAACGTTGTGTTTGGGGGCTGAGGACTTGCTTTTCACAGCCATGGCCTATGATCAGTATGCAGCCATCTGCCAACCCCTCCACTATACCACTATCATGAGCAAGACAGCTTGCATTTTAATGGCATGTACAGTGTGGGTTATCAGTGGGGTCAACGTAACAATACAAACCATCATGACTGTTCGTTTGTCATTCTGTGGCCCCAATGTCATTAATCATTACTTTTGTGAGATTCCTCTTCTATTGCCTCTCTCTTGCTCCTCAACTGATGTCAACAATGTAATGGTAGTTGTGGCAGACATGTTCTTTGCTATTTTCAATTTCCTGCTCATCCTGGTGTCCTATGGCTTCATCATCTCCAGCATCTTGAAGATCCAGACCAAGGAAGGGAAGAAGAAAGCATTTTCCACTTGTTCCTCCCACCTTATTGTGGTTATCCTGTATTACTGCACTATAATTTATATATACATTCTTCCTGGTTTAGGCCAGTCTCTGAAGAAAGGCAAAGTAGCCTCAGTGATTTATGCCATAGTGACCCCAGCCATAAACCCTCTAATCTATTCCCTGAGAAATAAGGATGTGAAAGTAGCACTCAATAAATTATGTCCTTTTCTTAGGAAATAATTGACCATTTGACAAACTGATACAGCTGGAAAATAGGATTGAGAATCTCTTTGAATCAAAATTGTATATGTATCACAACCTGGAGAAGTTCATATATCGTTTCTCCTGGTAGGCAATGCTCCTGAACTCAACATGTTTTCTTAGGTGAACCAGCAAATTCAGTCATTACATTTTTTTCTTGAAGATTTTAGTGAAGAAAAAGTCACAATGTGTCCAATGAATCACACAGAAACTTTCAAAGTGCCACATTATGTCAGATCCATGGTTTAAGCAGAACAGAATTTTGCAGCCAAGGGGTATTCTAAGTGATAATTCATTTGAAGATGTGGTTGCCTATACTCTGATGTCAAATAATTAGGTGAGACACTGAAATTTTTATTGTGAACTGATAGGCTTCAGGTGCAATTGAAAAGGCCTCCATTAGGTCTCTTACAGTACAAGATGACTTTCTTTGATTTAATTATGAAGTAAAGAAAAGCCCTCTCCTTATTCTTTCTCCTCATCCAAAGGCTTCAGCTAAGGCTGATAGTACTAGAGAATTTTGGTGATTGTGGAAATGGAAAAAGAATAGAGAAATTCTGATAATATGAAGGATAGGTAGAAATCTAGAACTCAACTGAGGCCTCAGCAACAAAAATGAACAATTAAAGAAGGAAAAAAAGACTCTTATTATTTCAGGAATGATCAAAACACCAACACAGAAGAGAAAAATATCCAACCCCCGTATAATAAGAACCTGAAAGAAACAAGTATGCCCACAGGAGCAACGGAATTTCTTCAGAGTCATGATACATTTTTTTAAATTATGAAATAAATGAGAGCTGTGGAGGGGAAAGGAATAAGCATTTATACAGTCTCTACTATGTGCCAGGCACTGTACTAAGAACTTTGATCCTCTCAACCACCTGAAATATGCACGCTGTGATTATACAAATTTTGTAGTTGAGGAAGCAGAGAGAAAATAGAAGTTAAGTGAAGTCCTCTGGGTCATAGAGCTAGTAAGTGTTTGAGGTCAGATATGAATTCCAAGCTTCCTAATTAGAACTCAGTGTTGTGCTTGCTATCTCACCAGCTGGCCTAGGGAAGAAGAAGAGCAAATTGGAAATAAAGCCTCGTATTTTAACAGGAGAGATATAAAAGTGTGCTCTAGTCAAAATTCACTAAAAATCAGAATGGAACAAATTAACGATTCTAGGAATCAACATGAAATTGAAAAAACTATAAGATATTTGATTTCAAAATGGATAGACTTGGAAAAAAGATCAAGATGAGATAACTGAAGACTTAATGGGTCAAATTTGCCAAGAAATTTTTTGGTGCATCACACATTCTCCTTTGCAATTTATAGTTATTTCTCAAAGAAAACTAATAGGGATAATCTTTCGATTGTGAGGAAGAAGGTAGGTCTTTCCAGCATTTATTATCACTCACAGTTCCAGTG
This sequence comes from Notamacropus eugenii, assembly GCF_028372415.1. Lineage (NCBI taxonomy): Eukaryota > Metazoa > Chordata > Mammalia > Diprotodontia > Macropodidae > Notamacropus > Notamacropus eugenii. The sequence goes on along the minus strand of NC_092872.1, from coordinate 247,152,034 downwards.
TGAGAATTGGGATTCTCAAAAATGTGGGCCTTATTTTACAAATATGACTTATGTTTCTTGAGCCAGGTTACAATAGGATGACTTGAACTTCGTAAACAGAAAACCCCCAAAAAATCCAGGAGTTTGCATATCATTTTTCAGGAAATGATTATTTAATATAGGCAAAGATATAAGAACGATAAGAAGGAAAATTGAAAACAGAAAGAATACACTGATGATCTCCTCAAAGAAATCCCAAATTAAAAATTCCTACATATATTATTGCCATTATCCAGAGCTTCCAGAGAAAAGAAAAAAAAATTTAACCAGTCAGAAAGAATTAAAATATTGAAGAATCACAATTAAGACTGAATTAGATTAGCAGCTATCACTTCAAATAAACGGAAAACATGGAGTGATATATTCTATGAGACAAAATGCAAAGGTCTACAACCAAAAATATTTTCCCCACTAAAACTGGATGTAAATCGTATGAACAAAGATAAATTTTGAATGGCTTGGATTTTAAGTATTACTGAAAACAATAGAACTGAAAAGGAACTTTGAAACATAGATACAAACATGTTTTTATTCCAATGGAGGTGGATGAGCAAGTTAAAAGATTTCTTTTGGAACTCTATGATCACAGGGGTCATATAGCAAGTCAACTGGGAAAAGACTGATCAGCAATTTTTTTTTTGAAGATGTAAAAAAAGAGAGAAACGAGGTGGTAGGAGAATATACATTAAGGGGAGTTGGGAGAAAAAGGCAAACTTTGTTAAGACATCAACTTTTACAAGTAGACCTATATATGCAAACAAGGACAGAGTGGGGAACTTGGATGTCCCTTGAATTAAAGGTTAATCTAAATTGCTCAAAAGAGAGCGGGACACACACAGAGTTTATTGTGTAAATATATTCAGTTGAGCAGGGATAGTTGTAAGAAAAAAGAAGAGGAAAAGGAGAAACATAAGTGGGAAAGTATATTCAGGAATTTGCTAGTTTTTAAATATAACAAATCTTTAGCTTGGAAAGAGGATTGTAAGGAAAAGGTTGAAAGTGGAGAAAAGAGAAATAACTTTAAAGACATAGGAAGAAAAGAGAATAGACAAGGAAAAGTATCAGAGAACAAAAGAGAAGGAAGTAAACAATTAATCATACCAATGAGCATACTTGCAATGAATTCACCTATAAAAGAGGTTAGAAGAATTAACTAGAAGGCAAATGTTTTTAAAAATCCCTTCTCCAGTAAATACAGTTGAAACAGAGAGACTTATACACATTTGAAATAAAAGCTTAGAATAAAGTCCATTATTCCTCAGATGAATGCAGAAAAGCAAGAGTGTCCATTATAATTCCAGTAAATGCATCAGAAAAATAGGCTTTATTAAAAGAGCTAAACAAGTAAACTGCATTTTGTTGAAAGGTATAATGAATTTATTTCAATACTTAGTACCTATGTATCCAATTGCATTTTTTCCTAATTTCTACAGAAAAATCTAAATGCTTTAAAGAGGAGAAAAATAATAAAATGATTATACTGGAGGAATCTCATTTTATTCTCATCAATTCTAGATAAATCTAAACAGAAATAAATAAGTAATTCAAAAAGCAGTTTTGTACTGTTTATAAAGAAGAGAAAGAACACAGTGGAACAGATTATGTACATAACACAGATAACCAAATGTATCTAATTCCCTGTTCATTATTCATTCATAACTCTTTATGACCCTAGGGAACATACTGTCCATGGGGTTTTCTTGGCAAATATGCTGGAATTGTTTACCTTTTCCTTCTCCAATGGATTAAGGCAAACAGAGGCAATGTGACTTGCCCAGGGTCATGCAGTTTTTAAGCTTCTGAGGCTATATCTTCCTGACTCCAAGCCCATTGCTCTATCAGTTGAGCCAGCTAGCTGCCTCTTATAAATCAATAACTACAAAGACCTCGGCTGCTGAGATAAAGACTCATTATTGAAGAAGAATAACAACATTGATGGGAAAACTGGACAGCAGTTATGAAACAAATTAAATTTAGATGAACACATCACACTACTGACAAAGATAAACTCCAAATGGGTAGATGATCTACATATAAAAGGTCATACTATAAATAAATTAGAAAAACATGAGGGAAATTATCCATCATATCTATGGATTAATGGAGGTTCATGACCAAACAAGGAAAAGCTTTACAGAAGATAACATGAATATTTTTGATTATATGAAATTTAAAATGTAATACACAAGTAAATCTCATAAAACTAAAATTGAGACATAAACAATTAACAAGAAAAATCTTTGCAACAAGTTTATCTCATTAAATTAATTTGTTTAGAAAATTGCAGTTTCTAAATAACTAAAGAGTTGATTAAAATTTGTAGGAAAAACAACCAACCCCTAAGTGGTGAATGACCTAAGATAAAAGAGGGATCTCAAAGGAGAAAATCCGGGTGGTTATGGTAATATGAAAATGTGTCTAAATCACTATGAAATAGAAAAAGATAAAGTCAGTGAAATTTTGAGATTCCACCTCACTCATCATAGTGGCAAAGATAATTTTAAAAAAGGGATCCAGAGTCTATGGAGTGGTTGGAAAACTGGTAGATTAATGAGACTGATCATATCCCTTTCAGTGGACAAAACTGCTATGGAAAACAGTTTAGAATTATCAAGTTACTAAAATCAAATGTCCTTTGAACTTTATATATCAATTATATATATTTATATATATGTGCTTATGTACACACACGTGTGTATGCACACACACACATATATATGTATATATACATTATATATATTATATGTATATTACTGTTGAGGGAATTTGTTTTCCTTATGATACATCTTTGTTAAAAGGTGTGTGTTTTTTATTCAGTGAGGTTAGAGAAGAGGAGAGACAATGGATTTCCAATTACTTTTTTTAAATAGAGAGGTAGCAATGTTACAGATGTTAAATGCTGAATGAATTTTAATATAAAGTCACTGTATTATTAGCTTTGTTTTGTTATAGGAAATGCTTCATGAAGTGGGAATAATTTATAAATATTCATAAATAATAATAAAATAAACTTGAAAATAAAAATTGTGTTTTAATATGCGTGAAAGATAAAAAAAGAATATCCAATACTTTTTTAAAAAAGCATAGTCTCATATATATCAGTCTTTCATAAATATGTACAGACCCCTCAATATTGTGTTGTTTTTTTTTTTTCCCAGTGCAATATCTTGGATTGGGGGGAATGAGTTCTATATCCTTCTAAGTTAGAATTTCGGAAATGGAAGGAAACTTATAGGTCATGAATATTATACTGTGACTCTATATAAATGCTCTCTAAAACAACTTAAGTATTGCATTTCCAAGATGATATTTACAGAGCAGACGGTGGCCATGAATATACTGGCACAATTGTCAATCATGAAATATAACAGACTCACCACGTGAAAGACAGAACACACACACACACACACACACACACACACAAACACAGACAGAGAGCACAAGGTGAAGTGAATAGGATGGGATCATACCTTAAAAAAATGAAATTAAGGGGTGAGAGAGAAATATATTGCGAGGAGAAAGGGAGAAATGGAATAGGGCAAATTATCTCTCAGAAAAGAGGCAAGTAAAAGACTTTTCAGTGGAGGGAAAAAGAGGGGAGGTGAGAGAAAAAACATGAAGCTTACTCTCATCACATTCGACCAAAGGAAGGAATAAAATGCATAATCATTTTGGTATGAAAACCTATCTTACAACCTATCTTCTGCCCCAAAGGAAAGTGGGGGAGAAGGGGATAAGTAGGGTGGGGAGAATGATGGAAGGGAGGGCAGTGGGAGGAGGGAGCAATTTGAAGTCAAAACTCTTGGGGAGGGACAGGATCAAAAGAGAGATTAGAAGCAATGGGGGGCAGGATGGGATGGAGGGAAATATAGTTAGTCTTACACAACATGACTATTATGGAAGTCATTTGCAAAACTACACAGATATGGCCTATATTGAATTGCTTGACTTCCCAAAGGGAATGGGTGGGGAGGGAGGGATGAAGAGAAGTTGGAACTCAAAGTTTTAGGAACAACTCTTAAGTATTGTTCTTGCAACTAGGAAATAAGAAATACAGGTAATGGGGTACAGAAAGTTATCTTGCCCTACAGGACAAAAAAGAAGATGGGAATAAGGGAAGGGAGGGTTATTATAATGGAGGGCAGATTGGTGATAGGGACAATTAGAATGCTTGGCGTTTTGGGACAGGGGAGGGGAGAAATGGGGAGAAAATTTGGAACCCAAAATTTCATGGAAATGAATGTTGAAAACTTAAATAAATAAATTTAAACGAAAAAAGATATATGGAAATGATTACAGAACACTGAAAACAAGTAAAATAATTTAATTAAGAAAAGAAATATGGCCTTTTGCTTCATCAGTGCCATGAGAATTGAACTACCAAAGAATTTCTTTATTAAGATAAAAAAGATATATTTCCGGTTCTGGGAGCCAAGATGACAGAGTGATTGGTAACTGTTATCTCCCTCCCCTTGTTGACCTTGACCAACCCAGAGATTATTTCCTTGGGAAAGCCCTGGAACAGTGGGAGCAGCAGAAGGATTAAATAGACTCCAAGCAGAGGAGGCTAGAAAGATCGCTAAGGAGGGTTACTCTTGTTGTGGCCAAAGGTAAACAGTGCAGGATCAGAGCTGTCCCAGACAGTCACACCTCAACAAACCAAGTGAGGATCCTGAACCCCAGGGGGGTGAAGCCTGCAACTGCCAACACCACTAGTATAAAGAATGAGCAGGTTAAACAACAACTCATAGAAACTATGAACAACTTCATTCAAGACAATGACAATAATAAGACAACCTACCAAATTTTATGGGATACTGCCAAAGCTGTTCTTTGAGGAAGTTTTATATCTTTGAGTGCCTTCATGAATAAAATACAGAAAGAGGAGATCAATAAATTGGACGTGGAACTGAAAAGAACTCGAAAAAGGACAAACTGAAAATCCTCAAGTAAATACCAAATTAGAAATACTGAAAACCAAAGGAGAGATTAATAAAATTGAAATTAAGAAAACTATTGAACTAATAAATAAAGCTAGCAGTTGGTTTTATGAAAAAACAATAAAATTAATAAATCTTTGGTCAATTAGATTAAAAAAAGAAAGAAGAAAACCAAATTACCAATATCAAAAATGAAAAGAGTGAATTCACCTCCAATGAGGAGGAAATTGAAACAATAATAAGCAATTACTTTGCCTAACTGTATGCCCATAAATTCGAAAATTTAAATGAGATGGATGACTATTTTAAAAGATACAAATTTCCCTGACTAACAGAAGAGGATGCTGAATACTTAAATAACCCCATCTCAGAAAAAGAAATTGAACAAGCCATCAGTGAACTCCCTAGGAAAAAATCTCCTGGGCCAGATGGATTCAAAAGTGAAGTTTATCAAATTCTATCAATAGCAGTAAAGTAAATTCAAAAGGAAATTCTATCAAACATTTAAAGAACATCTAATTCCAATACTATATAGATTATCTAGGAAAACTGGGGGAAAAGGAATCCTCCCAAATATGGTTCTGATATCTAAACCAGGAAGAGCCAAAAGAAAGAAAATTATAGACAAATTTCTGTAATGAATATAGATGCAAAAATTTTAGATAAGATTTTAGCAAAAAGAATACAGGAACTAATCTTGAGAATAATACATTATGATCAGGTAAAATTTATAGCAGGAATGCAGGGATGGTTCAGTATTTGGAAAACTATTAATATTATTGATCATATCAACAAAAAAAACTAACAGAAACCACATGATTATCTCAATAGATGCAGAAAAAGCTTTTGGCAAAATACAACACCTATTCCTATTGAAAACGCTGGAGAACATAGGAATAAACAGAACTTTCCGTAAAATAATAAGCAGTATCTACCTAAAACCTTCAGCAAGCATTATATGCAATGGGGATAAGATGCATGCATTTCCAATAAGATCAGGAATGAAACAAAGATGTCTATTATTACCACTATCATTCAATGTGGTACTAGAAATGTTAGCTGTAGCAATAAGAGAAGAAAAAGAAATGGAAGGAATTAGAATAGGCAAAGAAGAAACTAAGTTATCACTCTTTGATAATGATATGATGAATAGAGAATATCAGAGAATCAAGTAAAAAACAACTAGAAATAATAAACAACTTTGGTAAAGTTGCAGGTTACAAAATAAACCCACACAAATATTCTGCACTTCTATATATTACTAACAAAGCCCAACAGCATAAGATAGAAAGAGAAATCCCATTTAAAGCTAAGGTAGACACTCTAAAATATTTGGGAGTCTACCTGGGAAAACAAATCCAAGGACTGTATGAACACAATTACAAAACACTTTTCACACAAATAAAGTCAGGTCTAAGTAAGTGAAAAAACATCAATTGCTCGTGGGTAGGTTGAGCCAATATAATAAAAACTTCAATTCAACCTGAATTCAATTACTTATTCAGTGCCATAGCAATGAAACTATCAGATAATTACTTTGTATAGCTAGAAAATATAATATGAAAATTCATCAGGAAGAACAAAAGGTCCAGAATATCAAGGGAACTAATGAAAAGAAATGCTAGGGAAGGTGGCCTAGTTCCACCAGATCTCAAACTGTATTACAAATCAGCAATTATCAAAACCAGGTGGTATTGCCTAAGAACTAGAAGGGTAGACCAGTGGAATAGGGTAGGTACTCAAGACACAGTAGTCAATGTATATAGCAATCTGCTGTTTGATAAACCCATGGACTCCAGCTTCTGGGATAAGAACTAACTGTTCAACAAAAATTGCTGGAAAAACTGGATGACAGAATGGTGGAAACTAAGCATAGACCAATGCCTGACACAGTACACAAGAATAAAGTCCAAATGGGTACATGATCCAAGTATAAAGACTAATATTACAAACAAATCCATAGAGCAAGGAATAATGTATTTATCAGATTTATGGAGAATGGAAGAAGTTTTGACTAGACAAGAGACAGAAAACATTATGAAGTGCAAAATGAATAATTTTCCACACATCAAATTGAAAACTTTTTGCACAAACAAACCCAGTGCCACCAAGATCAGGAGGGAAGCAGAAAAGTGGGAAAGAATTTTTGCAAACAGTATCTCAGATAAAGGTCTCATTTCTAAAATACATAGAGAACTGAGTCAACTGTACCAGAATGCATGTCATTTCCCAATTGATAATGGTCAAAGGAAATGAACAGGCAATTTTCAGAGGAAGAAATCAAAACTATCTCTAACTCATATGAAAAAATGCTCTAAATCATTATTGATTAGACAGATATAAATCAAAACAACTTTGACATACCACATCACACTGGTCAGATTGGCTGACATGCCAAACAGGAAGATGATAAATGTTGGAGAAGATGTGGAACAGTTGGAACACTAATTCATTATTGGTGGAGCTGTGAGCTGATCCAACCATTCTGGAGGGCAATTTGGAACTATGCCCAAGGGCTACAAAATTGTGCATACCCTTTGACCCAGCAATACCACTTCTAGGACTGTATCTCCAAGAGATCATAAAAATGAGAAAGGGTCCCATATACACAAAAATATTTATAGCGACACTCTTTGTGGTGGCCAAATACTGGAAATCAAGCCCATTAATTGAGGAATGGCTGAATAAATTGTAGTATATCAGTGTAATGGAATACTGTTGTGCTGTAAGAAATGATGAACAGGAAGACTTCAGAGAGGCCTGGAAAGATTTATATGAAGTGATGTTGAATGAAAGGAGCAGAAACAGGAGAACTTTATATGCAGCAACAACCACAGTCTGTGAGGATTTTTTCTGGTAGACTTAGAACTTCATTGCAATGAATATTCCCAGTGGTCTGTTAAGGCAAAATGCCTTCCACATCCAGAGAAAGAACTATGGAATTTGATCACAGAATGTAGCAGATCATTTTCTTTTGTATTACATTTTTGTTTGTTTTATGATTTCTCCCATTCATTTTAATAGGAACATATGGGTAGAACCTATATAAAATTGTTTGCTCACTTGGGGAGGAAGCAGGGAGGGAAGGGAGATGAAGGAGAAAGTAAGGGGGAAAATCTAAGCTATATGGAAGTAATTAGATGTAATTTGATTAGAAACTGATCTGATTAGAAATTTGAATCAGAAAGATCTAGCTTTGCCACTTATTATTTCCACTGTCAGGCAAGTTAGTTGAGCTTTATAAGTCTGATTTCTCATGTTCAAAGTGAGGATAATCAAATCTGTCCCATCTTGTGTAGCACTGTGTGAGGATGTAAAGGAATGATGTATCAAACTATACTTTATACATGCACATAGATTTCTTCAAAGTTTTGGGTTTTTTTTCTATTAGCAGAGAACTAACATGAGAGTTCCAGGAACTTTCTGTTGCATCCATATTAGAATGTTATGGTAGAGAACTGGTTACTTTTTCCCTCCTAAATTGTTGTTCAATAAGGTCCTAATTCAATTTGGTGCAATCTAGCAACTACTAGAAGCGTAGAGTGAGCCCTTCTACAATTATTTGACTAAAACTCTTGCATGTAGCAGATTCCTTGGGTCCTCTTTGCTGGAGACAATGGCAAGATGTGGCTTCAGAAAAGGGGATCACAAAGGAAGGATGAGGAATGAGAGATGTAACAATTAGTGGTGGCCCACCATTTCCCTCTCCCACTTTGCACTGCTTTATTACAGATGGTAAATGACACCAAAGCAACCTCCTCCTTTGTTTGGAAAACCCATTATCTTGGAAATTCACCAGGCTTGTCAATTTCAAATCTTTCCTCAAGTATCTAATCTCCTTTTCTAATTGACTGCTAATATTTTGGAACATTGGGGAAAGGGATTATGAAGACAGAAGGTGATGTGTGTGCATAGTAGAAGAAGAAGGGACCTAGAACTCATTAGTCAGTGAGAAAGGAGTTGACACTGATACACTTTGAGAAACATATTCAAGACAAGAAAGTTGTCATTTTCAAATGGGAATAGAGTCTGTACTGACCTTTTCATTTATAAAAGCACCATGAACATATTTATAATTGTGTTATCTTAATGGTATAAAGGAGCCACTACTGCTGATGTGCTTGCCCATAACAGATGGTATAGAAGTCATGTCAGTAAGTCAAGGTTAAAAGTATTTTTTAAGAGATAACAATGTATCTAACATTATACTTAGGGCTCACAGTACAAAGACAAGTAGAAATAAAAGAAGACTTTACTATTAAGGAGCTTATATCCTAAAGGAGAAAGATAAACTCTAGGCATGTATTACTGGGGAAAAAATAAAACAAAATAAGGAGAACATCCATATTAAAGCCAAATTGCATTCAACGAAGACATTTAGAATGCATTGAAGTAAGATTTGGGAAGCGGAGTCTGGAAATCTAGAATCTATGCACATGGCATAAGAGAGCTGTGAGAGTTTGAGTAAGTCAGAAATTCTAAATTGGGAGTCATAATGGAGTTTAGAGTTTATTTATAAGTTCCGATATAGTATATCTTCTTGTAGGTCCAAATTTCTCATTTTACAGGGGACGTGGTATATGGGAAGGAGGATAGAGAATAAGCAGTGCAAGTGACTTGATTATGAAAAGGCAGTAAATTGTCAGTTAACTACCCTCTTAAGTATCTTTAGCTTCAACAAGAGAACAATAATATATGTTCCATCTGTATGATGGTATTATCATTCAGACCAAATGAAACAGTGTATGTGAAATCCTTTTCCAATAGATTTATCTCTCTTTCTCTTTGCCTGTTTCTTCTATCATCCTCATTTATAAAGGTATCAAATTTATTTTCATCACTTTTACCATTGAGTAATATTAATGATAACTAATATTGCATAATAACTTAAGATTTGTGAATAATTTTTCATTCATTTTCTCATTGGAGTTTTATAATTGCCTCCTGTAGTAGGCATCTCTGATATTTATCCCTCTTTGGCAAATGAGGTCAATGAGCCTCATAGAGAAAAATTAAGAGACTCATCAATGATCCCAGAGCTACTTAAATATGGAAGAAAGCTTCAAATTCAGATTTATCCAGGCTCCAAACCTAGATATCTAGCTACTATTTCACCTTTATGCATTTATTGCTTTTTCCTACTCACAAGGAATGATTTTAAATATGCTCACATGAATCAGTCAGCAAATTTTAAGCATGTTCTTTGGGCCAGGCATTGTGTGCTAAGTGCTGGGAATTCAAAGGAAGGTGAAAATAATCCTTGTCTTCTGGCAGGTCAGGTACTAATGTGGGAGGCAACATGGAAATAAATACATATAAACATGATATATAGAGGTTGATCTCAGAGGGAGATGGCATCTTTGTGTCTGTATCTCTGTCTCTGTATGTCTCTCTCTCTCTAATCATACATGTGGTATAGGAAGTTCATGATGAAACACTTCCTTTACCAAGGAAGATCAATCCATCTTTAAATCATCTTATACAGTGAGATTTGCTTGGGACAAATGAGATAAATGACTTCTATAGAGTCTACACAATCAGATGATGGAACTAATTTGACACTTTCTAACTGCAAGCCCAGCTCTTTGTCGACATCCTCCTATTCTCTGAATGATGGACTGTCTATGTCCTGTTATCTCAGCTTTTGGTCTAATTTTGTCAAAGTTCAGAAACAATTTCCCAGTTATTTTTACATTAGGACAGTTTGTGGGCACCTTGCCCTATCATCATTCATTTGTATGTTCTCTCCATGATATTATGTGAGAAAAGGGACTGTCTTGCTTGTATTCATATGCCTCAAAGGATAATATAATCTCTGGCACATAGTAGGTTCTTTTAATGTCCTATATATCTATCCATTCATATAGCTAGAGAGCAGCTACTGTTATTGTTAATTATTCCAAATGTCCATCATTTTATCACCAGCAGCTAACCCAGTACTTGGTATATGAGAGTTGCTAAAGAAATGTCAGTTGATTGAAGGTATGAAGTCATCCTACGTTTCTCAACACCATGTTGAAAACCATTATTTCCTATTTATCCAACCTAGAGTTTTAATTCATAGATTTAGAAGTATAATTCCAGTAGAGGTCACCTAGTCTCACTGACTCATTCTGCTGATAAAAAAAATCATCTCTGTCTGTCTGCTGACTTTGTAGGAGGGAGGCTTGAAACTTGTAGTAGGGAGACCTACGACAGAAACAAAAGACTTGAATTTCAGAGAATATGTTAAGATACTAATTTCATACTTTGAGATTCCATGAGATGCAATAACTAAATTTCTCTTGTTTAAAATGCTTGTGAGTCCTCTCAATTTCTTTTAGATCAGGAATTGCTTTCAACAAGGTTGGATTTCAGATTTTGAAAGTGTTTATTCTAAATTGGCATTTATTTGGTGGATTACATAAAGCAGCAGAATAGTTGTCAAGAGCTGTGGGTTCTAATTCCTACTCAACCTAATATTCTGTGAGACCTTGGATAAGTTCCTCCCCTGTTTAATACCCTCCTTGTCAAAGGAAAGTAGTAAACTAATAAGCTCTCAAGTTTATTACAGCCCTGACATTCTGTAGCTCTGGGAACAATACTGCTTCCCTTAGCATTGAGAGGCTGTGTGGTATAATGATAAAAACCTGAACTTAAAACTAATAAGACCTGAATTCAAGTACTATCTTGGATAAATACAGGGATTATGAACCAGAGTAAATCAATATTCTAAACAACTCTAAAAATGGAAGTGAAAGCAGAAGACTTTGTTGGTAGGTATAGTTTCTTTATCCACCAGTTTCCTAAGTTAATAAAGAAAATCCCTTACGTATTAACATTTTTGCCACAGACAGAGCATGATTCAAGGCCAGTGGTATGGTTGGTTACACTACTTTTGTGCTCTACTGTGCCCTTTAATATATCTTTGTTCCATGTGAAAATTGATCTTATTAAGGAAGTGTCTACACAGCATTACTGACAAATGATCAGAAAATTTTTGGTAACAATTTTAGAAACTGTATTTGATGAATGGCAATATTCTCTCTTAATTCTTTGGTCATAATCATAGAAGTGGCGGTTTCAACCCTCAAGTAGTTGATCATCATACAGTGTTCTAAAGGGAGGATTTTCTAGACATAGAAGTATGAGTAGTCTCCAGCCATTTATTATATGAGTTCACTGAAGAACTAGAAAGAACTTCCCTAAAAACTCCATAAAGTCTGGCAGATTTTTCCTATGATCCTATTCCTTCTGCCAGTGCTTTTTGTCCAATGGTCAATTACCTTTATATTTAATGTCTTTTCTGTTAGATTAAATTTACCCCCTGATAAAATTTAAGGTCCATTCTGCCTACTCTTTTGATTTTAAGAAAAATTAAAAATGATACCTTCTTTAAACTAATGTTTTTTAGAAGATAGTTTGTACTGAAGATGTAACTACATGAGGTCAGGACAAGTAATTGAAACATGAACACTTCATGAAACATTGAAAATTATTATTCAGTAAGACAATAGTTTCATCTCAAGTCTAATCAATATCATGTCAGACACTGAACACATCACCAAGAAAAAGTTGGAAAAGGGAAAAACTAATCAACTTGACCCAAAATGGCACAAGAAAATCCATGAGGGGTAAAATTAGGGTATCTAGATCACATTTATAATTGCTTCAAAATGAATATTTATAAACTATATTTGAAAGATTCCTTTCTGTTATGCAGATTGATAAGAGACATTGCCAATCACTCCAAGGGACCATTGTGATGAAGAGTGGTGAATGCTTTAGAAGTAGCTGTTCACCTGCGGTGAAATTAGAAGAAATTGAAAAGGGAGATGATTCCACACAGAGAGGCATAAAAGAGCAATGCCTAAGTAACACACTAAGTAAATTCTATGTTGAAATTGCATTTTATCTATATGTTGAACTGAAAAGGGAAAAGAGAACTATATTAATGAAGAAATTGAGTGTTTAAATGAAAGTGAAGATCATAATAGCACACAGAGACTAAGTGACTTCCCCAAGTCATGTAACTAATAGCTACGTGATGTGAGATTTGCTCTTGGGTATGACTAACTCTTGGTCCAGCACTTTCTCCAATGTACCACCTAATTATATAACCCTGGGTCAAATCTCTTTGAATTACCCTTATATTCTGTTTCTGATCTTGGTTCTGGGCTAGTTTCCATTACAGATACAGCACTACTTTCCACCACTTTCCAGGCATGTACCTCCACTATCCATATCTCGAACATCAATTTTCTTTCTGTGCACTAATAGTTCAGGGAATTCCCAATTATGGTCATCCATAACACCCCACATTGAGATAAATGAATTATACAATTAAACTTAAGTGGTCTAACTTCATGTCTGAGGTAGTGACGGGAACTTTCACCAAAACAGTGAAGATGTTATGTATAAAATGTCAGATGAAAAAGTTCATAATTTCCCTGAAGGAAGATGATGATGATTATGAATGTGCCTGTGTTTTATTTAACTCTGTAGGGAGAATGAATTCAATGGGCAGAGGTCTCACTTACCAAATGTTTCTCTATTTTTGGTCTGTGGTGCAATACATTTAGATGACTTTCAAAATTTGATTTTGTAATATCAAACCATTTTTTCTTTGCCTAATTCTATTTCAGATCTTTGTTTCCTTCTCCTTAGTGAACAAAATAATCTATTGTAGGTTTTATTTTGCACGTGTACACTGACAAAAGGAAACCTCACAACATTCTCATATGGCATCAAAGAGTCATTCCACAGTGGCTGAGTTCATCTTACAAAGTTTCTCTGAGAATCCTCAGGTTCAGATCCTTATCTTCAGCCTCTTCTTAGGAATATCTGTAGTGTCATTTACAAGTATCTCACTCATTGTCATTGTGATTAGTCTAAATTCAGGCCTCCATACTCCCATGTACTATTTCCTTATAATATTTTATCTTACTGGATGTCTTTTCCACCTCCACTGTGGTACCTAAGTTGTTGCAGAACCTAATAACCATGAACACTATTTCCTGTGGTGGTTGCATAGCTCAGATATATATCCTAACTTAGCGTTTGGGGGCTGAGACCTTGCTTTTCACAGCCTTGTGCCAGCCCTCCATTATACCACTACCATGAGTAAGGCAGTTTGCTGTCTTATAGAGATATGGGCAATCAGTTGGGTCAACATAACAATGAACAACATCAGGAGAGTTCGCTTGTCATCCTGTGGCCACAGTGTCACTGGTCATTTCTTTTGTGAGATTCCTCTATTATTGCCTCTCTCTTGCACCTCAACCATTGTCAACAATGCAACAGTAATTGTGGCAGACATGTTCTTTGCTATTTTCAATTATTTGATCATCCTGGTGTCTTGTGGTTTCATCGTGTCCAACATCTTAAAGATCTGGACCAAGGAAGGGAAAAAGAGAGCATTTTCCACTTGTTCCTCTCACCTTATTGTGATTAGCCTGTATTATTGCACTATAATTTAAATGTACATTCTTCCTGGTTTAGGTCAGTCTTTGAAGAAAGGCAAAGTAGCTTCAGTGCTTTATACCTTAGTGACCCCACCCTTGAACCCACTGATCTATTCCATGAGAAATAAGGATGTGAAAATAATACTCAGGAAATTATTTGTTAGGAAATAATTGGCCATTTGACAAACTGATATAGCTTAGAAAAATTGGATTAAGAATATCTTTGAATCACAAAATTTGACATGCTTTATGACCTGGATCAGTTTACATATCATTTCTGCTAGTGGACTATGCTCCTGAACTCAGACTGTGTTCTTAGGTGAACCAGCAAATTTCCTGTTTACATTTGTTTCTTGAAGTCTGTAATAAAGAAAAATTGAGCATGAGTCCAAAGAATGGCACAGAAACATTTGAAATGCCATTCCATGCCAGATCCATGGTTTAAGCAGAATAGAATTTTGTGGTCAAAACATATTTTAAGAAAAAATTCATTTGAAGATATGCTTCTCTGTATTCTCTAATGTGAAATATTTAGGTGAAACTTACTGGAATTTCTATTAGGAACTTGATAGGATTCAGGTGCAATTGAAAAGGTCTCATAAGCCTCTTGCACCACAAGAAGATTTTCTTTGATTGAATTATGGAGTACGGAGTAAAGAAAGTATGGAGTAAAGAAAAGCCCTCTCTTTACTCTCTTTCCTTGTCCAAAGGAAAAATCTTCAGCTAAGACTTTTTATTATTAGATACTTTTGGAGACTCTGGTAATGTAGATGGCACAGAGAAAGGCTACCACTATGAAAGACAGGTCTTCAACTTTGTTCCATCTCCTGAGAAAAGGACATCTAGAACTCATCACCTCCAATTAAAGACTGTTTTCTGAACTGTCCTGGTTTAAGAGTGATTATCAGTAGTAACTGTTGCCTAATTAAGTTATTTTTCTTTGCCTCATTAAAGGGGACATCCCTTGACTACTCCTTAAACAGGGCTATTCAATGAATGGGTGTTACTTCACCCTAAGTGAGTACCAAATAGACCTTGGCCTAAAGGGGCCAAGGTCTCCCATTGCATCCTGACCCATCTCCACTCATCCTGATGAATATCTGGTTACTGGATCCAGGTGACTCAGGAGGATAAAGTGAGGCTGGTGACCTTGCATAGCCCTCTCTCACTCAAAGCGAAGTCAAGAAGAAGTCATGTCATCATTTATCTGATGGCATGGTCTTCTTGAGCAACAAAGTATAAATACAACAAGAATGATGTGCCGGTCACTATGCTAAGCATTTTTTCCAAATATTATCTCATTTGATCCTCTCAGCAACATATATACCCTATGCTGATCCACATTTTGTAGTTGAGGAAACAGATAAAATGCAAGGTAAGTGATGCGCTCAGAGTAATGGAACTAGTAAATGTTTGAGGCCAAATTTGAAATCAAGCCTTCCTGATTCCAAACCTAGGGCTCTGATTACTACTCCATCAGCTGCTCTCAAGAAGAGGAGGAGAAAATTTGAATTAAAGTCCCATAATTTAGCATAAGAGGTATAAAACCATATGGCAGCAAAAATCCACTTAAAATCAAAATGGAACAAATTAATGCTTATAGGAACCAAAATTAAATTGAGAAAACTGCAAGATATTTGATATCAAAAAACAACAGATTTAGAAAATAGATCAAGGTGAGATAGCTGGAGACTTATTGGGTAAAATTTGCCAAGGAAGTTGTTGGTGGGTCAAAAATCCCCCATGGGATTGATATTTTTTTCAACAAAAAGTACTAATTGAGAGCAGTTCTCAATCGTGTGTGTGTGTGTGTGTGTGTGTGTGTGTGTGTGTGTGTGAGTGTGAGGGTGTTTGAGGCATTTTTTTCGGGGTTTTTTTGTTTTTTTTGCTTTTTTGCCCAAATTTCATTAAATATGAAACATATCTCTACAGTTATTATTGAGGAGGTTGACCACATCCACGACCAAATCCACTTCTAAATTGGAATTCTGTTGCTGACCCAGCCCCAGCCTTGGCCTTCTTGTCAGCACCAGGGGGAGCACCACTTCATCTGTATGTGTCTCTGTCAGCTTCACCACAAGTAAGCCAGGCAGGTTGCTCACCCTCCAGACCTTTGGGCCTTGGCCTTCCTGTCTCAGGACAACTTCTTTGGAGTGTGGCAGGCACGATCTCAGGGTGCAGGTGAAGGTAATCTTGGAGGTACTGAATGCCCTCATTGGTGAGGTACCAGTAGAAATGCCTCCATGCAAATTGCTCCTTAATAGAGCCACGAGACTTTAGAGACTGCATGGCTTTCATGACATGGAGATTGGGCACATTCTTGTCTGCCAGCTCAGAATGCTTTGGCATGTGGACATCCTTCTTGGCTACCATTACTCCCTTCTTAAAAAAGAGTTCATAGATGGCAATTCAGTTCTTCTTGGGCATCAACATCTTGGTGGCGGCGATGAGTGCTGCTCTAGATGGAGCCTGGGATAGAAGGGGGCGGCATTTTTTTTTAACTCACACTGACCATGTGAGTTTGGGGATTCCCAAAAGTGTGGGCCTTATTTTTATAAATCTGCCTTAAATTTCTTGAACCAGGTTACAACAGGATGACTTAAACTTCATAATTAAAAAAAATAAAAAAAAAACAAAACAGGAAATTGCATATCATTTTTCCAGGAAGGATTTTTAAAACAGCCATTACCTATGAATGATAAGAGGGGAAATTGAAAATAGAAAAAATAAACTGATGACCTCTTAAAAGAAAGAACAAAATAAAATTCTTAGATATGTTATTGCCAGTAACCAGAGCTTCCAGAAAAAAAAATTACAACCAGTTAGAAAGAAAGAATTTAAAATATTGAAAAACTACAGTCAAGACTGAACAAGATTAGTAGCTATCACTTCAAAGAATTGGAAAACATGGAGTGAAATATTCTATGAGGCAAAATACAAAGGTCTACAACCAAAACTATTTTACCCTTAAAATTGTTTGTATGTCCTATGAGCAAAAATGCAATTTGAATGAAATAGATTGTCAAATATTCTTGAAAACAACAGAATTGAAAAGGAACTTTGAAATATATACATAGAACTGTTTATATTATAATGGAGATGGAAAACAATGTCAACAGATTTATTTTTGAACCCTATTATCACAGAGGTCATAGAAGAAGTCAGCTGAGGAAAAGACTGATAAATAGTTTTATTTTGAAGATGAAAGGAAAAAGAGAAAAGAGATGGTTGGAGAATATACATTAAGGGGAGATGGGAGAAAAATGGGAGCTTTGCTAAGACAAAATCAGCTTTTCCAAGTGGACATATGTACAAAAATGGAAAGAATGGGGAAATTGAATGTCTTTTGAATTAGACTTTAATCTAAAATGGTCAAAATAAAGCAGAACGCACACAGAGTTTAGTGTGTGTGTGTGGGGGGGTGTTTTTGTGTGTATTCAACTGAACAGTGATACAAAAAAGAAAAAGAACAAGAAGGAAAGGTGAAATATGAGAGGGAATATATATTCAGGAAGTTATTGGTTTTTAAATATAGCAAGCATTAACCTTGGAGAGGGGATAGTAAGGAAAGGTTAAAAGTGGAGAAAAGAGTAATACCTTTAAAGAAACAGGAAGAAAAGAGTATAGGAAAAGAGAAGTCCAAGAGAACAAAACACAAGGGAGTAAGCAATTAATTATATCTATGAGCACACTTGTGATGAACTCACCTATAAAAGAGATTAGAAGAAATAACTAGAGAGCAAATGTTTTTAGAAATTCCTTTTCCAACAAATGTACTTGAAACAAAGAGACTTATGTACATTTGAAATAAAGGCTTAAAGTATATTATGCTTGAGATGAACACAGAAAATCAGAGGTTTCTATTATAATTTCAAGAAAGTTATGAGAAAAATAAACTTTATTAAAAGAGTTAAACAAGGACACTACATTTTGTTGAAAGGCATAATGAATTGATTTCAGTACTTAGTATATATTCATCCAATAGTATATTTTCTAAATTCGTAAAGAAAATTATAAATGCTTTACAAAGGAGGGAAAAAATAAAGTGATCATAATGGAGAAATCTCAATTTATTCCTATCAATCCTGACTAAATCTAAGCAGAAATGAATAAGCAGTTTAATAAGCAAATTGGTAGTGTTTAAAAAGAAGAGAAACAGCACAGTGGAACTGATTATGCACATAACATAAAGAAGCAAATGTATCTAACTCCTTGTTGTTCATTCATTCCTGACTCTTCATGACCCTGGGGACCATACTGTCCATGGGATTTTCTTGGCAAATAAACTGGAATTGTTTGCTATTTCCTTGTGCAGTGGATTAAGGCAAACAGAAGTAATGTGATTTGCCCAAGGTCATGCAGCATTTAAGTTTCTGAGGCTATATATTCCTGACTCCAGGCCCAGTGCTCTATCAGCTGAGTCACCTAGCTGCCTCCTATAAATCAATAAATACAAAGACCTTAGCTGCTGAGATAAAGACTCATTATTGAAGAAGAACAACAACAACACTGATGGGAAAATAAGACAGCAATATGAAACAAATTAAATTTAGATGAACACATCATACCATTGACAAAGATAAACTCTAAATGGGTGGATGATCTATATATATGAAAAGTCACACTATAAATAAATTAGAAAAAAATAGGGAAAATTATCTGACATATCTATGGGTTAATGGAGGCTTATGACCAAACAAGGAAGAGTTCTATAGAAGATAACATGAACATTTTTGATTATATAAAATTTAAAATGTAATAAAATTTAAAATGCAAATCTCATAAAGCTAAGATTGAGAGATAAACAATTAACCAGAAAAATCTTTGCAACAAGTTTATCTCATTAAATTAATTTGTTTAGAAAATTATAATTTCCAGATAACTAACGAGCTGATTAAAATTTATAGGATAATGAGCCAATCCCCAATTGATGAATGACCTAACACATAGAGAGATAGGTGTCAAAGGAGAAACTCAGGATGGCTATGGTAATATGAAAAGTACTCCAAATCACTATTAAATAGAAAGATATTAAATCAGAGAAATTATGAGATTCTACCTCACTCATTCTAGTGGCAAAGATAATAAAAAATAAAATGATCCAGAGGGTATGTGGTTGTGGGAAAATTGGTAGATTGATGAGACTGACAGTGTCTCTTTTAGTGGGTAAAACTATTGTGGAGAGCAGTTTAGAATTGCCAAAAGTTACAAAACATCAGGTATCCTTTGAACATTAGACAGTAATTATAGGCATGTGTATAAGTACACACACACACACACACACACACACACACACACACACAATATATACACATATATATTGCCACTGAAGTAATTTGTTTTCCTTACTATACATATTTGTTAAAATGAATGTGTTCCTTCTTTTTCAGTGAGGTTAGGGAGAGGGAAAGAAAATTAATTTTCAATTAATTTTTTAAAATAGGTGGAGATGTAACAGATGTTAAATGCTGAATGAATTTTCATGTAAAATCACTGTATTAGTAGTTTTATGTGTTATAGGAAATGTTACATGAAGTGGGAGCAACCTATAAATACATACAAATAATAATAAAACAAACCTATAAGCAAAATTGTGTATTAATATGTTGGAAAGATAAAAATAATTTATCAAGAACTTTTTTTAAAAAGTGTAGTCTTGTATATATCAGTCTTTCATAAATAGCTACAGACCCTTCCATATTGTTTTTGCCAGTGCAATGTCATGGGGATGGAGGGGCTGATGAACTCTATATCCTTACTAGTTAGAATTTCAGAAATGAAAGGAAACTTATAGATTATGTGTATCATACTATGCCTCCACATAAATCCTGTCTGAAACAACTTAGGTGATGTAGTGCCAACATGATATTCACAGAACCAGTGGTGGCTACGAATATCCCAGTACATTTCTGAATAATGAAATACAATAGACTTACCATATGGAAGACAGAACCAAAATATTTTTTGAGACATCAGAAAGCCAAATACATATTAATTTATACACAATAAAAATGCAGAGGACACCACTATTCCCATGTCCTCCCCCTGCTAAGCTTCCTACAAACCACTCCCTTAAACAAAACACAAGCAAGGTCTCTCACTCCTGCTACCCAACTGCCTACATCCTTCCTAGCTCTGCCTGCTCTCATGACTAACTTCCTCTAAGCTCTGCTC
Organism: Notamacropus eugenii; assembly: GCF_028372415.1. Classification (NCBI taxonomy): domain Eukaryota; kingdom Metazoa; phylum Chordata; class Mammalia; order Diprotodontia; family Macropodidae; genus Notamacropus; species Notamacropus eugenii. Next base: position 247,131,438 of record NC_092872.1, on the reverse strand, counting down.
TACCTCCGCCTCTTCCTGGTCCACTCTTCCTTTATCACCCATTCAGCAAACTCCTTCCACCACAGGCTTCTTGTGACTCAGACTGCCATATCACTCAGTCAGGTCACATGAGCCTATTAAGGAATGGGAAAGAACTTCCCACTAAATTACCATTACAGGTGTCCGGTTAAAAACTTTGAGGGAGACATCTGGAGGAAACCTGGTACATTTCTGGTAAATTCTAATTGGGAGGAAGATTTTCTTTATAGCTAACTTAAATATATCTCTAGATATCTTCTCTCTCATCACTTTGTCTTCTGAGTTTGAAGTATTCTTCTTCCTCTGACAACCCTTCAAAATTCAAAGATTGCTGTGGGTGACTGTCCCTGCAGCACTCATTGCAGGTATGATAAGATCATAACTGAATGCAATGACAAAATGAGACTTTATCTACTATTGCTCAGTAATTATTTTTTATTTGAGTCCTTAGCAGCATAATAGTCAAATGTACTTACTGTAGAATCCAGGAAAACTATAATTGGAAAAAGCCTTCTCCAACATTTATCATTTTCCTGTTTTGTCATGTTAGCCAATCTAATAAGTAGGATATGGTACCTCAGAGTTGCTTTGATGTGCACTTCTCTAATCAGTAGTGATTCAATGCATTTTTTCATATGACTATATATAGCTTTAACTTCTTCCTCTGTAAACTACCTGTTCATATCCTTTGACCATTTACCAAATGGGGAATGATTTGTATTCTTATAAATTTGACTGAGTTCTCTATATATTTTAGGAATGAGGACTTTATCAGAGACACTGGTTGTATTTCCCTATCATTTTCCAGAAAGGATGGAGCTTACAGGTCAGTAGAGAAGTTCAGATTCCAATGATGCATCTGAACAGTTTCATTGCCCACCTCAGCACTGGAATGCCAGGAACAAGCTGAACAGTGCTAAGTAATGTATTTCAAAAAGCAGGAGTTTGCTACAGCATTTTTTACACCCTCAATTTTTCTCCCATGGTACAGGTGGGAGAGTGGATAGAGAGGCTCAAGTGAAATAGCACTTGTTGGCTGTATTATGGAGTGAATTCTTACTCAGATATGGGTGGAGACTAAAAGGTCTCTGAAGTCCCATCCAAGTCCAAGATTCTGTGCTTCTGTGTTTGGAGCTGACTTCCGTTTCCCTGTTTTGGTGAGAGGGCACATTGCAATCAATTATTTAAATAAAAGGAAAAGTGAAACCATAACGAAGCACATTATCTGTTGGGTGACAGTCCTAGCATCATGTGAATGAGGAAGGATGCTGTCAAGGTATTGATTCTTTTTTTTTTTTTTTTTTTTTGATTTTCTTTTTATTTATTTATTTATTTATTTTTTTATTTTTTTTTATTTTTTTAATGTTTAACAATCACTGCCATACAATTGCGATTTTATCCCTCCCCACCCACCCCCCACTACCTCCCTCCCTCCCCACGACTGCATACAATTCTGTATATATTCTACATATACTTTCCTATTGAGTATATTTTCACTATAGTCATGCTATGTAGTCAGACTAAGATAAATGAAAGAATCCGTATAACAAATCAGAACATGATACACAAACAGATACACATACACAAACATGATCTGCTACATTATGTGAGTGACTTCCATATTTCTCTCTCTGAGTGTGGAAGGCATTTTGCCTTGAGGTCCACCATTGGGATTTTTTTTTTTTCAGAAGTTCTTGTGTTATTACAAAAATCTAAGTCTACCAGAAAAAGCTCTCACACACTGTGGTTGTTGCTGTGCATAGAGTTCTCCTGGTTCTGCTCCTTTCACTCAGCATCAGGTCATATAAGTCCTTCCAGGCCTCTCTGAAGTCTTCTTGTTCATCATTTCTTATGGCACAATAGTACTCCATTACATTCATATACCATAATTTATTCAGCCATTCCCCAATTGATGGACATCCCCTTGACTTCCAGTTTTTGGCAACTACATAGAGTGCTGCTATAAATATTTTTGTACATGTGGGACCCTTTCCCATTTTTATGATCTCTTGGAGATATAGTCCTAGTAGCGATATTGCTGGGTCAAAGGGTATGCACATTTTTGTAGCCCTTTGGGCATAGTTCCAAATTGCTCTCCAGAATGGTTGGATGCGCTCACAGCTCCACCAACAATGAATTAGTGTTCCAACTCTCCCACATCCTCTCCAGCATTTATCATTTTCTTGTTCTGTCATGTTTGCCAATCTTATAGGTGTGATGTGGTACCTCAGAGTTGTTTTGATTTGCATCTCTCTAACCAATAGTGATTTAGAGCATTTTTTCATATGATTATAGATAGCTTTAATTTCTTCCTCTGAAAATTGCCTGTTCATATCCTTTGACCATTTATCAATTGGGGAATGACTTGTATGATTATACATTTGGGTCAGTTCTCTATATATTCTAGAAATGAGGCCTTTATCCCCGAGCTTACCTGTGAAAATTTTTTCCCAATTTACTACATCCCTCCGGATTTTGGTTGCATTGGGTTTGGTTGTGCAAAAACTTCTCAGTTTAATGTACTCAAAGTTATCCATTTTGCATTTCATAATGCATTCTATCTCTCCTTTAGTAAAGAATTCTTCCCTTCTCCATAGATCTGATAAATACACTATTCCTTGCTTCTCCAGTTTATTCATGGTATCAATCTTTATACCTAAATCATGTACCCATTTGGACTTTATTCTTGTGTACGGTGTCAGGTATGGGTCTATGCCTAATTTCCGCCACACTGTTATCCAGTTTTCCCAGCAATTTTTGTCAAACAATGAGTTCTTATCCCAGAAGCTGGGGTCCTTGGGTTTATCAAACAGAAGGTTGCTATATTCCTTGCCTACTGCATCTTCAGTGCCAAGTCTATTCCACTTGTCTACCTCTCTGTTTCTTAGCCAATACCAAGTGGTTTTGATAATTGCTGCTTTATAGTACAGTTTAAGGTCTGGTAGCGCTAGGCCACCTTCCCAAGCATTTCTTTTCATTAGTCCCTTTGATATTCTGGACCTTTTGTTTTTCCAAATGAATTTTGATATTATTTTATCCAGCTCTAGAAAGTAATTGTCTGATAGTTTAATTGGTATGGCACTAAATAAGTATATTAATTTGGGTAGAATTGTCATTTTTATTATATTAGCACGGCCTACCCATGAGCAACTAATGTTTTTCCACTTACTTAAATCTGACTTTATTTGTGCAAAAAGTGTCTTGTAATTGTGTTCATATAGTCCCTGGGTTTGTTTTGGCAGGTAGACTCCTAAGTATTTTATACTGTCTACCCTAACTTTAAATGGGATTTCTCTTTCTATCTCTTGCTGTTGAACTTTGTTGCTAATATATAGGAATGCAGAGGATTTGTGTGGGTTTATTTTGTACCCTGCAACTTTGCCAAAGTTGTTTATTAATTCAAGTAATTTTTTACTTGAATCTCTGGGATTCTCTAGGTAAATCATCATATCATCTGCAAAGAGTGATAACTTAGTTTCTTCTTTGGCTATTCTAATTCCTTGAATATCTTTATCTTGTCTAATTGCTACAGCTAACATTTCTAGTACCATATTGAATAATAGTGGTGATAATGGACAACCTTGTTTCACCCCTGATCTTATTGGGAATGCATCTAGCTTGTCCCCATTGCATATAATGCTTGCTGAAGGTTTTAGATAGATACTGCTTATTATTTTATGGAAAGTTCCCTTTATTCCTACGTTCTCCAATGTTTTTAGTAGGAATGGATGTTGTATTTTGTCAAAAGCTTTTTCTGCATCTATTGAGATAATCATGTGGTTTTTGTTAGCTTTGTTGTTGATGTGATCGATAATGCTAATAGTTTTCCTAATATTGAACCAGCCCTGTAGTCCTGGTATGAATCCTACCTGATCATAATGTATTAATCTCGTGATAAGATGCTGTATTCGTTTTGCTAAAATCTTATTTAAAATTTTTGCATCTATATTCATTAGGGAAATTGGTCTATAATTTTCTTTCTCTGTTTTGTCTCTTCCTGGTTTGGGTATCAAAACCATATTTGTATCATAGAAAGAATTTGGGAGGACTCCTTCTTCCCCAATTTTCAAGAATAGTGTATGTAGTATTGGAATTAACTGTTCTTTAAATGTTTGATAGAATTCACTTGTGAATCCATCTGGCCCTGGAGATTTTTTCCTAGGGAGTTCATTGATGGCTTGTTCAATTTCTTTTTCTGAGATGGGGTTGTTTAAGTATTCAACTTCCTCTTCTGTTAATCTGGGCAATTTGTATTTTTTAAAATATTCATCCATCTCGTTTAGATTGTCGAATTTGTGGGCATAAAGTTGGGCAAAGTAGTTTCTAATTATTGTTTTAATTTCCTCCTCATTGGAGGTGAGTTCACCCCTTTCATTTTTAATGTTAGTAATTTGGTTTTCTTCTTTCTTTTTTTTGATCAGATTAACCAAAGGTTTATCAATTTTATTAGTTTTTTCATAAAACCAACTATTGGTTTTATTTATTAATTCAATAGTTTTCTTTATTTCAATTTTATTAATCTCTCCTTTGGTTTTCAGTATTTCTAATTTGGTATTTACTTGGGGATTTTCAATTTGTTCTTTTTCTAGCTTTTTCAACTGCAAGCCTAAGTCATTGATCTCCTCTTTCTCTATTTTATTTATGTAAGCATTCAGAGATATAAAACTTCCCCTAATAACTGCTTTTGCAGTGTCCCATAAGTTTTGGTACGTTGTCTCACTATTGTCATTCTCTTGAATGAAGTTGTTGATTGTTTCTATGATTTCTTCTTTAACCCAGTTCTTCTTTAGAATTAGATTATTTAGTTTCCAATTGATTTTTGGTTTCTCTTTCCATGGCCTTTTATTACATGTAATTTTTAATGCATTGTGATCTGAAAAGGATGCATTGATTATCTCTACCTTTCTGCACTGGATTGTGAGATTTTTATGTCCTAGTACATGGTCAATTTTTGTAAATGTTCCATGTACCGCTGAGAAAAAGGTATATTCCTTTCTATTCCCATTTAATTTTCTCCAAAGATCTATCATATCTACCTTATCCAGAGTTTTATTTACCTCCTTAACCTCTTTCTTGTTTATTTTGAGGTTGGATTTATCGAGTTCAGAGAGGGGGAGGTTGAGGTCCCCCACTAGTATAGTTTTGCTATCAATTTCTTCCTTCAACTCCCCCAACCTCTCCTCTAAGAATCTGGATGCTATACCACTTGGAGCATACATGTTTAGTAATGATATTGCTTCATTGTCTATGGTGCCTTTTAGCAGGATATAGTTTCCATCCTTATCCCTTTTGATTAGATCTATTTCTGCTTTCGCTTTGTCTGAGATTAGGATTGCTACTCCTGCCTTTCTTACATGAGCTGAAGCACAATATATTCTGTTCCATCCTTTGACCTTTATCCTATGTGTATCCCCCCGTTTCAAATGTGTTTCTTGTAAGCAGCATATTGTTGGATTATGGCTTTTAATCCATTCTGCTATCCGTCTCCGTTTTATGGGAGAGTTCATCCCATTCACATTCACAGTTATGATTACAATCTGTGTATTTCCCTCCACCCTCTTTCCCACCATTTGTGCTTTTAACTCTCCCGTCTCCCTTCCCCTCCTCAATAGTATTCACTTTTCTCCCCCTCCTCCTGCAGCCTTCCCCTCCTTCTTTTAGCCCCCCTCCCTTTTAGTCCCCTTTACTCTTATTGCTTCTTTCCTCCCTTTTAGCCACCCTCCCCTTTCTTCCCCCTTCCCCTCCTACTACCTGTAGAGCTAGTTAGGATTATCTGCTTAAGGTTATTGTTCCCTCCTTTGAACAAATCAGATGAGAGTACCTCTCAAACAATGCTCATCTCCCTCCCCTCCTTCCCTCTACTATAGTTTTGTACTTCTTCCTGTGATATAATTTGCCATTTTCTGCTTCCCCCTTTCCACACCTCCTATTACATTCCCTTCTCATACTTAAATCATATTTTTGCCATGACATCATTTACTTTATGCCCGTTCCCTCTACATATATCCCTTTTATCATAATAGCTGCACAGTTCTCAAGATTAACAGGTATCATCTTCCCTTACAGGGAGGTAAACAGATTGCCCTAATTGAGTTGCAAGTTTTTGTTTTTGTTTTTTCCCCTCTGTTTACCTTTTTATGATTCTCTGGAGACCTGCATTTGAAGATCAAATTGTCTATTGAGTTCTGGTGTTTTGGTCAGGAAGCTCTGGAAATCCCTTATTTCGTTGAATGACTTTCTCCTTGCCTGAAATGTTATGCTGAACTTTGCTGGGTAGTTGATCCTCGGTTGGAGTCCCAACTCCTTTGCCTTACGGAATATTGGGTTCCAATTCTTTCGATCTTTTAATGTAGAAGCTGCAAGGTCCTGTGTGATCCTGACTGTGTGACCTTGATATTTAAATTGTTTCTTTCTGGCTGCTTGTAGTATTTTCTCCTTCACTTGATAGCTCTGGAATTTGGCAACTATATTTCTTGGGGTTTTGAGTTTGGGATCCCTTTCCGGTGGGGAACGGTGGATTCTTTCGATGACTATTTTGCCCTCTGAGTCTAGTACTTCTGGGCAGTTTTCCTTGATGATTTCCTGGAAGATATTGTCCAGACTCTTTTCTTCATCATGGGTTTCTGGCAGGCCAATAATTCTTAGATTTTCTCTCCTGGATCTATTTTCCAGGTCAGTTGTTTTTCCAATTAAATATTTTAGATTTTCTTCTATCTTTTCGTTCTTTAGATTTTGTTTGACTGATTCTTGTTGCCTCATTGAGTCATTAGTTTCTACTTGCCCAATTCTAATCTTGATCGTATTGTTTTCTTCAGTTAGCTTTCGCATCTCCTTTTCCATCTGGCCAATTTTTCCCTTTAAGGAGCTATTTTCTCCATTTAATTTTTGTACTTCTTTTTCCATTCGACCAATTTTCCCAGTTAGGTTTTGGGTTTCCTTTTCCATCTGATCAATTTTCCCTATTAGGTTTTGAGTTTCCTTTTCCGTTTGATTAACTCTTCCTTTTAGGGAATTATTCTCTCCAGTTAATTTTTGAACTTCCTTTTCCATTTCTTCAATTTTCTTTTTCAGATTGATGTTCTCATCAGTGAATTCTTTTTTTATGGTTTTAAAATCATTGGCCAGTTTTTCTTTTATATCCTTCTTCAGACGTTCCAGGTAATCTAGTTGTGCTTGCGAGAAATTCATAGTCCCATCTGAGGTTTCAGATGGAAGTACAGTCTCAGCTCTGACCTCTTTGGTGTTTGTGTTTTGGTCCTTATCCCCATAGAAAGATTCTATGGTTTTTTCACTTTTCGTCTGCTTTTTCCGATTCATGATGTTGGCTGAGTGTTGTAGCTTTTGGTTCTTTCAGTCAGAAGATACAGATCTTTTAAGTTGAGTTGATGTTTGTCTAGGCTAAAAGCAGGCTTTTTTTGTTTGTTTGTTTCCCAGATCAACCCTGGGTTTAGCTTGATAGGTGTGTGGGAGGTGTGGTCTGGTCTCAGGATATCTCCTCAGCTGGCCTGAGGCAAAGGCAAGGTCCGGGGATGCTGATCCCAGCTTCCCTATTGTCTTCCCTTTCCCCTGGAGGGCTGGGGCACGCCTAGAGGCTAATGCGTGTTCCCGCCCCTCCTGGGGCTCGTCTCCCGGGCTGCGGCTTGCTTGGGTCTCAGTGCGAATTTTTCTCTGCCCTGGGTCGTCTGTCCCTCCAGATAGCCTCCACCACGGTAGGAAGAATCCCCCTTTGCCACCTCTCCAGCCTCTGGTGTTATGAGACCACCCGCCCCCTTCTGCTGTTCCTGCTGATCCAGGATTAATCTGGGGAAGAATTTTATGGTTCCCTCAGGGTCATCAGGGGGGAGGAGAGAGCACTTACTGATCACTCTGCCATCCCAGTTCCTGGAAGTTCAAGTAGTGACCCACCGAAGTCCGTCTTCAGGCTGAAGATTTCAAGGACTGCTGCGCTGATGTCTGGCTCTCAGCAGCTCTCACCGGCTCGGCCTGGCTTATCTCCTGCTCCGCTGGTCTTGCCCGCCACTCTCGGGCTCCTCTGGTCCCCTCCGCCCTGCCGTGCCGACCGCGCTGCGCTGTGCGCCGGGGTCTTACCCCCGCGGAACAGATCCCTCCCGTGGACCTTCCAGTCCAGCCTGGGCTCCGAATCTGTCAAAGTCCGTCTCCCACTGGATTCTACACCTCCAAAGTCTGGTCAGACTCTCCCCCCAGATATAATCAGAGGAGTTTTTCCAGGAGCTTAGGTGAGTCCTTGCTTTCACTCCGCCATCTTGGCTCCGCCCCCCCGGTATTGATTCTTAGTATATTTGAAAGCTGGTTTCAGGTCATTGGATGTGGGGTCTTGTGGAGTTTAGGAACCATGGAAGAGGAATTACTGTGACTAGGATATTGTATGGCAGAGATTTTACCTCTCTGTCTCTCTCTCTCTCTCTCTCTCTCTCTCTCTCTCTCTCTCTCTGTCTGTCTGTCTCTTTCTCCCACTCTAGATTTCTGTTAAGTAAAATTCAATTTAACAAAAAAATAGGGTGTAGGTCGTTTCAATGTCAATGTGATACTCATAGTTGCTGCTATGAATTTGCATGCATATCTCCATAACTGGATTGCAAAATATAACAAACTCTCCTCCTCCCACACAAAACCAAAATTTTTTTTTGGACCATTGTTATTGGGATAGCAGAAGCAAGATTTAATAAGATAGTCCTCACCAATCCAGAGAGCACTGGCATTTTAAGTATGTTCCCCTAGGGAAGTTCTTCCCTCCACCTGTTTCTTTCTCTGTCTGCTTCTCTCTCTGCCCACACCTTTCCCTCCAAGCAATATAATATATACAGTTTTCAGTCAAAGACTCAGTACTCAGACTTAGTACTGAGAAGCTTTGAAATCAAAATTTAATTGGGACATTATGGGAATCTCTTTGGCCCAGAGCCTAATTGGCTCTGCAGCAGAGCTCCGTGTGAGACCTTGTAATGGGTGGGAAAGATCTTCTATCCCCTTAACATTACAGTGGTACAGATGTGAAATGCTGAGTATACTTTTTTATAAAGGCACTGCCTGGTTAAATTTACTTCTTTTAAGCTGTTAAAAGCACGTTCTCCTGGACTGGGCTTAATATGTAAGTGTATGCAATTTGAAAATAAAGAATGTCAATTTAACTACAATCAACAGAATAAGTAGAAGTAAGTACAAACAAAATTATTGCTCTTTTAATAATACAAATATTTACTTAGAAAATCCTGAACTAAAATAATCGAAACAATTAACAACTTGAGTGAAGTTTCAGGATTTACGCTTCACTTGGCAACTGCTACTCTGCCTGTTTTTCACCTCCAAAGAACTAGATCCTCCTTTCAGGATAACTGCATCACTAATAATCTCATCAACATGGAACTAAATCATGTCTTGATGGAAACCATATATCTCAGCATCCTCTCCTCTCCGTTTGTAGGATTGAAAGATGGAATACCAAACCCTTCCCACTACCTTCCTTTGTAGAGTGCAGAAAGTATACTCCACTTTTCATATGCTGCTCCATTTGGTTTTGAACTGCACAGAAAAAGATGTCCTATTGCTGGGTACCCTCCCACCTTGTTTCTGCCTTGTTTTGTGTCATCTCTTCCCATTAGTTGTAAGGACCTTGAGTGTAGGCACAGTTTTTCTTTATTATTAATTATATCCCCAGTGTTTAGCACAGTGCCTGGTGCATAGTAGCTGTTGAATCAATATTTACTCGATTGGAAAAATAAAATTACAGAAATCAGAATTTATGTACATTGCCAAAAAGCACCAGCAGGGGGAGAAAGAAAGTGAAATTCCCTTAAAATTACACAAAACAAAATGCTTGTCATTTTGTTTGCCAAGAATGAATCTTGAACCCATCCCTCAGCCCTCCCTACCTAAATTTATGAATAAAACTACATAATATTCTTTACAGAAATAAGTTGGAGAAACATTAATTGCTCAAGGGAAGGCCAAGTTAACATAATAAAAATTCAATACTACCTAAACCCATTTACTTAATCTATGTCATGCCAATTGAACTACCAAAGGATTACTTTATAATGATAGAAAAGAAAATCATAATAAAAATTATAAGAAACTTCATAAAGAAGAAACCAAAAGAATAGTGTTTTTAAGCATTTTCATATCTAAATGGTGGCAACTTAGGACAATGGAAATTTTTCTGAATATGGAGATACAAACCTTCTAAAAGATTCCAAGTTTTGCCATGCAATTACTGTGTAGCTTAATGCATGCTACTGAACATCTCTCTGCCTCCAGTTTTCAAGTGATAAAATGGGACCAAGTGTTTTCATTGCAAGACTGCTTGCCCTCAAAAAGGGAATGAATGTCAGAATGGTTTCTCTCATTTGACACTTCTGACAACCCATGAGAAAGATGGAATAAATATTTTCCTCCCTTCAAAAAATTTAAAAATGAGTTTGAGAAAATGTAACTTGCCCAGGATCACTTAGCAAATAGGTGGCTGACATTTTTGTTTTGATGTTGTTTGGGGTGACAAAATATCTAGATAATGAAAGTAAGCTTCATTTCCAACAAAGACACCCTAACACACACAATTGTGCCCCACACAGTCAAGCATATATGACCCTTCTCTACTTCCTCACAGTCTCTATCATCTGAATCGCTTCTTTTCTCAGACATGGAAAAGCATGATGGCCCAAAATACTCTATATTATCTTGGTGTTTAGATTATGCTACGTATTTGCCTTTATTTATTCAATAAGTACTATTCTGATAATAAAACTTTCCTATTGTGAACTCAATGCCATTATCCATTTTCTGTAAAATTCCCTGCCCCAACACTCTTATTGATCTCATGTTTTTCCTCCTGTATAAATAATGTAACTACCCTCTTGACAGATACTTTCTTTGGGATTGTACATTTCCTGCTTACTTTGGTGTCCTATGTGTTCATTGGCTATAGCATAATTAAAATTCAGACACCATTGGGGAGAAAAGAGCATTCTACATTTTAATTTTGCTATACATATATCAGACTGAAGCAGCTAGATGGCACAGGAGATACAGCACTGAACTTGGAGTCAGGAACACTCATGTTCATGAGTTCAAATCCGGTCTCAGACACTCAATAACTGTGTGATGTTGGGTAAATTACTTAACCCTGTTTAGCTCAATCCCTTATACGTAAAACAAACTGGAGAAGGAAATACCAAACTACTCCATTATCTTTGCCAAGAAAACCCCAAGGATGGTCACAAAGAATTGGACACCACTCAAAAATGACTAAAAAAATATAAGGATTACATAAAGCTTATAACTAATCAAAGTTGTTATCACCACTATTATGATCATTATTTATTACCTTTCTTGATGGAATATAGATAAAAAAGTCCAAGGCATTATGTTGTTATTTTCCTTTCATATTTAATATATTATGGACCTTGGTGCAAGTAGATAAAATGAATGCCTTTTGTAATTGAATAAGACTATTAGAATGTACTCTTCTATTGTGAGGATTCAGTTAAATTAATTTAAGAACATCTCCAGGAGCTGATAGGATGATGTAGATAACATTCACATAACCCTTTTGTCAAAGGGTTTTAATGCCTTTTAGGTCTCATCTCCGTATTATGAAAGTTTTTTTTTTCAAATACTTTGGAGATTTCCAATACTTGATATGGCAGCACCTATTAAAAATCTTGTTCTTGAGCACTTACAAATTGAAATTGTATTCAGAGATTTCTAGGCAACATTTCTGTCTCTACTGATGCTCCACTTCCATCACAGATTTCTTGAATTTTCAAAGATGATTTGATGCATTTGTAGCATGGAGATTTGTCTTAGTTTATAAATTCTGACTTGTAAGCTTTTGGTGGCCTATTTATCAAGATTTTTAGGGAACTTGTAGATTCTGATTTTTATTGTTGTTAATATATTCTACTATGTTTTTTTTTCATTTCTCTTAATAATATATGTGTTAGTTCTGTTAGTACATCTTAGAGGCTTGTCTATTTAAGACTCCAACATCTTATCATTATAGTCCATTCATTTTATTCACTAGTGGAGAAATACACCCCCAAACATCAGTCACATAAGTTTTTTAGTGCATTGTAAATCAAAGAACTTGGCAGTTGAATTTTCTTTTGACTGGAATTACAGTGGCATAGCTTCAACATAGTCCATGATAAATCATAGTTTAATTGTTCCTCTAGGGGCTAAGATGACAGCATTTCCCAAGGCTCTCTCTAGCTTACCTTTGGAAAAGTACTGGGCATAACTGGATCCCTGTCCAATTCCTACTTATAGGACCAATGAACACACAGAATATTGAACAAGGAAGGTTTTCTAGAAAAAAAATAATCTTCCTATCATTCCCCTCTAGCAGAAAAGTGTAGGTTTGCTAACAAATGAGAAATAGCACTTCCTTTGTTATAAGATGAAAAAAGAAACTGAGCTCAAGAGAAAGAAAGGAAAAAATGGCTGTTTAAAATTTAAATATATTTATGATAAATCTCTTTATACCTATCAAATATTCAAAAGGATGAGAGAGAGAGAGAGAGAGAGAGAGAGAGAGAGAGAGAGAGAGAGAGAGAGAGAGAGAGAGAGAGAGAGAGAGAGAAAAAGAAAGAGAAAGGGAGGGAGGGGGCCAGGAGGGCCAGAGGTAGTGACAAAGAATATTCAGTAAAATAGGAAATGATGAAATTATTGATAAGAATGAAAAGGGTTATTTCTGTGTTTCCTTTTAAAATTCCACCTTAGAGTTTGTGATTGAAACAAAGAATGAGGCTCAGGGAATTCTTTATTATCAGGGATTTCTTTAACCATTATTTACTATTACCACCATTACCAACACTACCTCTCCCAAGATTACCACCACCACCACCACCACCACCACCACCACTACTACTACTACTACTCCTGAAGCTGTTACTACTATTATTACTACTACTACTGCTGCTGCTGCTGCTGCTGCTGCTACCGATACTGGTAATTGCATGATAGACCAGAACAATAATTTCATGGCAGTAGGGAACATTTAGTATGGAAATTAACTTCACTAATGTAGTTTCCCAGCTGCTATAACTTGCTTTCTTAGTTGTTTCATGTAGAAAGCATTAAGTCCCTGACTTATTCAAGGATATGTCAGAGGTAGGATTTAAACTCAATTCTTCCTGAGAGTGAGACCAGCCTTCTGTGTACCATTCTACACTGCCTCATTCATCACATATGAATTCATGGCAATAATATATAGTAAATGCCCAATGTTTTGAAATCATCAAAAATGAAATTTTTTAATGTGGCTTGGGTATAAAGTATAAGTTCTAGGTTCTCCATCTTTAAGACTTGGTAATTTTCTTTATTCAGATATACATTATAATTCAATAGAACAGGATAGGATAGGATTGGATATTGTATAACATAATAAAATACAATAATATGACAGATGTATATAGACACATATTTTATATAAATGCAATATGCATTTATATTTACATATTATGTATAGGTTTAACACACTTGTGTCCATATATTATATTTAAAAACTATTAGTATTATTTGCAAAAAAATTATCTAAAGTAGGTAAGGTAATATTGATTCCTGCCTTGCAGTTAAGGGAATGCCCTCCTTGGAATCGTACAATCATGCCTATGTTTAAATGACTTATTTCCAAAAGAAAGCCTGATATATTAGAAAGACAATTGAACTTAGAAAAAGAAGAATCTAATTAAGATTGTAGTTGTTTAGATCTGATTAGGTCTAATAAGATTAGAAACAGATCTGATTAGAAATTAGAACCAGAAGGATCCAGCTTTGCACTTATTATTTCCAGTATCAGACAAGTTAGTTGAGCTCTGTAACCCTGATTTCTCATTCCCAAAATGAAGATAATTGCATCTGTCCCATCATTTGTAGCACAGTGTGAGGATGAAAAGGAATGATGAATAAAACCATTCTTTATACAGGCATATAGATATCTTCAAAATTTTGTTTTTATTAGCAAAGAAATTACCTGACCGTTGCCAGAACTTTCTGTTGCATCCTTGTTAGGATGTTATGATAGAGAGCTGGTTAACTTTTCACTCCTAAATTATTGTTCAAGAAGGTCCTGATACAAATTGTTCCAGTCTAGCAGCTACCAGAATCACAGAGTTGGCCCTTTGACATTTCTATGGCTACAATTCTTGCATAACCTAATTTCTTGGGTCTTCTTTGGTGGGGCAATGTCAAGAGGTGGATTGAGACATGGGGATCACAAAGGAAGGATGAGTAGTGAGATATGAGAAGTGACAAAAATGCCAATTCCTGCTGTCCCACCTTCTCTCACTCCCCTTTGTGTTGCTTCATTACAAATGGTGATACCAAAGCAGCCTAGACGTTTGTTTCGAAAACCTATTGTCTTGGAAACTTATCAGGCTTGTCCATTTCAATTTTTTGCTCAAGTATCTAATCTCCCTTCACAATTGACTGTCAATATTTCTGGGACTTTGGGGACAGGGATTGTGAAGACAGAAGGTGATGTGTGTGTTAAGGTAGAAGAGGAAGGGAATAAGAACTCAATAGTCAGTGAGCAACGACTTGACACTGATACACATTTAGAAACATATTCAGAATAGGAAAGTATTCATTTTCAAATGGGAATATAGTGTGTACCAACCTTTTCATTTATAAAAGTCCCTCAGTATATTTTAGTTGTCTCAGTGGTATAGAGGAACTACCATAGCTGATGTGCTTGCTCATAACAGATGGTATAGAAATCATCAATTCAAGGATAAAAGTATTTTTAAGAGATTAAATAATGCCAGGCACTACACTTAGGGCTCACAATTCAAAGAGAAGTAGAAACACAAGAATCCCTTGTTATTAAGGAGCTGACATCCTAATGGGAGAAAACAAACCTTAGGCATGTCTTATTGAGAAAAAAGCAAAACAAAACAGGAAAACCATCATGCTAATATTAAATTGCATTCAAAAAAAACATTTAGAATGCACTGAATTATGATTTGGGAAACTGAGTCTAGAAATCTATGCCCAGTTCTGTCATAAGTGAGTTGTGAGAGTTTGAGTAAGTCAGAGATCCTAAATTTAGAGTCACAACGGAGTGTAGAGATTATTTTTAAGTTCTGATATTGTGTATCTTCTTATAGGTCCAATCTTCTCATTTTACAGGGAAGGGGATATTTTAATTATTTTAATTTCTACATAACCTTCTGTGCTACCTTGGATAAGTTCCTCCTCTGTTTAATACCCTCTTTGTCAAATGAAAGTAGTAAATTAATGAGCTCTCAAGTTTATTCCAGCTCTGAAATTCTGTGGGTCTATGAATACTTCTATTTCCTTTACCTTTGAGAGGTTGTGTGGTATAATGGTAAAAACCTGAACTTAAAGCTAAGATGACCTGAATTTAAGTCCTGTCTTGGATACATACAGGGACTAAGATGCTGAGCAAGTCAATGTTCTGGGTGACTTTCAAAGACTAAAAGTGGGAGGGAAGGCAGCAGACTCTGTTAGTAGAGGTAGTTTCTTTACCCACCAGTTTCCCATGTTTATAAAGAAAATCCCTTAAACATCAGCAGTTTTGCCACAGACAGAGCATGACTTTGGGCACATAATAGAGTTTGTATTAAAATCTTACCCTAGGTTTGTGCTCTACTGTGCCCTTTAATATATCTTGTTTCTTACGAAAACTGATCTTATGAAGGAAATGGCTATATGGTCAAATGATCAGTACATTTTGGTAACAATTTTAGAAAGTTATTTTGATGAATGGCAAAATACTCTCTCAATTTTGTAATCATAATCACAAAATTGGTGGTTTCAAGCCTTTAAGAAGTCGATAATTGGAAAGGGAGGATTTCTTAGACTTAGAAGGATGAGTAGACTTTGGCCAGTTAATACACAAATTCACTGAAGGCCTAGAAAGGACTCCACTAAAAGCTCCCTAAACATTGGCAGATTTTTCACATGATCCTACCAATTCTCCCAGTGTTTTTTGTCTAATGGATAGTTACCTATATAGCTAATATATTTATTTTTAGATCATATTTGCATCTTTAGTATAATTTTAAGTCCATTCCTACCACTCTTTGGTTTATAGGAAAAATTAAAAATGGTGCCTTCTTTGAACTAATGATTTCTTAGAAGATAGTTCATATTGAAGATGTAACCACATGATGTCAGGAATGGTAACTGAAATGTGACCATTTCATGTACAATGGGGTCTAGTGTTGAGGTAAGACAATAGCTTCACCTTATATCTAATCAATATCATATCAGACACTGAGTATATCACCAAGAAAAAAGAAGGAAAAGGGAAAAACTAATCAACCTGAGCTTAAATAGCACAAGAAAATTCTTGGGTGGTAAAATTGGGTTATCTAGATCACATTTGCAATTACTTCATAGTGAATGCATATAAGCTATTTGAAAGATTCCTTTCTGTTATGCAGATTGATTACAGGCAATCTACATGTCTGCTACTCTAAGGAGCCATTGTGATGAAGAGTGATGAGTGCTTTAGAAGCAACTGTCAAACTATGATGAAATTAGAAGTAAATGAAAAAGAGAGATGGTCCCGCATAGAGAGGCATAAAAAATCAATACCTAAGTAGAACACTAAGTGACTTCTATGTTGAAATTGCATCTTATTTATATATTCTACTGAAAAGAGAAAAGGGAACTATATTAATGAAAGAACTGAGTGTTTAAATGAAAGTGAAGATCATGATAGCACTCAGAGCCTAAGTGACTTGCTCAAGTCATATAACTAATAAGTATGTGATGTGAGATTTTAACTTGAGTATTACTCTTGGTCCAGCACTTTATCAACTATATTACCTAATGACTTAACCTTGGCCTAAATCTCTTTGAATTACCATTGTATTCTGTTTCTGATCCAGGTTCTGGTACAGTTTCCATTACAGGTACAACATTACTTTCCACCACTTTCCAGGCATGCTACTCCATTACCTATGTCTTGCACATCAGTTTTCTTTATGACCTCTAATAATTCAGAAAATTCCTAATTATGGCCATCCCTAACAACCCAGACTGAGAGAACTGAGTTAAACGATTAAACTTAAGTGGGCTCACTTCATGAATGACATAGTAAAGGAACTGCCAACAAAACAGTAAAGGTGCAATGCATAAAATGTCAGATGAAAAAACCATGATTTCCTTGAAGGAAGAGGAAGATGATGATTATGATGTATGTGTCTGTGTTTTATTTGATTCTGTAGGGAGAATGAATTAAATGAGAGGAGATCTCACTAATCAAATGTTTCTCTATTTGTGGTCTCTGGTGAAATACATTTAGATGACTTAGTCAAAATTTGATGTTGGATTATTAAAGCATTTTTACTTGTCTAATTTTAATTCAGATCTTCATTTTCTTCTCCTTAGTGATCCAAATTACCTAATGTGGGTTGGATTTTGTGGCTCTACGCTGACAAAAGAAAACCTGACAACCTACTCATATGGCTTCAAATAATCATTCCTTAGTGACTGAGTTCCACTTACAAAGTATCTCTGAAAATCCTCAGGTTCAGATCCTTATTTTCAGCCTCTTCTTAGGACTTTTTGTAGTGGCATTCACAGGTAACTCACTCATTATCATTGTGATTAGTCTACATCCAGGCCTCCATACTCCCATGTACTTTTTCCTTATAAATTTGGCCTTACTGGATGTTCTCTCTACTTGCACTGTGGTGCCTAAGATGCTGCAGAACCTAATAACCAAGAACACCATTTCCTATGGTGGTTGCATAGCTCAGATATTTTTCCTAACTTGGTGTTTGAGATCTGAGACCTTGATTTTCACAGCCATGGCCTTTGATCGGTATGCAGCCATCTGCCAGCCCCTTCACTATACCACTATCATGAACAAGACAGCTTGCTGTCTCATAGCAATTGCAGTGTGGGCTGTCGGTGGCATCAATATAGCTATACAAGCCACCATGACTGTACATTTGTCATTCTGTGGTCCCAACGTCATTGATCATTACTTTTGTGAGATTCCTCTATTATTGCCTCTCTCTTGCACCTCAACTGATGTTAACAATGCAATGATGGTTGTGGCAGACATGTTCTTTGCTATTTTCAATTTTCTGCTCATTCTTGTATCCTATGTCTTCATCATCTCCAGTATCTTGAAGATTCGTACCAAGGAAGGGAAAAAGAGAGCATTTTCCACTTTTTCCTCCCACATTATTGTGGTTACCCTGTATTATAGCACTATAATTTATATATACATTATTCTTGGTTTAGGTCAGTCTATGAAGAAAGGCAAAGTAGCTTCAGTGTTTTATACCATAGTGACCCCAGCCTTGAACCCTCTAATCTATTCCCTGAGAAACAAGGATGTGAAAATAGCACTCAAGAAATTATGTCCATTTCTTAGGAAATGATTGGCTATTTGACAAACTAATACTGCTCAGAAAATGGGATTAACAATATCTTTGAAACAAACTTGTGCATGTATCACAGCCCAGAGAAGTTAGCACATCATTTCTCCTGGTAGACAATGCTCCTGAACTCAGGCTGTGTTCTTAGGTGAACCACCAAACTCCCTGGCTACACTTTTTCTTGAAGCTTTTAATGAATGAAAAGTCAGAATGTGTCCAATGAGTGGCACAGAAACATTCAAAGTGCCACACCAAGTCAGATCCATGGTTTAAGCAGAACAGAATTTTGTAGCCAAGAAATATTCTGAGAGATAATTCATTTAATGATGTGATTGCCTATACTGTCTGATGTCAAATAATGAGGTGAGACACTGGAATTTTTGTTATGAGCTCATAGGCTTCAGGTGCTATTGAGAAGACCTCAATTAGGTCTCTTACAACACAAGAAGATTTCCTTTGATTTAACTATGGATTAAAGAAAAATCCTCTCCTTATTCTTTCTCCTTATCCAAAGGAAAAGACTTCAACTCAGGCTGATTATACTAGAGAATTTTGGTGACTATGGGAATGAATAAGACATAGAGATTGACTACCGGTATGAAGGCTAGGTCCTCAACTTAACTCCAACTCCTGAGTCAAGGAGATCTAGAACTCAACTTCTGAGGCCTCAGCAACAAAAGTAAACAATTAAAAAGGGGGGAAAAGACTTCTTTTGTTCCAGGAATGATCAAAACACCAACACAGAAGACAAAGATATCCACCCCCCCCCATAATCAGAACCTCAAAGAAACAATTATGCCCCCCAGAACAACTGGAGTTCTTCAGAGTAATGATACATTTCTTAAATTATAAAAGAAATGAAATCTATGGAAGAGAAAGGAATAAGCATTTATATAGGGGCTACTATGTACCAGGCATTGTGCTAAGCACTTTGATCCTCTCAACAATCTGAAATATACATCCTATGATTATCCACATTTTGTAGTTGAGGAAACAGAGAGAAAAAGGAAGTTAATTGATGTGCTCAGGGTCGTAGACCTTGCAAGTGTTTGAGGCCAGATCTGTACTCCAGGCTTCCTGATTCCAAACCCAGTGCAGTACCTACTATCCCACCAGCTGGTCTCAGGAAGTAGAGCAGCAAGTTGCAAATAAAGACCCACAGTTTAACAGAGGTGGTATAAAACCATACTCTAGTCAAAATTCACTAAAATTAGAATGGAATAAATGAATGATTCTAGAAATCAACATGAAATTGTAAAAACTGTAAGATACTTGATATCACAATCAACAGACTTAGAAAATAGATCAAGGTGAGATAACTGAAGAATTTTTGGGTAAAATTTGCTAAGAACATTCTTGGTGCATCACAAATTCCCCTCTAGGGTTTATAGTTTTTCCACAAAGAAAACTAAAAGGGATCAGCTCTGGATTGTGTGGGGGGTAGGTCTTTCCAGCATTTTTTTTTTCACTCACAATGACGGTGTGAATATCGGGACTTTGAAAAATGTAGGCCTTATTTTATAAATATGACTTACGTTTCTTCAGCCAGGTTGCAATACGATGAAATGAACTTCATAACAAAAAAACTCGCAAACTTGCAGATCATTTTTCAAGAAATGATTTTGAAAAAGGCAAATATATTAGATTGATAAGAAGGAAAAATGAAAATAAGAGGAATACACTGATGACCTCCTAAAAGATACCCCAAATTGAAAATTCCTAGATATGTTATTGCCAGTCCCCAGAGCTTCCAGAGATAAAGAAAAAAAATTGTAACCAGTCAGAAAGATTGTTTTTCTTGTTGTTGTTATGTTTGTCTTTCATTCTCAAAGAGGACCATGACATCAAGATGATGTTAGAACTTGTAGCTGACTTTGATTTGAGTGAGGAAATGTCGTGAAAGGTTGATAATCTCCCTTTCTTCTCCTGAGTCATCTGGGTCCAGTGGTCTTATATTCATCAGGATGACTGGAGATTGCCCAGGATGCAATGTGAGACCCTGGCTCTTTCAAGTTAAGTCTTATCACATTCCCACTTTGAGTGAGATACACCCATTCAATGAATAGGCTTTTTTAAGTTACTCAAGGGCTAGCCTCTTTAACAAAAATATATATATATATATATATATATATATATATATATATATATATATATATATATATATATATGTAGAAAAAAGTCAAAGTAGGAGGGGAAGACCCTTTGGGTTCCTGGGGAAAAGAGAAGCAATTACTATTTAGTACTTACATTCATTCTGTATAAAACCAGCCAGAAAGAATAAAAATTTTGAAGAACCTAATAAGGTTTGTAGCTATCACTTCTAAGAAATGCAAAACATGGAATGAAAAGTCCTGTGAGGCAAAATACAAAGGTCTACTACCAAAAATAATTTTCCCATTAAAACTGAGTATATATCCTGTGAACAAAAACGGACTTTGAATTAAAACAACGGAAATGAAAAGGCACTTTGAAATATAGATATAGAACTGTTTATATTCTACTGGAGATGGAAGATAAGAATGTAGAGGAAAAAAGTACAAGAGAATAAAATAGATGAGAGGAAACAATTAATTATAGATATGAGAATACTTCTGATGAATTCACTTATAAAAGAAGTTAGTCCCATAAGTTTTAAATTGTCCCTCCTGTATCTATTTTTCAGGTCAGTTATTTTTCCATTGAGATACTTCACATTTGCTTCTATTTTTTCAATTTTTTGGTTTTGTTTTGTAATTTCTTGGTTTCTTATAATGTCATTAACTTTCATCTGCTCCATTCTAATTTTTAAATAAATATTTTTTTCAGTGAGTTTTTGAACCTCCTTTTCCATTTGGTTAATTTTGCTTTTTAAAACATTCTTCTCCTCATTGGCTTTTTGGACCTCTTTGCCATTTGGGTTAGTGTGTTTTTAAAGGGGTTATTTTCTTTAGCATTTTTGGGGTCTCCTTTAGCAAGTTATTGACTCACTTTTCATGATTTTCTTGCCTCACTCTCATTTCTCTTTCAAATTATTCCTCCATCTCTCTTGCTTGATTTTCAAAATCCTTTTTGAGGTCTTCACTGGCCTGAGACCACTGTATATTTTTTTGGAGTTTTGGATGTAGTAGCCTTTCCTTTTATCTCTTCCTCTGATGGTATGCTTTGCTGTTCCTCATCCTAAAGTAAGGAAGAAAAGACCTTCTTGCCAAGAATGCAACCTTCTGTATAGTCTTATGTATTTTACCTTCCTTGGATGTTTTCCCATTCAGTTACTTGACTTTTGATACCTTTGTCAAGTGAAGGGTATACTCTAGGGATCTGCAAGTTCTCAGTTCCTCTAAAGTGGAACAGTCAACAGAGAGAAATTACTCCTCTCATGGTCTGTACTCTGACCTTGAAGCAACCACAACCTTTTCTGCCTAGGAACTGTGAGTAGAGTTCCCTCTCCAAAGCCTCCAGCAGCTCCACCAAAACAATTCTCCTCCTCATCCCTTGGCCACCACTCAGAACTGAGACCCAGATTCACCACTTAATTCCCCCAGATCCTTTGGGCAGAGGGCTCCAAAAAGGCATCCTGTTGCAACGGTGGGTACCTCAGCCCTGGGGTCCAGGTTAGGACCAAATCCTGCTCCCCTCTCACCTATGTAGAAGAACATTCTTACCGATCTTTGAAGCTGTCTTTTTGGCTTTTGTGTGTTATCTGGGAACCGGAGCTGTTATTCATGATTCTCTGCCCTGAGACCTGCTCCAGTCCTATCTGTGCTGTGCCTCATGACCGAGGCTGGACTATGTTCTGCTCCAAGCCCAATCATCTGTCCTGGCTGTCTTGGGCTGACAGTCTCTTTCAATCTGTCCTTCTGTGGCTTCTGCTGATCAGAATTTGTTAAGAAATATGTTTTTTGCATGTATTTTATGGGCTATGGGGATAGAACTAGAAAGGTCCATCCTTCTACTTTGCCATTTTGGTTCTGAAATTTTTTCTAGATTCTTAAAGAAAGATCTAAATGCTTTACAAAGGAGAGAAAAAATTAAATAATCATAATGGAGGAAGCTCAATTAATTCCTAGCACTCCTAGATAAATCTAAACAGAAATCAGTAAGTAGTTTAAAAAACAATTTGGTACTATTTTAAAAGAAAATAGAAAGAGCACAGTGGAACTGATTACGTACATAGCACAGAGAAGCAAATATATCCAATTCCTTGTTTATCATTCATTCCTGACTCTTCATGATCCTGAGGACCATACTATCCATGGGATTTTCTTGGCAAATAAACTGGAATTGTTTGCCATTTCCTTCTCCAGTGGATTAAGTCAAACAGAGGTAATGTGAATTGCCCAGTGTGATAGAGTTCTTAAGTTTCTGAGGCTATATATTTCTGACTCCAGGCTGAGTGCTCTATCAGCTGAGTCACCTAGCTGCCTCCAATAAATCAATAAATACAAGGACCTTAGGTACTGAGATAAAGACTCATTTTTGAAGAACAAAAACAACAATACTGATGGGAAAATTGGACAGTAGCATGAAAGAATTTAGATTTAGACAAACACCTCACACCATAGACAAAGATAAACTCCAAATGGGTAGATGACCTACGTATAAAAGGACACACTATAAATGAATTAGAAAAACATGGGGAAATTATCTATCATATCTATGGATTAATGAAGGTTCATTAAGGAAGAGTTTACAGAAAATAATATGAATATTTTCATTATATAATATACAAGGTTAATCTCATAAAACTAAGATTGAGAGATAAACACTTAAGAAGAAAAATCTTTACAACCAGTTTATCTCATTAAATTAATTTGTTTAAAAAACTCTAATTTCCAAATAATGGAGATGATTAAAATTTATAGGAAAAAGAGCCAATCCCCAATTGATGAATAGCCTAAGATATAAAGAGATAGCTCTCAAAGGAGAAATTCATGATGGCTGTGGCAATAAGAAAAGTACTCCAAATCACTATTAAATAGAACAACATCAAATGAGAGCAATTTTGAGATTCCACCTCACTCATCACAACGGGAAAGAGAATAAAAATAGAAAATGATACAGAGTGAATGGGATTGTGGGAAATTTGGCAAATTGTTGAGACTGACAGTGTTGCTTTTAGTGGGTAAAACAATTGTGGAAAGCAGTTTAGAATTATCAAAAGTTACTAAACAGCAAATGTTCTTTGAAGATTAGATATTAGCTGTATGCATGTGTATATGCAAACACACGTATATATGTACACACTCATACATGACATATGTATATTGTCATTGAGGGAATATGTTTTGCTTACTGCACATGTTGATTAAAAGCAATATGTTCTTTTTATTCAATGAGGTTATGGAGATGGAGAGACAATGGATTTTCAATTAATTTTTTAAATGGATAGATGGAGATGTTGAAGATGTTAAATGCTGAATGAATTTTAAATTAAAATCACTATATTATAAGTTTTATTATAGGAAACGATTCATGAAGTGTGAGTAATCTGTAAATATACATAAATGATAATAAAGTAAACCTATAAATAAAATTGTGCTTTAATATGTTTGAAAGATAAAAATAGAATGCCAAGTACTTTTAAAAAAAGGTAGTCTTGTATTTTTTAGTCTTTCATAAAATGATACAAACTCCTCAATTTTCTTTTTTTGTTTTATGCAGTACAACTTCCTGGAGGTAAATGAACTCTACATACTTAACAGTTAGAATTTCAGAAATGGAAGGAAACTTATACATTATGTATAGCATACTGTACCTTCACATAAATTCCCTCTAAAACTTAGGTGTTATAGTGTCAACGTGATGTTTACAGAGTCTGTGGTGGCCATAAATATCCTGGCACAATTCTGAATCCCAAAATACAGCAAATTCACCACATAGAGGACAGAAACATATATTCGGACACCAGAAAGCCAAACCCATCATAGTCTATACATAATAACCATGCAGAGAACAACACCATCCCCAAGTCTTCCCCCTGCTAGGCTTCCCACAAATCAACTCCATTAAACAAATCACAAGCAGGCTCCCTTCAACAAAATCACAGACAAACTTTTTCACTCTTGCTAGTCAGCTGCCTCCTTGCCTGCATCCTTCCTAGCTCTTCCTCCTCTCATAACTAACTTCCTCTCAGCTCTTCTCTAGCTCCACCACTTCCTGGTCCACCCTTCCTGTACCAGACATTCAGCAAACTCCTCCCACCACAGGCTCCATGTGACTTAGACTTCTTTGTGACCCAGTTAGGTCCCATGGACATATTAATAAATGAGAAAGAATTTCCCATTAAATTACCATTACAGTTGTCTGGTTGAAAATCTTGAGGGAAACATCTGGAGGAAGCCTGGTACATTTCTGGCCAATTCTAATTGTGAGGAAGGTTTTCCTAATAGTTAACTTAAACATATCTTTAGACAGCTTCTCTCTCATAGTTCCCTCTCTGGGTACCAAGTAGAAAAAATCTAATCCCTCTTATATTTGACAACCTTTCAAAATATAAATATTACTGTCGGTGAATGCACTTGCAGCAATTACAGGTGTGAAAAGATCATAGCTGAATGCAGTGACAACATGAGACTTTTTCTTTCTCACTAGTAAATTTGTATTGAGTCTTTAGCAGCAGTGTCCAGTACGCTTAGAATAGAATCCCAGAAACTAGAATTAGGAGAAATCTTAGAGTCTGACTAGTACAACCACATCAATGTAAATGAAGCCACGGAAACTCAAGAGAGACAAAGTTTTATAGACAGGTGCTTTGGTTCATGTAGTTCATGTGGTAGAGGAGGAATTACTCCTTGCTCTTAAGCCTTAGAGAGTGAACCATCATTTTAGTGAGGACCTTCCCTATCATTTTCCAGAGAAGGTGGGGCTTACAGGTCAATACAGAAGTCAAGATTTCAATGACACATCTGCATAGCTTCATTATCCACCTCACCCATGGAATGCCAGGGAAGAAAGTTGGACAGTGCTATGCAATATATTTCACAAAGGAGTTGTTTGCTAAAGTATTTCTTACAACCTCTATTTTTCTCCCATAGGATACCTGGGAGAGTGGATGGAGATAGCATCAAGCAGATGAGCACTTGTTGGCTATATTGTAGAGGGATTTCTTATTCAGATACAGGTGGGTCTCTGATGTCCCATCCAAATCCAAGGTACTGTGATTTTGTGTTTGGAGCTGACTTCACTTCCCCTTTGTTGGTGATAGAGTAATTATAACCAGTTAGTTAAATAAAAGGAAAAGTGGGACCATTAAAAACATTATCCCTTGGGGAGAGTTAAATATCACGTCAGTGAGGAAGTATGCTGTCCAAATATTGATCCTTAGGAAATCTGAGAATTCATAGCAGGTCTTTGGATGTGATATCTTGTAGAATTTGGGAACAATGGAAGACAATACTGTGACTAGGGGTCCTAGTATAGCTGAAGTAATACCTCCTTCTCTCTCTCCCTTCCCTCTCAATTTCTGTTAATTAAAAAATAGCCTAGTAAAAAAATAGCATGTAGGTGCTACATATGTGTAATGGTGAATATACTTTCTTATGAGGTCATTGCACAGTAAATTTCACTTCTTTTCCTCTGTTAAAAGTAAGTGCTCCTGGAATGGGCCTAATCTGTAAATGTCTATAATTTAAAAATGAAGAATATCAATTAAGCATTAATTAAGAGAATAAGCACAGACAAGTGGAAACAGAATTATTGTATTTTAAAATTGATTTCAATATTTAATTAGAAAATTCTGAACTAAAAATCATTGACACAATTAACATTGCCAGTGAACTTTTAGGATTTACACTCCACTTGGCACCTGCTTTTCTGCCTGTTTTTCAACTCCATGTAACTAGGTCCTCCTCCCAGGAAAACTGCATCACAAATAATCTCATTATCACGCAACTATATTATATGATTGAAACTCCTTCCCTTAGCTTCCTCTCCTCTCTGATTGGAGGACTACAAGGTGGATATGAAATTCTCCCATTGCCTTTCTTTGTAGAGGGCCCACGCTGGATTTTTAGCACTCTCTACTTTGTACCTGCTGCTCTGCCTGGTTTTGAATATCACAGAAAGTGATGTCCTTGCTCTCAATGCCCCCTCCCCCAAACCTTTTCTTCCTGTGTTTGTATTGTCTCTCCCCTTCAATTGTAAGTTCTTCAATGATAGGGACTATTTTTCTCTTTTATTAGTTATATCTGCAATGTTTAGCACAGGATGTGGTACATAGTAGGTGTTTAATAAAGATTTATTGGATTGGAAAAACAAACATAAACAAGCATTTGTTTGTGTTTGTCCTTGATTGCTGAGGAAGGCTATGCCATCAAAGAAATGATGACATGACTTGCACTTGACTTTGTTTTGAGTGAAGGAAGACTGTGCAGGTCAGCAGCCTCAATTTTCCTCTTGAGCCATCTGAACCCAGTGGCCAGATATTCAAAAGGATGTATGGAGATCACCAGTCAAAGTGTAATTCACTTGAAAATTACAGAAAGTAAAATTCTTGTGATTTTTATTTGTCAAGAATCAAATTGAAGCTCTCCTATAGCCCTCCCTACCTGAATTGATGAATAAAACTACAAAATATTCTTTATAGAAATAAATTGGGGAAATATTAATTGTTCCAATGTAGGCCAAGTCAACATAATAAATACGCCATACTACCTAAACCAATTTACTTATTCTGTGCCATGCCAATTGACCTACCAAAGGATTACTTTATAAAACCTAGAAAATATAATTTTTAAAGGTAATGATAGCCTGCATATAGAAGGAACAACATGTGTAATACTTAAAGTATTTTCACATTTTAAAGGAGGCAGCTTGGGTCAGTGGAAATTTGACAGAATATGGAGACACAAAACCTGTACTAAATTCCAAGCTTTACCATTCATTTACTGTGTATCTTGTTGCATGCTAATGAACATCTCACTGCCTCCATTTTTCCACTGATAAAATGAGACCAAGTACATTCATTTTAACATTGCTTACCCTAAATAAAAGGGAATGCACATCAGAATGATTTCTATCATTTGATTATTCTGATAAGTCTGTGAGAAAAGGAGAATAAATATTTTTCTCCCTTCACAGAATACAAAAATGAGTTTGAGAAAAGGTGATTTGCCCTGCATCACAAAGGAAATAGGTGGCTGACATTTTCGTTTTGATGTTGTTTGAGGGCACAATATGTCTAGATAAAGTAAGCTTCATTTCCAACAAAGACCCCTTAACACACACATACACACACATAATTGTGCGTCACATAATTAAGCATATATGACACTTCTCTACTTCTTCATTCAGTCTGTATCACCTAAAGTACTTTTCTCAGATGTGGAAAAGCATGACGGCCAAAAATACTCTATATTTTCTTGGTGTCTGCAGTATGCCACATCTGTGCCTGTATTTTTTCAGTAAGTAGCATTCTGATAATAAAACTTTCCTATGGTGAACCCAAAGCCATGACTCATCTTCTGTGAAATTCCTTGCCCCCAGTGCTCTCTTATTGTTGTCATGTATTTCCTTCAATATAAGTGATATCGAAGCTCTCTTGGCAGATGTCTGCTTTGGGATTGTACATTTCCTGTTTATTTTGGTGTCCTATGTGTTCATTTTCTACAGTATAATTAAAATCTAGACAGCACTGGCAAGAAGAGAGCATTCTCCTCTTCCTATCTCACTGTGTCATCCATATATTCTTGATACACTTTAATTTTACCATATGTATATTAGATTTAATCAACTAGGTGGAACAGTGAATAGAGCACAAGACTTGGAGTCAGTAACACTCATCTTCGTGATTTCAAATCCAGCTTCAGACACTGAAGAGCTGTATGACTTTGGGTACATTACTTAACCCTGTTTGACTCAGTCCCTCATATATAAAACAAACTGGAGAAGGAAATGTCACACTACTCCATTATCTTTGTAATGAACACTCCAAAGGGGTCAGAAGAGTTGGACATCACTTAAAATTAATTAAACAAAATATAAGCATTACATAAGGCTTGTGTCTAATCAAAAGTTGCTATCACTATCATCATTATCATCACATTATCTTTCTTGATGCAATACAGATAGAAATGTTCAAGGCATTATGTTGCTTTTATTCCTACACATTTAATATATTATGGACCTTGGTGCAGGCAGATGGAATGAATGCCTTTTGCAATTGAATAAGACCACTAGAATGTACACTTCTCCTGTGAGGAGAATTAATTCAATGAATTTTAGAACATTTAGAATTTAGAACATCGCCAAGAGTCTTTCAAATGATATAGATGACATTCACATAACCCTTTTGTCATAGGGTTTAAATTTCTTCTCATACTCGTCTCCATGTTTTGAAAGCTTTTTCCAAATACTTTGGAGATTTTCAATACTTGATATGGCAGCACCTATTTAGAATCTTGTTCTTGAGCACTTACAAATTGAAATTCTATCCAGGCAGTTGTAGGCACTATTTCTGTGTTTACTGCTGCTCTACTTCCATGACAGATTTCTTGAATTTTCTAGAATGGCTTGAAGTTTGCATTTGTAGCATGGAGATTTGTCATAGTTTATAAAGGCTCACTTGCAAGTTTTCGGTGGTCTTTTTATCAGATTTTTTAAGGAAACTAGATTCTGATTTTTATTGTTGTTATTATATTCTTCTATGTTTTGTTTTATTTTCTCGGGTACAAAGAGCTCATTACATATGTTAGTTATGTTGGTACATCTTAGAGGCTTGTCTGTTTAAGATTCTAGCATCCTATTATTAGTCAATTCATTTTGTTAATTCACTAGTGGAGAAATATACCCCAAACATCAGTCACATCAGTTGCTTAGTGACCTGTAAACCAAAGAATAACTTAGTACTTGCATTTTTTTTTTATTGGAATTATCATGTCATAGCTTCAACTTAGTCCAGGAAGAGTCATAGTTTAATTGTACCTCTAGGGGCTAAGATGACAGCATTTCCCAAGGCTCTCTCTAGCTGACCTTTGGAAAAGGACTGGGCATAATAGCATCCCTGCCCAACTCCTACATACAGACCAAGGCACACACAAATTATTGAGCAAAAAAGGTTTTCTAGGAAAAAAAAGAATCTTCTGGTTATTACCCTCTACCAGAAAAGGGTAAGTTTCCTAATAAGTGAAAAATAGTGCTTCCTTTGTTAAAAAATGAAATCAAAACTGACCTCATGAGTAGGAAAGGGAAAAAAATGCCTATTTAAAATTTATATATGTTTACATTTTTATGATAAATCTCTTTGTATCTATGTAAATTGTCAAAAGGATGAGTGAGATATCAGATTCACAGATAGAAGAGAGAGAGAGAGAGAGATTGAGAGAGAGAGAGAAGAGAGGGAAAGAGAGAGGGACAGGAGAGATAGAGGCAGAGAAGGAGAATTTTCAATAAAATAAGACATTATAAAATTGTTGATAAGAATGAAAAGTATTATCTCTGTTTTTCCTTTTAAAATTCCACCTTAAAGTTTGTGATTGAATAAAAGAATCAGGCTCATGGAATTCTTTATTATCAGGCATTTCTTTTTACCATAATTTGCTAATACTACCACCACCATCACTACCACTAATGCTATTGCTGCTGCTGCTACTACTACTACTAGTACTACTAGTACAATCACTACTACTACTATGACTGCTACTCCTACGACTACTGCTGCTACTATTGATGGTGCTGCTTCTACCAATATAAATAATTGTACTGTTTTCCCGAACAATAATTTCATGGCAGTAGGGAACATTTAATATGGAAAATAACTTCACTAATGTAGTTTGCCACCTGCTATAACTTGCCTTCTTAGTTGCCTTGTGTAACAAGCATTAGAACCTTGACCTCTTCAAACTCATGTCAGAGGTAGGATTTAAATCTAGTTCTTCCTGAGAAAAATACCTGCCTTCTGTCTACCACTCTGCACTGCCTCATTCATCACATATGAATTCATGGCAATACTATATAGTAAACTCCCAACATTTTGAAATCATGTAAAATGAATTTTTTTAAACGTGGTTTTGGTATAAAG
Source organism: Notamacropus eugenii (assembly GCF_028372415.1). Lineage (NCBI taxonomy): Eukaryota > Metazoa > Chordata > Mammalia > Diprotodontia > Macropodidae > Notamacropus > Notamacropus eugenii. The sequence continues at coordinate 247,101,048 of NC_092872.1, read as the reverse complement.
TATAAGTTCTAGGTCCTCCTTTAAAACTTGCAGTTTCCTTTATCCAGGTACACATTATAATTTAATAGAATATAATAGGACAAGATTGGATATATCATTACATAATATAATACAAAAATATGATAAATATATATAGACATTTATATTATATAAATGCATAATGCATTCAAATTTATTTACTATACAAACAGACCTAACATATTTATATGTATATATTACATTTGCATACTATTAGTAACATTTTTTAAAAAATTATCTAGTTTCAGTAAGGTAATGATGATTACTGATTTGCAGTTAAGGGATTCCCCTCTTTGAGATCACACAATCTTGCCAGTTTTTAAACCACTTTTTCCAAAAAGACAGTCAGACATAGTAGAAAGAGAATTGAACTTGAAAAAGGAGGATCTAATTAGAATTGTAGTAGATTAGATCTGATTGGGTTTAATTAGATTAGAAACTGATCAGAAATTTGAATTGGAAGGATCTAACTTTGTCACTTGCTATTTCCATAGTTGGACAAATGACTTGAAATCTGTAAGTCTGATTTCTCATTTCCAAAGTGAAGACAATTACATCTGCTCCATTTTTTTGCAGCACTGTGTGAGCATGAAAAGGAACGATATATAAAACTATGCTCTATACGGCAAAGAGATTTCTTCAAAATTTAATTTTTTTTATTAGCAGAAAAAAACCTGGGAGTTTTTACATCCTTGTTAGGATGTTATGATGGAGAACTGGTTAACTTTTCCCTTTTCAATTATTGTTCAAGAAATTCCTAATCTAATTTGTTTCAATCTAACAACTACCAGAAGCATAGAGTGGGCCCTTCTACAATTCTTGTTTTTATCTAAATCCTTGTGTCTTCTTTGGTGGGAAAACTGGCAAGAGGTGGATTCAGACATGGGGACCACAAAGGAAAGATGGGGAGTGAGAGACAAGAAGTGACAAAAATTGCCAATTACTTCTGGCTCACCTTCTCCCCCTTCCCTTCCCTTTGCATTGCTTCATCACAGTTGGTGACACCAAAGAAACCTACTCCTTTCTTTTTAAAACTCATTGTCTTAGAAACTCACCAGGCTTGTCAATTTCAAATCTTTGCTCAAGTACCTAATCTCCCTTCTCAATTGACTTCTAATATTTTGGAACTTTGGGCACAGGGATTATGAAGACAGAGGGTGTGTTAAGGTACAAGAGAAAAGGAACTAGAAGTCTCTAATCAGTGAGCAAGGAGCACGCATTGAGGCACTTTGAGAAAAGTATTCAGGACAGGAAAGTTGTCATTTTCAAAAGGGAATATAGTCTGTACTAACCTTCTCATTTATAAAAGCACCATGAATATATTTGTGATTGTGTTGTCTTGATGGTATAGGGGAGCTGCCATAGCTGATGTGCTTGCCCATAACAGATGGTATAGAAATCATGTCATGAAGTCAAGTTCATAAGCATTATTAAAGGGATTACCATGCACCTGACACTATGCTTTGGGCTCACAATACAAAGGCAAGCAGAAACAAAAGAAGCCCTTTCTATTAAGGAGCTTATATTCTAATGGGTTAAGACAAACTCTAGGCATATCTTATTGAGGAAAAAGCAAAACAAAAAAGGAAACCATCATGTTAACACTAAATTGCATTCATCAAAGAAATTTAGAATGCACCAAATTAAGATTTGGGAAACTGAGTCTAGAAACCCAGAATCTATGCCCAGTCCCATTATAAGAGAGCTGTGAGAGTGTGAGTAAGTAAGGGATTCTTAATTTGGAGTCCTAATAGAGTTTATAGATTATTGTCAAGTTATGATATTTTATATCTTTGTATAGGTCCAGCCTTTTCATTTGACAAAGAGGGGAGTTTGTGGGGAGGAAGATAGAGAATAAGCAATGCAAGTGACTCTCATAAGAAAAGCCAGTAAATTACCAGTTAACTACAACTGTTTCTCAAGTACAGTTAGCTTTAAAATGAGAATAACAATATGTGTCCTATCTATATCATATTTTCATTCACACCAAATGAAACAGTATAAGTGAAATCCTTTTTCAATAATCTTCTCTCTCTTGGCCTCAGTTTCTTCTATCATCCTCATTTGTAAACGCCTAAAATTTACTTTTACAATTCTTACCTTTGAGTAATAACAATCATAACCGATATTACGTAGTACTTTAAAGCTTGTGAATAATTTTTCTTTCATTTTCTCTTAGGAGTTTTATAATAGCCTGCTGTAATATGCATCTCTGATATTTATCCCTCTTTTGCACATTAGGAAATTGATATTCATAGAAGCAAACTAAGAGACTCATCAGTGTTTCCAGAGCTAATTAAATACGGAAGCGAAATTCAAATCCAGATTTCTCCAGGCTCCAAAGCTAGTTATCTAGCTATTATTTTATGCTTCTTAATTTATTAATTTTTAATACTCATAAGTCAATGATTTTTAAAATATCCCCTCATGAATCTGTCAGGAAATATTAAGCATCTTCTTAGTGCTAGGCCCTGTGTGCTAAGTACTGGAAATGAAAAGAAAGAAAATAATACGCCTTTTCTTCTAGAAGCTCAGATGCTAATGGAGGAGGCAACATGGAAACAATTATGAATAAACATGATACACAGAGGGATATCTAGTGATAATGTCAGGAGGGGATAGCCTCTTTCTCTCTCTGTCTGTATCTCTGTCTGTCTCTATGTCTCTCTCTATCTCTCTAATCATTCATGTGGTTTCTTGAGCATAGGGAATTCATGATGAAGGACTTCCTTTACAAGGAAGATCAATCCATCTTCAAATAATCTTGGAGTGAGAATGGCTTGGGACAAAGAAGATAAGTGATTTGTGCAGAGTTTACACATTCAGAGGAAGGACTGAAGTCAGGACTCTCAAACTCCAAGGCCAGCTCTTTGTCCACATCCTCACATCAAACCATTCTCACAACTTTCCAGTTATTTCTACATTATGATATCTTGTGTGTAATTTACCCCACCATTTTCACCATCATCCCTTCATGTGTTTTCTCCATTATAACCTCTTTGAGAAATGGGACATGTATTTGTATTCCTCAAAGTTTAACAATATCTGGCACATAGAAGATTCTTAACAAACTTTCTATATGTGTACACATGTATGTATATGTATGTATGTATGTATGTATCTAGATATCGCCTGCTATTATTGTTAATCATCCTAAATCGCTGTCTTTTTTATCAACAGCACGTAGCCCAGTACCTGAGACATGAGACTTGCTAAAGAAGTTCCAGTTCGTTGATAGTGTGAAGACACTATAACTTCCTCAGCATCATATTCAAAATCACTGTTTTCTATTTATCCCAAGCTAGATTTTTTATTCAAGGATTTAGAAATATAAGCTCATCAGAGGTCACCAATCCCTCATTCTGTTGATAAAAAGATATCTATTTCTGTCTGTCTTTGTAGGAAGGACACCTGAAACTTGCAACACATTGCTCTGACAGAGATGAATGAGTTGGATTTCAAGAATATTTTTAGATACTGTTTTCCTACCTTGAGATGTAACAGCTTCATTTCTGCTTCTAAGACTGTTTGTGAGTTCTTTCAATTTCTTTTACATCATAAAGTGCTCTCAAGAAGGTCTGGTTTCAGATATTGAAAATGCATATTCCAAACAAGCTTTTATTTGGTGGTGTATATAATGCACCAAAATGGTAGCCAAGAATCATGGATTCTAATTTCTACAGAGCCTAACATTACGTTTGACCTTGGATGAGTCCCTCCCCAGTTTAATATTCCCTTTGCAAAGACTCGTTTAAATCGTTTATGCCAGGAAACTTAGTTGGGTTAACTTCATGGGTGGGGTATTTTGGAGAACTTTGAAGAAAAATGTTGAAGGTGGTATAAAATGTCAGATGAAAAAGAACAAGAATTTCCTGAAGGAAGAAGAAAAAAAAGAAGATGATTGGTGATGATGATGATTTGTGTGCATGATTGGGGATGGGGATGTATGCTATATTTAACCCTGTGGGGAGAATGAATTCATTGAGAAGGGATTGCACTAACCAAAAAATCTTTCCCTATTTTTGGTATAATATAATTTGATTATTTTGTCAAAATTTGATATTGGAATATCAAAGCCTTTTTACTTTGCCTAATTTTAATTCAAATCTTTGTTTTCTTCTCTTTAGTGAACAAAATAATCTACTGTGGGTTGGATTTTGTGGGCATACATGGACAAAAAGAAATCTGATAACATTCTCATATGGCATCAAATAATCACTCCTCAGTGGCTGAGTTCATCTTACAAAATTTCTCTGAAAATCCTCAGGTTAAGATCCTTATCTTCAGCGTCTTCTTAGGACTTTTTATACTGGCATTTACAGGTAACTCACTCATTATGACTGTGATTATTCAAAATCCAGGCCTCCATATACCCATGTACTTTTTCCTTATAAATTTGGCCTTGGTGGATATTCTCTCCTCCTTATCTGTGGTGCCTAAGCTGCTGCAAAATATAATAACCAAGAACACCATTTCCTATGGTGGTTGCATAGCTCAGATATATGTCCTGTCTTGGTGTTTAGGAGCTGAGCTCTTGCTTTTCACAGCCATGGCCTATGATCGGTATGCAGCCATCTGCCAGCCCCTCCACTATACCACTATCATGAGCAAGACAGTTTGTTGTCTCATAGCAACTGCAGTGTGGGCTATCAGTGGGGCCAATACAACAATAAACACCATTATGACTCTTCGCTTGTCATTCTGTGGCCCCCATATCATTGATCATTTCTTTTGTGAAATTCCTCTATTATTGCCTCTCTCCTGCTCCTCAACTGATGTCAACAATGCAATGGTAGTTGTGGCAGACATGTTCTTTGCTATTTTCAATTTTCTTTTCATCTTGGTGTCCTACGGTTTCATCATCTCCAGCATCTTGAAGATCCAGACCAAGGAAGGGAAGAAGAGAGCTTTTTCCACTTGTTCCTCCCACATTATTGTGGTTACCATGTATTATTGTACTATCATTTATGTATACATTATTCCTGGTTTTGGTCAGTCTCTGAAGACAGGCAAGGTAGCTTCAGTGTTTTATAGCGTAGTGACCCCAGCCTTGAACCCTATAATCTATTCCCTGAGAAACAAGGATGTGAAAATAGCACTCAATAAGTTGTGTCCCTTTCTTAGGAAATAATTGAGCATTTGTCAAACTGATACAGTTCAGAAAAATTGGCTCAAGAATGTCTTTGAATCACAAAATTGTTCATGGATCGCAGCCAGGAACAAGTTTATGTATTATCTTTCCTGGTAGACAATGTTCCTGAACTCAGAATGTGCCCTTAGGTAAACTATCTAAGTCCCCAGTTACATTTCTTGTGATCATTTTTCATGAAGGAAAACTCAGGATATGTCCAAAGAATGGCACAGAAACATGAGAATTGCCATACTATGTCAGATACGTGGTTTCGGCAAACAAGAATTTTGTAGTCAAGTCATATTCTAAAGAAACAGTTCGTTTGAATTTATACCCACATACATGACACTTATTTGAATTTTTAGTATGAACTTGATAGGCTTCAGGAACAATGGAAAAGATCACAGTTAATTCCCTTATACCACAGAAGAACTTCTTTTGATTTAATTTGTAGCAAACTAAAGGTCTCTCTTTACTCTCTCTCATCATGCAAAGAAAAGGGTTTCATGAATGCTGATTCTGGTAGAGAATTTTGGTGACTGTGGCAGTGAAAAAAAAGCATAATGAAAGGCTACCAGTATGAAAGATGGGCCCTCAAGCTGATTCCATCTAGACCTAAAGTCCTGAGGCCTGAGCAACAAAAGTGAATGATTAAAAAGAAAAAAAAGAGAATTTCATTATAAGAACTATGAAAGCCATAACCCAGAACAAAGATACCCCCAAAACCCCAATAATCAGAACACTCAAACAAAAAAGTAAGCTCACAAGAAAATTTAGGATTCTTCAGGAAAATGATGCAATCTTTTAAATTATAAAGAAAATAAGAGCTATGGAAGGGAAAGAAATAAACATTTGTATAGTGGCTACTATCTTCCAGGAACAGTACTAAGCACTTTTTACAAGTGTCACTAATTTTGTTTCTTTCAACAACCTGAAATATACATGGTATGATTATTTGCATTTATAGAGTAAAAAGAGATGAAAGAGAAGTGAAGTTATTTGCTCAGGGTCACAGAACTAGTAAGTGTTTGAGGTCAAATCTGAACATAAAGTTTCCTGATTCCAATAGTGCTCCACCCATTATTCCACCAGTAGCCCTCACAAAGAGAAGAAAATTGAAAATAAAGACCCCTTTTAACTGAAAAGATACAGAACTACAGTAAAATCAAAATGGATCAAATTAATTTTTCTGAGAGTCAACATGAATTCTTAAAATAAAGTCAAAAGAATGAAATTGAAGAAAGTGTAATATATTTAATATCAAAATATAACTGATGTAGAAAATAGATCAAGCTGATATAAGTGAAGCTGTAATAATTACTGAGAAAGCTGTTGGTTGGGGGACTTCTAGGAACTAATATGGCAGAGTAAGCAACAAATCACTCTCACTCTCCTTTACTGACCTTGAAAAAAAAGAGAAAATATGACACCAGGAGAAAACCTAGAATAGTAGAGCCAGCAGAAAGATATGGTACAGCAGTTTTTTAGCTTGAGAGACTTGGGGGATTAATAAGAAAGGTCCCTCTTGCTATGGCTGAAGTGAAAGAGTACAGGACAGGAAGCATCCAGGTAAGTCAGCAGCAGACCCCATCTCAACAAACCAGCAGGAGATCCTGAGCCCCAGGGTGATAGAGCCAGTAAGTGCCAGCACCATGGTCCTCATGGGATTTTGCACAATCAGGGAAATTGGGAGACATCAGTATAGAAAACCAGCACTTGCACCATAGACAGGTGTCCACCAGCTATTGAACTTACATATGATCTCGTGCAGCCCTTGGGGAAGAAGAGAACTCCAGCAGTGAGACCACTCTTCCCTCACACCTTGTGCTTCAAGTTTTTGTAACCCCAGGGAAATGAAGAAAGATGCCACCTGAACTCAGCACACAACAGCCAGCTCCAGCTCAGCACCAGTTAACCTACAGCATTATACAGCTTCTAGCTGCCAGAACCAGAGGCCCCAGCCAGTAACCAGGCCTCTAGTTCCCAGCAGAAAAAGCATGGCACAGAGCACCCTGATCCTCAACAGCAGATTAAAAGCCAGAAAAAATCAAACCCAATCAGCAAAAGCAATTTAGAAAAGCAAAGACCAGAAATTCTTACTATGGGGACAAGGAAGAACATTATATAAATTCAAAAGGGGACATCATTGTCACTGTAACCACATCTGAAACATCAAAGTGGAACATGAACTTTCCTCAAGTCCAAAAATCCTTCTTGGAAGAGCTCAAGAAGGATTTTAAAAATCAAATTGTAGAAGTAGAAGAAAAAGTGAGGGGGGAGGAGACAAGATGGCAGAGTAGAAAGACACACATATGCTAGCTCCTAACCCACAGCCCATAAAATATCTGTAAAGAAGAACTCCCAACAAATTCTGGAGCAGGAGAAGTCACAGAATAATGGAGTGGGCAAGATTTCTGTTCCAGAGGGAAATGAAAACCTGATGTGAAAGGTCCGTCACACCCCGGACCCAGAGCAGAGCACAGCCCTGCTTGGCCACGCGGTACCGAGGGGAATAGATCCGAGCAGGCTTCAGGGACAGAATCTCCAGCAGCCACACAGGTCACTCCACCCACACGTGACAAGGGTCGGTAAGAGGGTCTCTTTGGCTGGTCAAGAGGGGAGTGGGGTGTCCCCATAACTCAGGCCCCCTTGGGAAGCAGCAGCTGGGGTGGCGGTGGACAGGGCTTCCCAAAGCAGGCAGGAGCCTGGATCCATTTTTGAAGGTCTCCACATAAACCCCCTGAGGGAACTGAGCCCCTTGAAGCGGCCCTGCCCCCACCTCAGGACCTGAACTTAATCTCACACTGAATAGCAGCCTTGCCCCCGCTGAAAGCCCTGAGGCTGGGAAACAGCATTTGAATCTCAGACCCCAAGAACTGGCTGGGTGCAACTGGAGGCGTGGTGAGTGTGGAAAGAAAACTCAGAAGTCAAGTCACTGGCTGGAAAAATGCCCGGAAAAGGGAAAAAAAAATAAAACTATAGAAGGTTACTTTCTTGGTGAACAGATAATTCCTCCCTTCCTTTCTGATGAGGAAGAGCAATGCTTACCATCAGGGAAAGACACAGAAGTCAAGGCTTCTGTATCCCACACATCCAAAATAAATATACCATGGGCTCAGGCTATGGAAGAGCTCAAAAAGGATTTTAAAAACCAAGTAAGAGAGGTGGAGGAAAAACTGAGAAGAGAAATGAGAGAGATGAAAGAAAAGCATGAAAAGCAGGTCAACACCTTGCTAAAGGAGACCCAAAAAATGCTGAAGAAAATAACACCTTGAAAAATAGGCTAACTCAATTGGCAAAAGAGGTTCAAAAAGCCAATGAGGAGAAGAATGCTTTCAAAAGCAGAATTAGCCAAATGGAAAAGGAGGTTCAAAAGCTCACTGAAGAAAACAGTTCTTTCAAAATTAGAATGAAATAGATGGAGGCTAATGACTTTATGAGAAACCAAGAAATCACAAAACAAAACCAAAGAATGAAAAAATGGAAGATAATGTGAACTATCTCATGGGAAAAACAACTGACCTGGAAAATAAATCCAGGAGAGACAATTTAAAAATTATGGGACTACCTGAAAGCCATGATCAAAAAAAGAGCCTAGACATCCGCTTTCATGAAATTATCAAGGAAAACTGCCCTGATATTCTAGAACCAGAGGGCAAAATAAGTATTCAAGGAATCCACAGATCACCACCTGAAAGATATCCAGAAACAAAAACTCCTAGGAACATTGTAGTCAAATTCCAGAGTTCCCTGGTCAAGGAGAAAATATTGCAAGCAGCTAGAAAGAAACAATTCAAGTATTGTGGGCATACAATCAGAATAACACAAGATCTAGCAGCTTCTACATTAAGGGATGGAAGGGTGTGGAATAGGATATTCCAGAAGTCAAAGGAACTAGGACAAAAACCAAGGATCACCTACCCAGCAAAACTGAGTATAATACTTCAGGGGAAAAAAATAGTCTTTCAATGAAATTGGGGACTTTCAAGTATTCTTGATAAAAATACCAGAGCTGAAAAGAAAATTTGACCTTCAAACAGAAGAATGAAGAGAAGCATGGAAAGGTAAACAGCATAAGGGACTTACTGAAGTTGAACTGCTTACATTCCTACATGGAAGGACAATATTTGTTACTCTTGAAACTTTTCAGTATCTGGGTAGTGGGTGGGATTACACACACACACACACACACACACACACACACACACACACAGCACAGAGTGAGTTGAATAGGATGGGATCATATCTCAAAAAAATGAAATTAAGCAGTGAGAGAGAAATATATTGGAAGGAGAAAGGGAGAAGTGGAATGGGGCAAATTATCTCTCATAAAAGAGGCAAGCAAAAGACGTATTAGTGGAGGGATAAAGAGGGGAGGTGAGAGAAAAACATGAAGTTTACTCTCATCACATTCCACTAAAGGAAGGAATAAAATTCACACTCATTTTGGCATGAAAACCTATCTTACAATACAGGAAAGTGGGGGAGAAGGGGATAAGCAGGGTGGGGGGGAGGTTGCAAGGGAGGGCAATGGGAGGAGGAAGCAATTTGAAGTCACCACTCTTGGGGAGGGACCGGATCCAAAGAGACAACAGAAGCAATGGGGGGACAGGATAGGATGGAGGGAAATATAGTTAGTCTTACACAACACTATTATGGAAGTCATTTGCAAAACTACACAGATTTGGCCTATATTGAATTGCTTGCTCTCCAAAGGGAACAGATGGGGAGGTAGGAATGAAGAGAAATTGGAACTCAAAGTTTTAGGAACAACTGTCGAGTACTGTTCTTGCTGCTAGGAAATAAGGAATACAGGTAAAGGGATATGGAAAGTTATCTGGCCCTACAGGACAAAAGAGAAGATGGGGACAAGGGAAAGGAGGGATGATAGAAGAGAGGGCAGATTGGTTATAGGGGCAATTAGAATGCTCGGTGTTTTGGGGTGGGGGGAGGGGACAAATAAGGAGAGAATTTGGAACCCAAAATTTTGTGAAAATGAATGTTAAAAGTTAAATAAATAAATAATTTTTAAAAAATAGAAAATAAAATTAATTGGAAACTAAGTAATCTAAACTTAAAAAATAAGTGGGTGAAACAATAAATCATAGAAATACTAAATATTGTCATTTAAGAGAATGATAATAATGAGACAACATACCAAAACTTATGTGATGCAGAAAAACTGATTCTTAGAGGAAGTTTTATATCTCTGAAGGCTTACATGAAAAATGGAGAGAGAAGAGATCAATTAATTGGGCATGCAAATGAAAAAACTAGAAAAAGAACATTAAAAAAATTAAAAATCCTCAATTATATACCAAGTTAGAAATACTGAAAACCAAAGAGAGCTCCATAAAACTGAAGTAAAGAAAACTATTGAACTAATGAACAAAACTAGGAGCTGATTTTATGATAAAACAACAAAACAGATAAACTTTTGGTTAATTAGATTCAAAAAAAAGAAAAAAGGAAACCAAATCACTGGTATCAAAAATGAAAATGATTTATTCACCACCGAGGAAGAGGAAGTTAAAACAATAATTAGAAACTGTTTTGCCAAACTAGATGCTAACAACTTTGACAATCTTACTGAAATGGATGAATATTTACGAAAATGTAAGTTGCCCAAATTTCTAGAAAAGGAAGTAAAATGCTTAAAGGACTCCATTTCAGAAATTAAATTGAATAAGTCATCATTGAATTCACTAGGAAAATATCTCTAGGGTAAGAAGGATTTACAAGTGAATTCTATCAGACATTAAAGAGCAAATAATTCTAATACTAAATAGTCTCTTTGGGAAAATTGGCAAATAAAGAGTCTCACCAAATTCTTTTCATGATACAAAAATGGTATTAATATGTAAACAAGGAAGACTAAAAACAGAAAATTATAGACCAGTTTCCCTAGTGAATAAAGATGCAAAAAGCTTAAATAAAATATTAACAAAAATTGTAGTAACTTATCACAAGAATAATAGACTTTGATCAGGTAAAATTTTTGCCAAGAATGCAAGACTGGTTCAATATCATGAAAACTATCATCATAATTGAGCCTGTCAAAAACAAAACTAACAGAAAACATATAATTATCTTAATAGATACAGAAAAAGTTTCTGAGAAAATACAACCCCTATTTCTATTAAAAACTCTAGAGAACATAAGAATAAATGCAGACTTCCTTAAAATCATATCGAGCCTTTACCTAAAACCATCAGCAAACATTACATGTCATGGGGATAAACTAGAAGATTTTCCAGCAAAATATAGAGTGAAACAGGGATGGCCATTATCACCGCTGTTATTCAATATGATACTAGAAATTTTAGTTTAACTTTAATAGAAGAAAAATAAATGGAAGAAATTAGAATAGGCATTGGAGAAACTAAGTTACCACTCTTTGCAGATGATATGATTGTGTACTTAGAGAATAAAGTAAAAAACTACATGAAATAATAATTTTAGCAAAGTTGCAGGATATAAAATGAAACCACACAAATCACTGACATTTCTATATATTATTCACAAAGCTAAACATCCAAAGAGAGTAAGAGAAATTACATTTAAAGTTACTGAAGACATTGTTAAATATTTGGGAGTCTACCTGCCAAAACCAGTGCAGGGACAATATAAGCACAATTACAAAACACTTCTCATACAAAGAAATTAAGGTATAAGTAATTGGAAAAACATCAGCTTGGTTAGGCCAAGCTAATATAATAAAAATAACAATTCTACCTAAAATAATTTACTTATTCAGTGCCATACCAAGCAAACTACCAAAAGTTATTTTATAGAACTAGAAAAAATTATATCAAAATTCATCTAAAAGAACAAAAGATCCAGAATATCAAAATATTTAATTAGAAGAAATGCTAGGGAAGGTGGCCTACCCATACTAGTTCCTAAATTGTGTTATAAGGCAGCAATTACCAAAACTACTTGGTATTGGCTAAGAAACAGGGGCTGGATCCGGGAAAGAGGTGAGATTCACAAAATAATCTACTGTTTGATAAACACAAAGACCCTGGCTTCCAGGATAAGAACTCAATATTTGACAAAAACTGCTGGGAAAATGGAAAATAGCATGGCAGAAACTGGGCATCGACTAATATCTGACACCATATACCAAAATAAAGACCAATGAGTACACAACTTAAATATAAAGGATGATATTATAAGTAAATTAAGGCAGCAAGGAATAGTTTATCTGTCAGATATATGGAGAATGAAGGAATTTATGACAAAACAAAAGATAGAGAACAGTATGAAATGCAAAAGAAATAATTTTGATTACATTAAATTGAAGAGGTTTTGCACAAACAAAGCCAATGCAACCAAGATTAGAAGGAAAGGAGGAAACTGGGAAAGAATTTCTACAACCAGTGTCTCTGATAAAAGCCTCATTTTTAAAATATAGAAAGAATTCAGTCAAATTTATAAGAATACAAGTCATTCCCCAAGAGACAAATAATCAAAAAATACCAGCAGGTAATTTTCCGAGGAAGACATTAAGGGTATCTTAGTCATATGATAAAATGCTCTAAATCATTATTGATTAGAGAAAGGCAAATGAAAACATATCATAACTATCAGATTGGCTAACAAGAGAAAACATGAAAATGATAAATGTTGGAGAAGATATGGGAAAATTGCAACGCTAATTCATTGTTGGTGGAGTTGCAAAGTGATCCAACCATTCTAGAGAGAGATGTAGAAGTATGCCCAAAGGGTGATGAAAACATGCAAACCCTGTGACCACTTCTCATCCTGTATCCCAAAGAGATCATAAAAATGGAAAAAGAACTCAAATGTAAAAAAATATTCATAGCAACTCTTTTTGTAGGGATCAAGAACTGGAGACTGAGGGTGTACTTATCAATTTGGGAATGACTGAACCAGTTACAGTATATGAATGTAGTACAATACTATTGTACTAGAAGAAATGATGAACAGGAAGACTTCAGAGAAGCCCAAAAAGGTTTATATGAACTGATGCTGAGTGAAAAGAGCAGAACCAGGAGAACTTTGTACACAGCAACAACTACAGTGTGCAAGAAATTTTTCTGGTACACTTAACACTTCATTGAAATGCATGGACTTAAAAAATTTCCAATGGACTCTTGAGACAAAATGCATTCCACATCCAGAGAAAGAACTATGGAATTGAATCACAGATAGAAACAGACCACTTTCTTTTGTATTATGTTTTATTTTGTTTCATTGTTTTTCCCATTCAACTTAATTTTTCTTTGCAACATATATTTATTAATATATATTGCACATGTAGAACCTATATAAGATTGTACACTGTCTCAGGGAGGGAGTGGTGTGAGAGCGGGGAATAAGGAGAAGGGAGTGGAAAAAAAATCTAAGTCATATGGAAGAGATTGTAAAACACTGAACACATAATATAATTCAATAAAAAACTTATGAAAGTGAATGTTGGGAAAATGAAAAATAATTAAATTAACTAAACGAAACCCTATATCCCCCAGGAACTTAAGAAACCTGACTCTGTCTTAAAATCCACTCTAATTACCTAGTATCATAACACAAGAGCAAAGAAGAATCATGCAAAAAAAAAGAATTAAAACTGGGAAAAATTCTTTTATTAAAAAAAAAAGAGTTTGTGGGCCCCAAATCTCCCTTGGATTTACAGTTTTTCACAAAGCAGACTAAATGAAGAAAAGTCCTCAATTGTGGGTGGGGGTAGAGATATTTTTTTCACTCACAGTGACAATACGAGTTTTGGGATTCTCAAAAATGTGGGTATTCTTTTAAAAACCTGTTTAATGTTTCTTGAGCTGAGTTATAATAGGATGACCTGAACCTGAAAGCCAAAAAAGGGACTTGGATATCATTTTTCAAGAAATCATAAAAAAATGTCCAGAAATATAAGACTGAGAGGGAAAACTGAAAATCAAAAGAATACACTGATGACTTCCTAAAAGAAACCCCAAAATAAAACTCCTAAATACATCATTGCCAGTATCCAGAGCTTCTGGGAAAAAAAGAGAAAAATTACAAACAGCCAGAAAGAAGTAAAATATTGAAGAACCACAGTCAAGACTGAAAGGTTTAGTAGCTATCACTTCAAAGAAATGGAGACTGTTCTATGAGAAAAAATACAAAGATCTACAACGAAGAATATTTTACCCAGAAAAACAATATTTTATCTATCAATCAAAATGGACTTTGAACGAAATAGATTTTTAAATATTCTTTAAAAATGCAAATGTAAAGGAACTTTGAAATATAGATATAGGACTGTTTATATTCTAATGTAGATGGAAGACAATGTTAAAAGATTTCTTTTGGAACCCTATTACCACAGGGGTTTTCCAGTAGATCAAATGAGACAAGAACTGGTACATAGTTTTGTTTTAAAGATGTAAGAAAAAAGAGAAAAGAGGTAGTTGGAAAATATATATCATGAGGAAATGGTAGAAAAATGAGAGCTTTATTAAGACAATCAGTTTTTATAAGTAGACATATGTGCAAACAAGATAGAGTGAATAAATTGAATGTCCCTTGACTTAGACTTTAATCTAAATTGGTTAAAAGGGCTGAACAGACATAGAGTTTGACCTATAAATATAACCAACTAATCAGGGATACAAAAAAGAAAAAGGGGGAAAGAAGAAATATAAGTTGGAATATGTATTAAGGAAGGTATTTTTAAACATAACAAACCTGAGGCTTGTGGAGGGGACAGTAAGGAAAAGGGTAAAAATGGAGTAAGCAGCCAGAAATAATTTGAGTATTATTGAAACACAATCAGGATAACTCAAGATCTAGCAGCTTCTACATTAAGGGATCAAAGGGCTTGAAATATGATAGAGAAGTCAAAGGAACTAGGTTTAAAACAAAGAATCATCTACCAGCAAAACTGAGTATAATAATACTATAGGGTAAAAAATGGGTATTCAATGAAATAGAGGACTTTCAAGCATTCTTGATGAAAAGACCAGAGGTGAATAGAAAATATGACAAGAAACAAGATAAACATGAAAAGGTAAACAGGAAAGAGAAATCATTAGGGACTTTCTAAAGGTGAACTGTTTACATTCATACATGGAAGGATAATATTTGTGACTGTTGAAATTTTTCTCAGTAGTTGGGTAGCTGGAGGGAGTATATGCATGTGTATACATACACATATACTCCCTCCAACTACCTCCAACTATATATATATATATATATATATATATATATATATATATATATATATATAGAGAGAGAGAGAGAGAGAGAGAGAGAGAGAGAGAGAGAGAGAGAGAGAGAGAGAGAGAGACATATATGTGTGTATATATATATATATATATATATATATATATATATATATATATATATATATATATATATATATATATATATATATACACATACATACATATATATATACTAGAGAGAGATAGAGACAGACAGACAGAGACAGAGAAACAGAGGGCACCGGGTGAGTTGAATAGGAAGGGATGAGAGCCAGGCTGATTTCATTTTATCTTTGTATGCAAAATGCTTAGTACAGTTCTTTGCAGAAAATAAATATGAAGTGAACTACTAGTAAAATAAAAAAAAAAAATTCTTTTCCAATAAAGATATTTGAAACTAAGAGATATATACACTTGAAAAAATAAAGAATTAGAGTAGCATCCATTATGCCTCAGATGAACACAGAAAACCAGGGGTGTCCATTATAACTTCAGGAAAGGGATCAGAAAAAATATACTTCATTAAAAGTTAAACAAGTAAGCTGAATTTTGTTGAAAATCAAAATGAATTTCTTGCAAAACTTAATATGTTTTCATCCAACAACATATTTTCTAAATTCTTAAACAAACTCTAAATGTATCATAGAGGAGGTAAAACAATAAAATGATAATAATGGAGGAATTTCAATTGATTCCTATCAACCCTAGGTAAGTCTCACCAGAAATAAATGAGTGGTTTAAAAAGCAATATATTTCTGTAGTTTTTTTTTTTTTTAAGAGAAAGACCAACCAGTGGAACAGACAAGTAAATATAGCCAGTTCCTCATTAATTCCTGTATCTTCATGACCTTGCGGACCATGACATCCATGGAGTTTTCCTGAAAAATATATTGGAATTATTTGCCATTTCCTTGTCCAGCAGATTTAGGCACACAGAAGTTATGTGATTTGTCCAGCCTCACATAGCTGGTAAGTATCTGAGGCTGGATTTGAACTCACATTCTTCCTGACTCCAGGCTCAGTGCTCTATCAGCTGAAGCACCTAGATGCCTCCTATAAATCAATAAGCACAAAAACCTTAGATGCTGAGATAAGGACTCATGATTTAAGAATAACAACAACAGCACTGATGAAAAAATTAAGAAATTAGATTTAGATTAACACCTCACACCACAGACAAAGATAATCTTCAAATGGATAGATGACCTACGTGTATAAGATCACACTATAAACAAATTAGAAAAACATGGGGAACATTATCTGCCTTATCTATAAATAGATGAAATTTCATGCCTAAACAAATAAGAGAGTGAATATATACAATTAAATCTCAAAACTAATATTGAGATGCAATTAACAGAAAAATCTTTATAATAATTTCATCTCAATAAATTAATTAATTTCTTGATTCCAAATAGCTATGGAGCTGATGCAAATTAATACAATAAAATACATTCCCTAATTGATAAAAGGCCTAAGATATTAAGAGACAGATCTCAAAGGAGAAATTCAGGACAGCTTTGGTAATATGAAAATCACTCCAATTTACTATTAATTAGGAACAGAGCAAATCAGAATAATTTTGAGATTCTACCTCACTCATCATAGTGGCCAATATAACAAAAAAAGAAAATGATCAATAGGGGATGAGGTTGTGGGAAAATCGGTTCATAGTTAGACTAACAGTTTTCCTGTGAGAAGGTGACACTTCTGGAAAGCATTTTGGAATTATCAAAAGTTACTGAACAGCAAATGCCTTTTTAATATTACATATTAATATTGTATATTAATTATATGCATAAATGTACAAGTGTATAATATATGCAAATATCCATTGATGGAATTTGTTTTGCTTACCATACATATTTGTTAAAAGAAAAGTGTTCTTTTTTTCAATTAGGTTGTGAAGAGGGAGAGACAATGGATTTTCTATTAATTTTTTTAATAGAGAGGTGGTAATCCTACAGATGCCAAATGTTGCAAGAATTTTCATACGAAGTCACTATATTATTCATTTTATTTACTTACAGGAGATGTTTCACAAAATGGGAGTAATTTATAAACATGCAAATAATAATAAAATAAACATATAAATAAAATTGTCTATAAATGTTTGAAATGTAAAAATAGATTATTAATGTTTTTTAAAAAGTTGTCTTGTACACTGTAGTCCTTCACAAATTGATACAGATCCTTCAATCATTTTTTTTATCAGTGCAAACTCGTAGAGGGAAATGAGTTTTATATCTTTACTAGTTTGAATTTTAGAGTTGATTGGAAACTTGTAGATTATGTTTCATATTGTGCCTGCATATAAATCTTCTGTAAATCAACTTAGGTGTCTGGTAAAAACTTTGAGGGAGATCTGTGGGGGAAGCCTGTAAATTTCTGGACATTCAAATTGTGGAGAAGATTTCCCTACAGCTAACTTAAATATACCTCTAGACAACTTCCTTCTCTTCACTTTGTCCTCCAGGTACCAAGTAGAAAAAAATCTAATTCCTCTTATTTTTGACAGGTCTTCAAACTTCAAAGATTGCTGTGAGAGACTACACTTTCAACAATCATTCGAGGTGTGAAAAGATCATAGCTGAATGCAATCACATAATGAGATTTTTTTTAACATTGCTCAGTAACCATTTTTCATTGGAGTTCTTAGCAGCATAGTGGTCCAAGATGCTTAGGGTACAATCCAGAAATACTATAATTGGAAGAGACCTTAGAGTCTCATTAGTACAATCACATCAATATAGACGAAGACATGGAAACACAGAGAGAGAAAGTTCCATAGCAAAGTGCTCTGGTTCATGTGGTTTATGTGGTAGAGGAGGAATTGCACTTTGCTCTTAAGTTTTAGACAGTGAACCATTATTTTAGTGATGACCCTTTCTATCATTTTCAAGAGAGGATGGGGCTTGCAGGTCAGTATAGAAGTTAAGAGTTCAATGATACATCTGGATAGCTTAATTATTCATCTCACCCTTGGAATGCCAGGGAAGCCAGTTGAACAGTGCAATGAAGTATATTTCACAAAACAGGTGTTGGCTAAAGTATTTCTTACAACCTCAATTTTTCTCCCATAGGAAACCTGGGAGAGTGGATGGAGATAGCGTCAAGCAGATAGCACTTGTTAGCTATGTTATAGAGGGAATTCTTATTCAGATATAAGTGGGAACTAGATGTTCTCTGATGTCCCACCCAACTGCAAGGTTCTGTGATTCTCAGTTTGGAGCTGACTTCACTTCCCCTCTGTTGGTGAAAGGTTAATTATAACCAGTTAGTTAAACAAAAGGAAAAATGGAACCATAAAAATAATTTCCTCTTGAGGAGAGTCCTAACATCATGGCAATGAGGAAGGGCACTGCCCAGGTATTGATTTTTAGGAAATTTGAGAATTGATTGCAGGCATTTGTATAGGACATCTTGTAGACTTTGGGAATCATGGAACAGTAACAGCTGTGACTAGGGGTAATAGCATGGTAGAAGTAATACTTCCTTCTCTCTGTCCCTTCCCTCTTAATATTTGTTAATTAACAAAACCACCTTAATAAAAAAAAAATAACTTGTAGGTGCTACAGAAGTGGAATGGTAAATATACTTCTTGTGAGGTCACTGCACAGTAAATTTCACTTCTTTTCCTCTGCTAAAAGCAAGCGTGCCTGCAATGGGCATAATCTGTAAATGTCTGTAATTTAAAAATAAAGAATGTCAATTAACCATTAATTAAGAGAATAAGCACAGGCAAGTAGAAACAAAATTATTATTTTTTACAATTGATATCAATATTCAATTAGAAAATTCTGAACTAAAAATCATTGACACAATTAGCATCTCCAGTGAAGTTTCAGGATTTGCACTCCATTTGGCACCCTCTTTTCTTCCTGTTTTTCAACTCCATGTAACAAGATCCTCCTCACAGGAAAACTGCATCACTAATAATGTCATCATCATGCAACTATATGATGTGATTGAAGCTACTTCCCTCAGCTTCCTCACCTCTCTGATTGGAGGACTGCAAGGTGGATATGAAACCCTCTCATTGAATTCCTTTGTAGAGGGCACACACTAAATTTTATCACTTTCCACTTTGTACATCCTGCTCTGCTTGGTTTTGAATATCACAGAGAGTGATGTCCTTGCTCTCAATGTCCCTCCCAACCCTTTTCTTCCTCTGTTTATGTTGTCTCTTCGGATCAGTTCTAAGTTCTTCAAGGGTAGGGACTGTCTTTCTCTTTTATTAATTATATCCCCAATGCTTAGTACAGGACCTGTACATAGTAGGTGTTTAATAAAGATTTATTGGATTGGAAAAATAAACTTAAATAAGTCATCAGCATTTTTTTCTGTTCTTCATTTGTTGCTGAAGAAGACCATGCCATCAGAGAAATGATATAATGATTTGCACTTGACTTTCTTTTGAGTAAGGGAGGGCTGTGCAGGTCACTAGCCTCACTTCTCCTCTAGAGCCATCTGAATCCAGTGACCAGATATTCATCAGGATGACTGGAGATGCCCAGTCAAGGTGTAATTCACTTGAAAATTACAGAAAGTAAAATTCTAGTTATTTCTTTGTCAAGAATCAAATTGAAGCTCTCTTTCAGCCCCTGAACTGATGAATATACAAAATATTCTTTGTAGAAATAAATTGGGGAAATATCAATTGTTCCAGTGTAGGCCAAGCCAATGTAATAAATATGCAATACTACCTAAATCCATTTACTTATTCTGAGCCATGCCAACTGACCTACCAAAGGAATACTTTATAAAAGCTGGAAAATACAATAACTTCTAAAGGTAATAATAACCTTTATATAGAAAGAATACAATGTGTAGTATTTAAAGCATTTTCAAATTTTAAAGGTGTCACTAGTACAGTGGAAATCTGATAGAATACGAAAACACAAAACCTATACCAGATTCCCATATTTGCCATTCATTTACTGTGTATCTTCTTTTTTTATTAATTTTAATTATTTTCAATGTTCCACAATCACTACCATATAATGTAGATTTCTTTTTCCCTCCCTTCCTTCTACCCTCCACTTCCCTCCCAGAGATGGTATACAATTTTACATAGGTTCTACACATACATTCCTATTAAATACATTTTCACCACAGTCATGCTCTACAGAAGATTTGAAATGAATGGGAGAAATCACCTAACAATCCAAAAAGTAATAAAAAAGAAAATGATCTGCTACATTCTGCAATTGGATTCCATAGTTCTTCCTCTGGATGTGGAAGGCATTTTGCCTTAAAAGACCGTTGGGAATATTTTTTAAGTCTTTGCATTGCAATGAAGTTCCAAGTCAGCCAGAAAAGACATTCACACCCTGTGGTCATGGTTGTGTACAAAGTTCTCTTAGTTCTGCTCCTTTTACTCAGAATCAGTTCATATAAATCTTTCCAGGCCTCACTGAAGTCTGCTCATCATTTCTTATACCACAATAGTATTCCATTACATTCATATACCGTAACTTATTCAGCCATTCCCCAACTGATGGGAATTACCTTGATTTCCAGTTCTTGGCCACCACAGAGAGTGCTGCTACAAATATTTTTGTACATTTGGGACCCTTTTTCATTTTTATGATCTGTTGGGGATACAGTCCTAGAAGCGATATCACTGGATCAAAGGGTATGCATATTTTCGTAGCCCTTTGGGCATATTTTGAAACTGCCCTCCAGAATGGTTGGATCAGCTCACAGCTCCACCAACGAGTTAGTGTTCCAATTCTCCCACTTCCTCTCTCACATTTATCATCCTCCTGTTCTGTCATGTTTGCCAATCTGACAGGTGTGATGTGGTACCTCAGAGTTGTTTTGATTTGTTTCTTGCTAATCAATAGTGATTTAAAACATTTTTTCATGTAACTATAGATATCTTTAATTTCTTCCTCTGAAAACTGCCTGTTCATATCCTTTGACCATTTATCAGTGGGGGAATGACTTGTATTTTTGTACATTTGACTCAGTTCTCTATATATTCTAGAAATGAGGCCTTTATCACAGACAGCAGCTGCAAAAACATTTTCCCAATTTTCTGCATCCCTCTGAATCTTGGTTACATGCCATTCGGTTTTGCAATAACTTTTCAGTTTAATGTAATCAGAATTATCCCTCTTGCACTTCACAATGCTTTCTGTCTGTTCTTTAGTCAAAAATTCTTCCCTTCTCCATAAATCTGATAAATACACTATTCATTGCTCCACCAATTTATCTATAGTATCAATCATTATACCTAGGTCTTGTACCCATTTGGACTTTATTCTTGTGTGTGGTGTCAGGCATTGGTCTATGCCTAGTTTCCACCACACTGTTATCTACTATTCCCAACAATTTTTGTCAAACAGTGAGTTCTTATGCCAGGAGCTGAGGTCCTTGGGTTTATCTAAGAGTAGATTGCTATAATCATTGCCTACTGTCTTGAGTACCCAGCATATACAACTTGTGTACCATTCTGTTTCTTAGCCAGTACCAAGTGGTATTGATAATTGCTGCTTTATAATACAATTTGAGATCTGATAGCTCTAGACCACCTTCCCTAACATTTCTTTTCATTAGTCCCCTTGATATTCTGAACATCTTGTTCTTCCAGATGAATTGTGATATTATTTTCTCAAGTACTAGAAAATAATTATCTGATAATTTGATTGGTATGGAAATAATAAGTAAATTAATTTAGGCGGAAGTGTCATTTTTATTATATTGGCCCAGCCTACCTATGAGCAACTGATGCTTTTCCACCTAGTTAGATCTGACTTTATTTGTGTGAAAAGTGTCTTTTAATTGTGTTCAGATAGTCTATGGGTTGTTTTGACAGGTAAGCTACCAAATATTTTGTAGTGTCTACTCTCACTTTAAATGGCAGTTCTCTTTCTATCTCTTGCTGTTGAGCTTTGTTACTAATATATAGAAATGCAGAATATTTGTGTGGGTTTATTTTATAACCTGCAACTTTGCCAAAGTTGTTTATTTCAAGTAGTTTTTTACTTGAGTCTCTGGGATTCTCTAAGTATGTCATTATATCATCTGGAAAGAGTGATAACTTAGTTTCTTCTTTGCCAGTTCTAATTTCTTCAATTCCTTTTTCTTCTCATTGCTACAGCTAACATTTCTAGTACCATAATGAATAATGATGATGATAATGGCCATCTTTGTTTCACTCCTGATCTTATTGGAAGTGCATCTAGCTTATCTCAATTGCATATAATGCTTGCTGCAGGTTTTAGGTAGGTAGCGCTAATTATTTTATGGAAAGTACCATTTATTCCTATGCACTCCAATGTTTTAATAGGAATGGGTGTTGTATTTTGTCAAAAGCTTTTTCTGTATCGAGATAATTATGTGGTTTCTGTTACTTTTGTTGTTCATATGAACGATAATGTTAATAGTTTTCCTAATATTGAACCAGCCAAGCATTCCTGGTATGAATTCTACATGATCATAATGTATGATTCTCGTGATAAGTTACTGTATTCTTTTTGCAAAAATCTGATTTAAAATTTTTTTGCACTTATATTCATTAGAGAGATTGGTCCAAAATTTTCTTTTTCTGTTTTGTCTTTTCCTAGTTTAGATATTAAAACTGTATTTGTATCATAAAAAGAATGCGGGAGTACTCCTTCTTCCCATTTTCCAAAATAGTCTGTAAAATATTGGAATTAACTGTTCTTTAAGTATTTGATAGAATTCACTTTCAAATCCATCCAACACTGGAGATTTTTTCTTGGGGAGTTCATTGATGGCTTGGTCAATGTCTTTTTCTACGGTGGGGTTAATTAAGTATTCAACTTCCTCTTCTGTTAATCTGGGCAATTTATATATTTTTTTAAATACTCGTTCATCTCATTTAGATTGTCTAATTTATGGGCATAAAGTTGATTAAAGTAATTTCCAATTATTGTTTTAGTTTTCTCCTCATTGGAGGTGAGTTTATCCCTTTCATTTTTTATATTGGTAATTTGGTTTTCTTCTTTCTTTTTTTTAAATCAAATTGACCAAAGTTTTTTAGTTTTTTCATGAAACCAACTATTAGTTTTATTTATTAATTCAATACTTTTATTAATTTCAATTTTATTGATCTGTCCCTCGATTTTTAGTATTTCTAATTTATAACTTACTTGGGGATTTTCAGTTTTTTCCTTTTCTAGCTTTTTCAGCTGCATGTCCAAGTCATTGATCTACTCTTTCTCGATTTTATCCATGTAGGCATTCAGAGATCTAAAACTTCCCCTAAGCAACACTTTTTCAATATTCCATGAGATTTTGTAGGTTATCTCATTAGTGTCATTCTCTTGAATGAAGCTTGCTTCTATGATTTGTTGTTTAACCCACTTCTTAGATTATTTAGTTTCCAAATAATTTTTGTTTTATCTTTCCATGGCCTTTTATTACATATAATTTTTATTGCATTATGATATGAAAAGGAGGCATTCACTATCCCTCCCTTTCTACACTGGATTGTGAGGTTTTTGTGCCCGAAAACATGGTCAATTTTTGTATATGTGCCATGTACCACTGAGAAAAAGATATATTCCTATCTCCATTCAGTTTTCTCCAGAGATCTGTCATATCTATCTTATCCAAACTTTTATTCACCTGCTTAACTTCTTTTTTGTTTATTTTGAGGTTAGATTTATCAAGTTCAGAGAGGGGGAGGTTGAGGTCCCCCACTAGTAGAGTTTTGCTGTCTATTTCTTCCTTCAACTCCCTCAACATCTCCTCTAAGAATTTGGATGTTATATCACATGGAGCATACATGTTTAATCATGATATTGCTTCATTGTCTATGGTGTCCTTTAGCAGGATAATTTCCCTCCTTATCTCTTTTGATTAGATCTATTTCTGCTTTTGCTTTGTCTGAAATTAGAATTGCTACCCCTGCTTTTCTTACATCAGCTTAAGCACAATGTATTCTTCTCCAACCTTTTACCTTTACCCTGTGTGTATCCCCCCTTTTCAAATGTTTTTCTTGTGAACAACATATTGTTGGCTTATAGCTTTTAATCCATTCTGCTATCTGTCTCCATTGTATGGGAGAGTTCATTCCATTCACATCCACAATTGGGATTACAATCTGTGTCTTTCCCTGCATCCTGTTTCCCACTGTGCTTTTACTTCTCCAGTCTCCCTTCTAGTCTTCAAACCAAATCACAAGAGTCCCTCTCAAAAAATGTTCATCTCCCTCCCCTCTTTCCTTCTCTCTTTTTTTTTTATTTAGCTTTTAACATTCATTTTCACAAAATTTTGGGTTACAAATTTTCTCCCCTTTTCTCCCCTCCCCCCCCAAACACCAAGCATTATAATTGCCCCTATGACCAATCTGCTCTCTCTTCTATCATCCCTCTCTGCCCTTGTCTCTGTCTTCTCTTTTGTCCTGTAGGGCCAGATAGCTTTCTATACCCCTTTACCTGTATTTCTTATTTCCTAGTGGTAAGAACATTACAGTTGATCCTAACACTTTGAGTTCCAACTTCTTTAGCTCCCTCCCTCTCCACCCCTTCCCTTTGGAAGGCAAGCAATTCAATACAGGCCAAATCTGTGTAGTTTTGCAAATGACTTCCATAATAGTTGTGTTGTATAGGACTAACTATATTTCCCTCCATCCTATCCTGTCCCCCATTACTTCTATTCTCTTTTGATCCTATCCCTCCCCATGAGTGTTGACCTCAAATTGCACTCTCCTCCCCATGCCCTCCCTTCTATCATCCCCCCCCACTCTGCTTATCCCCTTATCCTCCACTTTCCTGTATTGTAAGATAGGTTTTCATACCAAAATGAGTAGGCATTTTATTCTTTCCTTTAGTGGAATGTGATGAGAGTAGACTTCATGTTTTTCTCTCACCTCCCCTCTTTATCCCTCCACTAATGAGTCTTTTGCTTGCCTCTTTTATGAGAGATAATTTGCCCCATTCAATTCTCCCTTTCTCCTCCCAATATCTTTCTCTTTCACTGCTTGATTTTGTTTTTTTTTAAGATATGATCCCATCCTCTTCAATTCACTCTGTGCACTCTGTCTCTATGTGTGTGTGCGTGTGTGCATGTGTGTGTGTGTAATCCCATCCAGTACCCAGATACTGAAATGTTTCAAGAGTTACAAATATTGTCTTTCCATGTAGGAATGTAAACAGTTCCACTTTAGTAAGTCCCTTATGACTTCTCTTTGCTGTTCACCTTTTCATGGTTCTCTTCATTCTTGTGTTTGGAAGTCAAATTTTCTTTTCAGCTCTGGTCTTTTCATCAAGAATGCTTGAAAATCCTCTATTTCATTGAAAGACCAATTTTTCCCCTGAAGTATTATACTCAGTTTTGCTGGGTAGGTGATTCTTGGTTTTAGTCCTAGTTCCTTTGACTTCTGGAATATCCTATTCCATGCCCTTCGATCCCTTAATGTAGAAGCTGCTAGATCTTGTGTTATCCTGATTGTATTTCCACAATACTTGAATTGTTTCTTTCTAGCTGCTTGCAATATTTTCTCTTTCACCTGGGAGTTCTGGAATTTGGCCACAATGTTCCTAGGAGTTTCTCTTTTTGGATCTCTTTCAGGCGGTGTTCTGTGGATTCCTTGAATATTTATTTTGCCCTCTGGTTCTAGAATCTCAGGGCAGTTTTCCTTGATAATTTCGTGAAAGATGATGTCTAGGCTCTTCTTTTGATCATGGCTTTCAGGTAGTCCCATAATTTTTAAATTGTCTCTCCTGGATCTATTTTCAAGGTCAGTTGTTTTTCCAATGAGATATTTCACATTATCTTCCATTTTTCCATTCCTCTGGCTTTGTTCTGTGATTTCTTGCTTTCTCATAAAGTCCTTAGCCTCCATCTATGCCATTCTAATTTTGAAAGAACTATTTTCTTCAGTGAGCTTTTGAATCTCCTTTTCCATTTGGCTAATTCTGCTTTTGAAAGCATTCTTCTCCTCATTGGCTTTTTGAATCTCTTTTGCCAATTGAGTTAGGCTAGTTTTCAAGGTGTTATTTTCTTCAACATTTTTTTGGGTCTCCTTTAGCAGGGAGCTGATTTGCTGTTCATGCTTTGACTTCATGTCTCTCATTTCTCTTCCCAGCTTTTCCTCCACCTCTCTAACTTGATTTTCAAAATTCTTTTTGAGCTCTTCCATGGCCTGAGGCCATTGAGTGGCCTGGGACACAGAAGCCTTGATTTCTGTGTCTTTGCCTGATGGTAAGCATTGTTCTTCCTCATCAGAAAGGAAGGGAGGAAATGCCTGTTCACCAAGAAAGTAACCTTCTATAGTCTTATTTCTTTTCCCTTTTCTGGGCATTTTCCCAGCCAGTGACTTGACCTCTGAATATTTTCCTCACACCCACCTCACCTCCTGATCCTCCCAGCCAGTGTTTGGGGTCTGAGATTCAAATGCTGCTTCCAGCCTCAGGGCTTTTGGCGGGGGCAGGGCTGCTATTCAGTGTGAGATTAAATTCAGATGCTCAGGTGAGGGCAGGGCTGCCTCTCAGGCTCAGTTCCCTCAGGGAGTTTATCCACAGACCTTCAACAATGGATCCAGGCTCCTGCCTGCTTGGAGAGCCCTGGTCTGCCGCTGC
This sequence comes from Notamacropus eugenii, assembly GCF_028372415.1. Classification (NCBI taxonomy): domain Eukaryota; kingdom Metazoa; phylum Chordata; class Mammalia; order Diprotodontia; family Macropodidae; genus Notamacropus; species Notamacropus eugenii. Next base: position 247,074,130 of record NC_092872.1, on the reverse strand, counting down.
CCCTCAGCTTCTGTCTCCCGAGGGGGCACCCCACTCCCCCCTCGACCCGCCAAAGGGACTCTCTCACCGACCCCCATCACCTGTGGGTGGAGGTACTTGTGCGGCCGCTGGAGATCCCGTCCCTGAAGCCTGCTCGGATCTGTTCCTCTCGGTGCCGCGGCCACGGCAGGGCTGTACTCAGCTCCCAGTCCCGGAGCCCAGTCCGCAGCACGAAGGACCTTTTACGAGAGGTTTGCAGGTCTCTCCGGAACAGAAATCTCCCTCGCTCCAATGTTCTGTGGCCTCTGGGTGCAGAATTCGCCGTGAGTTACTTCTTTGTAGTTGTTCTATGGGTTGTGTGTTCGGAGCTATGTGTATGTGCGTCTTTCTACTACGCCATCTTGGCTCCGCCCCCTCCCCTCTTTCCTTCTACTGCAATGTAATTTTACACTTCTTCCTGTGATGTAATTTAACATTTTCTGCTTCCTCCTTTTCACACCTCCTGTTACAATTCCTTCACATGCTAAAATCATATTTTTAACATGACATCATTTACTTTTTACCCATTCCCTCTATGAATATCTCTTTTATATTTCATAAGAGATATACAATTCTCAAGATTAACAGGTATCATCTTCCCTTATAGGGAGGTAAGCAGCTTGCCCAAATTGAGTAACAAGGTTTTGTTGTTGTTGTTTTTTTCTCCCTGTTCACCTTTTTATGCCTCTCTTGAGATCTGCATTTGAAGATCGAATTTTGTATTAAGTTCTGGCATTTTTGTCAGGAAGGTCTGGAATTCCCTTACTTCACTGAATGACCATCTCCTTGCCTGAAATGTTATGCTGAACTTTGCTGGGTAGCTGATCCTTGGTTGTAGTCCTATCTCCTTTGCCTTATGGAATATCGAATTCCAATTCCTTCGATCTTTTAATGTAGAAGCTGCAAGGTCTTGTGTGATCCCTGACTGTAGCTCCTCGATATTTGAATGGTTTCATTCTGGTTGCCTGTAGTATTTTCTCCTTCACATGATAGTTCTGCAATTTGGCAGTGATGTTTCTTGGGGTTCTGAGTTTGGGATTCCTTTTGGGAGGTGAACAGTGAATTCTTTCGATGACTATTTTGCCCTCTGGATCTTTTGGGCAGTTTTCCTTGTTAATTTCCTGGAAGATATTGTCCAGACTGTTTTTTTCATGGTGGCTTTCTGGCAGGCCAATAATTCTTAAATTTTCTCTCCTGGATCTATTTTCCATGTCAATTGTTTTTCCAATTAGATATTTTACATTTTCTTCTATCTTTTCACTCTTTAGATTTTATTTGAATGATTCTTGAAGTATCATAGACTCATTCTCTTCTACTTTCCCCATTCTAATTTTCATCAAATTGTTTTCTTCAGTTAACTTTTGCATCTCCTTTTTCATCTGTCCAATTATTTCCTTTAAGGAATTATTTTCTCCAGTTAGTTGTTGTACTTCCTTTTCCATTTGTCCAATTTTCCTTTTTAAAGAGTTGTGTTCTTCAATGAATTCTTTTTTCATACTTTTATAGTCATTGGCCAGTTTTTCTTCTGTTTCCTTCTTCAGCTGTTCCAGGAGAGCTTTTTGTGCATGGGAAGAGTTCATATTCCCTTCTGAAGTTTCAGATGAGAGTACTGTGTCAGTACTGACCTCTCTGGTATTCTTGTTTTGGTCCTTTCCCCATAAAAAGATTCTATGGTCTTTTATTTACTCTTTTGTTTCTTGCTCATGATGGTGAGGCTTTGTGTGTTGTGGCCTCTGGTTCTTTCAGTTAGAAGCTGGAAAATTTGGTGTTGAACTGACTGGTGTAAAAAGTAAGATCAGGTGCCTTTTTTTCTTTTTATTTTGTGTTTCTGGGGATCAGCCCTGGGGCTAGCTTGTAAACTGAGGGGAGAGGTGGTCTGGTCACCAGAGATCTCCTCAGTGGAGCTCGATCAAAGGGAAGCTCAGTCCTTGGTGATCCCAACTGCTGTAGTGTTTTCCTGTTTCCTCTGTAGTGCTTAGGCACACTTGGGTCCTAGTGTGAGTTTCCACCCCCCCCAGACTCTTGTCCTTCCTATTTGAGTCAGCCACAGTAAAAGGAATATTCTTTACTGATTTTTCTAAACTCAGGTATACAAGACTGTTTACCCCTTCTGCTGATCCCACTGATTCAGGATTTTTCTGGGGAAATATTTTATGGTTCTTTCAAGGTCAGTAAGGGGAGACGGAGAGACTATTTAACAATCACTCTGCCATTGTGGCTCCTGGAAGTTCAAGTAGGTGACTTACAGACATTTAATCTGCAGGCTGAAAGTCTCAGCAGTGGCTGCAGCTGATACTTGGGGCTCAGTGGATGTTATTCACTCTGCTCCTTCTGGTCTCCTTCCCTGGGCTGCCATCCTGCTGTTGCTGCCTCAGGTTGCCCTGGGGGGTTTCCACTCGGCTTTGCTGTGGAGGGATGCACTGGGCTGTGTTCTGTGGGCTCACTCCCATGGAATAGATCCTTCCTGTTGAGCTTCTAGTCTGTCCTGGTCTGTGAATCTGCCACAGTCTGTCTCCTTTTAGATTTTGCACCTGCAAAATTTGGTCAGATTCTCTTTTTAGAGGTATCTGAAGGAATTTGTCTAAGAGCTTAGGTGAGTAGTAGTTCTCACTCTGCCATCTTGGCTCCACCCTCCTAATATGTATCTTAATGCGCGCTACTGAACATCTCTCTGTTTCCATTTTTCCACTGATAAAATGGGACCAAGTATTTTCATTGCAACATTACTTACTCTAAATAAAAAGGAATGCATGTCAGACTGGTGTCTCTCATTTGATTTTTCTGATAACTCCATGAGATAAGCAGAATAAATGTTTTTCTCCCTTCACAGAATATAAAAATGAGTTTGAGAAAAGGTGATTTGCCCTGCATCACAAAGGAAATAGGTGGCTGACATATTTGTTTTGATGTTGTTTGGAGGCACATAATGTCTAGATAAAGAAAGTAAGTTTTCTTTCCAACAAAAACCCCCTAACACACACATGCACACACAAACAACTGTGCTTCACACAATCAAGCATATATGACCCATCCCTTCTTCTTCACACAGTCAACATCACCTGAGGTACTTCTTTTCCCAGATGTGGAAAAGTATGATGGCCAAAATACTCTATATTGTCTTTGTGTCTAGAGTATGCTACATCTGTGTCTTTATTTATTCAGTAAGTATTGTTCTGAAAATGAAACTTTATCATGGTGAAACCAATGCCAGTATTCATCTGTGAAATTTCTTGCCCCCAATGCTCTCTTATTGTTGTCATGTATCTCCTTCTGTATAAGACATGCCACACCTCTCTTGACATATACCTTCTTTGGGATTGTATATTTCCTGCTTATTTTGGTATCCTATGGGTTCATTGTCTATAGTATAATTAAAATCCAGACAGCCCTGGTGAGAAGAGTGTATTCTCCTCTTCCCATCTCATTGTATCATCCATATATAGCTGATACATTTTAATTTTACTATACATATATCAGGCTTAATCAACTAGATAGAACAGTGGATAGAGTACCAGACTTGGAGTCAGTAATACTCATCTTCATGATTTCAAATCCAGCCTCAGACACTCAAGAGTTCTGTGACTCTGGATAAATTACTTAACTCTGTTTAGCTCAGTCCTTTGTTTATAAAACAAACTAGAGAAGGAAATATCAAGCTACTCTATTTTCTTTGCAAAGAACACCGCAAAGGGGTCACAAGAGTTGGGCATCACTGAAAAATAACTAAACATAAGGCTTGTATTTAATCAAAAGTTGTTATTATCATCACATTATCTTTCTACATGCAATACAGATAGAAATGTTCAAGGCATTATGTTGCTTTTATTCTTTCATATTTAATATATTATGGACCTTGGTGCAGACAGATTAAATGAATGCATTTTGTAATTGAATAAGACCACTAGAATGGGCATTTCTCCTGTGAGGATTCAATTAAATTAATTTTAGAACATCTCCAAGAGTCTTTCAGATGATATAAATGACATTCACATAACCCTTTTGTCATAGGGTTTTATTTCTTCTCATTCTTATCTCCATATTTTGAAAGTTTTTTTTCAAACATTTTGGAGATTTTCAATATTTGATATGGCAGCACTGATTTAGAATCTTGTTCTTGAGCGCTTACAAATTGAAATTCTATCCAGGCGGTTGTAGGCACTATTTCTGTCTTTACTGCTGCTCCACTTCCATGACAGATTTCTTGAATTTTCTAGAATGGCTTGAAGTTTGCATTTGTAGCATGGAGATTTGTCATAGTTCATAAAGGCTCACTTGCAACTGTTTTGTTGCCTATTTATCTAGTTTTTTTAAGGAAAATGTAGATTCTTGTTTATATTGTTATTATATTCTACTATGTTTTGTTTTATTTTCTCGAGTACAAAGAACTCATCATATCTGTTAGTTCTGTTAGTACATCTTAGAGGCTTGTCTATTTAAGATTCTAATATCCTATTATTAGTCAATTCATTTTGTTAATTCACTAGTAGAGAAATATACCCCCAAACATCAGTCTTATCAGTTGCTTAGTGACCTGCAAACCAAAGAAGAATTTAGCACTCGCATTGTCTTTTGACTGGAATTACCATGTCATAGCTTGAATGTAGTCCAAGATAAGTCATAGTTTAATTGTTCCTCTAGGGGTTAAGATGACAGGGTGTCCCAAGGCTCTCTCTAGCTGCCCTTTGGAAAAGAACTGGGCATAATTGGATCCCTGTTCAGTTCCTAATTATAGACCAATGAACACACAAACTATTGAGCAATGAAGGTTTTCTAGGAAATAAAAGAATCTTCCAGTTATTATCCTCTACCAGAAAAGAGTAAGTTTCCTAACAAATGAGAAATACTGCTTCCTTTGTTATAAAATGAAATCAAAACTGACATCATGAGCTGGGAAGGAAAAAATGCCTGTTTAAAATTTAAACATATTTACATTTTTATTATAAATCTCTTTCTATCTATGTAAATTGTCAAAAGGATGAGTGAGAAATCAAGAGACAGATACACACATGAAGAGAGAGAGAGAGAGATGTAGAAAAAAGGAAGGGAAAGAGGGAGGGACCAGAGAGACAGAGGCAGACAGAGAATTTTCAATAAAATAGGAAATAATAATAAAATAATAAAACTTTCCTATTGTGAACCCAATGCCACTACTCATCTTCTGTGAAATTCCCTGCCCCCACTGCTTTCTTATTTTTGTCATATATTTCCTTCTTTATAAGTGATGCTACAACTCTCTTGGCAGATACCTCCTTTGGGGTTGTACATATTCTGCTTATTTTTGTGTCCTCTGTAGTCATTGTCTATAGTATAATTAAAATCTAGACAGCAATGGCAAGAACAGAGCATTCTCTTTTTCCCATCTTATTGTGTCATCAATATATTGCTGATACATTTTAATTTTACTACCCATATATCGGACTTAAGCAGCTAAGTGGAACAGTGGATAGAGCACTGGACTTGGAGTCAGTAATACTCATCTTCATGATTTCAAATCTGGCCTCAGACACTTAAGAGTTTTGTGATTCTGAATAAATTACTTAACCCTGTTTGGCTTAGTCCCTCATCTATAAAACAAACTAGAGAAGGAAATGTCAAACCACTCCATTGCCTTTGCTAAGAGCAAAGGGGTCACTAGAGTTGGACATCACTGAAAGATAACTAAACAAAATATAGGCATTACATAAGGCTAGCACCTAATCAAAAGTTTTTATCACCATCATCATTGTCATCACTTATTATCTTTCTTGATGGAATACAGACAGAAATGTTCAAGGCATTATGTTGCTTTTATTCTTTCATATTTAATACATTTTGTACCTTGCTGCAGGCAGAGGAAATGAATGCCCTTTGTAATCTAATAAGACCAGTAGAATGTGCACTTCTCCTGTGAGGATTCAATGAAATTAATTTTAGGACATCTCCAAAAGCCTTTCAGATGATATAGATGACATTCCTATAACCCTTTTGTCATGGGGTTTTAATTTCTTCTCAGTCTCATCCCTATGTTTTGAAAGGTATTTTTTTCAAATACTTTGGAGATTATCAGTACTTGATATGGCAGCATCTATTTAGAATCTTGTTCTTAAGCACTTACACATCGAAATTCTATTTAAGCAGTTGTACGCAATATTTCTGTCTTTACTGCTGCTTCACTTCCATGACAGATTTCTTGAATTTTCTAGAATGGCTTGAGTTTTGCATTTGTAGCATAGAAATCTGTCATAGTTTAAAAAGGTTCACTTGCAAGTTTTTGGTAGCCTATTTATCAGGTTTTTTAGGGAAACTGCAGATTCTGGTTTTTATTGTTGTTATTATATTCTACTATGTTTTGTTTTATTTTCTCAGGTACAAAGAACTCATTATAAGTTTTAGTTCTGTTTGTAAATATTAGAGGCTTGTGTATTTGAGACTACAACATCCTATTATTAGTCAATTCATGTTAATTAACTAGTAGAAAAGTATACCTCCAAACATCAATCACATCAGTTGCTTAGTGCCATATAAAGCAAGCAATAACTTAACACTTGCATTTTTTTTTGACTGGAATTAATGTCATGGCTTCAACTTAGTCCAAGATAAGTCATAGTTTAATTATACCTCTAGAGGCTAAGATGACAGCATTTCCCAAGGCTCTCTCTAGCTGCCCTTTGGAAAAGGACTGGGTGTAATTGGATCCCTGTCCAATTCCCACTTACAGACCAATAAATACACAAATTATTGAGAAAGGAAGGTTTTCTAGAAAAAAAGAATCTTCCAATTATTGCCTTCTAGCAGAGAAGGGTAAGTTTCCTAAGAAATAAGAGATAGTGCATCCTTTCGTATAAAATGAAAATGAAAATCAATATCATGAGTAGGGGAGGAAAAAAATGCCTGTTTAAAATTTAAATGTGTTTACATTGTTACAGTAAATATCTTTATATCTACATAAATTGTAAAAAGAATGAGGGATGAAGAGGCAGATATATATATATATATATATATATATATATATATATATATATATATATATATATAGAGAGAGAGAGAGAGAGAGAGAGAGAGAGAGAGAGAGAGAGAGAGAGAGAGACAGACAGACAGACAGACAGACAGACAGAGACAGAGACAGAGACAGAGATGGAGAAAAAAGGAGCAAAACAGGGAGGGACAGGAGAAACAGAGGCAGTGACAGATAATTTTCAATAAAATAGGAAATGTAATTGTGATAAGAATGAAAAGTATTATTTCTGTTTTTCCTTTAAAAATTCCACCTTAAAGTTTGTGACTGAATGAAAGAATCAGGCTCATGGAATTCATTATTTTCAGGTATTTCTTTTTACCATAATTTTCTATTACCACCACCATCATCACCACCACTAATAATATTGCTGCTGCTGCTGCTGCTGCTACTACTAGTACTACTACTACTACTACTACTACTACTACTACTACTACTACTACTACTACTACCACTGATGGTGCTGCTGCTATCAATATAAGCAATTTTACTATTGTACAGAGCAATAATTTCATGACAACAGGGAAGCTATAGTATGGGAATTTACTTCAGTAATTTACTTCACCTACTGTAATTTGCTGTCTTAGTTGCCTGGGGTACTAAGCATTAAGTCCCTGACCTATTCAAGTAAGTGTCAGAGGTAGGATTTAAATCCACTTCTTCCTGTGAGTAAGACCTGCCTTCTGTCTACCATTCTGCACTGCCTTGTTCATCATATATGATACATGGCAATACTATATAGCAAACTCCTAACATTTGGAAATCATCAAAAATGAAATTTTTTAATCTGGTTTTGGTATACAGTGTAAGTTCTAGGTCCTCCTCCTTTAAAGCTTGGTAATTTCCTTTGTTCAGGTATACATTATAATTCAATAGAATATGAAAGGATAGTTTTGAATATGTATAACATAATATAATACAAAAATAAGATAGTTGTATATAGACTTTATATAACATAACTGTGTAATGTATTTATATTTATAATATATGAAGACATAACATGTTTATATGTATATATTATATTTGTACTTTATTCATAATATTTTCAAAAATTTTATCTAGTTTAGGTAAGGCAATAGTGATTACTGACTTGCAATTAAAGGAGTCCCCTCTTTGGGATCACACAACAATGCCAGGGTTTAAACCACTTACGTATAAAAGACAGCCTCACAGACTAGAAAGAGAATTGAACTTGAAAAAGAAGAATCTAATTAGAATTATACTTGATTAGATCTGATTAGCTTTAATCAGATTAGAAACTGATCTGATTAGAAATTTGAATCAGAAGGATCTAGCTTTGCCACGTATTATTTCCATTGTCAGACAAGTGAGTTGAAGTCTATAATCCCGATTTCTCATTTCCAAAGTGAAGATAATTACATCTGTCTCATGTTTTATCGCACTGTGTAAGGATGGAAAGGCATGATGTATAAAACTATGCTTTATACAGGCACATGGATTTCTTCAAATTTTAATTTTTTATTAGCTAAAAATGGCATGAGAGTTTCAGGAACTTTATGTTGCATTATGTTGCATTAGGATGTTATGATAGAGAACTGGCTAACTTTTCCCTCCTCAATTATTGTTCAAGAAGTTCCTAATCCAATTTGTTTCAATGTGGCAACTACCAGAAGCATAGAGTGGACCCTTCTACAATTGTTTCTTTTAGCTAACTCTTTGGGAATAATGGCAAGAGGTGGACTCAGACATGTGGAACATAAAGCAAGGATGGAGAGTGAGAGATGAGAAGTGACAAAAATGCCAATTACTGCTGCCCACCTTCTACCCCTTCCCTTTGCATTGCTTCATCACAGAGGGTAAGTGACACCAAAGAAACCTACTCTTTTGTTTTTAAAACCCATTGTCTTAGAAACCCACCAGGCTGGTCAATTTCAAATCTTTTATCAAGTATCTAATCTCCCTTCTCAACTGACTCCTAATACTTTGGGACTTTGAGGACAGGGATTGACAAGACAGAGGGTGATGTGTGTGTTAAGGGAGAAGAGGAAGGGAACTAGAACTCACTACTCAGTGAGCAAGGACTTGACATTGATAACACTTTTAGGAACATATTCAGGACAGAAAAGCTGTCATTTTCAAAAGGGAACACAGTCTGTACTAACCTTTTCATTTATAGAAGCACCGTGAATATATTTGTGATTATGTTGTCTTTATGGTATAGAGGAGCTACCATAGCTGATGTGCTTGCCCATAACAGATAGTATAGAAGTCAAGTCAGCAAGTCAAATTTACAAGCATTTTGAAAGGGATTACAATGTGCCTGACACTATAATTGGGGCTCACAATGCAAAGACAAGTAGAAACAAAAGAAGTCACTACTATTAAGGAGCTTTTATCCAAATGGGATAAGACAAACTCTAGGAATGTCCTACTGAGGAAAAAGCAAAACAAAACAAGGAAAACACCATGTTAATACTACATTTCCTTCAGCAAAGAGATTTAGAATGCACTAAATTAAGATTTGGAAAACTGAGTGTAAAAACCAAGAATCTATGCCCAGTTCGGTGTGCTGTGAGAGTCTGAGTAAGTTAGGGATTCTTAATTTGGAGTCATAATGGAGTTTATAGATTATTGTTAAGTTCTGATATTTTATAACTTCATATAGGTTCAACCTTCTCATTTTGCATGGAGGGGAGTTTGTGGGGAAGAGGATAGAGAATAACCAGTTCAAGTGACTTGCTTTAGAAAAGACAGTGTATTACCAGTTAACTACCCTGTTTCTCAAGTACCATTAGCTTCAAAAAAGGAATAATAATATATGTCCTATCTATATCATGGTATTGTCATTCAGACAAAATGAAACAGTATATATGAAATCTTTTTTCAATAATCTTCTCTCTCTTGGCCTCAGTTTCTTCTATCATCCTCATTTGTAAAGGTCTAAAATTTATTTTCATAATTCTTACATTTGCATAAAAACAACTGATATTATATAGTACTTTAAGGTTTGTGAATCATTTTTCATTCATTTGCTCATAGAGTTTTATAATAGCCTCCTGCAATAGATATCCCTGGTATTTATCCCTCTTTTGCAGATGAGGACAATGAGATTCATAGAGACAAAGTAAGAGACTCATCAATGTTCCCAGAGCTAGTTAAATACAGAAACAAACTTCAAATGCAGATTTCTCCAGGCTCCAAAACTAGTTATCTAGTTATTATTTTATACTTCTTCAATTTATTACTTTCTAATACTCATAAGTCAATAATTTTTAAAAATATCCCCTCATGAATCAGTCAGCAAATATTAAGCATCTTCTTAGTGCCAGGCCCTGTATGCTAAGTGTTGGAAAGGAAAAGAAAGAAAAAAATACTCCTTGTTGTCTAGAAGCTCAGATACTAATGGGAGAGGCAACATGAAAATAATTATGTATAAACCTGATACACAGAGGGAGAGCTAGTGGTAATCTCAGGAGGAGATGACCTCTTTCACTCTCTGCTTGTATCTCTGTCTCTATGTCTCTCTCAATCTCTCTAATCATACATGTGGTTTCTTGAGCATAGGGAATTCATGATGAAGGACTTCCTTTACAAGGAAGATCGATCCATCTTCAAATAATCTTGGAGTGAGAGTGGCTTGGGACAAAGAAGATAAGTGATTTGTACAGAGTTTATACATTCAGAGGAAGGACTGAAGTCAGGACTCTCTAACTCCAAGGCCGGCTCTTTGTCCACATCCTCCTATCATTCCAGTAATGAAAATTTGTACTACACCTCTTGTTCTCTAGGTTCTGTTATATGAACATTTGCCTTAATTTGTCAGAGACCAAACCATTCTCATAACTTCCCAGTTATTTCTACATTATGGTGTCTTGTGTGTACTTTACCCAGCCATTTTCACCATCATCCCCTCATGTATTTTCTCTATTATAAGCTCTTTGAGAAAAGGGACTGTCTTGCATGTATTTTTATTCCTCAAAGTTTAACAATATCTGGCACATTGGAGATTCTTAGTAAACTTTCTACGTATGTGTGTATGTATGTATGTTATGTATCTGTCTGTCTGTCTATCTATCTATCAATTGCCTGCTATTATTGTTAATCATTCCAAATATCTGTCTTTTTTATCAACCGCACCTAGCCCAGTACCTGAGACATGGGACTTGCTAAAGAAATTCCAGTTCATTGATAGTGTAAAGACACCATAAATTCCTCAGCATCATATTCAAAATCACCATTTTCTATTTATCCCAACCTAGATTTTTTTTCCTAGGATTTAGAAATATAAGCTCATCAGAGGTCACCTATCCCTCATTCTGCTGATAAAAAGATATCCATTTCTGTCTGCCTTTGTAGGAAGGACACCTGAAACTTGCAACACATTGCTCTGACAGACATAAATGAGTTGGATTTCAAGAATATTTTTAGATACTATTTTCCTACTGTGAGATCCCTTGAGATATAATAGTTTCATTTCTGCTTCTAAGATGTGAGTTCTTTCAATTTCTTTTGCATCAGGAAGTGCTTTCAAGAAGGTCTGGTTTCAGATGTTGAAAATGTACATTCCACACTAGCTTTTATTTGGTAGTGTATATAATGTATCAAAATGTGAGAGTTAAGAGCCCTGAGTTCTAATTCTTACATAGCCTAACATTCTGTTCAACATTAGATAAGTCCCTCCTCAGTTTAATACTCTCTTTGCAAGTACTCATTTAAATCAATCATACCAGAAAACTTAGTTGGGCTCACTTCATGGGTGGGGTATTTTGGAGAACTTTGAACAAAAGCCTTGAAGGTGCTATAAAATGTCAGATGAAAAAGAGCATGAGTTTCCTGAAGGAAGAAGAAGAAAAAAGATGATTTTGATGATGATGATGATGACGATGATGATGATCATGATCATGATCATGATGATAATTTGTGTGAGTGGTTGGGGATGTGGAGGTGTGCTTTATTTAACCCTGTGGGGAGAAGGAATTCACTGACATGAGATCACACTAACCAAACAGTATTTCACTATTTTTGGTGCAATAAAATTAGATGAATTTGTCAAAATTTGATATTGGAATATCAAAGCATTTTTACTTTGCCTAATTTTAATTCAGATTTTCTTTTCTTTAGTGAATAAAATAATCTCTTGTGAGTTGGATTTTGTGGGCACATGGACAAAAAGAATGTCACAGCTTTCTCATATGGCATCAAATAATCATTCCTCAGTGGCCGAGTTCGTCTTACAAAATTTCTCTGAAAATCCTCTGGTGCAAATCCTTATCTTCAGCCTCTTCTTAGGACTTTTTATACTGGCGTTCACAGGTAACTCACTCATTATCACTGTGATTATTCTAAATCCAGGCCTCCATACTCCCATGTACTTTTTCCTTATAAATTTGGCCTTGCTGGATGTTCTCTCCACCTTATGTGTGGTGCCTAAGTTGCTGCAGAACCTAATAGCTAAGAACACCATTTCCTATGGTGGTTGCATAGCTCAGATATATTTCCTCTCTTTGTGTTTGGGAGCTGAGCTCTTGCTTTTCACAGTCATGGCCTATGATCGGTATGCAGCCATCTGCCAGCCTCTCCACTACACCACTATCATGAGCAAGACAGTTTGTTGTCTCATGGCATCTACAGTGTGGGCTATCAGTGGGGTCAATATAACAATACAAATCATCATGACTGTTCATTTGTCTTTCTGTGGTCCCAATGTCATTGATCATTTCTTTTGTGAGATTCCTCTATTATTTCCTCTCTCTTGCTCTTCAACTGATGTCAACAATGCATTGGTAATTGTGGCAAACATATTCTTTGATGTTTTCAATTTTCTTTTCATCCTGGTGTCCTATGGTTTCATCATCTCCTCCATCTTGAAGATCCAAACCAAGGAAGGGAAGAAGAAAGCATTTTCCACTTGTTCCTCCCACATTATTGTGGTTAGCATGTATTATTGCACTATCATTTATGTGTACATTATTCCTGATTTTGGTCAGTCTCTGAAGACAGGCAAAGTAGCTTCAGTGTTTTATACTGTAGTGACCCCAGCCTTGAACCCTGTGATCTACTCCCTGAGAAACAAAGATGTGAAAATAGCACTCAATAAGTTATGTCCCTTTCTTACGAAATAATTACGGTTCAAAAAAATTGCATTAAGAATATCTTTGAATCACAAAAGTTTTCATGGATCACAGCCTGCAGCAACTAGGCAATGCTCCTCAAATCAGAATATACCCTTAGGTAAACCAGCTAACTCCCTAGTTATATTTTTTTTGTCAAACACTTGTAATGAAGAAAAGGGCAGAAAATGTCCAAAGAATTTCACAGAAACATTGGAATTGCCACACCATGTCAGATCCATGGTTGGAGCAGAACAGAATTTTGTAGCCAATACATATTCTAAAGAGATAATTCATATATATCCTTCGACCCAGCAATACCACTTCTAGGACGGTATCCCCAAGAGATCATAAAAATGGGAAAGGGTCCCACATGTACAAAAATATTTGTGGCAGTTCTCTTTGTGGCCAAAAACTGGAAATCAAAGGGATGTCCATCAATTGGGGAATGGTTGAGTAAATTATGGTATATGAATGTAATGGAATACTCTTGTGCTATGAGAAATGATGAGCAGGAAGACTTCAGAGAGGCCTGGAAAGACTTATATGATCTCATGCTGAGGGAAAGGAGAAGAACCAGGAGAACTCTGTACATGGCAACAACCACAGTGTGTTAGGATTTTTTTATGGTAGACTTAGAACTTCATTGCAATGCAAGGACTTTAAAAATTCCCAATGGTCTGTTAAGGCAAAATGCCTTCCACACCAGAGAAAGAACTATGGAATTCAATCACAGAATGTAGTAGGTCATTTTCTTTTGTATTACGATTTTGGTTTGTTATATGATTTCTCCCATTTATTTTAATTCTTCTATGTAAAATGACTATGGCAAAACTGTATTTAATTGAAATCTATGTGTAGAACTTATATGAAATTGTATGCCGTCTCAAGGAGGGAAGGGGGAAGTAAGGAGGAAAAATGGTGAGGGAGGGAAGAAAAGCTAATATGTAGTGTTTGTAGAACACTGAAAATAAATAAAAATTTAAATAATACAAAAGATAATTCATTTGAAGGTATAGGTGCGTACATGAGACTTATTTAAATTTTTATTATGAACTTGATGGGCTTCAGGCACAATGGAAAAGGTCTCAGTAAATTCTCTTATACCACAAGGGAACTTATTTTGATTTAACTTTGGCATAAAGTAAAGGTCTCTCCTTCTCTGTATCCTCATCCAAAGTAAAGGACTTCAGCTATGCTGATTCTACTAGAGAATTTTGGTGATGGTGGCAATGGAAAAAATGCTTAAGGGAAGGCTACCTTTATGAAAGATGGGTCCTCAAGTTGATTCCATCTAGAACTAAACTCTTTACGCTTCAACAACAAAAATGAATTATCAAACAGATAAAAGAGAATTTCATTATGAAAAGAATGATCAAAGAAACAACCCACAAACAAAAATAGCCCCAAATCCCCAATAATCAGAGCCTTCAAAGAAAAAAGTATGTCCACAAGAAAAATAGAATTCTTCAGAAAAATGATGCAATGTTTTAAATTATGAAAGAAATGACAGCTATGGAAGCAAAAGTAATGAACATTTGTATACTAGCTACTATCTTCTAGGAACTGTACTAAGCACTTTTTACAAGTGTCAATTAGTTTGTTTCTTTCAACAACCTGGAATATGCATGCTATAATTATTCACATTTAACAGCTGAAGAAACAGAGATGAAAGAGAAGTGAAATCATTTGCTCAAGGCCATAGAACTAGATAGTGTTTGAGGCCAAATTTGAACTTAAGGAATCAGGTTTCCTGATTCCAATAGTGCTCTATACACTATTCCACCAGTTGCCTTCAATAAGAGGAGGAAATTGACAATAAAATGGCTTAGTTTAACTGAAAAGATACAGAACTATGCTCTAGTAAAATCTGAATGAACCAAATTAATTATTCTAGGAGTCAATATAAATTCTTAAAATAAGTCAAACGAATAAATTTGAAGAAACTGTAATATATTTAGTATCAAAAAGTAACTGACATAGAAAATAGATCAAGGTGATATAGCTGAAGGCTTATTCTGTAACAATTACTGAGAAAGCTGTTGGTTGGGGGACTTCTAGGAGCTATTATGGCAGAGTAAGCATCAAGTCACTCTCACTCTCCTTTACTGACCTTGAAAAAAAAAGTGAAAATATGACCCCAGGAGAAAACCTGGAATAGTAGAGCTAACAGAAAGATATGGTACAGCAGTTTTTTAGCTTGAGAGACTTGGGGGATTAATAAGAAAGGTCCCTCTTGCTATGGCTGAAGCAAAAGAGTACAGGACAAGAAGCATCCAGGTAAGTCAGCAGCAGACCCCATCTCAACAAACCAGCAGGAGATCCTGAGCCCCAGGGTGATAGAGCCAGTAAGTGCCAGCACCATGGTCCTCATGGGATTTTGCACGATCAGGGAAATTGGGAGACATCAGTATAGAAAACCAGCACTTGCACCATAGACAATAGCTGGTGTCCACCAGCTATTGAACTTACATATGATCTTGTGCAGCCCTTGGAGAAGGGGAGAACTCCAGCAGCCAGACTACTTTTCCCTCACACCTCATGCTTCAAGTTTTATTGTAACCCCAGGGAAATGCAGAAAGACATCACCTGAACTCAGCACAAACCAGGCAGCTCCAGCTCAGCACCAGTTAACCTACACTATTATACATCTTCTAGCTGCTAGAACCAGAGGCCCCAGCCAGTAATCAGGCCCCTAGTTCGCAGCACAAAAAGCATGGCACAGAGCACCCTGGTCCCCAACAGCAGATTAAAAGCCAGGAAAAAAGCAAACTCAATAAGAAAAAAGCAATTTATAAAAGCAAAGACCAGAGATTGTTACTTTGAGGACAAGGAAGGTCAATATACAAATTCAGAAGGGGAAAGCATTATCAACATAGCCAAATCTAAAACCTCAAAGAGGAATATGAACTGGTCTCAAGTCCAAAAATCCTTCTTGGAAGAGCTCAAGAAGGATTTTAAAAATCAAATTAGAGAGGCAGAGGAAAAATTGGGCAATTTCCTTAAAAGTACAATTGACAAATTGGAAAAAAAAAATTCATTAAAGAAAACAATTCCTTATAAAGTAAAATTAGCCAAGTGGAAAAGGAGACATAGAAGGTAGCTGAAGAAAAACAGTTGACTAAAAATTAGAATTGGAGAAGTAAAACCTAAGGACTCTATGTGGTATCAAGAATCAGGCAAATAAATTCAAACGAATGAAAAAAATAGACAAAAACATAAAATACCTCACTGGAAAAACAACTGACATACAAAATAGATTCAAAGCAGATAGCTACAAACTTACTGGTCTACCAGAAAATCATGGTGGAAAAAGAAACCTGGACAGTATTCTTCCAAGAAATCATCAAGAAAATCTGCCCTGATTTCCAAGAACCAGAGGGTAAAATAGTCATTGAAAGAATCCACTGATCACGTCCCGAAAGAGATCCCAAAGGAATTTTGTTGTGAAATTCAAGAAGTATTAGATCAAAGAGTAAATACTTCAAGCAGCCAGTGAGAAACAAATCAAACATCATGGAAATACAGCCAGGATCACATCAAGCAAAATAACTTGGGTTGCAACAAATGATCAACTACTGAGCAAAATTAAGTATGATTTTTCAGCAAGGAGATTGACATTCAATGAAAAGGGGAATTTCTAGAACTTCCTGAGGAAAAGACCAGAGCTCAATGGAAAACTGAATATTTAAACACAAGACTCAAGAGAGGCATAAAAAGCGAAACAGGAAAAAAGATCATTTTATTCAATAAGGGCAAACTGTTTACATCCCTACATGAGAAGATGATGCTTATGAATCTTGAGAACTGTATCTTTATTAAGATATTTAGGGGCGGAGCCAAGATGGCGGAGTAGAAAGACGCACATACACATAGCTCCAAACCCACAACCCATAGAACAACTACAAAGAAGTAACTCACGGAGAATTCTCCACCCAGAGGCCACAGAACATTGGAGCGAGGGAGATTTCTGTTCTGGAGAGACCTGCAAACCTCTCGCAAAAGGTCCTTCATGCTGCGGACTGGGCGTCAGGACTGGGAGCTGAGTACAGCCCTGCTGCGGCCATGGCACCAAGAGGAACAGATCCGAGAGGGCTTCAGGGACAGGATCTCCAGCAGCCACACAAGTCCCTCCAGCGACAGGTGATGGAGGTTGGTGAGAGAGTCTTTTTGGCGGGTCGAGGGGGGAGTGGGGTGGCCCCATGGCTCGGGCCCCCTCGGGAGACAGAAGCTGAGGGGCGGCAGCAGACAGGGGCTCCCCAAGCAGGCAGGAGCCTGGATCCATTGTTGAAGGTCTGTGCATAAACTCCCTGAGGGAACTGAGCCTGAGAGGCGGCCCTGCCCTGACCTGAGCATCTGAACTTAATCTCACACTGAATAGCAGCTCTGCCCCCGCCAAAAGCCCTGAGGCTGGAAGCAGCATTTGAATCTCAGACCCCAAACGCTGGCTGGGAGGATCAGGAGGTGAGGTGGGTGTGAGGAAAATATTCAGAGGTCAAGTCACTGGCTGGGAAAATGCCCAGAAAAGGGAAAAGAAATAGGACTATAGAAGGTTACTTTCTTGATGAACAGGCATTTCCTCCCTTCCTTTCTGATGAGGAAGAACAATGCTTACCATCAGGCAAAGACACAGAAATCAAGGCTTCTGTGTCCCAGCCCACGCAATGGGCTCAGGCCATGGAAGAGCTCAAAAAGAATTTTGAAAATCAAGTTAGAGAGGTGGAGGAAAAGCTGGGAAGAGAAATGAGAGACATGAAGTCAAAGCATGAACAGCAAATCAGCTCCCTGCTAAAGGAGACCCAAAAAAATGTTGAAGAAAATAACACCTTGAAAACTAGCCTAACTCAATTGGCAAAAGAGGTTCAAAAAGCCAATGAGGAGAAGAATGCTTTCAAAAGCAGAATTAGCCAAATGGAAAAGGAAATTCAAAAGCTCACTGAAGAAAATAGTTCTTTCAAAATTAGAATGGCACAGATGGAGGCTAATGACTTTATGAGAAAGCAAGAAATCACAGAACAAAGCCAGAAGAATGGAAAAATGGAAGATAATGTGAAATATCTCATGGGAAAAACAACTGACCTGGAAAATAGATCCAGGAGAGACAATTTAAAAATTATGGGACTACCTGAAAGCCATGATCAAAAAAAGAGCCTAGACATCATCTTTCATGAAATTATCAAGGAAAACTGCCCGGAGATTCTAGAACCAGAGGGCAAAATAAGTATTCAAGGAATCCACAGAACACCACTTGAAAGAGATCCCAAAAGAGAAACTCCTAGGAACATTGTGGCCAAATTCCAGAGGTCCCTGGTAAAGGAGAAAATACTGCAAGCAGCTAGAAAGAAACAATTCAAGTATTGTGGAAATATAATCAGGATAACACAAGATCTAGCAGCTTCTACGTTAAGGGATCGAAGGGAATGGAATAGGATATTCCAGAAGTCAAAAGAACTAGGACTAAAACCAAGAATCACCTACCCAGCAAAACTGAGTGTAATACTTCAGGGGAAAAATTGGTCTTTCAATGAAATAGAGGATTTTCAAGCATTCTTGATGAAAAGACCAGAGGTGAAAAGAAAATTTGACTTCCAAACACAAGAATGAAGAGAACCATGAAAAGGTGAACAGCAAGGAGAAGACATAAGGGACTTACTAAAGTTGAACTGTTTACATTCCTACATGGAAAGACAATATTTGTAACTCTTGAAAGTTTTCAGTATCTGGGTACTGGGTGGGATTACACACACACACACATGCACACACGCACACATACATAGAGACAGAGTACACAGAGTGAATTGAAGAGGATGGGATCATATCTTAAAAAAAATGAAATCAAGCAGTGAGAGAGAAAGATATTGGGAGGAGGAAGGGAGAAATTGAATGGGGCAAATTATCTCTCATAAAAGAGCCAAGCAAAAGACTTATTAGTGGAGGGAAAAAGGGGAGGTGAGAGAAAAACATGAAGTCTACTCTCATCACATTCCACTAAAGGAAAGAATAAAATGCACACTCATTTTAGTATGAAAACCTATCTTACAATACAGGAAAGTGGGGGATAAGGGGATAAGCAGGGTGGGGGGGATGATAGAAGGGAGGGCATGGGGAGGAGAGTGCAATTTGAGGTCGACACTCATGGGGAGGGATAGGATCAAAAGAGAATAGAAGTAATGGGGGACAGGATAGGATGGAGGGAAATATAGTTAGTCCTATACAACACAACTATTATGGAAGTCATTTGCAAAACTACACAGATTTGGCCTATATTGAATTGCTTGCCTTCCAAAAGGAAGGGGTGGAGAGGGAGGGAGGTAAAGAAGTTGGAACTCAAAGTGTCAGGATCAACTGTCTAGTAATGTTCTTGCCACTAGGAAATAAGAAATACAGGTAAAGGGGTATAGAAAGCTATCTGGCCCTACAGGACAAAAGAGAAGATGGAGACAAGGGCAGAGAGGGATGATAGAAGAGAGAGCAGATTGGTCACAGGGGCAATTATAATGCTTGGTGTTTGGGGGGGGAGGGGATAAAAGGGGAGAAAATTTGTAACCCAAAATTTTGTGAAAATGAATGTTAAAAACTAAATTTAAAAAAAAAAGATATTTAAAGGGATATATGTAAACAGAGGATGTGGGACTAACTGATGTGATGATAACCTAATTAAGGGGTGAAAAGAAATTATAATGGGATAAAAGGAAAGGAGGAGGTAGGAAAGGGAAAATTACATCACATGAAGAGCCACAAAAAATGTATTATAGTAGACGGATAAAAGAGAGAGAAATGAGCATTGTTTGAGTTTTTATCTTCTCAGATTTGGTTCAAGTACAGAATAACATACTCAGGTACAGAAATCTGCCTTGCCCTGCAGGCAGGAGGAAAGGAAAGGGGAAGGAAAAGGAAGCAAGTCATTAGAATGGAGGTTGTCAGTCAAAAGGGAAAGAAAAGGAAGGTGGGTTGATAGAAGGGAGAGAAGATGGAGGGAGGTGGTGATCAAAAGCAAAACTCTTTTGAGGAGGAAAGGAAGAAGGGAGAAATCAAAGTATAAAGGGGAAGGAGGAGAAATAGGATGGAAAGAAAGACAAAGATTATAATCATAACTGTGAATGTGAATGGGATGAACTCTTCCATAAAATGGTAGTGGATAGTAGAATGGATTAATAGCATAATCCTACAATATATTGTTCACAAGAAACACAGGGTAAAGGTAAAAAGCTGGAGTAAAATATATAATGCTTCACTTGAAGTAAAAAGGAAAGGATAGCAACCATAATCTCAGACAAAGCAGAATCAAAAATAGATCTAGTTAAAAGAGATAAAGAAGGAAACTATATCTTGCTGAAAGTCACCATAGACAATAAGGTAAAATCATTACTAAACATATTTGCACCAAGGGGTATAGCATCCAAGTTTTTAGAGAAGTTAAGGGAGCTATAGGAAGAAATAGACAGCAAAACTAAACTTGTGGGGGAACTGAACCTCCTCCTCTGTGAAGTTGATAAATCTCACTTCAAAATAAACAAGAAAGAGGTTAAGGAAGAGAATAGAATTTTAGAAGAGGTAGATATGGTAGACTTCTGGAGAAAATTGAATCAGATTAAAAATGAATGTACTTTTCTCTCAGTGGCACATGGTATGTACACAATAATTGACCATGTATTACGGTATAAAAACCTTATAATCCAATTCAGAAAGATGGAAATATTGAATGCATCTTTTTTCAGATCATGGTGCAATAAAAATTATGTATAATAAAGAACCATGGAAAGATATATTAAAATTAATTGTGAACTAAGTAATCTAATCCTAAAGAGTGAGTGGGTCAAACAATAAATCTTAGAAACAATCAATAATGTCATTTTAGAGAATGACAATAATGAGACAATATACCAGAACTTAAGTGATGCAGCAAAACTGGTTCTTAGAGGAAGTTTTATATCTCTGAATGCTTACATTAATAAAATAAAGAAAGGGGAAATCAACTAATTGAGCATGCAAATGAAAAAGCTAGAAAAAGAACAATTTAAAAGCCCTCAATAATATAACAAATTATAAATATTGAAAATCAAAAGAGAGGTCGAATAAAAGAGAAATTATGAAAACTATTGAACTAGTGAACAAAACTAGGAAGTGGTTTTATGAAAAAAATAGATAAACCTTTGGTTAATTTGATTTAAAAAAATAAAATCAAATTACTAGTATCAAAAAGAAAAGGCTTTATTCACCACAAGGAAGAGGAAATTAAAACAATAATTAGAAACTATTATGCCAAAGTAGATGCCAATAAATTTGACAGTCTTACTGAAATGGATGTATATTTACAAAAATATGAATTGCCCAAATTTCTAGAAAAGGAAATAAAATGCTTAAAGAATCCCACTTCAGAAAAATAAATTGAACAAGTCATCAATGAATTCACTAAGAAAATATTTCTAGGGTCAGAAGAATTTACAAGTGAATTCTATCAGACATATGAAGAGCAAATAATTCTAATACTAAATAGACTATTTGGGAAAATTGGCAAATAAAGAGTCCCACCAAATCCTTTTCATAATACAAATATGGTATTAATACCTAAACCAGGAAAAGTAAAAATGGAGAAAGAAAATTATAGATCAATTTCCCTAATGAATAAAGATGCAAAAAGCTTAGATAAAATACTGGCAAAAATTATAGCAACTTATCATTATTATGAGACTAATACATTTTGATCAGGTTAATATTTATGCCAAGAATGCAGGACTGATTCAATATTATGAAAACTATCATCATAATTGAGTCCATCAACAACAAAACTAACAGAAACCATATGATTATCTCAAAAAAAGCCTCTGACAAAATACAACAGTCATTTCTATTAATAATTCTAGAGAACATAGGGGTAAGTGGAGACTTCCTTAAAATGATATGGAGCATCTACCTAAACCATCAGCAAGCGTTATATGTCATGGGGATAAGCTAGATCATTTTCCAGTGAGATGGAGGGTGAAACAGGGTTGGTCATTATCACCATTGTTATTCAATATGGTACTAGAAATGTTAGATTTACCAGAAATAGAGGAAAAAGTAATTGAAGAAATTAGAATAGGCAAAGGAGGAACTAAGTTCTCACTCTTTGGAGATGATATGATGATAAACTTAGAGAACAAAGGAAAAAACTACTGAAAGTAATAACTTTAGCAAAGTTGCAGGATATAAACTGAAACCACACAAACCACTGACATTTCTATATATTATTCACAGAACTCAATAGCCAAAGATAGTAGGAGAAATTACATTTAAAGTTACTGAAGACATTATAAAATGTTTGGGAGTCTACTTGCCAAAACAAACCCAGGAACAATATAACCACAATTACAAAACACTTTTCAGACAATTAAACTCAAGTATAAATAATTGGAAAAACATCTGCTGCTCATGGTTAGGCCAAGCTAATATAATAAAAATTACAATTCTACCTAAATTACTTTAATTATTCAGTGCCATACCAAACAAACTACAAAATTATTTTATAGAGCCTGAAAAAATAATATCAAAATTCATCTAAAACAACATAAGGTCCAGAATATCAAGAGATTTAATTAGAAGAAATGCTAGGCAAAGCAATCTAGCCACACCAGTTCTTAAATTGTATTATAAAGCAGAAATTATAAAATCTACTTGGTAATGGCTGAGAAATAGGGGGTAGATCTATGGAAGAGATAAGGTTCACAAAACACAGTAGTTAATGACTATGATAATCTAGTGTATGAAAAACACAAAGACCCCGACTTCTGGGATAACAACACAATATTTGACAAAAACTGCTGGGAAAATGGAAAATAGCATGGCAGAAACTAGGCATAGACCAATATCTGACACTATATACCATAATAAAGTCCAATGAGTACACAATTTAGATATAAAGGATGATACTATAAGCAAAGAAGGGAAGCAAGGCATAGTTTATCTGTCAGGTATATGGAGAATGAAGGAATCTATGACAAAGCAAAAGATAGAGAACAATATAAAATGCAAAAGGAATCATTTTGATTACATTAAATTGAAAAGGTTTTGCACAAACCAAGTCAATGCAACCAAGATTAGGAGGGAAGCAGAAAACAGGGAAAGTATTTTTACAACTAGTGTCTCTGATAAATGCCTCATTTTTAAAATATAGAAAGAACTGAGTCAAATCCATAAGAATACATGTCATTCCCCAAATGATAAATGTTCAAAAAATATGAGCAGACAATTTTCATAATAAGAAACTAAAGATATCTATAGTCATATGATAAAATGCTCCATATCACTATTGATTAGAGAAAGACAAATCAAGACACATCCCACCTATCAGACTGGCTAACATGACAAAGCATGAACATGATAAATATTGGAGAAGATGCAGGAAAATTGGAACACTAATTCATTGTTTGTGGAGTTGTGAAGTGATCCAGCCATCTTGGAGAGCAATGTAGAAGTAAGCCCAAAAGGTGATAAAAACATGCATAGCCTGTGACCACTTCTAAATCTGTATCAAAAAGAGATCATAAAAATGGGAAAAGGACTCAAATGCAAAAAAATATTTATAGCTGCTCCTTTTGTAGAGACCAACAACTGGAGACTGAGGGTATGCCCATCAATTGGGGAATGATTGAACAAGTTTTGTATTATGAAAGCAATAGAATAGTATTGTGCTAGGAGAAATGATGAACAGGAAGACTTCAGAGAAGCCTGGAAATAATTATATGAACTGATGCTCAGTGAAAGGAGCAGAACCAGGAGAACTTTGTAACCAGCAACAAGCACAGTGTGCAAGCAATTTTTCTGGTACACTTAGCACTTAATTGAAATACATGGACTTAAAAAATTTCCATTGGATTCGTGAGGCAAAAAGCCTTCCACATCCAGAGAAAGAATTATGGAATTTGATTGCAGATAGAAACAGATCGTTTACTTTTGTACTATATTTTGTTTTGTTTCATGGATTCTCCCATTCATTTTAATTCTTCTATGCAACATGTTTTTAATAGGAATGCACATGCGGAACCTATATAAGATTGTACAGTGTCTCAGGGAGGGAGTGGGTTGGGAGAGCAGAAAAGAAGGAGGGAGTGGAAAAGAATCTAAGGCATATGAAACACTGGAAACAAATAAAATAATTCAATGAAAAAACTTGTGGAAGTGAATGTTGGAAACTAAAAAATAATTAAATTAGCTAAACATAATTCTACATCTTCCAGGAACCTAAGCAACCTGGTTCTGTCTTAAAACCCATTCTAATTGCCTACTATCATAACACAAGACCAAAGAAGAATCATGCAAAAAACAATTAAAATTTGGGAAAATGCTTTTATAAAAAAAAAAAAAGTAATTTATGGGTCAAAAATTGCCCTGGAATTTATAGTTTTTCACAAAGCAAATTAAATGGATATGAGCCCTTCGTTGTGGGTGGAGGTGGAGACATTTTTTTCACTCATAGTGACAGTGTGAGTTTTGGGATTCTCACAAATGTGAGCATTTTTTAAAAAATCTGTCTAATATTTCTTGAGCTGGGATGACCTGAACTTGACAGACAAAAAAAATGTACTTGCATATCATTTCTTAAGAAATCATTAAGGAGGGGCGGAGCCAAGATGGTGGAGTGAAAGCAACGACTCACCTAAGCTCCTGGAAAAACTCCTCTGGATATCTCCGGGGGGAGAGTCTGACCAGATTTTGGAGGTGTAGAATCCAGTGGGTGACGGACTTTGATGGATTCGGAGCCCAGGCTGGACCGGAGGGTCCACGGGAGGGATCTGTTCCGCGGGGGTAGGACCCCGGCGCACAGCGCAGCGCGGTCGGCGCGGCAGGGCGGAGGGGACCAGAGGAGCCCGAGAGTGGCGGGCAAAACCAGCGGTGCAGGAGATAAGCCAGGCCGAGCCGGTGAGAGCCGCTGAGTGCCAGACATCAGCGCAGCAGCCTTTGAAATCTTCAGCCTGAAGACGGACTTCGGTGGGTCACTACTTGAACTTCCAGGAACTGGGATGGCAGAGTGATCAGTAAGTGCTCTCTCCTCCCCCCTGATGACCGTGAGGGAACCATAAAATTCTTCCCCAGATTAATCCTGGATCAGCGGTAACAGCAGAAGGGGGAGGGTGGTCTCATAACACCAGAGGCTGGAAAAGTGGCAAAGGGGGATTCTCCCTACAGTAGCGGAGACGGCTGGAGGGACAGACGACCCAGGGCAGAGAAAATTCGCACTGAGGCCCAGGCAAGCCTCAGAGCCGGGAGACGAGCCCAAGGAGGGGCGGGAACACGCGTTAGCTTCTAGGCGTGCCCCAGCCCTCCAGGAGAAAAGAGAAGACAATAGGGAAGGTGGGATCACCATCCCCTGACCTTGCCTTTGCCTCAAGTCAGCTGAGGAGATATCCTGAGGACAGACCACCCCTCCCACATACCTAACAAGCTAACTCCAGGGTTGATCGGGGAAACAAAAAACAAAAGCCTGCTTTTAGCCTAGACACACATCAGCTCAACTTAAAGATCTGTACCTTCTGACTGAAAGAACCAAAAGCTACAACACTCAGCCAACATCATGAATCGGAAAAAGCAGACAAAAAGTGAAAAAACCATAGAATTTTTCTATGGGGATAAGGACCAAAACACAAACACCAAAGAGGTTAGAGCTGAGACTGTACTTCCATCTGAAACCTCAGATGGGACTATGAATTTCTCGCAAGCACAACTAGATTACCTGGAACGTCTGAAGAAGGATATAAAAGAAAAACTGGCCAATGATTTTAAAACTATAAAAAAAGAATTCACTGATGAGAACATCACCCTGAAAAAGAAAATTGAAGAAATGGAAAAGGAAGTTCAAAAATTAAATGGAGAGAATAATTCCCTAAAAGGAAGAGCTAATCAAATGGAAAAGGAAACCCAAAACCTAATTGGGAAAATTGATCAGATGGAAAAGGAAACCCAAAACCTAACTGGGAAAATTGGTCGAATGGAAAAAGAAGTACAAAAATTAAATGGAGAAAATAGCTCCTTAAAGGGAAAAATTGGTCAGATGGAAAAGGAGATGGAAAAGCTAACTGAAGAAAACACTACGATGAAGATTAGAATTGGGCAAGTAGAAACTAATGACTCAATGAGGCAACAAGAATCAGTCAAACAAAATCTAAAGAATGAAAACATAGAAGAAAATGTAAAATATTTAATTGGAAAAACAACTGACCTGGAAAATAGATCCAGGAGAGAAAATCTAAGAATTATTGGCCTGCCAGAAACCCATGATGAAGAAAAGAGTCTGGACAATATCTTCCAGGAAATCATCAAGGAAAACTGTCCAGAAGTACTAGACTCAGAGGGCAAAATAGTCATCGAAAGAATCCACCGTTCCCCTCCCGAAAGGGATCCCAAACTCAAAACCCCAAGAAATATAGTTGCCAAATTCCAGAGCTATCAAGTGAAGGAGAAAATACTACAAGCAGCCAGAAAGAAACAATTCAAATATCAAGGACACACAGTCAGGATCACACAGGACCTTGCAGCTTCTACATTAAAAGATCGAAAGAACTGGAACCCAATATTCCGTAAGGCAAAGGAGTTGGGACTTCAACCAAGGATCAACTACCCAGCAAAGTTCAGCATAACATTTCAGGTAAGGAGAAAGTCATTCAACGAAATAAGGGATTTCCAGAGCTTCCTGACCAAAACACCAGAACTCAATAGACAATTTGATCTTCAAATGCAGGTCTCCAGAGAATCATAAAAAGGTAAACAGAGGGGAAAAAACAAAAACAAAAACTTGCTACTCAATTAGGGCAAACTGTTTACCTCCCTATAAGGGAAGATGATACCTGTTAATCTTGAGAACTGTGCAGCTATTATGATAAAAGGGATATATGTAGAGGGAACGGGCATAAAGTAAATGATGTCATGGCAAAAATATGATTTAAGTATGAGAAGGGAATGTAATAGGAGGTGTGGAAAGGGGGAAGCAGAAAATGGCAAATTATATCACAGGAAGAAGTACAAAACTATAGTAGAGGGAAGGAGGGGAGGGAGATGAGCATTGTTTGAGAGGTACTCTCATCTGATTTGTTCAAAGGAGGGAACAATAATCTTAAGTAGATAAGCCTAACTAGCTCTATAGGTAGTAGGAGGGGAAGGGGGAAGAAAGGGGAGGGTGGCCAAAAGGGAGGAAAGAAGCAATAAGAGTAAAGGGGACTAAAAGGGAGGGGGGTCAAAAGAAGGAGGGGAAGGCTGCAAGAGGAGGGGGAGAAAAGTGAATACTATTGAGGAGGGGAAGGGAGACGGGAGAGCTAAAAGCACAAATGGTGGGAAAGAGGTTGGAGGGAAATACACAGATTGTAATCATAACTGTGAATGTGAATGGAATGAACTCTCCCATAAAACGGAGACGGATAGCAGAATGGATTAAAAGCCATAATCCAACAATATGCTGCTTACAAGAAACACATTTGAAACGGGGGGATACACATAGGATAAAGGTCAAAGGATGGAGCAGAATATATTGTGCTTCAGCTCATCTAAGAAAGGCAGGAGTAGCAATCCTAATCTCAGACAAAGCAAAAGCAGAAATAGATCTAATCAAAAGGGATAGGGATGGAAACTATATCCTGCTAAAAGGCACCATAGACAATGAAGCAATATCATTACTAAACATGTATGCTCCAAGTGGTATAGCATCCAGATTCTTAGAGGAGAGGTTGGGGGAGTTGAAGGAAGAAATTGATAGCAAAACTATACTACTGGGGGACCTCAACCTCCCCCTCTCTGAACTCGATAAATCCAACCTCAAAATAAACAAGAAGGAGGTTAAGGAGGTAAATAAAACTCTGGATAAGGTAGATATGATAGATCTTTGGAGAAAATTAAATGGGAATAGAAAGGAATATACTTTTTTCTCAGCGGTACATGGAACATTTACAAAAATTGACCATGTACTAGGACATAAAAATCTCACAATCCAGTGCAGAAAGGTAGAGATAATCAATGCATCCTTTTCAGATCATAATGCATTAAAAATTACATGTAATAAAAGGCCATGGAAAGAGAAACCAAAAATCAATTGGAAACTAAATAATCTAATTCTAAAGAAGGGTTGGGTTAAAGAAGAAATCATAGAAACAATTAAAAATTTCATTCGAGAGAATGACAATAGTGAGACAACATACCAAAACTTATGGGATACTGCAAAAGCAGTTATTAGGGGAAGTTTTATATCTCTGAATGCTTACATAAATAAAATAGAGAAAGAGGAGATCAATGACTTAGGATTGCAGTTGAAAAGCTAGAAAAAGAACAAATTGAAAAACCCCAAGTAAATACCAAATTAGAAATACTGAAAACCAAAGGAGAGATTAATAAAATTGAAATTAAGAAAACTATTGAATTAATAAATAAAACCAATAGTTGGTTTTATGAAAAAACTAATAAAATTGATAAACCTTTGGTCAATCTGATTAAAAAAAAGAAAGAAGAAAACCAAATTACTAATATTAAAAATGAAAGGGGTGAACTCACCTCCAATGAGGAGGAAATTAAAACAATAATTAGAAACTACTTTGCCCAACTTTATGCCCACAAATTCGATAATCTAAACGAGATGGATGAATATTTTAAAAAATACAAATTGCCCAGATTAACAGAAGAGGAAGTTGAATACTTAAACAACCCCATCTCAGAAAAAGAAATTGAACAAGCCATCAATGAACTCCCTAGGAAAAAATCTCCAGGGCCAGATGGATTCACAAGTGAATTCTATCAAACATTTAAAGAACAGTTAATTCCAATACTACATACACTATTCTTGAAAATTGGGGAAGAAGGAGTCCTCCCAAATTCTTTCTATGATACAAATATGGTTTTGATACCCAAACCAGGAAGAGACAAAACAGAGAAAGAAAATTATAGACCAATTTCCCTAATGAATATAGATGCAAAAATTTTAAATAAGATTCTAGCAAAACGAATACAGCATCTTATCACGAGATTAATACATTATGATCAGGTAGGATTCATACCAGGACTACAGGGCTGGTTCAATATTAGGAAAACTATTAGCATTATCGATCACATCAACAACAAAGCTAACAAAAACCACATGATTATCTCAATAGATGCAGAAAAAGCTTTTGACAAAATACAACATCCATTCCTACTAAAAACATTGGAGAATGTAGGAATAAAGGGAACTTTCCATAAAATAATAAGCAGTATCTATCTAAAACCTTCAGCAAGCATTATATGCAATGGGGATAAGCTAGATGCATTCCCAATAAGATCAGGGGTGAAACAAGGTTGTCCATTATCACCACTATTATTTAATATGGTACTAGAAGTGTTAGCTGAAGCAATTAGACAAGATAAAGATATCTAAGGAATTAAAATAGCCAAAGAAGAAACTAAGTTATCACTCTTTGCAGATGATATGATGATCTACCTAGAGAATCCCAGAGATTCAAGTAAATAATTACTAGAATTAATAAACAACTTTGGCAAAGTTGCAGGGTACAAAATAAACCCACACAAATCTTCTGCATTCCTATATATTAGCAACAAAGTCCAACAGCAAGAGATAGAAAGACAAATCCCATTTAAAGTTAGGGTAGACAGTATAAAATACTTAGGAGTCTACCTGCCAAAACAAACCCAGGGATTATATGAACACAATTACAAGACACTTTTTGCACAAATAAAGTCAGATTTAAGTAAGTGGAAAAACATTAGTTGCTCATGGGTAGGCCGGGCTAATATAATAAAAATGACAATTCTACCCAAATTAATATACTTATTTAGTGCCATACCAATTAAACTATCAGACAATTACTTTCTAGAGCTGGACAAAATAATATCAAAATTCATTTGGAAAAACAAAAGGTCCAGAATATCAAAGGGACTAATGAAAAGAAATGCTTGGGAAGGTGGCCTAGCGCTACCAGACCTCAAACTCTACTATAAAGCAGCAATTATCAAAACCACTTGGTATTGGCTAAGAAACAGAGAGGTAGACAAGTGGAATAGACTTGGCACTCAAGATGCAGTAGGCAAGGAATATGTCAACCTTCTGTTTGATAAACCCAAGGACCCCAGCTTCTGGGATAAGAACTCATTGTTTGACAAAAATTGCTGGGAAAACTGGATAACAGTGTGGCGGAAATTAGGCATAGACCCATACCTGACACCGTACACAAGAATAAAGTCCAAATGGGTACATGATTTAGGTATAAAGATTGATACCATGAATAAACTGGAGAAGCAAGGAATAGTGTATTTATCAGATCTATGGAGAAGGGAAGAATTCTTTACTAAAGGAGAGATAGAATGCATTATGAAATGCAAAATGGATAAATTTGATTACATTAAACTGAGAAGTTTTTGCACAACCAAACCCAATGCAACCAAAATCCGGAGGGATGTAGTAAATTGGGAAAGAATTTTTACAGCTAAGCTCGGGGATAAAGGCCTCATTTCTAGAATATATAGAGAACTGATCCAAATGTACAATCATACAAGTCATTCCCCAATTGATAAATGGTCAAAGGATATGAACAGGCAATTTTCAGAGGAAGAAATTAAAGCTATCTATAATCATATGAAAAAATGCTCTAAATCACTATTGGTTAGAGAGATGCAAATCAAAACAACTCTGAGGTACCACATCACACCTATAAGATTGGCAAACATGACAGAACAAGAAAATGATAAATGCTGGAGAGGATGTGGGAAAGTTGGAACACTAATTCATTGTTGGTGGAGCTGCGAGCGCATCCAACCATTCTGGAGAGCAATTTGGAACTATGCCCAAAGGGCTACAAAAATGTGCATACCCTTTGACCCAGCAATATCGCTACTAGGACTATATCCCCAAGAGATCATAAAAATGGGAAAAGGTCCCACATGTACAAAAATATTTATAGCAGCACTCTACGTAGTTGCCAAAAACTGGAAGTCAAGGGGATGTCCATCAATTGGGGAATGGCTGAATAAATTATGGTATATGAATGTAATGGAGTACTATTGTGCCATAAGAAATGATGAACAAGAAGACTTCAGAGAGGCCTGGAAGGACTTATATGACCTGATGCTGAGTGAAAGGAGCAGAACCAGGAGAACTTTATGCACAGCAACAACCACAGTGTGTGAGAGCTTTTTCTGGTAGACTTAGATTTATGTAATAACACAAGAACTTCTTACCAAAAAAAAAAAAAAAATCCCAATGGAGGATCTCAAGGCAAAATGCCTGCCACACTCAGAGAGAGAAATATGGAAGTCACTCACATATTGTAGCAGATCATGTTTGTGTATGTGTATGTGTTTGTGTATCATGTTCTGATTTGTTATACGATTTCTTTCATTTATCTTAGTCTGACTACATAGCATGACTATAGTGAAAATGTACTCAATAGGAAAGTATATGTAGAATCTATACAGAATTGTGTGCAGTCGTGGGGAGGGAGGGGGGGAGTGGGGGGTAAGTGGGGGGGATAAAATCACAATTGTATGGCAGTGATTGTTAAACATTACAAAATTAAAAAAAAAAAAAGAAATCATTAAGGAAAATATCTAAAATATAAGAATCAGAGGGAAAAGTGAGAATAAAAAGAATACACTGATGAATTCCTAAAAGGAATCCCAAAATAAAACTCCTAGATATGTCATTGCTAGTATCCAGAGCTTCTGGAAAAAAAGAGAAAAATTACAAACAACCAGAAAGAATTAAAATATTGAAGAACCACAATCAAGACTGAACAAAACTTAGCAGCTATTGCTTCAAAGAAATGGAGAACATGAGGAATGTTCTTTGAGGAAAAATACAAAGATCTACAAGCAAGAATATTTTACCCAGGAAAATTTAATATTATATCTATCAATCAAAATAAACTTTGAATGAAATAGATATTTAAATATTCTTTTTTTTTATTTTGTAATGTTTAACAGTCACTGCCATACAATTGTGATTTTATCCCCCCCACCTACCCTCCACTCCCCCCCTCCCTCCCCACGACTGCATACAATTCTGTATAGATTCTACATATACTTTCCTATTGAGTATATTTTCACCATAGTCATGCTATGTAGTCAGACTAAGATAAATGAAAGAAATCGTATAACAAATCAGAACATGATACACAAACACATACACATACACAAACATGATCTGCTACAATATGTGAGTGTCTTCCATATTTCTCTCTCTGAGTGTGGCAGGCATTTTGCCTTGAGATCCTCCATTGGGATTTTTTTTTTTTTTGGTAAGAAGTTCTTGTGTTATTACAAAAATCTAAGTCTACCAGAAAAAACTCTCACACACTGTGGTTGTTGCTGTGCATAAAGTTCTCCTGGTTCTGCTCCTTTCACTCAGCATCAGGTCATATAAGTCCTTCCAGGCCTCTCTGAAGTCTTCTTGTTCATCATTTCTTATGGCACAATAGTACTCCATTACATTCATATACCATAATTTATTCAGCCATTCCCCAATTGATGGACATCCCCTTGACTTCCAGTTTTTGGCAACTACATAGAGTGCTGCTATAAATATTTTTGTACATGTGGGACCCTTTCCCATTTTTATGATCTCTTGGGGATATAGTCCTAGTAGCGATATTGCTGGGTCAAAGGGTATGCACATTTTTGTAGCCCTTTGGGCATAGTTCCAAATTGCTCTCCAGAATGGTTGGATGCGCTCGCAGCTCCACCAACAATGAATTAGTGTTCCAACTTTCCCACATCCTCTCCAGCATTTATCATTTTCTTGTTCTGTCATGTTTGCCAATCTTATAGGTGTGATGTGGTACCTCAGAGTTGTTTTGATTTGCATCTCTCTAACCAATAGTGATTTAGAGCATTTTTTCATATGATTATAGATAGCTTTAATTTCTTCCTCTGAAAATTGCCTGTTCATATCCTTTGACCATTTATCAATTGGGGAATGACTTGTATGATTGTACATTTGGATCAGTTCTCTATATATTCTAGAAATGAGGCCTTTATCCCCGAGCTTAGCTGTAAAAATTCTTTCCCAATTGACTACATCCCTCCGGATTTTGGTTGCATTGGGTTTGGTTGTGCAAAAACTTCTCAGTTTAATGTAATCAAATTTATCCATTTTGCATTTCATAATGCATTCTATCTCTCCTTTAGTAAAGAATTCTTCCCTTCTCCATAGATCTGATAAATACACTATTCCTTGCTTCTCCAGTTTATTCATGGTATCAATCTTTATACCTAAATCATGTACCCATTTGGACTTTATTCTTGTGTACGGTGTCAGGTATGGGTCTATGCCTAATTTCCGCCACACTGTTATCCAGTTTTCCCAGCAATTTTTGTCAAACAATGAGTTCTTATCCCAGAAGCTGGGGTCCTTGGGTTTATCAAATATTTAAATATTCTTGAAAAAATGCAAATGTAAAGGAACTTTGAAATATAGATATAGAACTTTTCGTATTCTAATGCAGATAGAAGAGAATGTTAAAAGATTTCTTTTGGAACCCTATTATCACAGGAGTTATAGAGGAAGTCAAGTGAGACAAAGGTTGACACATAATTTTGTTTTAAAAATGTAAGAAAAAAGAGAAAAAAGATAGTTGGAAGATTTATATTATGAGGAAATGGTAGTAAAATGAGAGTTTGTCAAGACATAATCAGCTTTTATAAGTAGACAAATGTACAAACAAGATAGAGTAAGTTAATTGAATGTCCCTTGATTTAGACTTTAGACTCGCCAAAGGGCTGAACACACAGAAAGTTTGATCTAAAAATATATTCAACTAATCAGGGATACAAAAAAGAAAAAGGAAGAGGTAAAGGAGAAACATAAGTTGGAAGGTGTATTAAGGAAGCTATTTTTAAACATAACAAACCTGAAGCTTGTGGATGGGACAGTAAGGAAAAGGTTAAAAATGGAGTAAAGGTAATAACTTCAAAAAAATAGGAAGAAAAGAGTATAGAGAAAAAAAGGAAAATAGAATAAAATGGAATGCAGGAAACAATTATCATAGCTATGAGTATATAGCTTGGAATGACTTCACTTATAAAATGAAAGAGGGTTGAAGAATTAATTAAAATGCAAGTTTTAAAAAATTCCTTTTCAGGGGCTTAGTTTTCCCAAGAAGGTTTGACTGGGGGGCAGAGACAATATGGCAGAGAAGAAAGACACACCAACTCTATTTCTTCCTCCAAAACCCATAAAATACCTGTACAAAATGACTCCATACAAATTCTAGAGCAGTAGAAGCCACAAAAGAACAGAGGGAAAAAAAGTATCCAGTCCAAGGTAGCCTGGAAGGCTGACAAGAAAGGCCTACCACATGGGATTCTGAGTGAAGCACAGCCCACCAAGCCCAGCCCAGCCTTGGCCACGCAACACCAGCAGGAACAGGACCAGAAGAGGCCTCAGGGATGGAATCCCCAGCAGCAGCTGTAGTTCCCAGATCCCTCGATTCAGAAATGTCATTCAACTTCTAAGTCAGTAAGAAAACTTTCTCACCTAGGTGAGAAGGAAGCAGGGTCCTCCCCTAGCCCCAGTCCGAGGCAGATACAGCAGCAGCAGCATTCATTTTTGGAGCCCTCAGTCTATAGGCCCTGGGTGAATGGAGGCACTAATTTGGATCTCAGCCCTGAGTGGCAGCTCTGGGGTAAGGGAAGAGTGGTGGTGTGGTGGAGCTGGTGGAGGATCTGGAAAGGGAATTCTACTTGTAGATCCTGGGAAGAAAAGCTTTGGTAGCTCCCAGATTAGAGCACAGACCAGGAGAGGAGTAAACACCTCTCCCTTGATTGTGCCAGCTTGGAGGGATTGAGAACTTACAGGCACCCAAAGTATACCCTCATCTTGAAAAAGTATTCAAAAATCAAGTAACTGGCTGAGAAAATGCCTCAAAAATGGAAAAAAATAAGATTATATTCACTTTCTTCGTGAACAGGTATTGTCTTCTGTTTTTTTCAGGTGAGGAAGAATAATGATTGCTGTCAGAGGAAGACCCAAAACTCAAGGCTTGTGCATCCAAAACCTCCAAAATAAGTATGCAATGGTCTCAGGCCCTGAAAGAGCTCTACAAGGATTCTGAAAATCAAGTAAGAGGGGTGAAGGAAAAACTGGGAAGAGAAATGAGAGCCATGCAAAAAAATCATGAAAAGTAAGTCAACATCTTGATAAAGGAGACCTAAAAAATACTGAAGAAAATAATGCCTTTAAAAATAGACTAACTCAAGTGGTAAAAGAAGTCCAAAAGGCCAATAAGGAGAAGAATGCTGTAAAAAAGCAAAATTAGTGAAATGGAAAAGGAGGTTTAAAATCTCACTGAGGAAAAAAGTTCTTTAAAAATTAGAATGGAGCGGATGGAAGCTAATGACTTTATGAGAAACCAAGAAATTACAAAACAAAACCAAAAGAATGACAAAGTAGACGAAAATGTGAAATATCTCATGTGAAAAACAGCTGACCTGGAAAATAGATCTAGGAGAGGCAATTTAAAAATTATGTGACTACCTGAAAGCCATGATCAAAAAAACGGAGGGGAGGGCATAGACATGTTTCATGAAATTATCAAGGAAACTGCCCTGATATTCTAGAATCAGAGAGTAAAATAAATATTGAATAAATCAACTTATCACTTCCTGAAAGAGATCAAAAAAGAAAAACTTCTAGGAATTTTGTAGCCCATGAGTTTGAGAAAAGGAGATTGGCCCAGGGTCACTTAGGAAATAGGTGGTTGATATTTTTTTTTATGTTGTTTAGGGTCACAAAATGTCTAGATAAACAACGTAAACTTTTTTTCCAATAAAGCCATGCTAACAACCAAACACAGAAACACTCACACCCACAACCACACCTACACCCCATCATATATACACAATAGCACTTTGCATAGTCAAGTATAAATGATCCTTCTCTACTTCTCTACATAGTCTATATCATCTGAACTGATTCTTTTCCCTGTCATGGAAAAACATGATTTTTAAGAAATACACTCTATTGTCTTGGTGTCTATAGTGTGCTACAGCTGTGCCTTTATTTATTCAATAAGTAGTGCTCTGATAATGCAACTTTCCTATTGTTAACCCAGTGCTTTTGCTCATTTTCTGTGAAGTTCCCTGAACCCACTCCATCACTTATTGTTCTCATGTACTACCTCTTTTATAAATTATGCAACAGTTGTCTTGGCTGATGCCTTCTATGGGATGGTACTTTTCCTACTTACTTTGGTGTCCTATGTGTTCATTATCTATAGTATAATTAAAATCCAGACAGCACTGGGGAGAAGAGAGCTTTCTACTCTACCACTGATATATTTCAATTATACTATACATATGTAACACTTTAGTGATATAGTGATAAAGTGGATATAGCATTGGACTTGGAGTTCGGAACACTCATCTTCATGAGTTCAAATCTGACCTCAGACACTTACTAGCTGTGTGACCCGGGGCAAATTATTTAACCCTGTTTGACTCAGTCCCTAATCTGTAAAACAAACTGGAGAAGGGAATGCCAAATTATTCTATTATCTTTGCCAAGGAAACCCCAAAAGGAGATATAAAGTGTTGAACATCATTAAAAAATGGCTAAAAAAACTATAAGGATTACATGAGCCTTGCATCTAATCAAAAGTTGATAACCTTTTTGTCATAGGGTTTCAGTCTCTTCTAGGTAACATCTCCATGCTTTGAAAGGTTATTTTGTTGTTGTTCCAATAATTGAGAGATTTCAAATACCTGACAGGACAGCACCTGTTAAGAATCTTGTTCTTGAGTCCTTGCAAATTAGAGTTATTTTCAGGGAGTTGTTCGGAACATTTCTGTCTCCACCTATGCTCCACTTCCGTCACAGATTTCTTGAATTTTCAAAGATGACTTGCAGTTTGCATTTGTAGCATGGAGATTTGTCTAAGTTTATAAAGGCTCACTTGCAAGCTTCTCATGGCCTACTTATCATGTTTTTAGGGAACCTGTAGATTCTGATTTTTATTGTTGCTATTATATTTTACTATATTTCTGTTTTATTTGCTAAGGTGTAAAGAAGCCACAATATGTGTTAGTTCTGTTAGCACTCCTTAGAGGCTAATCTATTTAAGACTCCAACATCCTGTCATTATAGTCAATTCATTTTAAGTCACTAGTGGAGAAATACACCCTCAAACATCAGTCACATCAGTTGCTTAGTTCCATGTAAACCAAAGAAGAACTGATCACTAGCAATTTCTTTTGTTTGAAATTATAGTGTCATAGATTCAATGTAGTCCAAGATGTCATAATTTAATTGTTCTTCTAGGGGCTAAGATGATAGGATTTCCCAAAGCTCTCTCTAGCTGACCTTTGGAAAATGACTGGGCATAATTGGACCCTGTCCAATTTCTACTTATAGACCAATGAACACACAAACTAATGAGCAATGAAGGTTTTCTAGAAAAAAAAAAAGAATCTTCCAGTTATTACCCTCTAGCAGAAACAAGGTAAGTTTGCTAAAGAATGAGAAATAGTGCTTCCTTTGTCATAAGATGAAAAAACTGACCACAAGATGAAGGGAAAAAATGCATGTTTAATATTAAAGTTTTATCTTTTTATGATAGATTTCTTTTTATCTGTGAATTGTCAAAAGTAAGAGTGAGAGATAGAAAGAGATCAAGAGAGTGAGAGAGTCAGACAGATAAAAGAGAGATATGCAAATAGGCAGGGAAGGAGAAAGGAACAAGAGGGACAGGGAGAAAGAGAGAATTTTTAATAAAATAGGAAATTATTTAATTGTTAATAAGAATAAATAGTACCATTTCTGGTTTTAGTTTTAAAAATTCGGCTTAACAGTTGTGATTGATTCAAAGAATCAGGCTCTGGAAATCCTTTATTATCAGATTTTTCTTTAAGCATAATTTACTATTACCACTACCAATAACACTACCACTACCACAACTATCACAACCACTGCCACTAGCACCACTGCTACTGCTACTACTACTACTACTACTACTACTACTACTACTACTACTATTATTGCTGCTATTACTACTACTACTACTACTACTACTATTTCTACTACCAGTACTATTACTACTACCACTACTACTACTACTATTGTTCAGAACAATAATTTCATGAGAGTAGAGAATATTTAGTTTGGAAATTTACTTCACTGATGTAGTTTTGCATCTGCTGTTAACTTTCTGTCTTAGTTGCCTGACCCATTCAAATATGTGAAAGAC
The DNA here is from genome assembly GCF_028372415.1 of Notamacropus eugenii. NCBI lineage: Eukaryota > Metazoa > Chordata > Mammalia > Diprotodontia > Macropodidae > Notamacropus > Notamacropus eugenii. The sequence continues at coordinate 247,035,863 of NC_092872.1, read as the reverse complement.
CTCAATTCAGTTCTTCCTGAGAATGAGACCTGTACTCTTTGACCATTCTGAATTCATCAAATATGAATTCATGGTAGTAATATATTGAAAACTCCCAACATTCTGAAATAATCAGATGATTTTTTTTTCTATGTGTTCTGGTATAAAATGTAAGTTCTATGTACTTCACCTTTAAAACTTGGTAATTTCCTTTATACCAACATACATTATAATAGGATAGAACAGTATAGGATTGCACTGGATATGTTATAGCAAAATATAATATAATATTATGATAGATGTACATAGACATTTATATTACATATAAAAGTGTATTCCGCTTACATATTATGTGTAAATATATAATATATTTGTATCTTTAAATATTGCATTTTTAAGTTATTAGTAATATTTTTAAAATTTATTTTATGTAGCTTAGGTCAGATAAAGGCATTGACTGTCTTGCAGTTAAAGGATTCCCCTTTTGGAGATCATTGAATCATTACAGTGTTTAAACCCTTTATTTCCAAAAAGATACACTGGCATAGTAGAAAGAGAACTGAACTTAGAAAGAAGAAGGATCTGATTAGAATTACAGTTGATTATATCTAATTAGATCTAATCAGATTAGAAACTGATCTAATTAGAAATTAGAATCAGAAAGATCTAGCTTTGCCACTTATTTTTATTGTTAGACAAATTTGTTGAGGTCTATAAGCATGATTTCTTATTTCCAAAGTGAAGATAATTGCATCTGTCCCACGTTTTGCAGGACTGTGTAAGAATGAAAACAAATGCTGTATAAAACTGTGCTTTACACAGACTTATAGATTTTTTTAAAATCTTGATTCTTTTATTAGCAGAGAGATAACCTGAGAGCTCCAGGAATTTTCTGTTGCATTCTATTAGGATGTTGTGATAGAAAGCTGATTAACTTTTCCTTCCTAACTTATTGTTCAATAAAGTCCCAATATAATTTGTTTCGGTCTAGCAACTTCCAGAAACATAGAGTGGATCTTTCTGCATTTATGTGTCTACAACTCTTGCTTTTATCTAATTCCTTGGGTCTTCTTTTGTGAGAAAAAACAGCAAGAGGTGAATCTGGACATAGGGATCACAAAAGAATGGTGAGGAGTAAAAGATGAGAAGTGATAAAAAAAAATTACTGCTGGCCTACCTTCTCCCACCCGCCTTGGCATTGCTTCATCACCGAGGGTAAGTGACACCAAAGCAACCTACTCCTTCATTTTAGAATCCCAGTGTCTTGGAAACTCATCAGGCTTATCAGTTTCAAATCTTTCCTCAGGTATCCAATCTCTCTTCTCAATTGATTGCTAGTATTTTGGGGTTATGGGAACAGAGAATATGAAGACAGACAGTGATGTGGGTGTTAAGGTAGAAGAGGAAGGGAACTAGAACTCACTAGTCAGTGAGCAAGGACTTGACACTGATACACTTTTATAAACATATTCAGGACAGGAAAGTTGTCATTTTCAAATGGGAATATAGTCTGTACTAACATTTTCATTTATAAAAGCACGATGAACATATTTGTCCTTGTGTTTTCTTGGTGGTATACAGGAGCTACCATAGTTCATGTACTTGCTCAGAACAGTAAGTCAAGTCAGTAAGTGAAGTTTTCAAGCACTCTTAAGGGATTACAATGTTTCAGACACTATACTAAGGGCCAACAATACAAAGACAAGTAGAAAAAAAAAGAAACCCCTGCTAACAAAAAACTTAAATCCTAAGGAAAAACACAAACTCCAGGTATGTCTTATTGAAGAAAAACCTAAAGGAAACAAGATAACCCTCTTCTTAATACTAAATTGCATTCAGCAAGGACATCTGCAATGCACTGAATTAAGAGCTGGGAGTGTAGAAACCCAGAACTATGCCCAGCTCTGTCATAAGAGAGCTGTCAGAGTTTGAATAAGTAAGAGGTCCTAAATTTGGAGTGGCAATGCAGTTTATAGATTATTTAAAAATGCTGATATCTTATATCTTCTTATAGGTTCAACCTTCTCTCTTTAAAGGGGCATAGGAGGGGGAAGAGGATAGACAATAAACAATGCAAGTGACTTGCTTAAGGTCAAAAAGCAGTAACTTGTCAGTTAGCTACCATGTTTCTCAAGCATCTTAAGCTTCAAAGTGAGAATAATAATATGTGTCCTATCTATATCATCGTATTGTCATCCAAAATAAATGCAACAATGGATATGAATTATTTTTTAAATAGTCTTATCGCTCTCTTTCCCTCAGTTTTTTCTATTGTCCTCATTTGCAAAGGTCTCAAATTTCTTTTCATCATTATTACCACTGAATAACAATAATTATAACTCATATTATATAGTACTTTAAGGATTGTGAATCGTTTTTCATTCATTTTCTCATAGGAGTTTTATAACAGCCTCCTGTAGCAGGCATCACTGATATTTATCCCTCTTTTATAGATGAGGACAATGAAATTCATAGAGAAAAAGTAAGACACTCACCAATATACTCGTAGCTAGTTAATTGAAGAAACAAACCTCAAATGCAGATTTCTGTAGGCTCCAAAACTACATATCCAAATATTGCTTCGTACTTCTTCATTCAGTGCTTTTTTAATACTCACAAGCCAAAGATTTTTAAAATATCCTCACCTGAGTCAGTCAGCAAATATTATGCACTTGCTTTGTGCCAGGTACTGTGTGCTAAGTGCTGAGAATGCAAAGTAAGGCAAAAATAACCCTTACCTTTTGGAAGCTCAGATACTAAAGGGGCAGGTAATATGCAAATAATTATATATAAACATGATATATAGAGGGAGAGCTGGACACAATCTCAGAGGGAGATGCTGTCTTACCTCTGTGTCTGCGTGTCTCTCTCTCTCTCTCTCTCTCTCTCTCTCTCTCTCTCTCTCTGTCTGTCTTTCTCTCCCCCCCCTCCTGCTTTGCACATGTGGTTTCTTTAGCATAGGGAGTTCATGATTCAGTACTTCCTTTACTAAGGAATATCAATCCATCTTCAAACAGTCTTAGAGAGCAAGAGTTGTTTGGGACAAAGAACATAAGTGAATTGTGCAGAGTCTACACAATCAGGGTAAGGACTGAAGTAAGAAATCTTGTACTGGAAGGCCAACTCTTTGTACACATCCTCCTATCCTACCAATGATGAGAATTTGTACTACACTCATGGAACTCAAGGTTCTTTCATATGAGCTTTGGCCTTAATTTGTCAGGGCCCAGACCATTCTCACAATTTCCCAGTTATTTCTACATTATGACCCCTTGTGACTATCTTAACCCACCCTTTTCACCATCATCCCTTTGTATGTTTTCTCTGTTATAAGCTCCTTGAGAAAAGGGACTCTCTTGCTTGTATTTACAATCCTCAAAGGTTGACATAGTATCTGACAAACAGGTTTTGCTTTTCAGATTTTGAAAATGTCCATTTAAAAATTTCATTTATTTGCTGGAGTATATAAAACAGCAGGATAGTAATATAGAGCTATGGGTTCTAATTCCTACTCAGCCTAACCTTTTGTGAGACTTTGGATAAATTCCTTCCCTGTTTAATACCCTCTTTGTCAAATGAAATTAAAAAATTAATAAGGTCTCAAGTTTCTTCCAGCTCTGATATTCTGTAGCTCTGTGAATACTTCTACTTCCTTTAGCATTGAGCAACTATGTGGTATAATGGTAAAAGACTGAACTTAAGCTAAGACCTGAATTTAAGTCTTATCTTGGACACATACAGGGGCTATAATCCAGAGCAAATCAACATTTTAAGCAACTAACACAGACTAAAAATGGAAGAGAAGGCACCAGACTGTATTAGTAGAGGCAGTTTCATTACTCACCACTTTCCTACATCAATAAAATACAACCTTTAATTTCCAGCACTTTTGCCACAGATAGAACCAAGTGGCTATAGTTGATATTATAATCTTACACTAGGTTTGTGTACTACTGTGCCCTTTAATATATCTTTGTTCCATATGAAAACTAATCTTATGAAGTAAGTGGCTATACAGCATTATGGACAAATGATCAGTATGTTTTTGGTAACAATTTTAGGAAGCATATTTGATGAATGGCAAAATTCTCTCTTAATTTTGTTGTCATAATCATAAAATTGACGGGTTCAAGCCTTCATGAAGTTAATATCCTTTCATTGCTGGAAAGGGAAGATTTCTTAGACTTAGAAGAATGAGAACCTGATAAGTCATTACATGAGTTCCATGAGGGACTAGAAATAACTTCATTGAAATCTACATAAAGACTGGCAGATTTTTGATATGATCTTACCTGTTTTCCAGTTTTTTCTTTTTTTGTCCAATGGTCAATTATCTATATTGGTCATATTTTTTTCTTACATCAAATTTTCCTCCTTGAAATAATTTGAGCCTATTCCCATTACTCTTTGGGTTACAAGAAAAATAAAAATGATGCCTTCTTTAAGCTAATGGTTTGCTAGAACAGAGTTTGTGTAGAAGTTCTATCTACATAACGTCAGGACAGGTAATTGAAGTGTGAATATTTCATATCTAATAAGGCCCATTTTGCAGGTTAAAGAAAAACTTCATGTCGTGTCTAATCAATATCATCTCAGATAATGAACAAATCACCAAGAAAAAGTAGGGAAAAAGGAAAACTAATCAACCTGAACTTAAATGGCATAAGAAATCCTTGGGGGTAAAATTGAATTTGTTTATCTAGATCATGTTTGCAACTACTTCAGAGTGAATGTTGATAAACTATATTTTAAAGACTCCTTTTGATTATTCTGATTGATTTGTTCCAATGTAAATTTCTGCCACTCCAAAGAACCATTGTAATGCATAGCAATGAATGCTTTACAAGCAGCTGTCCAGCTATGTTGAGATTAGAGGAAACTGAAAAATAGAGCTGGTCCTACATGGACAGGCATAAAAATAGCAAAACCTGAGTAGAACACTAAGTGAAATCTGTGTTGAAATTACATTTTATCTTTATATTGAACTGAGAAAGGGAATAATATTTATGAAGTTACTGAGTGTTTAAAGGAAAGTGAATATTGGAAGAGAAAACAGACATTACATGGCTTATCCAAGTTATATAACTAAGTATCTAATGCTAGATTTGAACTGAGGTATTACTAAATCCAGGTCCACCACTTTATCCACTGTATCACCTAGCTACTTAACCTTGGGTCAAGCCTCTTGTTATGACCTTTCAATTCTGTTTCTGATCCTGGTTCCTATTCAGTTTCCATTACACATACACCATTGCTTTCCACCACTTTCCAGGTACGCACTTCCATTATCTATATATTGGGCATGAATTTTGGTTCTGACCTGTAACAGTTCAGCAAATTCCCAATTATGTCCATTCGTCACATCCCAGAATCAGATAAATGATTTATACAATGGGCTCACCTCATGGCTGAGGAATATTCAACAAAACACTGAGGGTGTTAGAAAATGTCAGATGAAAAAGAGGATGACTTTCCTGAAGGAAGATGATGATGATGGTATATGAAGAGGGGAAGGGTGGGTTAATATGTGTTTTCTTTAATTTTGGGGGAGAAAAATTCATTGAGAAGAGATTTCACTAACCAAATAATGTTTCCCTGTTTCTGATGTAACAAAATTAGATAACTTTGTCAAAATTTGATTTTGAACTAACAAAGTGTTTTAGTTTGCCCAAATTTAATTCAGATTTTTTTTTCTTCTCTTTAGTGAGCAAAATATTCTATTGTGGGTTGGATATTGTGGGCATACACTGACAAAAGGAAATGTGACAACCTCTTCATATGGCTTCAAATAATCATTCCTCAGTGATTGAGTTCATCCTACAACGTTTCTCTGAAAATCCTCAGGTTCAGATGACTATCTTCTGCCTCTTCTTAGGAGTTTATATAGTGTCATTCATAGGTAACTCAGTTATTATTGTTGTGATTGGTCTAAATCCAGGCCTCCATACTCCCATGTACTTTTTCCTTGCAAATTTGGCCTTGCTGGATATATTCCTCTCCTCCACTGTAGTGCCTAAGCTGTTGCAGAACCAAATAACCAAGAACATCATTTCTTATGGTGGCTGCATAGCTCAGATATATTTCCTAACTATGTGTTTGGAGGCAGAGCTCATGCTTTTCACAGTCATGGCCTATGATCGGTATGCAGCCATTTGCCAGCCCCTACACTATACCACTATCATGAGCAAGACAGTCTGCTGTCTCATGGCATCTACAGTGTGGGCTATCTGTGGGCTCAATACAACACTAAACACCTTCATGATTTCTTGCTTGTCTTGTGGCCCCAATGTAATTGATCATTTCTTTTGTGAGATTCCTCCATTATTGCCTCTTTCATGTTCCTCAACCTATGTCAACAAGATAATGTTAGTTGTGGCAGACATGTTCTTTGCTATTTTGAATTTTCTGCTTGTCCTTGTATCCTATCTTGAAGATCCAAACCAAGGAAGGGAAGAAGAGAGCATTTTCCACTTGTTCCTCCCACCTTACTGTGGTCACTATGTATTATAGCACTATAATATATGTATATATTATTCCTGCTTTTGGTCAGTCTATGAACAAAACCAAACTAGTTTCAGTGTTTTATACTGTAGTGACCCCAGCCTTGAACCCTATGATCTACTCTCTGAGAAACAAGGATGTGAAAGTAGCACTCAATAAATTTTGTTCATTTCTTAGGAAATAATTAGCCATTTTGCAAAGTGATACAGCTCAGGAAATTCAATCAAGAATGTCAATGCTCTTAAACTCAGGATATGCTGTTATTGAACTCCCTGGTTATATATTTTCTTTAAGATTGTTCATAATTTTTTTCCCTGATTTTTATTGATTTGTTTTTAGTTTTCAACATTCATTTCCACAAGATTTTCAGTTACAAGTCTTCTCACTATCTCTCCCCTCCTTCTACTCCAAGACAGTGGACATTCAGATTACCCCTTCCTCCACTCTGCCCTCCTTTTTATCACCTACTCTTTCTCTTATCTCCTCTCTTTCTATTTTCCTATATGACAAGATACATTTCTATGCCCAATTACCTATAAGTCTTATTTCTTATTTGCATGTAAAGACAATTTTTTACATTTATTTTTAAAAATTTGAATTCCACATTCTTTCCATTCTTAACTCTCCACATACCCTCATTGCGAAGGCAAGAAATAGAAACAGGCTATACATGTGCAGTCATGCAAAACACATCCATAACAGTCATGTTGTAAAAGGCGAACTATCTTTCCCTCCATTCTATCTCTCCCCCACATTGATTCTATTATATCCTTTGACACTAACCCTCTTTAAAGTCTTTGATTGTGGTGATCCTTTCTCCCATTTGCCCTCCCTTCTATTATCCTCCAGTCTCTTATTCCCTTCCCCCCACTTTACTGTATGGTAATATATATTTTGAAACCTAATTGGGTGTGTATGTTTTCCCTTCCTTAAGCCAAATCTGATGAGAGTGAGGTTCACTCATTCTCTCTCACCACCCCCTATTCCTCTCCAGTGTAAATGTTTTCTCTGGCCTCTTTTGTATGAAAGAATTTATCCTTTTCTATCTCTCCAATTCTCCTTCTTCCAGAATATTCTTCTCCCTTACCCCTTAATTTATTTTTAGATATCATCCCTTCATACTCTACTCACACTATGCCCTCTGTCTCCCTTTCTTGGTCTTTCTCTGTACACACACACACACACACACACATATATGTATATATATATATATGTATATATATATATATATATATATATATATACACACACACACACACACACACACACACACACACACACACACACACACAGAGCACAGGGTGAGTTGAATAGGAAAGGATGATATCTAAAAAAGTAAAATTAAAAGGTGAGAGTGTAATATATTGGGAGGAGAAAGGGAGAAATGGAATGGGGCAAATTATCTCTCATAAAAGAAGCAAGAAAAACCTTTTGCAATGGAGGTAAAAAGGGAGTAGGTGAGAGAGCAAAAATAAAGCTTACTCTCATCACATTTGGTTTAAGGAAGGAATAGCATGCACACTCTAATTTGGTATGAAAATCCATCTTACCCTTTAGGAAAGTAGGGGAGAATGGGATAAATGGGGTTGGGGGAATGATGGAAGGGAGGACAAATGGGAGGAGGGAGCATTTAGAAGTAAACACTTTTGGGGAAGGACAAGAGAGAATAGAATTAATTAGGGTCATGAAAGGATGGAGATAGATATCGTCTTACACAACATGACTATTATGGAAGTCAGTTGCAAAACTATACATGTATGGCCTATACTGAACTTCTTGCCTTCTCATTGGGGATGGGCAGGTAGGGAGGAAGGGTGAGAAGTTGAAACTCAAAGTTTTAGGAATGAATGTTGAGAACTGGTTTTGCATATAACTGGTAAATAAGAAATACATGTAATGGGGTTTAGAAATTTATCTTGCTCTACAAGACAAGAGAGAAGATGAGGATAAGTGAAGGGAGGGGTATGATAGAAGAGAGGGCCAGTTAGGTAGGGGAAGGGGTAATCAGAATGCCCAGCATTTTGGGGTAGGAGGAGGCAAAAGATGGGGAAAAATTTTGGAACTCAAAATTTTGTGGAAATTAATGTTGAAAACTAAAAATAAATAAATAAACGTTAAAAATTTAAAAGAATTTTGAAAAATAAAAAAAATTTAGAAAAGAATTCCTTTTTTTCAGTGATCTTTGGGGCCTCTTTTTCCATTTGACCAATTTTTCTTTTTAAGGTATTCTTCTCCTCATTGACTTTTTGCACCAATTTTACCATATTTTTTAAAGTATTGTTTCCTTCAGCATTTTTTGGGTCTCCTTTGTCAGTCATTAACTCATTTTTTCATGATTTCTTTGCATCACTCTCATTCCTCTTCCCTATTTTTCCTCTTACTTGATTTTCAAAATCTTTTTTGAGTTCTTCAATGACCTGAAACCAATTCATATTTGTCTTGGGGGCTTTGAATGTAGGAGCTTTGACTTTGTTGTCTTCTGGTTTCATGTTTTGATCTGATGCTACATTCAGAATTTTTTTCTGGTGTTTATTCATTTTCCACACACAATTAATTGACTTTTGAGCTCTTTGTGAAAGTAGGTCTCTCCTTCCAGTCAGGCCATGATGGTTGACTCTCAGAAGCTTTTAGGGTTTGTGCAGTTCTTTTCAGAGATACTTATAGGGATGTAGAAATGTTCAGTTCTTCCAAGATTACAGATCAAAGGACAGGTGTTTACTTGTCTCCTGGTCTGTGCTCTACTCTGTGAGGGACCTCAAGCAATATTTTCTGCCTGGGAACTGTGAGGAATATTCCCTCTCCACCACTGCCACAAGCTCTACCGTGCTAGCATTCCTTGCACCAGGGCCACCACCCAGGACTGTGACCCAGATTCAAGCAGAGCAAAGCAAGATAATCCAGCCTTAGTACTGTCAAAAAGATACCTGCAATCCCACTCTCATCAGCTGCTCAATCCTCCCACAATCTGTGGGCCTAGAGCTCCAGAAACAGCTGCTGGTGCTGTGGCCACCATGCTAGGGCTAGGGCGTGAGTCCACTATTCTCCCATGCAGGTCCAAACAACTTTTCCTACTATTCTAATATATCACTGGTGTTTTGGGGTTGAGAAGCATGGAAACTGCCATAACTGCCAATGATTCATGCCCTGAGATCTGCTTAGGTCACATATGTGCCAGTGTAGCTCACCCTGGACTGTGCTCTGCTCACAGTTCTATGCAATAAACCATTTCTTTCACCTTTCCAGGCTGTTTTGACCTTGAAATCTGCTTGACTTTCTCATTTTCTGTGTTATACTGTTCAGCAATTCATTTAGAGTCACCTTTACAGGTATTTGGAGGGCTTTGGGGGACAGTTCAAGAAACAGTTCTCTGCTTCTACTTGCCCAACTTGACCCCCATCATATTTTCTAAAATTCCTTTAAAAAAAGTCTAAATTCATTATAGAGGGAAAAAACAGCAATGAAGTGATAATAACGGAGGAATGCAAGTTGATTCCTAACAACCTGAGGCAAATCTAACCAGAAATAAGTATTAAAAAAATTTGGCACTGTTTTTTAAAAAAGAGAAAGAGCTATCATTGGAACAGATTATGTACCTAACACAGAGAAGAAAATGTATTATTTCCTTATTTTTGTTTATTCATGCCTGATTCTTTATGACCCTGGGGATGATATTGTCCATGGGGTTTTCTTGGCAAATATACTGGAATTGTTTAGCATTTTCTTCTCCAGTGGATTAAGGCAAACAGAAGTTATGTGACTTGCCCAGGGTCAGACAGCTGGTAAGTGTGTGAGGCTGGATTGGAACTCATATCTTCCTCACTCTAGGCCCAGTGCTTGATCAGCTGAGCCATCTAGTTACCTCTTATAAATGAAGAAACATGAGGACCTTAGTTGCTGAAATAAGAACTCATTATTTAAGAACACTAACAACAACAGCATCACTGATGTGAAAATTTGATAACATTATGAAAGAAATAAGATTTAGATTAACACCTCATACCATATAGAAAGATAAACTCCAAATGGTAGATGACCTACATATAAAAGGTCACACTATAAAGAAACTGGAAAAACATGGGGAAAATTATCTGTGAGATCTATGGATAGAAGAAAGTTCATGACCAATCAACACCAATCACTGCAACAACAGTGCTACAGGGGAAAATGGGAATATTATTGATTATATAAAAACACAAAGTGCATATATAAAAATAAATCTCATAACACTAAAACAAAGGAATAAGTGTTTAATAAGAAACATTTACAGTAAGTTTATCTCATCAATTTAATTTGTTTATAAAAATTCAAATTTTCAAATAACTCAGAAGATAATTCAAATCTGCAAAAAAGAGTCATTCCCCCACTGATAAATGATCTAAGATACTAAGAGACATATTTTGAAGGAGAAACTCAGGAGAGCAATTGTAATATGAAAAGTACTCCAATTCAATATAAGGAAAAGAGAAAACCAGAGCAATTTTGAAATGCCACATCACTCATCATAATAGCAAAGATAATAAAAAAGGAAATTATCAACAGTGGAGAAGGTTGTGGGAAAATTGGTCCATTGGTGGATTGACAGTGTACCTTTGAGAGGGTAACACTATTCTGGTAAGCAGTTTGAAGTTATGAAACATTAGTAAAAAGAAAATATCCTTTGAATATTTTGTATTAATTATATGCCTATTTGTATAAATACATGTATATATTTATAAACATATATATATATATGTATACAGGCATTGAGGGAATTTGTTTGATTTACTATATGTAGTTATTAAAAGGAATATTCTCTTTATTTCAATAAGGTTAGTCAGAGAGAGTGAGAAACAATGAATTTTTAAATTATTGTTTTATAGAGCGGTGTATATGTTACAGATGCTAAATGCTACTGAATTTTCATATGAAGTCACTTTATTATTAGTTTAATTTTGTTACAGGAAATGTTTCATGAAGTGAGAGTAATCAATAAATATTGGCAAATAATAATAAAAATAAACCTATGAATAAAATTGTCTATAAATATATTTGAAATGCAAAAATAGAATATCAAGAACTTTTTTAAAGAGAATCATCTTTTATATTTTAGCCATTCACCATCTGATACAAACTCTTCAGTACTGGGGGTGGTTTGTGCCAGTGCAGTCTCATGGGTGGAAATTAGTTCTATATTTTTAATAATTTGAATTTCAAAGATGGATGGTAATTTATAGATTATGTATATCACACTGTGCCTACATAAACATCCTCTCTAAAACAACTTAGCTGATTGCTTAAAAACCTTTAATGAGATTCCCCAGAAGAAGCCTGATATGTTTCTGGAGAGTTCCAGTTGTCAGGAAGATTTTTCTTATAGTTTACTTAAATATATTTCTAAACAGCTTCCCTCCCATCTCTTTGTCTTCTGAGTATCAAGTAGAAAAAAATCTAATCCCTCTTTTTTTTGACAGCCCTTCAAAAATTTAAAGTTTCCTATGAAGGACTGCCTCAGCAGTCATCATTCTAGGTGTAAAAAGATCATAGCTGAATGCAATAACAAAATGAGATTTTTGAAAATATTGTTCAGTAATTGTTTTTCATTGGAGTCTTTAGCAGCATAGTGGTCCAACATGTTTAGAGTAGAATCCAGAAGTACTAGAATTGGAAGAGACCTTAGAGTTTGACTACTACAGCCACATCAATATAGATAAAGAGGGAGAAAATTCCGTAGCCAAATGCTAAGGCTCATGTGGCAGAGAAGGAATTACTCCTTTCTCTTAGCCCTTAGTGAATGAACGAATATTTTAGTGATGACCTTCCTCTATGATTTGCCAGAAAGGATGGGGTTTATCGATCAGTGAAGAAGCCCACCTCAGCCTTGGAATGCCAGGGAAGAAGGCTGATCAGTTCTATGCAATATACTTCACAAAGCAAGTGTTGGCTAAGGTACTTTTTTACAACTTCAATTTTTCTTTCATAAGAAGTCTGGGAGAGTGGATAGAGATAGACTCAATCATATAAGTTCTTGTTGGCTATATCATAGAGGGAATTGTTATTCAGATATGGGTGGGGACCAGATGGTCTCTGATGTACCATCCACCTCCAAGGTACTGTGATTCTGTGTTTGGAGCTTACTTCACTTCCACTATTTTGGTGATAGGGTATATTTTAACCAAATAGTAAAGGAAAAGGAAAAGTGGGACCATAAAGAAAAATACTATCTGTTGGGTGAGGGACCTAACATCATGTGAATGAGGAAAGATGCTGTCCAGGTATTAATTCTTAGAAAATATCAGAGTTTATTCCAGGTCATGGATGTGGCATCTTGTAGAGGCTGAGCACCATGGAAGAGTAATTGCTGTCACTAGTATGGTAGAAGTATTATTGCTCCCTCCTCCACCCCCCTCTCTCTCTCAATTTCTGTTAATTAAAATACAATTTAATGAAAATAAGGTGCACATCATACAGTTGTGGAATTGTGAATATATGTTCTTATGAGGGCACTATATGTCTAATTTCACTTCTTTTACTCTGTTAAAAGCAAGCTCCCTACTTCTAAGGTACTCTCAGCCTTGGGTAATGCATTCAAAGAATTATCACTGTTCAAACCTGAGTAGAACACCCTAGCTTCCCCACTTGGGTGGGGTCTAAACAAGATTATTAAGAAAAGTAGTCAGTAGAAGGATGCAACTCTAGAAGCTCTCCTCCCACAGCCCATAAAATACCTGATAAAAATAACTCCAAACAACTTCTAGAGCAGCAGAAGTCACAAAATGACAGAGTGAAAAAGATTTCCAGCCCAAAGCAGCCTGGAAGGCCTACAGGAAAGGCCTATCACATCAGGCTCAGAACCTAGCGTAGCACAGCCTGGGCTGCATGGCACAGCAGTGACAGGAGTGGAGAGGTCTTCAGGATGCCACCAGCAGCTGTTGTGGGTCCCAGACTCTTCAACTCACAAATGCCAAAGACAGCTTCAAAGGTCAGTGAGAAAGCTCTTTCACTAGGACGAGAAAGGAACATGGTGGTCTGGCCCTGGCCCCAGGCAGTGGTAACTTCTATTATTGGGGCCCTGGCCCTAAAGTCCCCAGGAGAATTTAGCTGTTGATCTGAATCTCAGCCCTGAGTGGCCCCCCAGGGATGAGGAGCAGTGCTGACTGGGGTGGTAGAGCTAGTGGAAGCTCTGGAGAGGGAAATCCTGCTCACAGACCACAACATAGGCCAGGAGATGAGTAAACATATCTCCCTTGATTGTGCAACCTTGGAAGAACTGAGAATTTACAGGTCCCTGGAGTACGTTCTCCCCTTGACAAACAACTCAACAATCAAGTAACTGGCTGAGGAAATGCCCCCAAAAGGGAAAAATAATAGTACAATAGAAGGTTACTTTCTTGGTGAACTGTTATATTCTTCCATCCTTTTAGATGAGGAAGAAGAATGCATACCATCAGAGGAAGTCAAGGCTTCTGCATTCACACCCTCCAAAATAAATATGCAATAGTCTCAGGTCATGGAAGAGTTTAAAAAGTATTTTGAAAATCAAGTAAGAGAGGTAGAGGAATAATTGGGAAGAGAAATGAGAACAATGCAAGAAAAGCAAGTTAACAGCTTGCTAAATGAGACTTAAAAAACTGCTGAAGAAATTAACACCTTTAAAAATAGACTAACTCAAATAGCAAAAGAGGCCCAAAAAGCCAATGAGGAGAAGAATGCTTTAAAGAGCAGAATTAGTCAAATGTAGAAAGAGGTTCAAAGGCTCACTGAAGAAAATAATTCTTTAAGTATTACAATGCAACAGACAGAAGCTAATGACTTTATGAGAAGCAAAAAAATTGCAAAAGAAAATCAAAACAATGAAAAAATAGAAGACTATGAGAAATATCTCATTGGAAAAACAACTGACCTGGAAAATAGACCCAGGAGAGACAATTTAAAAACTTTGGGACTACCTGAAAACCATGATCAAAAACAGAGACTAGATATCATCTTTCATGAAATTATCAAGGAAAATTCTCCTGATATTCTGGAACAAGAAGGTAAAAAAAAAATATATTGAAAGAATCCACCAATCACCTCCTGAAAGAGATCCTAAAAAAAAAACTCCTAGGAACATTGGAGCCAAATTCCAGAGTTCCCAGGTCAAGAAGAAAATATTGTAAGCAGCCAGAAAGAAATAATTCGAATACTGTGAAAATACAATCAAGATAACACAGGATCTGGCAGCTTCTACATTAAGGGATCAAAGGGTTTGGGATATGATATTCCAGAATTCAAAGGAACTAAGACTAAAACCAAGAATCACCTACCCAGCAAAACTGGGTATAAAAAGGGGGGAAAAATGGTCATTCAATGAAATGGAGGACTTTCAAGCATTCTTGATGAAAAGACCAGAGCTGAATAGAAAATTTGACTTTCAAACACAGGAATCAAGAGAAGCATGAAAAGGTAAACAGAAAGAGAAATCAGAAGGGACTTACTAAAGCTGAATTGTTTATATTCGTACATGGAAAGATAATAATTGTAACTCTTGAAACTTTTCTCAGTATTTTGATAGTTGGAGGGATTATACACACACACACACACACACATATATATATACATATACATATATATATATATATATATGGAGAGCACAGGGTGAGTTGAATAGGAAGAGATGATATCTAAATAAACAAAATTAAGGGATGAGAGAGTTATATTGGGAGAAGAAAGGGAGAAATGGAATGGGGCAAATTATCTCTCATAAAAGAGGCAAGAAAAGGCTTTTTGGATGGAGGTGAAAAGGGTGTAGATGAGAGGGAACCAGTGAACTTACTCTCATCACATTTGTCTTATGGAGGGAATAACACATACGTTCAATTTGGTATGACAATCTATCTTACAGTACAGGAAAGTAGGGGAGAAGGGGACAAGTGGGATGAGAGGGTAATGACATAAGGGAGGGCACATGAGAGGAGGGGGATAATTAGAAGTAAGCACTTTTGGGGAGGGATAAGGTGAAAAGAGAGAATAGAATAAATAGGGGGGCAGGATAGAATGGAGGGAAATATAGGTGGTCTTTTATAGCATGACAATTATGGAAGTCTTTAGCAAAACTACATATTTGTAGCCTATATTGAATTGTTTGCCTTCTCAGTGGGGATGAGTGGGGAGGGAGGGAGGGACACAAATTAGAACTCAAAGTTTTCAGAACAAATGTTGAAAATTGTTTTAGCATGTAACTGGGAAATAAGAAATACAGCTAATTGGGTACAGAAATCTATCTTGACCCACAAGAAAAGAGAGAAGATGGGGATAAGGGAATGGATGGCGATGATAGAAGGGAGGGTAGATTGGGGGAAGAGTAATCAAAGTGCAAAGTGTTTTGGGGGTGGAGGAAAGGGAGAGATGGGGAGAAAATTTGAAGCTCAAAACCTTGTGAAAATAAATGTTGAAAACGAAAGAAAGAAAGAAAGAAAGAAAGGAAGGAAGGAAGGAAGGAAGGAAGGAAGGAAGGAAGGAAGGAAGGAAGGAAGGAAGGAAGGAAGGAAAGGAAGGAAGGAAGGAAGGAAGGAAGGAAGGAAGGAAGGAAAGAAAGAAAGAAAGAAAGAAAGAAAGAAAGAAAGAAAGAAAGAAAGAAAGAAAGAGAGGAAGGAAGGAAGGAAGGAAGGAAAGAAAGAAAGAAAGAAAGAAAGAAAGAAAGAAAGAAAGAAAGAAAGAAAGAAAGAAAGAAGAAAGAAAGAAGAAAGAAAGAAAGAAAGAAAGAAAGAAAGAAAGAAAGAAAGAAAGGAAGGAAGGAAGGAAGGAAGGAAGAAAGAAAGGAAGGAAGGAAGGAAGGAAGGAAGGAAGGAAGGAAGGAAGGAAGGAAGGAAGGAAGGAAGGAAGGAAGGAAGGAAGGAAGGAAGGAAGGAAGAGAAAGGAAAGTCCACCCCACCAGGCAGGGACAGCTCTACTACTACTTGCCAGCAGGAAGCAATTTAAAAAAGCCAAGACCTTCACTATTACCCCAAAAGCATTTTGGGCCCATTTGCTTGAAGAGGGAATGTGGTAAAGGATCTGAACAGCTCAAAGGGAAAGGACATGTCTTTAGCATCTACACCCCAGGAAAAGGAAAAGCCCCTGAACTTTCCCCCATGGTCCAAGTCCCTGGTTTTCCTCCTAGGGGCAGGCCGCGTCTTCTGGGTCATTCTCTGCTCCCTCTCAGTCACCTCAGACTACTTGGCCACCCCTAGATCCTTCCCACAGTCTTCTGTACATGAGGTCCATCTTGTCCCCCCATTAAATTGTTCATATTCCTCAAGAGTCTGGTAAAAAGAGTGTATTCTTAAAATCTTGCTAACCCTGATGTGTTCTAATAAACCGTGTCTCTGGCTGAAAGAAAGTTTGAGCCATATACACTTGAATTTTGGGGTTCTAGCACCCCTAGACCTCAACAAATGTACTTAATTTTTGAGTGATTTGAAAGGAAATAGAGAAAAAGTTACAACCTGAGCCCTTTAGAAAAGTACAATATCTGTCTGATAGCTTTAAGTAGTATAAACGTGGGAAACGAGAAGTTCTGTTTCCACAGTTTTAGGTGATCAGGATTGTGATCTAGCATGGTCAGGTAAAGGTCAGAAACTTGTGCGCAGGCTTGATGAGCTACTTGAGGGAAAGCCTATCTGAGAGGAGAACATGAAGTTACATGTCCAGGGAATGGTAGCACTCTGAGTGCAAAATTCGGAACACTATACAAACTTCCATTGTTCTTGTAGACTTACTGGAAACTATGGATTCAAGCGAATAAACATAGCAAGTCCTTGATTCAAGGGAATAAACATAGAAAGTCTTCTCTCCTCTGAACTCTATTTTAATAAATTTTCCTTGATACCTCTCCTAAAAAAGCAAGTTCCCCTGGAGCGGGCATAATATAATCTGTGAATATAATTAAAAAAAAAATAATTTCAATTAAACTTTAATTAAGAGAATAAGCAAAATGCAATTAGAAATAAAATGATTACTTTTTTCCAAATGATATATTTACTTAGAAAATCATGAACCAAAAGTAATAGAAATAATAAAAAATTTCAAGGAAGTTTCAGTATTTACACTTCCCTTGGCATCTGCTATTCTGCCTGTTTTCCAACTCCTTGGAACTAGATCTTCATCCCAGGATAACTGCATCATTAATAATCCCATAATCATGCAACTAAAATCATGTTGTGATTGAAACCATGTCCCTCACCTTCCTATCCAGTCTGATTGGAGGACTGCAAGGTGGATTTGAAACCCTTTCCATTGCCTTCCTTTGTAGAGGGTAGACACTGGATTTTTAGCACTCTTCACTTTGCATCTGCTGCTCTGCCTGGTTTTAAACTCCACAGAAAATGATGTCCTTGGTCTCAATGTCCCTCCCACTCTTTTTCTATCTGTTTTTGTGTTGTCTGCTCCCATTAGTTGTAAGCTCCTTGAGCATAGGGACTGTCTTTCTTTGTTATTAATTATATGCCCAGAGCTTAACACAGTGCCTGGTGCATAGTAGGTGTTGAAACAATATTTATTGGATTGGAAAAATAAACTTATGTATGTCATCAGCATTTATATATGTTGCCAAAAAACTCCAGAAGAGGGAGATAGAAAGTGAAATTCCCTTTAAAATACAGAAAGTAAAACACTTGTAATTTTATTTGCAAAGAATGAAACTTGAACCTCTCCTGCTATCCTCCCTACCTGAATTTATGAATAAAACTACAAAATTTTATTTATAGAAATAAATTGAGGAAATTTTAATTGCTCAAGGGTAGGTGAAGCTAACATAGTAAAAATGCTATACTACCTAAATCTATTTACTTAATTTGTGCCATGACAATTGATCTACCAAAGAATTACTTTATAAAGCTAGAAAAGACAATGATTTAAAATAATTACAGTCTTTGCACAGAATGAACAAAATGTGTAGTATTTAAAGCATTTTCACTTTTTAAAGGAGACACCCTGGAACAGTCTCCATATTACAGAATATAGAGACAAAATCTGTATGAAATCCCAAGCTTTACCATTCATTTACTTTGTAGATTAATGAATGCTATTGAATATCTCTCTGCCTCCATTTTTCCACTGATAAAATTGGACCAGGCACTTTCATTGTAACATTGCTTACCCTCAATAAAAGGGAATGCATGTCAGAATGGTTTAGTTCCTTTGATTATTCTGACAACTCCATGAGATAGGCAGAATAAATAGTTGTCTCCCTTCACAAAATATAAAAATGAGTTTGAGGAAAGGTGATTTACCGTGCATCACAAAAGAAATAGGTGGATAATATTTTATTTTGATGTTGCTTGGGGGAAGAAAATTTTGGTGTCATTTGTGTTCATTATAGTATAATTGAAATCTAGAGAGAACTGGGGAGAAGAGAGCATTCTCCTCTTCCCATCTCATTTTATTGACCATATATTAATGATACATTTTAATTATACTACATACCTAAACATATATGCATACATATATAAATATATATATAAATATATATATACATACATACATACATATATATATATATATATATATATGCAGCTAGCTGGCAAAATGGATAGAGAACTGGAGTTGGAGTCAGGACTCATGAGTTCAAATCTGGCTTCATACACCTATTACCTGTGTGACCCTGGGCAAATTATTTAACCCTGTTTGACTCAGTTCCTCATATGTAAAACAAACTGAGGAAGAAATGCCAAACTACTCCATTATCTTTGCCAAGAAAACCCCAAATAAGGTCAAAAAACGTTGGACACAACTGAAAAATGAATAAATTTGGACTTTTGTACAGGCAGATAAAATGAATGTCGTTTGTAATTAAATAATACTACTAGAATGTACACTGCTCTTCTGAAGATTCAGTTCAATTAACTTTAGAACATCTCCAAGAGTAGATGGGATGGTATAGATGACATTCATACAACCCTTTGATCGTACAGTTTCAATCTCTTCTAAGTCTCATCTCCATGTTTTGAAAGATGTTTCTTTTTAATACTTCAGAAATTTTGGATATTTGATATAGCAGCACCTAATAAGAATTTTGTTCTTTAGTACTTACAAATTCCAGTTATATTCAGGTAGCAGTAGGAAACATTTCTGTTTCTACTGATACTCCATTTCCATCACAGATTTCTTGAATTTTCAAGGATGTTTTGAGGTTTGTATTTGTAGTAAGGAGATTTGTCTTGGTTTACAAAGGCTCCTTTGCAAACTTTTGGTGGCCAACTTAGCAGTTTTTTTAGGTATTCTCTAGATTCTGAATTTTATTGTTGTTGTTATATTTTGTTATGCATTTGTTTTATTTTCTAAGGTGTAAAGAAGTCATAATATGTGTTAGTTTACTTACCAGGTCTTAGAGGTTTATCTATTTAATTCTCCGACATCCTACTATTATAGTCAATTCATTTTGTTAATTCATTCATGGAGAAATACGCCCCCAACATCAGTCTCATTAGTTGTTTAGTGCCATGTAAACCAAACGAGAACTTAGTACTTACATTTTCTTTTGACTAGAATTATAGTGTCTTAGCTTCAACTTAGTTCAAGAGAAGTCATAGTTTAATTGTTCCTCTAGAGACTAAGATGACAGCATTTCCCAGGGCTCTGTTTAGCTGACCTTTGGAAAAGGACTGGGCATTACTGGATCCCTGTTCCATTCCTACTTATAGACCAATGAATACACAAACTAATGAGCACTGAAGGTTTTCTAGAAAAAAAAAGAATCTTTCAGTTATTACCCTGTAGCAGAACAAGGTAAGTTGACTAAGAAATGAGAAATAGTGCTTCCTTTGTTATAAGATGAAAAAAAAAACTGACCATAAGAGCAGGGAAGGGAAAAAAATTCATGTTTAAAATTTAAGTATGTTTGCATTTTTATGACATCTCTTCATATACATGTAAATTTTCAAAAGTAGAAGTGATAGAGATAGATAGAAAGAGAGCGAGGGAGAGAGAGACAGGTGAAGAAGAGACAGGAGATATAGAGGCAGAGAAAGAATTTTCAATAAAATAGGAAATCATTTAATTGATAAAAATAAAAGTATGATTTTTGTTTTCCTTTTAAAATTCCATCTTAAAGTTCATAACTGAATCAAAGAATCAGGCACAGGAAATTATTGTCTGGCATTTTTTTTAACTGTAATTTGCTGTTAACCACCACCACCAACCACAAGCACCAGCACCACCACCACTATCAATAGTACTACCACTACTACTATTACTATTACTACTACTACAGCTATCCAGACTAATAATTTCATGCCAGTTAGAGCATTTAGGTTGGAAATTAGTTTCACTGATATAGTTTGGTACTTGCTGTAACTTGCTGTCTTAGGTGCCTGGAGTACTAAGTATTATGTCCCTGACTTATTCAAGTATGTGTCAGACGTAGTATTTAATACAGTTCTTTCTGATAGTAGTAGTCTTCTGTCTACCATTCTGCATTGCCTCCCTCATCATATATGAATTCATGGAAATAATATATTATAAATTCCCAACATTCTGAAAATATCAAAGATATTTTTTCTATATGGTTTTAGTATAAATTGTAAGTGGTATATCTTCCTCCTTTAAAACTTGATAATTTCCTTTATGCAGATGAACATCATAAAAAACAGAAAAAGATTGTATATATTACAACACAATATAATAATTTGATAGATACATGTAGACACTTTATTATATATGGATAATACTTTTATGCTTAAATACAGATAAATACATAATACATTTATATCTATGTATTATATTTATACTCTATTAATAATATTTAAAAATATATCTAGTTAAGTTTAGAAAATGGCAATTACTGTTTTGCAGTTAAAAGAATCCCCTTGATAGGATTATACAATCATGCCGCTGTTTAAATCCCTTATTTCTGAAAAAAACTGTCTGTTAGAGTAGGAAGAGTATTGAACTCAGAAAAATAAGGATCTCATTAAAACTACAGTTGATCAGATCTGATTACATGTAATTACAGTAGAAACTGATAAGACTAGAAATTAGAATCAGAAGGATCTAGCTTTGCCATTTATTTCCATTGTTAGAGAAATTGGTTGAGCTCTGTCAGCATGATTTCTTATTTCCAAAGTGAATAGCATGTGCCCCATGTTTTGCAGGACTTTGTGAGGATGAAAACAAAAGCTGTACAAAACTGTACTTTATACAGACTTATAGATTTATTCAAATTTCTTCAAAGAATCTTCTTGATTCTTTTATTAGCAGAGAGATAACCCGACAGTTCCAGGAACTTTTTGTTTCGTCTTTGTTAGGAAGTTTTGATAGAGAATTGGTTAACTCTTTCTTCCTAAATTTTCATTCAATAATGTCCTAATATAACTTGTTTCAGTCTAGCAACTACCAGAAGCTTAGAGCGGGCCCTTCTGTATTGATGCAGTTACAACTCTTGCTTTTACCTAATTCCTTGGGTCTTCTTTGATGAGGAAAATGCCAAGAGATGGATCCAGACATGGGGATCACAAAGGACAGATAAAGAGTGAGAGGTGAGAAGTGAAAAAAAATGCCAGTTACTGCTGGTCCACCTTCTCCCCTCCCCTCTTTGCATTGCTTCATCACACAGGGTAAGTGACACCAAAGAATCCTACTTCTTTGTTTTGGAAACCCATTGTCTTGGAAACTCACCAGCCTTGTCAGTTTCAAATCTTTGCTCAAGTATCTAATCTTAACTGACCTCTTTGGCACTTTGGGGACAGAGATTATGAAGACAGAGGGTGATGTGTGTGTGTGTGTGTGTGTGTGTGTGTGTGTGTGTGTGTGTGTGTGTGTCTGTATTAAGGTAAAGGGGAAGAGAATTAGGACTCACTAATCAGTAAGAAATGACTTGAAATTGATACACCTTTAGAAACACATTCAGGACAGGAAAGTTGTCATTTTCAAATGGGAATATAGTCTGTACCAACCTTCTCATTTATAAAAGCACCATGACCATATTTGTGATTCTGTTGTCTTAATGGTATAGAGGAGCTGCCACAGCTGATGTGCTTGCCTAGAACAGATAGTATAGAAGTCAAGTCAAAAAGCCAAGTTTACAAGCATTTTCAAGGGATTACAATGTGCCAGACATGGTAACAGCTGAGAATACAAGCAGAAAAAAAAAGCCACCACTATCAAGGAAGTTGTATCCTAATGGGGGAAGACAAACTGTAGGCATGTCTTATTGAGGAAAAAACAAAACAAAACAAGAAAATCACCATCATAATACTAAAACTGCATACTGCAATGACATCTAAAATGTACTGAATTAAGAGTTGGAAAACTGAATCAAGAAACCTATTTGCTCAGCTTTATCATAGGATAGCTATGAGAGTTTGATTAGGTCAGGGTCCAAAATTTGGAGTGGTAATAGAGTTTGTAGAGGATCTATAAGTCCTTGTATCTTCTGATAGCTCCAACCTTTTCATTTTATGAGGCAGGGGTGGGGAGAGGAGGTTAAAAGATGAACAATGCAAGTGACTTGCCTCAGGTCAAAAGGCAGTAAATTGTCAGTTACCTTCCCTGTTTCTCAAATATCTTCAGCTTCAAAATGAGAATAATAACGTATGTTCTATCAATATCATGGTACTGCTAGTCAGACCAAATGAAATAATGTATACAAAATCCTTTTTTCTTATTTCTCTTTCCCTCAGTTTCTACCATCATCTTCATTTGCAAGGGTCTAAAATTTATTTTCATCATTCTTATATTGAATAATTATAATGATAACTGATTTTATATATAGCACTATAAAGTTTGTGAATTATTTTTCATTCATTTTCTCATTGGAGTTTTATAACAGCCTCCTGTGCCATGCATCTGTGGTATTTATCCTCGTTATGCAGATAAGGACAATGAGATTCATAGAGATAAAGTAAAAAACTCACCAATATTCCCAGAGTCAGTTAAATATGGAAGCAAGCTTTCCATATTTCCAGCAGGCTCCAGATTTTTCAGATTTTACCAGGCTCCCAAACTAGTTATTTAGCTATTATTTCATGTTTCTTCAAGTTACTGCTTTTTTTAATACTCATAAGACAATGATTTTTTAAATATCCTAACATGAGACAGTCAGCCAATATTAAGCATTTGAATTGTGTAATCATTAAGCACTGTGTACCAGGTGCTGGGAAGGCAAAGAAAGGCAAAAAGAGCCCTTTTCTTCTGGAAACTCAGATATTAATGAAGAAGGCAACATGTAACAATTATGTATAAACTTGATATATAGAGGGTAAGCTGGAGGGATTCTCAGAGGGACATGGTGTCTCTGTGTCTGTATCTCTGTCTGTCTTTATATCTCTCTCTATCTTTCTTTCTCTCTCTTTTTCTCTATTTCATCACAAATATAAGCATAAGAATTTCATGATGAAGCACTTCTTTTACCAGGGAATATCAATCCATCTTCATATAGCCTTAGAATGGTGCTTAGGACAAAGAACATAAGTGACTTGTACAGAGTCTACACAATCAGGTTAAGGACTGAAGTTCAGAATCTTATACTGGGATCCCACTCTTTGTCCACATCTTCCTATTCTACCAGTGATGGAAATATAAACTATCCTTCAGGGTCTGTGGGTTCTGTTATATGAGGTTTGGCCTTAATTTGTCAAGGCCCAGATCATTCTACCAACTTCCCAGTTATTTCTACGTTATGACCCCTTTTGGCTATCTTAACCCACCATTTTCACCATCAACATTTGTAAGATTTCTTCATTAGAAGCTCCTTGAGAAAAGGGAATGTCTTGCTTTTACTTGCAATCCTCAAAGGTTGACATAGAGTCTGGCACATAGTAGGTTTTTAATAAGTATTGTATCTATGTATCTAGATACCAGCTACTATTATTGTTAATTATTTCAAATTTCTGCCTTTTTATCACCAGCACCTAGCCCAAAACCTGGTACATGAGACTTACTAAAGAAATGCCATTTGATTGATAGTGTGAAGACATCCTAAGGTCCTCAGCACCATATTCAAAATCACTATTTTATATTTATCCTAAAGTAGAATTTTTATTCATGGATTTAGAACTATAAGCCCATTAGAGATCATCTAGTCTCACTTTCTCATTCTCTTGATAATAAGATACCCACCTCTGCCTCTCTGTCTTTGTAGGAGAGAGGCCTGAAACTTGCAATACATTCTTCCAACAGAAGCAAAGGAGTTGGATTCCAAAAATATTTTTAGATACTTATTTCTTGTCTTGAGATTCCATAAGGTATAATAGCTGCATTTCTATTCTTAGGAATATTTGTGGGTCCTTTCAATTTCTTTTACATCAGGAATTGCTTTCAACAAGGTATGGTTTCCGATTTTGAAAATGTTCATTCCAAACTGGCATTTAATTGGTGAACTATACAAAGCAGCAGAATATCAGTCAGAAGCCTTGGGTTCTAATTCCTATTCAGTCTAACCTTTTGTGTGACCTTGGATAAGTCTCTCCCTTGTTTAATACTTTGTCAAAGGAAATGGTAAACTTCTGAGCTCTCAAATTTCTTCTAACTTTCACATTCTATAGTTCTGCTAATACTTCTACTTCCTTTGGCATTGAAAGGCTGTGTGGTATAATGGTAAAAACCTGAACTTAATGCTAAGAAGGTCTGAATTTAAGTCCTATCTTGGACACATACCAGGACTGTGATCCAGAGCAAATCAATGTTGTAGACATTTCTTAAAGACTAAAAGTGGGAGGGAAAGTGGTAGATGGTATTACTAGAGGTAGTTCTTTATCCACCTGCTTCCCTATTAATTTTTAAAAATCCTTTAAATATCAACATTTTTTCCACAAGTGGAGCAGAATCCAGGATCAGTAGTAATATGGTTGGTATAATAATCTTACACTAGGTTTTGCACTACTGAGCCCTTTAATATATATGTTCCCATATGAAAAATGATCTTATGAAGTGGTTACACGGAATTATGGACAAATGATCAGTATGTTTTTGGTAACAATTTTCAAAAGTATATTTGATGAAAGGCAAAATTCTCTCTTAATTTTGTGATCAAAATCATAATTTGGTGGTTTCAAGCCTTCAGGAAGTCAATCTTCTTTCAATGTTGAAAGGAAAGATTGCCTAGAAATAGAAAGTTGAGGTAGCTCTGACCAATTACAGGAGTTCCCTGAAGGATGAGAAAGAACTTCACTTGACTCTACATAAAGGCTGACAGATTTTTGATATGATCCCACCCCTTTTCCCTGTGTTTTTTTGTCCAGTGGTCAATTATCTATATTGTTTATGTACTTTTTCTTACATGAAATTTATCCCCTTGATATAATTAAAGTCCATTCCCATTACTATTTGGCTTACAGGAAAAATTAAAAAATGGTGCCTTCTTTCAACTAATGATTTGTCAGAAGATAGTTTGTATACAAACTCTGTCTTTATGATGTCAGGACAGGTAGTTGAAATGTGAATATTTTATGTATAATGGGGTCCATTATACAGGTAAAACGATAACTTCATTTCATGTCAAATCAATGTCACATCAGACACTGAGCACGTCACCAAGAAAAAGTAGAAAAAATGGAAAGCTAATCAACCTGAGCTAAAATGGCATAGGGAAATCCTTGGGCGGTAAAACTTAATTTATTTACCTAGATCGTGTTTGCAATTACTTCAGAATGAATATCAATAAACTACATTTTAAAGACTCTTTTTGGTTATTCAGATTGGTTAGTGCCAATGCAAATTTCTGCCACTCCAAAGGACCATTGTCATGCATAGTGATGACTTCAGACTTCAGAAGCTATTATCCAGCTATGGTGACATAGAGGAAACTGAAAAAGGGAACTTGTCCCACATGGGTAGCCATAAAAATGCAATACCTGAGTAGAACACTAAGTAAATTCAAGGTTAAAATTACATTTTATCTATGTATATTTAACTGAGAAGAGAAAGGGGAATAATATTTACAAATAACTGAGTATTTAAATAAAAATGCAGATTGTAATAGCAGATAGACATTAAGGGCTTGCCCAGGTAATATAATTGATAAGTGTTTGATGCTAGATTTGAGCTTAGGTATTACTAACTCCAGGTTCAGAACTTTATCCACTGTTCCTCTTAACTACTTAACCTTCAGCCAAATCTCTTTGTATGAAACTTCAATTGTGTTTCTGAACTTGGTTCCTATTCACTTTCCATTACAGATACAACACTACTTTCCACAACTTTCCAGGCATGTAACTCCACTATCTATATTTTGGGCATCAATTTTGGTTCTGGACAGAAATAGTTCAGAGAATTCCCAATTATGGCCATTCATCACACCCCAGAATCTGATAAATGAATTACACAATGAAAGTTATTTGGACTCACCCCATGCCTGGGGTAGTAAAGGAAATTTTCAACTAAAACACTGAAGGTGCTAGAAAATGTCAAATGAAAAAGAGCATGAATTTCCATAAGGAAGATGATAATAATGATATGTGTGAGGGGTGAGGGTGGGTGGATGGGCGAGTGCTTTATTTATCTTTGTTGGAAGAAAGAATTCAATGAGAAGAGATTTCACTAACCAAATAAGGTTTCTCTAATTTTGGTGTAATAGTCATATGACTGTCAAAAATTGATTTTGGAATATCAAAACATTTCAACTTGCCTGATTTTAATTCAGATCTTTGTTTTCTTTTCTATAGTGAGAAAAATGTTCTAATGTGGGTTGGCTATTATGGGCATACACTGAAAAAGAAAACCTGATAACATTCTCATATGGCATCAAACAACCATTCCTCAGTGACTGAGTTTATCTTACAAAGTTTCTCTGAAAATCCTCAGGTTCAGATTCTTATCTTCGGTCTCTTCTTAGGACTGTTTATAATGGTGTTCACAGGTAACTCAATCATTATCACTGTGATTACTCTAAATCCAGGACTCCACACTCCCATGTATTTTTTCCTTGCAAATTTGGCCTTCCTGGATATTTTCTTCTCTTCCACTGTGGTGCCTAAGTTGCTGCAAAACCTAATAACCAAGAACACCATTTCCTATGGTGGATGCATAGCTCAGATGTATTTCCTAACTTGGTGTTTGGGGGCTGAGCTCTTGCTTTTCACAGCCATGGCTTATGATCGATACACAGCCATCTGCCAGCCCCTCCACTATACCACTATCATGAACAAGACAGCTTGCTGTCTCATGGCATTTGCAGTGTGGGCTATCAGTGGGTCCAATATAACAGTGCACATCATCATGATTGTTCCCTTGCCTTTCTGTGGCCCCAATGTCATTGATCATTTCTTTTGCGAAATTCCTCCATTGTTGCCTCTCTCCTGCTCCTCAACCAATGTCAATGATGTAATGGTCGTTGTATCAGGCATGTTGTTTGCTTTTTTAAATTTTCTACTGGTCCTGGTGTCCTACGGTTTCATCATCTCCAGCATCTTAAAGATCCGGACAAAAAAAGGGAAGAAGAAAGCATTTTCAACTTGTTCCTCCCATCTTACTGTGGTCATTATGTATTACAGCACTGTAATGTATATATATGTTCTTCCTGCTTTTGGTCTGTCTCTGAACAAAGTCAAACTAGCTTCAGTGTTTTACACCGTAGTGACCCCAGCCTTGAATCCTATGATCTACTCCCTGAGAAACAAGGATGTGAAAGTAGCACTCAATAAGTTATGTTCATTTCTTAGGAAATAATTGGCCATTTGGCAAAGTGATACAGCTAAGGAAGCGGCTTAAGAATATCTTTGAAACAAACTTGTACAAGAATCACAGCCTGGGCAAGTTTACACATCATTTCTCCGGTGAGGCAATGTTCCTGACCTCAGGATGTGCTCTTAGGTGTACCAGTGAAATCCCTGGTTACATGTTTTCTTAAAGATTATTTTTAATTTTTTATAAATTTTATTAATTTATTTTTAGTTTTTAGCATTCACTTCCACAAAATTTTGAGTTCCAAATTTTCTCCCCATTTCTCTTCTGCCTCCACCCAAGACAGTGGGCATTCTGATCACCCCTTCTCCCAATCTACTTTCCCTTCCATCACCCACCTCTTCTCTTATCCATTTCCTTTCCAGTTTCTGTAGGACAAGTTACATTTCTATGCCAAATTGCCTATATATTTTATTTCCTAGTTGCATGTAAAACAAATTTTCAACATTCATTTTTAAAACTTTGATTTACACATTCTCTCCCTTCCCCCCTCACCACTCACCCTCATTCAGAGGCAAGCAATTTGATATAGGTTACACTTGTGTGGTCATGAAAAATATGTCCATACAAGTCATATTGTGAAAGATTAGCTATATTTCCCTTCATCCTATCCCCCTGTTTATTCTGTAACCCAAATCCTCCTTAAAAGTATTTGCTTCTGATTAGACCCTCCTCCCCTCTGCCCTCCCTTCAATCATCCTCCCCTCTCTTTTTCCCTTCCCGCTATTTTCCTATCGGGTAAGATAGATTTTCGTACTCAATTGAGTGTGTATATTATTCCATCCTTAAGCCAAATCCAATGAGTAAGGCTCATTCATTCCTTCTCACCTCTCCCCTGTTCCCCTCCACTGTAAAAGTTTTTTCTTGATACTTTTATGTGAGATATTTTACCCCATTCTACCTCTCCTTTTCTCCTTCTCCCAGTACATTCCTTTCTCTTACCCCCTAATTTTACTTTTTTAGATATCATTCCTTCATATTCAGCTCACTCTGTGCCTTCTGTCTCTCTCCATGTGTTTATATATATATGTGTGTGTGTGTGTGTGTAAATGTATAGATGTGTGTGTAAATATATGTATGTGTGTAAATATATAGATATATAGGCATAGATGTTGATATATCAATATAATGACAGATAGATAAATTCCCTCATACTACTCTAATATTGAGAACGATCTCATGATTTACAAAAATCATCTTTCCATGCAGGGATGTAAACAGTACAACTTTTAAAAGACTCTTATGATTTCTCTTCTTATTTGCCTTTTCATGCTTCTCTTGAGTCTTGTATTTGAAAGTCATATTTTCTATTCAACAATGGTCTTTTCATCAAGAATGCATGAAAGGCCTCTATTTCATTGAATGTGTATTTTTCCCCTAGAAGTATTATACTCAGTTTTGCTGGGTAAGTGACTCTTGGTTTTAATCCTCACTCCTTTGAACTCAGGATATCATATTCAAAGTCTTCTGATCCTTTAATATAGAAGTTGTTAAATACTGTGTTATGCTGATTTTATTTCAACAATATTTGAATAATTTCCTTCTGGTTGTTTGCAATATTTTCTCTGTGACCTTAGAACTGTGGAATTTGGCTATAATATTCCTAGGTGTTTTCCTTTTTAGATCTGTTTCAGGGGATGATCAGTGTATTCTTTCAATTTCTATTCTAGT
Organism: Notamacropus eugenii; assembly: GCF_028372415.1. Classification (NCBI taxonomy): domain Eukaryota; kingdom Metazoa; phylum Chordata; class Mammalia; order Diprotodontia; family Macropodidae; genus Notamacropus; species Notamacropus eugenii. The sequence continues at coordinate 247,006,100 of NC_092872.1, read as the reverse complement.
TTCCAGTTCTAGAATATCATGGCAGTATTCCTTAATAATTTCTTGAAAGATGATGTTTAGGCTCTTTGTTTTTATCATGGAGTTAAGATAGTCCAATAATTTTTAAATTATCTCTCCTGGATCTATTTTCCAGCTAAGCTGTTTTTCCAGTGAGGTTTTTCACATCATCTTCTATCTTTTCATTTTCTGGGATCTGTTTTATAACTTTTTGATTTTTCATAGAGTTATTAGTTTGCATTTGCTCCATTCTAATTTTTAAGGAATTTTTTCTTCAGTGAACTTTTGGACCTCTTTTTTCATGTGTTTATTTCTTCTTTTTAAGGCATTCTTCTCCTTATTGGCTTTTTGAACCTCTTCTGCTGTTTTGGTTAGCCTATCTTTGAAGTTGTTTTCTTGATCATTGTTTGGGGTCTCCTTTAGCAAGCTATTGAGATGTCTTTCATGATTTTCTTGTATCACTCCCATTTCTTTTCCCTATTTTTACCTCACTTCTCTTCCTTGATTTTCAAAATTCTTTTTGAGCTCTTCCATTGACTGAGACCAATTCATATTTTTCTTGGAAGCTTTGGATGTGGGAGCTTTGACTTTGTTGTCTTTTTCTGGTTATATGTTTTAATCTTTCTTGTCACCAAAGTAAGAAGCTATCATTCGATTTTTCCCAGTGTTTGCTCATGTCTTCAGCAAATTACTTGTATTTTAGCTTTTATTTAAGGCAGAGCTCTGCTTTCAGTGTGCAGGGTATATTGTCTTAAGCTTCAGGGGATTTGCACAACTGTTTTATAATTTAACCTTCTTCTGCCCTGTGCTCTGGTGTGTGAGTGACCACAAGCACCCTTTCTTTCCCTGGAACTGTGAGGAGGATTCTCTCTTCACTGATGCCACAAATTTCACCACACCAAGTGCTCCTCCTCACCCCAGGACTGCAAGACTATGCCCTAGATCTAAAGAAGACTAAAACAAAAGAATCCTGTCTTGATGACAGCAAAGAGATTCTTGCAGTCCTGCTCTGATCAGCCACTCAATCCTCCCACTATCTGTAGGCTGAGAGCTCAAAAAAGTAGCAGCTGCTGCCACCAAATCTGATACCCTAGAGCTAGATCTAGGGCTAGACCTTGCTCCTCTCTCATCCAGACCCAACTGACCTTTTGTATTGACCTTCTAAGTTGTCTTTGGTGTTTGTAGGTTGAGAAGTCTAGAAACCACTGCAGCTGCCAGGAATTCAGTGCCTTGGGACCTGCTACAGTTTTGCTAGGTCCCCATCTGTGCTGATCCAGCCCAGGCTTGACTACCTTCCTCTCTCAGACTTGCAACAGTCCTTTGCTCTCAAACATTCAGGTTGTCTTGCACTGGAAATTTGTTTCACTCTGTCATTTTGTGGGTTCTACTTCTCTAGAATTTATTTAGAATTATTCCTACAGGTATATGGAAGAGTTTGGGGGAGAGATCAAGAAAGTCCCTGCTTTTACTCTCCCATCTTGGCTCCACCCCCTTGAAGACTTTTAATGAAGAAAAGTCACAATGTGTCCAAAGAATAGCACAGAAACATTTAAAGTGCCAGAAGCATGTCAGATCCATGGTTTGAGAACAGAATTTTGTTGCCAAGATATATTCTAAGAGACAATTCATTTGAAAGTGTGGTTGCCTATTCTCTCTGATGTCAAGTAACTAAGTGAGACTTATTCTAATTTTTATTATGAATTTGATAGACTTCAGGTGCAATGAAAAGGCCTCAATTAGATCTCATACCACAAGAGACCTTTCTTTGATTTCACTGAGGAGTGAAGAAAAGGCCTCTCCTTACTCTCTCTCCTCATCCAAAGAAAAGGACTTCAATTAAGGCTGATTGTACTAGAAAACTTTGGTGACTGTGACAATGCAAAAGGCATAGCAATTGGCTATCCATCTGTACTCAACTTGATTCCATCTGCAAAGGGAGATCTAGAACTCAACTCCTGAGGTTGCAGCAACAAAAATTAATTATCAGAGAAAAACAAAGATTTTTATTATTCCAAGAATGATCAAAGCACCAACCCAGAAGACAAAAAAATAATTTAAAAAAATACTCTGTAATCAGAAGACTCAAAGAAAAAAAGTATTCCCACAAGAACAATTAGAATTCTTCAGAAAAAAATGTTGCTTTTTAAAATTATAAAAGAAATGAGAATTATCGAAAGGAAAGGAATAAGGATATATTTAGTGGCTACCATGGCTTACCATGTGCTAAGCACTTTTAACAAATATTATGTCATTTGATTCTCTCAACACCCTGAGAAATACATACTTTGCTTATCCACATTTTGAGTTGAGGAAACAGAGACAAAGCAAAAGTCAAATGATTTCCCTGGAGTTGTAGAACTAGCAAGTGTTTGATGCCAAATCTGAACGCAAGGCTTCCTGATTCCAAACCAAGGGCTTTACCCACTACCCCACCAGTTGCCTTCAAGAAGAGGAGCAAAAAATTGGAATTAAAACCCCATAGTTTAACAGAAGAGGTATAAAAAACACTCTAGTGAAAATTCACTAAAAATCAAAATGAAGAAAATTAATGATGCAATGAGGCAAGATGAATTTTTTAAATAAAGTTAAAACAATGACATTGGAGAAAGTGTGAGATATTTGATATCAAAAAATAACTGAACTAGAAAATAGATCAAGGTGAGATAACTGAAGACTTTTTTTGCAACAATTATCAAGAAAGTAGTTGATGGGTCACTAAGTTCCCCTGGAACTTCATTTATTTATTTATTTATTTATTTATTCATCTATCTATTTATTTATTTTTTATTTATAACTTTATTATAATTTTTCGCAAAGAAAATTAGTGGAGATAAGCCCACAATTGTGTGTGGGTGTGGAGATATTTTTTCACTCAGAGTAGCAGTGTGATTTTTGAGATTCACAAAAATGTGGACCTTCTTTTTCAAATCTGCCTTATCCTTCTTGAGCCCAGTTACAACAGGATGACCTCAACTTCATCACCAAAACAAAAAAGGAATTTAGATATCATTTTTCAAGAAATCATTAAAGAAAATGTCCAAATATATAAGAATGAGAGGGACAATTGAAAATAGAAGGAATAGTTGGATGACTTCCTAAAAGAAACCCCAAAGTGAAAACTCCCAGATATGTTATTGCAAGTATCCAGAGCTTCTGGAAAAAAGAAAAAAAAATACAAGCACTGAGAAAGAAATAATTAAAATACTGAAGAATCAAAATCAAGAATGAACAAGATTTAGGAGCTATCACTTCAAAGAAATGCAGAATACAGAGTCAAATATTCTGAGGAAAAATACAAAGATCTACAACCAAGAATATCTTACTCAGTAAAACTAAATATTATATCCTATGAACAAAAATGGACTTTGAACAAAATAGACTTTCAAATATTCTTGATAAAAATAGAACTGAAGAACTTTGAAATAGAGAACTGTTTATATTCTAATGGAGATTGAAGAGAATGTTAAAAGATTTCTTTTGGAACTGTATGATCACAGGTATCACAGAGGAAGTCAACTTAGACAAAGAGTGATAAATAATTTTGCTTTGAAGATGGAAGAAAAAAGAGAAAAGTTGGAGTGTACATTACAGGGAAATGGTAGAAAAATGGTAGCTTTGTTAAGACATCATCAGCTTTTATAAGTAGACATATGTATAAATTGGATAGAGTGGGGAAATTCAATGTCCTTTCAATTAGACTTTAATCTAAACTGGTCAAAAGAGTGCAGAACACAGATTGAATTTAGTGTATAAATACATTCAACTGAACTGGGATACAAATGAAAAAAAGGAAGAGAGAGAGGAAAAACAAAAATGGGAAGGTATAAATCAGGAAGTTAATTGTTTTTAAATATAACAAACTTTAAGCCTGGAGAGAGGATAGTAAGGAGAAGGTTTAAAGTGGGGAAAAGAGTAATAACTTTAAATAAACAAGAAGAAATGAATATAGAGATGAAAAAGCTCAAGAGAGTAAAATGGAGAGGAGTAAACAATTATCATACTTGGAAGTGTACTTTGAATGAACTCACTTATAAAATAAAAAAGACTAAAAGAATTAATTAGAAAAGAATTTTTTTAAAAAATTATTTTCTAATAAATGTATTTTAAACAAAAGAATATATACAGTTGAAATAAAGGTTTGAAGCAAAGTCCATTATATCTCAGATGAACACAGAAAGGCAGAGGTGTCCCTTATAATTTCAGGACAGACATCAGAAAAGTAGACCTAATTTAGAGAGTTAAATAAGTAAACTGTATTTTGTTGAAAGGTAAAATGAATTTATTTCAATACACAGTAAATATTCATCCAATGCCATATTTTCTAAATGCTTAAAGAAAAATCTAAATGCATTTAAGAGGAGAAAAAAACAGTGAAATGATAATAATGGAGGAATTTCAATTGAGTCCTATCAATCTTAGATAAATCTAATCAGAAATAAATAAATAGTTTAGAAGTAATTTGACACTATTTTTTTTAATGTGAAAGAGCAATCAGTGGAACAGATTGTGTACATAACACAGAGAAGCAAATATATCTAATTCCTTGTTGTTCACTAATGCCTGACCCTTCATGACCCCATGGAGCACACTCTCCATGAGCTTTTCTTCTCAAATATATGGGAATTGTTTGCCATTTCCTTCCCCAGTGGTTTAAAGCAAGCAGAGGTTATGTGACTTGCCCAGGGTAACACAGTTGGTAAGTGTCTGAGCCTGCATTTGAATACATGTTCTCCCCGGTTCCTGAACCCAGTGTTCTATCAGCTGAGGTACCTAGTTGCCTCCTATAAATCCAGAAACACAAAGAACTTAGCTGCTGAGTTGAGAACTCATTATTTAAGAACAACAACACTGATGGGAAAATTGAACAGCACTATAAAAAAAATTAGATTTAGACCTGCACTTCACACAATATGCAAAGATAAGCTCCAAATAGTTAGATGACCTACATTATAAAAGATCACACTATAAACAAATCAGAAAAAAATGTGGGGGAAAGTATTTGTCATATGCATAAAGTTCATGACTAAACAAGGAAGAGAGTGTTGATAACAAGAATAGCTGTGATTATATAAAATGTAAAAGATATATACAAGTACATCTCATAAAACTAAGATTGATAGGTAATTAACAAGAAAAAATATTTACAGCAAGATTATCTCATTAAATAAGTTTGTTTACAAAATTCCAGTTTCCAAATAACTAAAGAATTGATTCAAATTTATAAGAAAAAAAAAGCATTCTTCAACTGACAAATGGACTAAGATATTAAGAGAAAGATCTCAAAGGAGAAACTCAGAAAAGCTATGATAATATGAAAATAACTCCAATTCACTATTAATTAGGAAAAAAGCAAATCAGAGCAATTTTGAGATTCGACTTCACTCATCATAGCGTCAAAGAAAATAATGAACAGTAGGGGGTTGTGGGGAAATTGGTGCATCAAGTGGGTAAATCTGTTTTGGAAAGCAGTTTGAAATTATCAGAAGTTGCTAAACAGTGAATGTCCTTTAATTATTGTGTATTAATTATATGCATATGTATACACATACATACACATATATATAGGTATATACAGGTATACGCATATATGATCTATGCATATTGTCTTTAAGGAATTTGTTTTGCTTTTTATACACATTTGAGAAAGGAATCTTCTCTTTTTTTCAATGAGTTTAGGAAGAGAGAAGGAGAGACAATGGATTTTCTATTTTTTTTTTAAATAGAGAGATAGAGATGGCACAGATGCTAAGTGCTGAATGAATTTTCAAATAAAATCACTGAATTATTAGTTTAATTTTGTTATGGGAGATGTTCTGTGAAGTGAGAGTGATGGGGTGCTTAGGTGCATGTGCTTGGACCCCAATTCTAAAATCATATTTCTCTTTAAAAATCACATTTCTCCCTAGCCTCAATATACTATCCTAGGCACTTTCTCCCTGACCCAAAGACACAGCCTGTCCCAGGAGCAACTGTTATCTCCCTTCCTATTACAGCAGTCAGCTGCACCTACAGAATTTATTACTTTGAATCAGTTTTGTGCTGAATGAATGGGCTGTGCACTGGGTCATGGAGACATTTACTACTCACTTGCCAGTCATATGTATCCTAGACTTAGACATACCTATCCTCCTTTACATTTGTCTTGTCTAACAAGACAATGATGACAGCAACCTGGTATTTCTGAGCCAACCCTGATCATTGGTTGACTTAGTGACATTTCAGGCCTAAAACTACACCTGCATGTAGCCTCCCTCTTTGGCTATTTCTCAGTGAATTTTGGGTAAAATACCTGTGCAGTAGATACCAAAAATGCATGTTCTTTAAGAACTGGCTACTCCTTATCCACTCCCTAATCCAACCCCAAAACATCTAGGTAGCGTATTTGGCACATATATCTTATCCTATATAAACTTTACCTGTAGGTTCCCTAAGAACTCTTGCCCACTGAAAAGCATAATAAATCTTTGCTATGACCTCAGCAACGCTTGAGTCCATAAATTCTTCTCCAGGCAACCTGCCCCTGGTACCCCAGTCTTTGTGGGAGTCTCACACCCCACTTCCAGCCAGCCCTCATCAGGAGTAATCTATAATCTGTAAATATCTGTAAGTAAAAATAAAATAACCCTATGAATAAAATTTCCTATAAATATGCTTGAAACGTAAAAGTATAATATCAATACATTTTTAAAGTGTAGTTTTGTATATTTTAGTCATTCACAAATTGAGACACACTTTATAATATTATTTTTGCCAGTGCAAATTCTCCTATATCTTTACTTGTTTGAATTTCACAGATGGATGGAAATTTATAGAATATATATATATATATATACATATATATATATATATATATATACAAATACGTATGTATGTATATGCACACACTATATATATATATATATATATATATATATATGCATATATACTATATGTATACATACACACACAACACTTTACAAGGATATAAATCCCTTCTAAAATAACTTATGTGTCTGCTTAAAAACTTTCAGTGAGATCTGTGGAGGAAGAATGGTACATTTCTGAATAATTCTAATTGTCAGGATAATTTTCCTAATAGCTACTTAAATATATCCCTACATAGTTTTCCTCTCATCACGTTCTCCTCTTGGTACCAAGTAGAAAATAATGAATCCCTCTTACATTTGAAAACTCTTCAAAAATTTAAAGATTGCTGTGAGTGACTGCCTCAGCAGCCATCATTCCAGGAGTGAGAAGATCATAGCTGAACACAAGGACAAATTGAGACTTTTTTCTAATATTGTTCAGTAGTTACTTTTCATTTGAATTCTTAGCAACATAGCTGTCCCACATGTTTAGGGTAGAATCCAGGAACACTAGAATAAGAAAAGACCTTAGAGTCTGACTACTAATACAACCACATCAATATGGATGAAGACATGGACACTCAGAGAAAGTTCCACAGCCAAGTTCTGTGGTTCGTGAGGCAGAAAAGGAATTATTCCTATTAGATCTTAGAGATGGAACCAGTACTTTAGTGATGACCTTGCTCTATCAATTTCCAGAAGGGATGGGATTTCAAATCAGCAGAGAAGTCAGGATTTCAATTGTGCATCTTTATAGCTTCATTGCCCACCTCAGCCTTGGAATGATATGGAAGGAAAATGGACAATGCTATGCAGAATATTTCGTAAAGCAGGTGGTTGCTAAGGTATTTCTCACAAGGTCAGTTTTTCTCCCATTTTTAGACTGAAATAGTGGATAGAGAGCCTCAAACATATTAACATTTGTTGGCTATATTATAAAGGGAATTCTTATTCAGATATTGGACTAGATAGTCTCTGATATCCCATTCCACTCCAAGGTTCTATAATTCTGTGTCTGGATCTGACTTCCCTTGCCATGTTTTGGTGATGGGGTGCATTGTTACCAATGAGTTAAATAAAAGGAAAAAGGAGACCATGAAGAAACACATTCTCTCTTATGTAAGAGTCCTAACATCATGTCAATAAGGAAGATGCTGTCCAGGTATTGATTCTGAGGAAATTTGAGGTTTTCTTTAAGGCTTGTGGATGTGATGTGTTGTTGAGTTTGGGAACCATGGAAGAGTAATTGCTATGATTAAAGATACTAGTATACCAGAATAATTCTCTCTCTCTCTCTCTCTCTCTCTCTCTCTCTCTCTCTCTCTCTCTCTCTCTCTTTCTCTCTTTCTCATTCTCCGTGTGTCCCCCTCTCCCTCTCCTTCCCCATCTCCATCTCCCTCTCACTCTCATTTTCTGTTAATTAAATTTCTGTTAATTAAAATACAATGCATAAAAAGTAGGGTGAACATGCTGCTGATGTGGAATGGTGAATACTTTCTTATGAGGTCACTGTATGGTTAATTTCACTTCTTATATTCTGTTAAAAGCAAATTCTCCTGGAGTGAGAATAATGTGTAAATGTTTGTAATTTAAAAATAATGAATGTTAATTGAACTTCAGCTAAGAGAATAACACAGGCAAGTGGAAACAAAATTATTGCATTTTTCAAATGATAGAAACATTTACTCAGAAAATCCTGAACTAAAAAAAAGTAATTGAAACAAGTAACAACCCAGCAAAACTGAATAGAATACTTCAGGGTAAAAATGGTAGTTCAGTGAAAAGAGGGCTTTCAATCATTATTGATGAAAATACCAGAACTGAATAGAAAATTTGACTTTCAAACACGAGAATCAAGAGAAGCATGAAAAGGTAAACAGGAAACAGAAATCATAAGGGACTTACTAAAGTAAAACTGTTTTCATTCCTACATGGAAAAATAATATTTGTAACTCTTGAGACTTTTTTCAGTATTTGGGTAGTTGGAGGGATTATATGCATATAGACAGAGGGAAAAGGGTGACTTGAATAAGAAAAGATGATATCTAAAGAAATATTATTAAGGTGTGAGAGAGGAATATATTGGTAGGAGAAAAGGAGAAATAGAATGGGGCAAATTATCTCTCTTAAAAGAGGCAAGAAAAAGCTTTTTTCAATGGAGTAGAAAAGGGAGAGATGAGAGGGGAAAAGTGAAGCTTACTTTCATCACATTTGGCTTAAAGAAAGAATAACATGCACATTCAATTTGGTATGAAAATCTATTTTACATTACAGGAAAGTAGGGGAGAAGGAGATAAAGAGGGTGTGGGGGGATGATGGAAGGGAGGATAAATGGGAGGAGGGAATAATTAGAAGTAAACACTTTTGGGAAGGGACAAGGCCAGAAGAGAGAATAGAATAAATGGGGGGGGGGGCAGGATAGGATGGAGGGAAGAATAATTAGTCTTTCACAATGTGACTATTATGGAAGTCATTTGCATAACTACATATGCATAGTCTTTATTCAATTGCCTGCCTTGTCAGTGGAGAAGGAGGAAGGGAGAGAAGTTGGAACTCGAAAGTTTTAGGAACTAATGTTGAGAATTGTTTTTGCATGCAACTGGGAAATAATACAGGTAATAAGGTATAGAAATCTATCTTGTTCTACAAAAAAAAAGAGAAGATAGGGATAAGGGAAAGGAGGGGTGTAATAAAATGAGAGGGCAGATTGGGGGGAGGGGTAATCAGAATACAAAGTGTCTTAGGGTGGGGGAAGGAGAAAATTTGGAACTCAAAATCTTATTGAAATGAATGTTGAAAACCAAAGATAAATAAATAAACGAATAGACAAAAAAATAAATAAAGAAGCAATTAACAATTGCTTCAGGAAAGTTCAGTGTTTACATTCCACTTGGCATCTGCTAGCTGCCTGTTTTTCAACTCTATGGAAGCAGATGCTTTTCCCAGGATAATTACATCACTAGTAACCTCATAGCCATGCAGCTAAATCACAGTGATTGACACCAGTTCTTCAACTTTCTCTCCTCTCTGATTGTAGGACTTGAATATGGAAAAACAAACACTTCCCTTTAACTTCTTTTATAGAGGACAGAGAAAGGATTTTTAGCATCCTCCACTTTGCATCTGCTCCTATGCCTTCTTTTCATTTCCACGGAAAAGATATCTTTGTGCTGGGTACCTCTCAATGTCCCTCACACTCTTTTCCTATCTCCATCTGTGTTGTCTCTTCTCATTAGTTTTAAACTCCTTGAGGGTAGGAACTGTCTTTCATTTTTATTAATTATACTCTCAGAGCTTAGCACAATACTCTGTATATAGTAGGTGTTTAATAAATTTTGATTGAATTGGAAAAATTAACTTACAAAAGTCATCAGTATTTACGTATGTTGGGAATAAAGTCCAGCAGAGGGAGAGAGAAAGTGAAATTCTCTTTAAAAAGTACAGAAAATAAAATTCTTGGGATTTTATTTGCCAAGAACCAGACTTAAAGCTTTCCCATAGCCCTCCCTACCTGAATTTATGAATAAAACTAAAAATATTCTTTATAGAAATAAACTAGTGAAATATTAATTGCTCAAGGATAGGTCAAGCCAATACAAAAATGTAATACTAAATTTATTTAATAGAAACCTTCATATAGAAGAAACAAAATGTGTAGTATTTTAAAGCATTTTCACTTTTTAAAGGAGACAGCCTTGAACAGTGGAAATTTTTCTGAATATGGAGACATAAACCTTGTACCAAATCCAGATCCCAAGATTTGCCACTCAATTACTTTGGAGATTAATGCATTCCACTTAACATCTCTCTGCCTTCATTTTTTCTACTGATAAAATGGAACTGAGTACTTTCATTGAAAAGCTGCTTGCCTTCAAAAAAGGGAATGTATGTCAAAAGGCAAATCAGAATTCATTTCCCTTATTCAAAACTTCTGACAGCTCCATGAGATACTCAAAATGAAATTTTTTTCTCCCTTCACAGAATATAAAAATGAGTTTCTGAAAAGGAGATTGGCCCAGGGTCACACAGGAAATAGGTGGATGCCAATGTTTTTGCTGTTTGGGGGCACAAAATATCTAGATATTCCAAGTAAATTTTATTTCCAATAAAGACATCCTAACAGCTAAACATAGAAACACACACACACACACACAGGCACACATACACACACACAGGCACAATAGCACTTCACATAGTCAAGTGAATATTATCCTTCTCTACTTCTCCACATAGTCTATATCATCTGAACTGCTTCTTTTCCCTGTCATGGAAAAGCATGGTGGTCAAAAATATCCCACATTGTCTTGATGTGTATAGTGTGCTACATCTGTGCCTTTATCAATTCAGTAAGTACCGTTCTGATAATGCAACTTTTCCTTTTGTTAACTCAATGCCATAGCTCATCTTCTGAGAAATTCTCTGCCCTCACACCATCACTTATTATTCTCATGTACTTCTTCATGTATAAATATTGCCATGATTCTCTTGGCAGATGCCTTCTATGGGATTGTACATTTCCTACTTGCTTTGGTGTCCTATATGTGCATTGTCAATGGTGTACTTAAAATCCAGATAGCACTGGGTCTCGAGAAGAGAGCTTTCTACCCTACTACCAATATATTTTATTTATACTATACATACATAGGGCTTAGGCAGTGTAACAGTAAATATCCCAACATGCACAGAGGAGCCTGCTACCACATGTTCTTAGATCTGCATTCATAAAAGGAAAGGCAACTTTTGAGGGGTTAACAATCACTTTAATCAAGCACACGTTTCATTTCTTCAACCAAGAACATATATTATTCACCTAGTTCAAGGGAATTGGCACCCTGAACTTCAAAGAAAATACAGAGAAATCAAAGAACAACAGACATGACTTCTTCTGCCTAACCAAAAAGAGGCATGTTCAACCATCTGACCATAGTTACCAGAGAGGGAGGCACTGACATCTGGGTTGGGTCTCCTTAGCAGCTTCCCAGAGTCCTCCTCTAGCCAAACAAACACTTCCAGTCAGTAAGCCTCAGAGTAAAACCTCAACTTAAAGTATTTATATTTTTTAGAGTCAAAGGGCATCACAACCCTTGAGAACCAGTGCCTCATTAACAAAAGGCAAAGGCATGTACCTTGTCACAAATCTTCCCTAATCAAACTCTGGCCTCAGAAACTTACTATCTGTGTGAACCTGACCAAATTATTTAACCCTGTTTGACTCAGTCCCTCATTTGTAAAACAAAATGGAGAAGGAAATGCCAAATTATTCCATTGTCTTTGCCAAGAAAATCACAAATGGGGTAACACAGAGTTGGACATTACTGAAAAATGACAAAACAAACAATAAGGATTAGATAAGGCTTGCATCTAATCAAAAGTTGTTATCACCATAACGATCATCATCACTTCATTATCTTTCTTCATGGAATACAGATAGAAGAGTCCATAACAACATTATGATATTATTATTCTTTCATATTTAACATATTATGGTCCTTGGTGCAGGCAGATAACATGAATATCTTTTGTAATTGAATAATAATACTAGAATATATGACACTACCCTGAAAAGTCAACTGAATTATCTTTAGAAAATCTCCAGGACTAGACACAGGGAAAGAGAAGACATTCACTTAGCCTTTTTGTCATAGAGTTTTAATCTCTTCTAGGTCTCATCTCCATGTTTTCAAATTGTTTTTATTTTGTTCAAATAATTGGGAGATTTCAAATAATTTATATGGCAGCATCTATTAAGAATCCTGTTCTTGATCAATTATAAATTAGAGTGATTTTCAAGCAGTTGTAAGCAATATTTCTGTCTCTAACTATACTCCACCTCCATCACAGATTTCTTGAATTATCAAGGACAGCTTGAGGTTTCCATTTGTAGCATGGCGATTTGTCTTAGTTTATTTTTTTATTTGTTTTCAGTGTTCTACAGTCACTTCCACATAACTTAGATTTTTGTGCCCTCCCTCCTTCTCCCTTTCCCCCCCTCCCCTCCCTCATTGAGATGGCTTAAATTTTATATACATTCTACACATAAATTCCTATTAAATACATTTTCACCCTAGTCATGTTGCATAGAAGAATTAAAATGAATGAGAGAATTCATAAAACAAACTAAAACATAATACAAAAGGAAATGATCTGCTATATTCGATGATCAAAATTATAGTTCTTTCTCTGGACAGGGAAGGTATTTTGCCTTAAGAGACCACTGGGAATTTTTTAAGCCCTTGAATTGCATTGAAGTTCTAAGTGTGCCAGGAAAAAATCCTCACACACTATGGTTGTTGCTGTGTATAAATTTCTCCTGGTTCTTCTCCTTTCAATCAGTATCAGATCTTCCCATTCATCATTTCTTATAGCACAATTGTATTCCATTACATTCATATATCACAATTTATTCAGCCATTTCCCAATTGATGGGCATCTCATTGATTTCCAGTTTTTTGCCACCACAAAGAATGCTGCGATAAATATTTTGGTACATGTGGGACCCTTTCCCACTTTTATGATCTCTTGGGGATACAGTCCTAGGAGAAATATCGCTGGGTCAAAAGGTATGCACATTTTTGTAGCCCTTTGAGTATATTTCCAAATTGCTCTCCAGAATGACTGGATCAGCTCACAGCTCCACCAACAATGAATTAGTGTTCCAACTCTCCCACATCTTCTCCAACATTTATCATCTAACAGTTCTGTCATGTTAGCCAATCTGATAGGTGTGATGTGGTATCTCAGAGTTGTTTTGATTTGCATCTCTCTAATCAATAGTGATTTAGAGCATTTTTTCATATGACTATAGATAGCTTTAATTTCTTCCTCTGAAAACTGCTTGTTCATATCCTTTGACCATTTATCAATTGGGGAATGACTTGTATTCTTGTACATTTGATTCAGTTCAGCACCAAGTTCTTTAGAGTCTAACTGATAGAACAAGAGGCCACAACACACAAAACCTCATCATCATGAGCAAGAAGCAAAGGAGGAAGGAAAAGACAATAGAATCTTTCTATGGTGATGAGGACCAAAAAACGAAGAGGTCAGTATTGAGACTATATTCCCATCTGAAACTTCAGAAGGGACTATGAGCTGCTCACATGCACAAAAAACACTCCTGGAACAGCTGAAGAAGGTAATAGAGGGAAAATGGCCAATGATTTCAAAAGTATGAAAAAAAGCTCTTTGAAATGGAAAATTGAACAAATGGAAAAGGAATCAAAAAATCTAACTGTGAAAATTGGACAAATGGAAAAGGAAGCACAAAACCTAAATGGGAAAACTGGACAAATGGAAGAGGAAGTACAAAAACTAACTGGAGAAATTAAGTCCTTAAAAGGAATAATTGGACAGATGGAAAAGGAGATGCAAAATTTATCTGAAGAAAACAATTTTATGAAAATTAGAATTGGACAAGTAGAAGCTAATGACTCTATGAGAAATCAAGAATCAGTCAAACAAAATCTAAAGAATAAAAAGATAGAAGAAAATCTGAAATATCTAACTGCAAAAACAATTGACCTGGAAAATAGATTCAGGAGAGAAAATTTAAGAATTATTGGCCTAAAAGAAAGCCATGATGAAAAAAGGAATCTGGACAATATCTTCCAAGAAATCAAGGAAAACTGCCCAGAAGTGCTAGATCCAGAGGACAAAATGGTTATCAAAGAATCCACCCTTTGCCTCCCAAAAGGGACCCCAAACTAAAAACACCAAATTGCTGCCAAATTCCAGAACTAAGAAGTGAAGGAGAAAATAGTACAGGTAGTCAGAAAGAAACCATTCAGATACTGAGGAGCTACAGTCAGGATCACACCGGGCCTTCCAGCTTCTACATTTAAAGATTGAAGGGATTTGAATCTGATATTCTGTAAGGAAAAGGAACTTGGACTACAACCAAGGGTCAATTACCCAGAAAAGTTCAGCATAAAATTTCAGGAAAAGGTTTGGACATTCAATGAAATAAGGGTTTTCAACACTTTCCTGATGTAAAGGTCAGAACTTAATAGGAAATTCGATCTTCAAATGCAGGTCTCAAGAGAGGCATAAAAAGATAAACGGGGGAAAGAAAACTTGTTACTCAATTTGGGCAAACTGTTTACCTCCCTGTAAGGGAAGATGATACTCATTAATCTAGAGAATTGTGTATCTAATACAAAATATAAAAAGGATATTCAGAGATAGAGGGATCGGGTATAGCAAATTACATGATGATAAAAATGTGATTTAAGCATGTGAAGTGATTGTAACAGGAGATGTGAAAAGGAGGAAGTAGAAAATGGTAAATTATATCACAAGAAGAAGTACAAAATTATATAATAGTAGAGAGAAAGTGGGAAGAGAGATGAGCATCTCATCTGATTTGGTTGAAGGAGAAAACAACAAACCTAAATTAAGTATATAAATCTAACTAGCTCTCTAGGCAGTAGGAGGAGAAGGGGGAAAGAAAAGGGAGGGAAAGCTAAAAGGGAGGGAAGAAATGATAAAGGTAAAGGGCAGTAAAAGGGAGGGGGAGGAAAAAAGGAAGGGAAGACAGCAGGAGGTGGTGGTAAAAAATTAAAACTCTACTGTGGAGAGGAAGGGAGAAGAGAGAACTAAAAACACAAAAAGTGGGAAAGAGGATGGGGAAATGACAGAGATAGTAATCATAGCTGTGAATGTGAATGGGATGAACTCTCCCATAAAACAAAGGTGGATAGTAGAATGGATTAAAAGGCATAACCCAACAATATTTTTTTTTTTACAAGAAAGACATTTGAAACGGGCGATATACACAGCATAAAGGTAAAAGGTTGGAGCAGAACATATTGTGCTTCAGCTTATGTAAGAAAAGCCAGGGTAGCAATCCTAATCTCAGACAAAGCTAAAGCAGAAATAGATCTAATCAAAAGAGATAAGGACAGAAATTATATCCTGCTAAAAGGCACCACAGAAAATAAAGCAATTTCATTACTAAGCATTTATACTTCAAGTGGTATAACATCCAGATTCTTAGAGAACAAGTTAAGGGAGTTACAGGAAGAAATAGACAGCAAAATTATACTAGTGAAGGACCTCAAACTCCCCCTCTCTGAACTTGATACATCTAACCTTAAAATAAACAAGAAAGAAGTTAAGGAGGTGAATAGAACTCTGGATAAGGTAGATACGATAGACTTCTGGAGAAAATTGGATGGGGATAGAAAGGAATAGATCTTTTTCTCAGTGCTACATGACACATATACAAAAATTGACCATGCACTAGGGCATAAAAACCTTACAATCCAGCACATAAAGGCAGAGATACTCAATGAATTCTTCTCAGAACAAAATGCAAAAAAAAAATCATATGTAATAAAAAGTCATGGAAAGATAGACCAAAAATTATTTGGAAACTAAAAAATCTAATCCTAAAGAAGGAGTGGGTTAAACAACAAATCATAGAAACAATCAACAACTTCATTCAAGAGAATGACAATAATGAGACAATCTACCAAATCTTATGGGATAGTGAAAAAGCAGTTCTTAGGCAAAGTTTTACGTATTTGAATGGCTACATGAATAAAACAGAAAAATAGGAGGTCAATAAATTGGGCATGCAGCTGAAAAAGCTCAAAAAAGAACTAATTGAAAATCCCCAAGTAAATACCAAATTAGAAATACTGGAAAAACAAAGGAGACATTAATGAAATTGAAATTAAGAAAACCATTGAACTAATAAATAAAAGTAAGAGTTCGTTTTATGAAAAAACCAATAAAATTGATAAGCATTTGGTCAATTTGATTTAAAAAAAGAAAGAAGAAAACTAAATTACCAATATCAAAAATGAAAGGGGGAAACTCACCTCCAATGAGGAGGAAGTTAAAACAATAATTAGAAATTACTTTTCCCAACGTTATGCCCATAAATTCGATAATCTAAATGAAATGAATGATTATTTTTAGAAAATATAAATTCTCTAGATTAACAGAAGAGGCAGTTGAATACTTAAACAACCCCATCTAATTAAAATAAATTGAACAAGCCATCAATGAGCTCCCTAGGAAAAAATTTCTAGGCCCAGATGTACTTACAAGTGAATTCTATCAAACATTTAAAGAACAGTTATTTCCAATACTATATAGATTATTTGTGAAAATTGGGGAAGAAGGAATCCACTCAAATTCGTCTTATGACATGAATATGGCTTTGGTACCTAAACCAGGGAGAGACAAAACAGAGAAAGAAAATTATAAACCAATTTCTCTAATGAATATAGAGGCTAAAATTTTAAATAACATTTTAGCAAAAAGAATACAGCAACTTCTCATGAGAATAATATATTATGATGAGGTAGGATTCCATACCAGAAATGCAGGGCTGGTTCAATATTAGGAAAATTATTAGCATTATTGATCATAAAACAACAAACCTAACAGAAACCACATGATTATCTCAATAGATGCAGAAAAAGCTTTAGACAAAATACAACACCTATTCCTATTTAAAACACTGGAGAGCATAGGAATAAAGGGAACTTTCCATAAAATAATAAGCAGTATCTATCTAAAACCCTCAGCAAGCATTATATGCAATGGAGATAAGCTACATGCATTTCCATTAAGACCATGGGTGAAACAAGGATGTCCATTATCACCACTATTATTCAATTTGGTCCTAGAAATGTTAGCTGTAGCAATAAGAGAAGAAAAAGAAATTTAAGGAATTGGAATGCACAAAGAAGAAACTGTCATCATTCTTTGCAAATGATATGATGATACACTTAGAGAATCTCAGAGATTCAAATAAAAAACTACTTGAAATAAAAAACAACTTTGACAAAGTTGCAGGTTGCAAAAAAAAACCCACATAAATCATCTGCATTTCTATATATATATTACTAACAAAGCTCACTAACAAGAAATCCTGTTTAAAACTAGTGTAAACATTATAAAATATTTGGGAGTCTACCTGCCAAAACAAACCCAGGGACTATATGAACACAATTACAAGACACTTTCTGCACAAATAAAGTTAGACCTAAGTAAGTGGAAAAACATCCCTTGCTTGTGGTAGGCCAAGCCAATATAATAAAAATGACAATTCTACTTAAATTAATTTACTTATTAAGTGCCATATGAATCAGATTGTCTGATAATTATTTTCTAGTACTTGAAAAAATAATACCAAAATTCATCTTGAAGAGCAAAATATCCAGAATAGCAAGGGAACCAATGAAAAGAAATGTTGAGGAAAGTAGCCTAGCTCTACCAGATCTCAAATTGTCTTATAAAGCAGCAATTATCACAAACACTTGGTACTGGCTAAGAAACAGAAGGGTAGACGAGTGGAATATGCTAAGTCCTCAAGACGCAGTAGTCAATGAATATAGAAATCTATTGCTTGAAAAGCCTAAGGAGTTCAGCTTCTGGAATAAGAACTCACTGTCTGACAAAAATTGCTGGGAAAACTGGATAAAGGTGTGGCAGAATCTGGACATAGATTAATGCCTGACACCGTACACAAGAATAAAGTCTAAATGGGTACATGATCTAGGTATAAAGATTGATACTGTAAACAAATTAGTGGAGCAAGAGTTGGTGTATTTATCAGATTTATGGAGAAGGGAATAATTTTTGAGTAAAGAAGAGATAGAATGCCTTATGAAATGCAGAATGGGTAGTTTTCATTACATTAAACTGAAAAGTTTTTGCACAACCAAATCCAACACAACCAAGATTAGGAGGGAATCAGAAAACTGGAAAAGAATTTTTGCAACTAGTGTCTGTGATAAAGGCCTCATTTCTAAAATATATAGAGAACTGAGTCAAATGTACAAGAATACAAGTCATTCCCCAATTGATAAACGGTCAAAGGATATGAACAGGCAGTTTTCAGAGGAAGAAATTAAAGACATCTATAATCATACAAAAAATGCTCTAAATCACTATTGATTAGAGAGATGCAAATCAAAACAGCTCTGAGATACCACATCACACCTATCAGATTAGCTAACATGACAGAACTGTTAGATGATAAATGTTGGAGAAGATGTGGGAGAGTTGGAACACTAATTCATTGTTGGTGGAGCTGTGAGCTGATCCAGTCATTCTGGAGAGCAATTTGGAAATATACTCAAAGGGCTACAAAAATGTGCATACCCTTTGACCCAGCGATATTTCTCCTAGGACTGTATCCCCAAGAGATCACAGAAGTGGGAAAGGGTCCCACATGTACCAAAATATTTATAGCAGCATTCTTTGTGGTGGCAAAAAACTGGAAATCAATGGGATGCCCATCAATTGGGGAATGACTGAATAAATTATGGTATATGAATGTAATGGAATACTACTGGTCTATAAGAAATGATGAACACAGAGACTTCAGAGAGGCCTGGAAAAGCTTATGTGATCTGATACTGACTGAAAGGAGCAGAACCAGGAAAACTTTGTGCACAGCAATGACCAGAGTGTGTGAAAGTTTTTCTGGTAGACTTGAAAATTCATTACAATGCAAGGACTTTAAAAAAAATTCCCAGTGGTCTTTTAAGGCAAAATGTCTTTCATACCCAGAGAAAGAATTTTGAAATTCAGTTGCAGAGTATAGCAGATCGTTTTCTTTTGTATTACGTTTTGGTTTGTTATACAGTTTCTCCCCTTCATTTTATTTCTTCTACACAACATGACTATAGTGAAAATGTAGTTAATAGGAATGTATGTATAGAACTTATATAAAATTGTATGCCATCTCAGGGAGGGAGGGGGGATATCATGGGGAAGGAGGGAAAAAGTAGTCTAAGTTATGTGGTAGTTACTGTAGGACACTAAACACAGATATAATTAATATTAAAAGTTCCTTTTATTCCCCTCTTCTTCGTGTTTTCAATATGAATGTCTGCTGTATTTTGCCAAAAGCTTTCTCTGCATCCATTGAGATAATCATTTGGTTTCTGCTAGGTTCATTGTTGATATGATCAATAATGTTAATAGTTTTCCTAATATTGAACCAACGCTGCATTCCTAGTATAAATCCTACCTGATCATCATGTATTATTCTCGTGATAAGTTGCTGTATTCTTTCTGATAAAATTTTATTTAAAATTTTTGCGATGATATTCATTTTAGAAATTTGTCTATAATTTTCTTTCTCTGTTTTGGCTCTTCCTGGTTTAGGTATCAAAACCATATTTGTATCATGAAAAAACTTTGAGAGGACTCCCTCTTCCTCAATTTTCTCAAATAGTCTATGTAGTATTGGAACTAACTGTTCTTTAAATGTGTGATAAAATTCACTTGTGAATCCATCGGGCCCTGGAGAATTTTTCTTAGGGAATTCATTGATGGCTTGTTCAGTTTCTTATTCTGAGATGTGGTTATGTAAGTATTCCACTTTCTATTCTATTAATCTGGGCAATTTATATCTTTTAAGATAATCATCCATCTCATTTAGATTGTTGAATTTATAGACATGCACTTAGGCAAAGTAATTTCTTATTGTTGTTTTGATTTCCTTCTCGCTGGAGGTGAGTTCACCCCTTTCATTTTTGATATTGGTAATTTGGTTGTCTTCTTTCTTTTTTTAATCAAATTGACCAAAGCTTTCTCTATTTTATTGATTTTTTTCATAAAACCAACGCCTTCTTTTATTTATTAAATAGCTTTTTTAATTTCAATTTTATTAATCTCTCCTTTGGTTTTCAGTATTTATAATTTCATATTTACTTGGTGATTTTCAGTTTGTTGTTTTTTTGAGCTTTTTCAGCTGCATGCTTAATTCATTGATCTCCTTTTTCTCTATTTTATTCATGTAGGCACTCAAAGATATAAAACTTCCCCTAAGAACTGCTTTGGCAGTATCCTATAAAATTTGATAGGTTGTCTCATTATTACCATTCTCTTGAATGAAGTTGTTGATTGTTTCTACGATTTGTTGTTTAACCCACACCTTCTTTAGGATTAGATTTTTTAGTTTCTAATTAGTTTTTAGTCTATTTTTCCATGACCTTTTATTACATATGTTTTATTGCCTTATGATTTGAAAAGGATGCATTGAGTATCTCTGTCTTTCTGCATTGGATTGTGAAGTTTTTATGGTCTAGTATATGGTTAGTTTTTGTTTATGTGCCATGTACCACTGAGAAAAAGCTTTATTCCTTTCTATCCCCATTCACTTATCTCCAGAGATCTATCAGATCTACCTTATCCAGAGTTCTATTCACCTCCTTAACTTCTTTCTTGTTTATTTTGAGGTTAGATTTATCAAGTTCAGAAGGGGAAGGTTGAGTTCCCCCTCTAGTGTAGTTTTGCTGTCCATTTTTCTTGTAACTCCCTTACCTTCTTCTCTAAGAATTTGGATGCTATACCACTTGGCCCATATGTGTTTAGTTATGAAATTGCTTCAATGCCTATGGTGTCTTTTAGCAGGATATAGTTTCCTTCCTTATCTCTTTCGATTAGATCTGTCTCTGTTTTGGCTTTGTCTGAAGTTAGGATTGCTACCCATGCTTTTATTACATCAGATGAAGTAAAATATATTCTGCTCCAACCTTTTACCTTTACCCTATGTGTATCTCCCCATTTTAAATGTGTTTCTTGTAAACAACGTGTTGCTGGATTATGTTTTTTAATCCATTCTGCTTTCGAGAGTTCATCCCATTCACATTCACAGTCATAATTACTATCTGTGTCTTTCCCTCTATCCCCTTTCCCTTTCTTTATGCTGTTAGTTCTCCTTTCTCCCTTCCCTTCCACAATAAAGTTTCAATTTATGACCACCACTTCCCTCAGTCTTCCCTCCCTTCTTTCAGTCCCCCTATCTTTTAGTCCCCTTTTCCCTTACTATTTCTTCCCTCCCTTTTAGCCTCCCCTCCCTTTTCTTTCCTCATTTGCCTCCTGCTGCCTGTAGAGCTAATTGGATTTCTACACCTGACTGAGTTTGTTGTACCTATCTTGCATCCAATCAGATGACAGTACCTCTGAAACAATGATTCCTCCTCTCTTTCCCCCTACTGTAATATATCTTTGTACCTCTTCCTATGATGAAATTTATTTTTTCTGCCTCCTCTGTTTCACTTCTCCCATTACAATCCCTTCACATCCTTAAATCATATTTGTTATCATCATATCTTTTAATTTACACTCATTTCCTCTATCTATATATATCCCTTTTACATTTCATAATAAATATACAATCTCAAGATTAACAAGTATCATCTTCTCTTACAGGGATGTAAACAGTTTGTCCGTATTGTGTAGCAAGGTTTTTTTTTCCCCCCATTTACCTTTTTATGCCTCTATTCAGATTTGTATTTGAAGATCAAATTTTCTATTGAGTTCTGTCCTTTCCATCAGGAAGGTCTGGAAATCCGTTATTTCGTTGAATGTCCATCTCCTTGCCAGAAATATTATGCTGAACTTTGCTGGCTAATTAATCCTTGATTGTAATCCAGTTCATTTGCCTTACAGAATATCGTATTCCAATTCCTTCAATCTTTTAACTGAGTAGCTGCAAGGTCCTGTGTGATCCTAAATATAGTTCCTCGATATTTGAATTGCTTCTTTCTGGCTTCCTGCAGTATTTTCTCCTTCACTTGATAGTTCTGTAATTTTACAATGATATTCCTTGGTGTTTTCAGTTTAGGATCCCTTTCAGGAGTTGAACGATGGATTTTTTTGATGACTATTTCCCCCCCTGGTTCTAGGACTTCTGGGAAATTTTTCTTGTTGATTCATTAGATGATATGGTCCAGCCTCTTTTCTTCATCACAGCTTAGATTTTCTCTCCTGGATCTATTTTCCAGGTAAATTGTTTTTCCAGTTAGATATTTTACATTTTTTTCTATCTTTTCATTCTTTAGATTCTGTTTGATTGATTCTTTTTTTAATTAATTAATTTATTTAAGTTTTCAGCATTCATTTCCACCACATTTTGAGTTCCAAATTTTCTCCCCATTTCTCCTCTCCCTCCACCCCAAAACACCGAGCATTCTAAATATCCCTACCACCAATCTGCCCTCCCTTCTAACATCCCTCCCTTCCTTTATCCCCATCTTCTCTTTTGTCCTGTAGGGCAAGATAAATTTCTATACTCCATTACATGTATTTCTTATTTCCTAGTTGTATGCAAGAACAATAATCAAGAGTTGTTCCTAAAACTTTGAGTTCCAGCTTCTCTTCCTCCCTTCCTCCCCACCCATCCCCAATGAGAAGGCAAGTAATTCAATATAGACCATATCTGTGTAGTTTTGCAAATGACTTCCATAATAGTCGTGTTGTATAAGACTATATTTCCCTCGATCCTATCCTGCCCCCCATTTCTTCTCTCTTTTGACCTTGTCCCTCCCCAAGAGTGTTGACATCTAATTGATACATCTTCCCATTGCCCTCCCTCCATCATCCCCCGCAACCTGCTTGTCCTCTTCTCCTTCACTTTTCTGTATTGTAAGATAGGTTTCATACCAAAATGAGTGTGCATTTTATTCCTTCCTTTAGTCAAATGTGATGACAGTAAGCTTCATGTTTTCTCTCTCACCTCCCCACTTTTTCCCTCCACTGAAAAGTTTTTTACTTGCCTCTTTTATGAGGCATTTCTCCCTTTCTCCTCCCAATATATTCCTCTCCCATCCCTTAATTTCATTTTTTTAGATGTGATCCCAACCTAATCAACTCACCTTGTGCTGTGTGTGTGTGTGTGTGTGTGCGTGTGTGTGTGTGTGTGTGTGTGTGTGTAATCCCACCAACTACCCAGATACTGAAAAAAATTTTCAAGAGTTACAAATATTGTCTTTACATGTAGGAATGTAAACAGTTGAACTTTAGTAGGTCTCTTATGATTTCTGTTTCCTGTTTACAATTTCATGCTTCTCTTGATTCTTGTGCTTGAAAGTCAAATTTTCTTTTCAGCTCTGGTCTTTTCATCAAGAATGCTTGAAAGTCCTATATTTAATTGAATGACCATTTTTTCCCCTGAAGTATCCTACTCAGTTTTGCAGAGTAAGTGATTCTTGGTTTTAGTCCTAGTTCCTTTGACTTTTGGAATATCATATTCCACGCCCTTTGATCCCTTAATGTAGAAGCTGCTAGATCTTGTGTTATCTAGATTGTATTTCCACAATACTCAAACTGTTTCTTTCTAGCTACTTGCCATAATTTCTCCTTGACCTGGCAACTCTGGAATTTGGCTACAATATTCCTAGGAGTTTCTGTTTTTGGATTTCTTTCAGGAGGTGATCTGTGGATTCTTTCAATACTTATTTTGCCCCCTGGTTCTAGAATATCAGGGCCATTTTCCTTGATAATTTCATGAAAGATGATGTTTACACTCATGGCTTTCAGGTAGTCTCATAATTTTTAAATTGTCTCTCCTGGATCTATTTTCCAGGTCAGTTGTTTTTCCAATGAGATATTTTACATTATCTTCCATATTTTCATTCTTTTGGTTTTGTTTTGTGATTTCTTCTTTTCTCATAAAGTCATTAGCCTCCATGTGTTCCGTTCTAATTTTGAAAGAACTATTTCCTTCATTGAGCTTTTGAACCTCTTCCATTTGGCTAATTCTGCTTTTGAAAGCATTCTTCTCCTCATTGGCTTTTTGACCCTCTTTTCCCAGTTGAGTTAGCCTATTTTTCAAGGTGTTATTTTCTTCAGCATTTTTGGGGGTCTCCTTTAGCAAGTTGTTGACCTGCTTTTCATGATTTCTTGCATCTTTCTCATTTCTCTTCCCAATTTTTCCTCCACCTCTCTTACTTGATTTTCAAAATCCTTTTTGAGCTCTTCTATGACCTGAGACTATTAAATATTTTTTTTGGATGTTTTGGATAGAGAAACCTTGACTTTTACATCTTTCCCTGATGGTAAGCATTTCCCTGATGGTAAGTTCTTCCTCATCCAAAAGGGTAGGAGAATGTATCTGTTTACCAAGAAAGTAACCTTCTGTAGTCTTATTTTTTTCCCCTTTTTTGGGCATTTTCCCAACCAGTTACTTGACTTTTGGTTCCTTTGTCAAGAGTAGGGTATACTCTGGGGGTCTGTGAGATCTCAGTTCCTCCAAGGTGGTACAATCAAGTGTGTATACTGCTCTGGGACCAATTAGACTTTTTTTTGCCCAGAATCTGGGTAATAGAGTTTCTTTTTCACAACCACCTCACCTCCAGTTTTTCCAAGACAATACTGGGGGCTGAGATTCAAATAAGCTGCAGGGGCTGGGCCACCATTCAGTGTGAGATAAAGATCAACTGCTCAAATCCTTCTGGAGTATTAGATGGGGGCAGGGCCTCTACATAGGCTCCAGGTAAGAATCAGCAGCTCAGTGCCCCCAGGCGTTTTTAGATCCAACAATGGATGCAGGTGGCTCTAGGGGGCTGCTATGGAAGCTGCTTCTGCCTGCCCAATGTGGCCATTGCCGCCACCTGAGGCCGGAGCTATGGGAAGGCCCTTCTCCCTTCCTGGCCAGCTGAAAAAACTGTGTCACTGACCTTTGGCACCTGTGGATTGAGGGATCTGGGAACCGCTGCTGCTTTGACTGGTGATTCCACCCTCGTGGCCTGCTCACGTCCTCCTCCCAGAGCCACCAACAGACATTTCCCATCGGCTTTCCAGGTCACCCTGTGCTCGGGGTCAGGGCCCAAGCCCCCTGGGTCCCCCTGACCCACGGGCCTCTAATCTGTGGGCCCTGAAGGAAGGAGACCACAGACAAGGTGATCCAGGCAACAACAACTTTATTCAGCTGAGGGTTAGGGTTTATAAAGGGTGTATCCACCAATCACACACATACTGAGCTCATCCCATTACTTCACCATCTCATGATTATTCCACATCCTTACACCCACAGTAAGGAAGGAAGCTTATCTTGTTCCTGCATCTAGTTCCTGGGTTCCCAGGGTCACTTGTAACTTTACTGTACAGAACATCAGGTTCCAGGGTCACATAGAGCTTCTGCCAGGGTGTGCGTCAGCACCATTCCCACGGGAACAGGCTTTGCCTCTGACTTGCACCCCCTGGGACCCTCTGGGCCCTTTACAACCCTGGGCTGGAAATCTCCTCTACTCTGTTATTCTGTGGCTTCTGCTGCTCTAGAATTTGTCAAGAGTCTTCCTTTACGGGTATTTTATGGGCTGTGGGGGTAGAGCTAGTAAATGTGCATCTTTCTACTGTGACATCTAGGCTCTGCCCCCCTGATTGATTCTTAATGTCTCAAATAGACTCATTAGCTTCTACTTACCCTATTGTAATTTTTATCAAAATGTTTTCTTCATGTCACTTTTACATTTCCTTTTCCATCTCTCCAGTTGTTCTGTTTGAAGAGTTATTTTCACCAGTTAGGTTTTGTACTTCCTTTTCCATTTGCCCAGTCTTCATTTTTAAAGAGCCTTTCTGTTCAGAGAATTCTTTTTTCATATTTTTAAAATCATTGGTTGTTCTTCTATTTCTCTAACTTGGGTTTTAAAATCCTTCCAGAGTTCTTCCAAGAAGGCTCTTTCTGCTTCAGACCAGATCACATTCCATTCTGAAGTTTCAGGTGGGAATACAATCTCAATGCTGACCTCTTTGGTATTTGTGTTTTGGTTCTTGTCCCCATGGAAAGATTCTATGATCTTTTCTTTTCTGCTTTGTTTCTTACTCATGATAATAACCCTTTTCCTGACTTTTAAAGTAGATCTCTGCATCTGGGACACAGGGAGCTCTGTCCCACAGTTCTTGTGCCTACAGCTTGAGGGTTTGTGTGATGCGATGTGTTCCTTCACTTAGAGACCAAATGCTACAGCTTACCTTGTGCTGAACTGACTGTTGCTTGCAACCAAATTTCAGGTGAGGTCTCTTTGGTTTTCCCTAAAGTTACTCTGGAGCTAGCTCAATAAGTGTGGGGGAAGGGTGGTCTGGATGCAGCAGGCTCCTCTGGTGAGCTAGATCATAGCAAGCTCCGCGGTCTATGCTAGTGTCTTTCCGATTCCACTGGGGTGCTGAGGCATGCCTGGGGTCCTGGTGTTGGCAGTTGCTGGCTTCACCCCCCTGGGGTTCAGGATCTTCTCCCGGTTTGTTGAGGTGAGGTTCTCTGGGACAGCTCTGATTCTGCACTGGTCGCCTTAGACCACAGCAGGAGGAACACTCCTTAGCAATCTTTGTAGCCTCATAGGCTGAGAGTTTATTTACCCCTTCTGCTGCTCCCACTCTTCCAGGGATTTTCCCAGGGAGATATTCTTTGGGCTCCTGAAAGGTC
This sequence comes from Notamacropus eugenii, assembly GCF_028372415.1. Classification (NCBI taxonomy): domain Eukaryota; kingdom Metazoa; phylum Chordata; class Mammalia; order Diprotodontia; family Macropodidae; genus Notamacropus; species Notamacropus eugenii. The sequence continues at coordinate 246,979,085 of NC_092872.1, read as the reverse complement.
AACAAGGGAAGGGTGATAGCAATTACCAATCACTCCACTGTCTTGGCTCCCAGACACTTGTCTTAGTTTGTAAAGACTCACTTGCCAACTTCTCATGGCCTACAAGTCATGGTTTTTAGGTATCCTGAAGATTCTGATTTTTGTTGTTGCTATTATATTCTATTACATTTCTGTTTTATTTTCTAGGGTGTAAAGAAGTCACAATGTATGTTAGTTCTGTTATTATGTCTTAGAGTTTTGTCTCTTTAGGATTTTAACATCTTATTATTATAGTCAATTCACTTTGTGAATTCACTAGGGAAGAAATAAACTCCCAGTCATCAGTCACATCAATTACTTAGTGCCATGCCAATCAAAGAAGAATTTAGCACTTGCATTTTCCTTTGACCAGAATTATACTGTCACAGCTTCAACACAATCCAAGATAAGTCATATTTAATTGTTCCTCTAGGAGCTAGGATGACAACATTTCCCAGGGGTCTCTCTAGCTGACCTTTGGAAAAGGACTGGGCATAACTGGATCTCTGTCCCAGTGATCACTGAAGGTGTTCTAGGAAAGAAGAATCTTCCAGTTATTGCCATCTAGCAGGAAAGGTAAGTTTGCTAAGAAAAGAGAAATAGTACTTCTTTGGTTATGATATTAAAAAAAACTGAATGCAATAGTATGGAAGGAAAAAATGCATGTTTCAAATTCAAGTATGTCTACCTTTATATGATAGATCTCTTTTTAGCCCATGTGAAATGTCAAAAGTAGGAATGAAAGATAGAGATACAAAAAGAGAGAGTGATAGATCAAAAGAGATATAGAGATAGGAAGGGAGGGACAGGAGAGACAGAGGGAGAAAGAATTTTCAATAAAATAGGAGATTACATAATTGTTGATAAAAATAAAAAGTATTATTTCTGTTTTTCCTTTTAAAATTCTATCTTAACATCTATAATTGACTCAAGAAACTAGACTCTGGAAATCTTTTATTATCATATATTTCTTTAAACATAATTTGCTAATACCACCACCAACAGCACTACCAGTACCACAACGATCACAATGACCATCACCACCACCACCACCACCACCACCACTGCCACTACAACTACTACTACTACTACTACTACTACTACTACTACTAATGCTACTACTATTGTTCACAACAAAATTTTCATAGCAGTAGCGAACATTTAGTATGGAAATTCACTTCACTGATGCAGTTTGGCACCTGCTATAATCTGCTGTCTCAATTGCCCAGAGTACTAACCATTAAGTCCCTGATTTGGTCAAGTATGTGTCAGAGGTAGGATGTAAATCCAGTTCTTCCTCAACCAGTCTTCTATGTACCATCCTCTACTGCCTCTCACATCTTTTATGAATTCATGGCAATAATATATTATAACTCCCAACATTTTGAAAGCATCAAAGATGAAATTTTTGTCCAATATGGCTTTGATATAATGCGTGTATTCCTTATCCTCCTTTAAAACATGGGAATTTCTTCTCTACAGATGCACATTATAATAGAATAGAATCAGATAGGGTAAGACTGGACATAATATAAAATAATATAATAATATGATTGATACATATATAGATATTTATATTACATATAGTGTATAATACATTTATATTTACATGTTATATATAAATACATAACATTTATATCTTCATATGTTACATGTATAGACTATTAGTAATATATTTTTAAAAATTATCTAATTTAGGTCAGAAAATGGTAATTATTGCCTTATAGTTAACTGATTCCCTTTTTTGCTATTATACAGCCTTTCCAGAGATTAAAGCCCTTATTTCAAAAAGACAATCTGGCATAGTAGAAAGAGAATTGAACTTAGAAAAAGAAGGATCTAATTGAAAATATAGTTGATTAGATCTGATTAGATCTAACTTGATTAGAAACTGATATGATCAGAAATCAGAATCAGAAGGATCTAGTTCTGTCACTTGTTATTTCCATTGTAAGACAAGTTGGTCAAGCACTGTAAGCATGATTTCTCATTTCCAAAGTGAAGATAATTACATCTGTCCTATGTTTTGTAGGACTATGTAAGGATGGAAAGAAATGTCATAAAAAACATTACTTTATAAAGGCATATACAGTTCTTCACAATCTTAATCATTTCATTAACAGAGAGATAGCCTGAGAGTTCTAGGAATTTTCTGTTCCATCCTTATTAGGGTATCATGATAGAGACCTGCTCAAGTATCTAATCTTCCTTGTCAAGTGATTCCTAATATTTTGGGATTTGGGGGATTATGAAGACAGATGGTAATGTGTGTGTTGAGGTACAAGAGGAAGGGAACTAGGGCTTACTAAGTCAGTGAGCAATGGCTTGACATTGATGTACCTTTAGAAACATGTTTCAGTACATGAAAGGGAATATAGTCTGCACTAAGCTTTCCATTTATAAAAATACCATGATCATATTTGTGATTGTGCTGTCTTGATGGTATAGAGGAGTTGTAACAGCTGATGTGCTTGCCCAGAAGAGCTGGTATAGTAGTCAAGTCAGCAAGTCGAGTTTACAAGCATTTTTTTAAGGGATTACAAATTGCCAGACACTGTGCTAAGGGCTGAGAATATGATACAAGTAATAAAAAAAGAAGACCCTGCTATCAAGGAGCTTATATCCTCATGGGAGAAGACAAACTGTAAGTATGTCTTACTGAGAAATAAGAACAAGCAAAACAGAGATGCCACCATCTTAATAGTAAATTGCATTCAGCAAAAACATTCAGAATACACTGAACTATGAGTTGGGAAACTGCATCAAGAAACATTGACTCTATGCTCAGCTCTGTCATAAGAGAGCTGTGAGAGTTTGAGTAAGTCAGGGGTCCTAAATTTGGAGTGGCAATGGAGATGATAGATTACCTATAAGTCCTTGCATCTTCTTGTACATCCAACCTTCTCATTTTATAGTGGTAGGGGAGGGAGGAGGAGGATTGAGGATAAGCAACGCAACTGGAATGCTAAGGTAAAAAGGCAGCAAATTGTCAGTTAACTACCATGTTTCTCAAACATCTTTAACTTAAAAATGACAATAACAAGATATGTTCTATCTATATCATAGTATTGTTATTCAGACCAAATGAAACAATGTACATGAAATCCATTTACAATATTCTTTTTTCTCTTTCTCTTTGCCTCAGTTTTTTCTATCATCCTCATTTGCTAAGGTCTCAAATTTATTTTCATCATTCTTACTACTGAATAATAATAATTGATATTTTATAATATTTTAAGGCTTGTGAATCATTTTGTATTCTTTTTCTCACTGGAGTTTTATAACAGCCTCCTGTGTCAGGTATCATGGATACTTATCCCTCCTTTGCAGGTGAGGACAATGAGACAAATAGAAGCAAAGTAAGAGACTCACCAATGTTCTCAGAGGTAGTTAAATATGAAAGCAAGCTTCAAATCCAGATTTCTCCAAGCTCTAAACCTAGATATCTGGCTATCATTTTATGTTTCTTCATTTACTGTTTTTTTTTTAATACTCATAAGCCAATGGTTTTTAAAATATCCTCACATGAGTGTGTCAGCAAATACCAAGCACTTCCTTCATGCCAGGCACCGTGTGCTAAGTGCTGGGAATGCAAAGAAAGGCAAAAATAGCCCTTGCCTCCTAGAACCTCAGATACTAATGGGGGAGACAACATGGAAAAAATTGTGTATAAACATGATTTAGAGAGGATGATCTCAGAGGGACATGATGTCTTTGTGTGTCTGAATCTCCTTCTGTCTCTGTCTCTGTCTCTCTCTGTCTCTCTCTGTCTCTCTGTCTCTCTGTCTCTCTGTCTCTCTCTCTCTCTCTCTCTCTCTCTCTCTCTCTCTCTCTCTCTCTCTCTCTCTCTCCCATCATACATGTGTTTTTGTTAGCATAGGGAGTTCATGATGAAACATTTCCTTTACCAAAGAATATTGCTCTATTTTTAAATCATCTTAGAGAGTGACAATAGCTTGGTACAAAGAAGATAACTGACTTGAACAGAGTCTACACAATCAGAGGAAGGACTTAAGTTAGGACTCTCTAACTGCAAGGCCCAGTTCTTTGTCCACATCTTCCTATCCTATGATTGGTAGAAATTTGGACTACACTTTTGGTTCTTTAAGTTCTGTTTTCTGAGCTTTGGTCTTATTTTGTCAGGGTCCAGATGACTCTCACAATTTCTCAATTATTTCTACATTATGACAAGTTGTGGGTACCTTCCCCTGCCATTTTCACCATCATCCCTTTGTGTGTTTTCTCCATTATAAGCTCTGTGAAAAAAGGAACTTTCTTGCTTGTGTTCATGCCCCTCAAACTCTAACATACTGTCTGGCATATAATAGGTTCCTAAGAATGTCATGTCTATCTGTCTATCTATCATATCTCTATCTATCATGTATCTATCTATCATCTATTTATCTATCTTATCTATCAGCTAATAATATTGTTAATTATTTCAAATTTCTGTTTTTTATCACCAGCAGCTAGCCCAGTACTTGGTACATGAGAGTTGCTAAAGAAATGCCAGATGATTAATGCTGTGAAAACATCTTAAGTTCCTTAGCACCACATTCAAAATCATTATTTTCTATTTATCCAAACCTAGAATTTTTATTTAAACATTTAGAATTGTAAGTCCATTAGAGGTTACCAAGTCTCACTGTCTCATTCTGCTGATAAAGAAATCATCTCTTTCTGTCTTTTCTCTTTAAAGGAGGGAGACTTGAAATTATAGAAGGGAGGCCTATGACAGAAACAAGAGTTAGATTTCAAAGAATTTTTTTAGATACTAATTTGAGATCTCATGAGATGGGATAACTACATTTCTGTTCTTAAGAATGTTTACGAGTTCTTTCAATTTCTTTTACATCAAGAATTGCTTTCAACAAGGTCTGGGGGTTTCGGATTTGAAAGTGTTCATTCTAAACTAGAAATTATTTGATGGACTATATAAAGCCCCAGAATAGTAGTCAGGAGCCTTGGGTTCAAATTTCTACTCAGTCTAACCTTCTTTGACCTTGAATAAGGTCTTCCCCTTAATTTTGTGGTTATAATCATAAAATTTGTGGTTTCAAGCCTTTAAGAAGTCAATCATCATTCAGTGTTGGAAAGCCAGGATTTCTTAGACTTAGACAGATGAAGCTGCTCTTGCCAGTTAAGACATGAGTTCAGTGAAAGACTGGAAAGAACTTCACCAAAATCTAGATAAATGCTGGCATATTTTTATATGAACCTGCTCCTTCTTCCAGTGGTTTTTGTTCCCTGGTTAATTACCTATATTGTTCATATTTTTTCTTATGTGAAATTTGTCCCTGATATAATTTAAGCCCATTCCCACTGCTCTTTGGTTTATAGGAAAAATTAAAAAATGTGCCTTCTTTAAAATAATGATTTAGTAGAAGGTAGTTTGTATAGAATGCATCTACATGATGTCAGAAAAGGTAATTGAAATGTGAACATTTCATGTCTAATGAGGCTCCTTATGTAGGTAAAACAGAGCTTCATGTTTTTTCTGATCAATATCATGTCACACACTGAGCATGTAACTGAGAAGAAGTAGGAAAAAAGGAAAACTACTCAACGTGAGCCAAAATGGCATAAGAAAATCCTTGAGAGCAAAGTTGGTTTTGGTTAACTAGATCACATTTGCAAATACTTCAGAGTCAAGGCTGAGAAACTATATTTTAAAGATTCCTTTCTGTTATTCACATTCATTAGAGACAATGTAAATTTCTGCCACTCCAAAGGACCTTTGCAGGAAGAATGATGAATGCCTTAGAAGCAGCTGTCCAATCATGTTAAGATTGGAGGAAACTGAAAAAGGGAGCTGGCCCCACGTGGGCAGGTGTAAAAAATAGCAATCCCTGAATAGAGCACTAAGTGAATTCTCTGTTGAAATTGCATTTTATCTATGCATTGAACTAAGAAAGGAAAGGGAATAATATATCTGAAGAAACTGAGTGTTTAAATGAAAGTGGAGATCCTAATAGCAGACAGAGACTTTGTGAATTTTCCAAGTTACATAACTAATAAGTGTCAGATTCTGGATTTGAATGTAGAAATTGATTACTAAATGTAGGTCCAGCACTTTATCCATTGTACCACCTTGAAACTTAATCTTGGGACAAATCTCTTTGTATGGCCTGTCATTCTGTTTTTGATTCCATTTCTTATAAAATTTCCATTACACATACAGCACTACTTTCCACCACTTTCCAGGCATGCACCTCCACTATCTTGATCTTGAGCATCAGTCTTGTTTCTGGCCTGTAACAGTATAGAGAATTCCCAAATATGACCATCCATCACACACAAGACTCAGATAATGGAATTATTCCATGGACCTTATTTGGTCTCAGTGAAAGACTGGGGTAGTAAGGGGAATTTTTGTTTAAGTATTAAAGGTGTTCCAAAACATCAGATGAAAAAGAACATGAGATTCCTGAAGAAAACTCTCTCTCTCCCTCTCTCTCTCTCTCTCTCTCTCTCTCTCTCTCTCTCTCTCTCTCTCTCTCTCTCTCTCTCTCTCTCTCTCTCTCTCTCTCTCTGTTTCTGTGTATTTTTGCATGTGTGTGTGTGTGTGTGTGTGTGTGTGTGTGCATGAGTTTTATTTAACTCAGTGGGGGAAATGAACTCATTGACACGAGATCTCAATAACCAAGAATTGTGTATCTACTTTTCATCTGTGATGCAATACAGTTAGGTGACTTCATCAAAATTTTATTTTGCTATATCAAAGCATTTTTAAGTTACCTAATTTTAATTCAGTTCTTTCTTTTCTTCTCTTCAGTGAACAAAATAAACTATTTTGTGTTGGATTTTGCAGTCATACACCAACAAAAGGAAACCAGACAACCTACTCATATGGCATCAGATAATCACTCCTCAGTGACTGAGTTCATCTTACAGCGTTTCTCTGAAAATCCTCAGGTTCAGATCCTTATCTTCAGCCTCCTTTTAGAACTTTTTATAATGGCGTTGATAGGTAACTCACTCATTATCACTGTGATTAGTCTAAATCCTGGCCTCCATACTCCTATGTACTTTTTCCTTATTAATTTGGCCTTGCTGGATATTCTCTCCACCTCCACTATAGTGCCTAAGTTGCTGTAGAACCTAATAAGCAAGAGCACCATTTCCTATGGTGGCTGCATAGCTCAGATATATTTCTTAACTTGGTGTTTGGGGGCTGAGCTCTTGCTTTTCACAGTCATGGCCTTCGATCGGTATGCAGCCATCTGCCAGCCCCTCCACTACACCACTATCATGAGCAAGACAATTTGCTGTCTCATGGCATCTACAGTGTGGGCTATCAGTGGGGTCAATACAATAATAAACACCATCATGACTGCTCGCTTGTCATTTTGTGGCCCCAATGTCATTGATCATTTCTTTTGTGAAATTCCTCCATTATTGCCTCTCTCCTGTTCCTCAACCAATGTCAACAATACAATGGTAGTTGTGGCAGACATGTTCTTTGCTATTCTGAATTTCCTGCTCGTCTTCATCATCACCAGCATTTTGAAGATCTGGACCAAGGAAGGAAAGAAGAGAGCATTTTCCACTTGTTCCTCCCACCTTATTGTGGTTACCATGTATTATTGCACTATAATTTATGTATACATTATTCCTGGTTTTGGTCAGTCTCTGAAGAAAGTCAAAGTAGCTTCAGTGATGTATGCCATAGTGACCCCAGCCTGGAATCCTCTGATCTACTCCCTGAGAAACAAAGATGTGAAAATAGCACTCAATAAATTGTGTCCATTTCTTAGGAAGTAATTGACCATTTAGCAAATTGATACAGTTGAGAAAAATGAGAATAAGATTATCTTTGTAACAAAGTTGTAAATGGATAACAGCCTGGACAAGTTTACACATCATTTTTCCTGGTAGGCAATATTTCTGAACTCAGGATGTGCCTTTAGTGGAACCAGTAAACTCACTGGTTACAGGTTTTCCTTAAGACTTTAATGAAGGAAAAGTCAGAATGTTTCCAAAGAATAGCACAGTAACATTTGAAGTGGCCATACTATGTCAGAAAAATGCTTGAAGCAGAACAAAATTTTGCTGCCAAGATATACTCCAGGAGATATTTCATTTCAAGGTATGGTATCATATTCTCTCTGATGTCAAATTATTAGGTGAGTCTTATTGATGTTTTTATTGTGAACTTGGTAGGCTTCAGTCGTAATGAAAATGACCTCATTTAAGTCCCTTACACAACAAGAGGACTTCCTTTCATTTAACTGTGGAGTAAAGAAAAGGTCTCTCTTTACTCTTTCTCCACATCCAAAGGAAAAGGCTTCAACTAAGGCTGATTTTTCTAGGGAATTTGAGGACTGTAGCAATGGAAGAGGTGTAGAGAAAGGCTACCAGTATGAAGGATGGGTCCTTAACTTAATTCCATATAGAACTCAACTCCTGAGACCTCAGCAAAAAAAAAAAAAAAGAATGATGAAACAAGAAAAAAATACTTTTATTATGCCAGGAATGATCAAAGCACTAACGCAAAAGGCAAAAATAAAAAAAAAAAAATTAATCCCCTATAATCAGAATCCTCAAAGAAAAATAGTTTGTCTATAAGAGCAATTAGATTTCCTCACAAAAATCATGCATATTTTTAAATTATATTTCACTCATGCATGTTTTTAAATTATCAAAGAAATGAGAGATATGGAAGGGAAAGGAATAAGCATTTAAATAATGGCTACTATTGTCACATCCTGTGCAAAGAAAATTTTACAAATACTATCTCATTTGATTCTCTCTCCAAACTGAAAAATACACATTATCATTATCCATATTTTGCAGTTGAAGAAACAGAGATGAAACAGATGTCAAGTGATTTGCTTAGGGTCATAAAGCTGGTGTTTGAGGCCAAACTGGAACTCAAGACTTCCTAGTGCTCTACCCACTATCCTTCCAGCTGCCCTCAAGAAGAGGAGGAGAACATTGGAAATAAAGTCCCATAGTTTAACAGAAGATGTAAAAAGCCACACTCTAGTAAAAATTCACTAAAAATCAGAATGGATAAAATTAATGATTCTATGAGTCAACATGAATACTTCAAATAAAGTCAAAATTGAAGAAACTGCAAGATATTTGATGTCAAAAAAATAACTGAACTAGAAAATAGATCAAGGTGAAAAAACTGAAGACTTATTGTGCAACAATTAAAAAGAAAATAGTTGGTTGGATCACAAATTCCCTCTGAGATTTATAATTTTTCAGAAAGAAAACTAAGTGGAGATCTACCCACTGTTGTGGATAGATATTTTTGTTCACAAACAGTGACAGTATGAGTTTTGGCATTCTCAAAAATGTGGGCTTTCTTTTATAAATCTGTCTAATGCTTCTTGGACTAGCTTACAATAGGATGACCTGAACTTTATAATAAAAAAAAGAATTTAAATATCATTTTTTCCAGAAATCATTAAAATAATCATCCACATATATAAGAATAAGAGGGAAAAATAAAAAGAGAAAGAATATACTGATAATCTCCTAAAAAACCCAAATAAAAAATTCCTAAATGTGTCATTGCCAACATCTAGAGCTTCCAGAAAAACAAATTACAAGCAGCCAGAAAAAGAAAGAATCAAAATATGTAAGAACCACAGTCAAGATTGAACAAGATTAAGGAGCTAGCACTTTAAAGAAATGGAGAACATGTAGGATAATATTCTATGGGGCAAAAAGATAGGTCTACAAACAAAAATATCTTACCCAGTAAAACTAAATGTCATGTCCTATGAATAAAAATGAATTTTGATTGAAAAGGATTTTAAAATATTCTTGATAAAACAGAAGTGAAAAGAATTTTAAAATATAGATATGAAACTGTTTATATTCTAATAGAGATGGAAGAGAATGTTAAAAGATTTCTTTTATCATGGGCATCACTGAGGAAGTCAACTGAGACAAAGACTGGCAAATTGCTTTGAAGATGTAATAAAAAAGAGAAAATAGGTAGTTGCAAAATGTACATTAAGGGAATATGGGAGAAAATGGGAGCTTTGTTAGGACATAATCAACTTTTATGAGCAGACATAGATACAAACATGGATACAGTGAGGAAATTGAGTGCTCTGTGGATGAGATTTTAATCTAAACTGGTCAAAAATGGGCATAACACACCCCGAGTTAAGTGTATAAATAAACAGGGTTACAAAAAAGAAAAAGGAAGAGAGAAAGGAGAAATATAGGTTGGAAGGTGTGTTCAAGAAGCTGTTTATAAATACAGCAATCCTGAAACTAGGAGAAGGAATAGGAAGGAAAAGGACAAAAGTGGGTAAAAGAGTAACAACTTTAAATGAACAAGAAGAAGAGAGAATAGAGAAAGACAAGCATAAGAGAATAAAATGGGGGGGGGAGGGTAAACAATTAATTATCATAGCTGTTTGTGTACTTGGGCTGAATTGACATAAAATAAAACTGGTTAAAAGAACTAATTAGAAAGCAATTTTAAAAAATTCCTTTTCCAATAAATGTACCTGAAACCAAAAGGGTTATAGACAGTTGAAATAAAGGATTGGAGCATTATAATTTCAGGAAAAGGATCAGAAAAATGTACTTTATTAAAAGATTTAAACAAGTATGCTGCATTTTGTTGAAAGGTAAAATCAAGTTACTTCAATACTTAGTATATATTCAACCATTGCCATATTTTCTTTATTCTTAAAGAAAAATATAAGTGCATTGTAAAGGAGAAAAATCAATAAAATGATAATAAAGGAGGAATCTCAATTTATTCCTGTCAACCTTAGATAAATACAAACAGAAATAAGTAAAGAGGTTAAAAAACAATTTGCCACTGTTTGAAAAAAGAGAGAGAGAATAATCAATGGAAGAGATTATGTACATAGCACAGAGAAGCAAATGTACCTAATTCCTTGTTGTTGTTCCTTCATGCCTGACTCTTAATGACCTTGGGGATCATACTGTTCATGGTTTTTTGGTTTTTTGTGGTTTTTTTTTTTTTGGCAAATAAACTGGAATTGTTTGCCATTTCCTTCTCTAGTTGACTTGTTCAGGGTCACATAGCTGATAAGTGTCTGAGGCTGAATTTGAGCTCATATTCTTCCTGACTTCAAGCCCAGTGCTCTATCAGCTTAGCCACCTAGTTCTCTCCTCTAAGTCAATAAACACAAAGGCTTTAGGTGCTGAGACAAGGACTCATTATTGAAGAACAACAACAATACTGATGGGAAAATTGGACAGCAGTATGTAAGAAACTAGATTTAGACTAACACCTCACACCATAAAGATAGGCTCCAAATGCATAGATGACCTATATATAAAAGGTTACACTATAAATAAATTTTTAAAAATGGGGAAAATTATCTGTCAAATCTATGTATAGATGAAAGTTCATGACCAAGCAGGGAAGACAGTGTACAGAAGATAATATGAATAGTTTTACATATAAAATTTAAAAATATATATCCAAACAAATCTCATAAAATTAAGATTGAGAAATAATTAATGAGAAAAATCCTTACAGTAAGTTTATCTTAACAAATTAATTTGTTTTAAAAATTCCAATAACTAAAAAAACTAAAGAGCTAATTCTAATTTGTTAGAAAGAGCCACTCACCAATTAATAAATGGCCTAGGATAATAAGAGAAAGATCTCACAGGAGAAAATCAGGAGAGTTATGGCAATTTGAAAAGTACTCTAATTCACTATTTATTAGGAAAAGAGCAAATCAGACCGATTTCGACATGCCACCTCATTCATCATAGTGGCAAAGATAAAAAAGAAAAGGATCAAAAGTAGGGGACTGTGGGGAAATTGGTACATTGATGAACTGATGGTGTTCATTTGAGTTGGTAAAACTATTGTTGAAAAATAGTTTGGAATTATCAAAAGTTACTAAACAACAATGCAATTCAAAAGTTAGATACTAATTTTATGCATATGTATATATACAAACATACACATAAGTACACAAACATATAACATATGAATACAGCCATCGAGGGAATGCTTTGTTACTATACATATATGTTAAAAGAATGTTTTTTTTTTCAATGAGGTTAAGCAGAGAGAAGGAGAGATAATGGATTTTCTATTTTTTTTTAGAGAGGTGTGGCTATTACAGGTAAAGGTTCCATGAATTTTCATATGAAGTTACTGTACTATTCATTTTATTTTGTTACAGGAGATGTTTAATGAAATGAGAGTAATCTATAAATATATGAAAAAAATTATAAAATAAACCTGTAAATAAAATTGCCTATAGATACGTTTGAAATGTAAAAAAAATAGAATATCAAGTTTTTTTAAAAGAGTAGTCTTGTATATTTTAGTCATTCAAAAATTGATATAGACCTTTCAATATTTTGCCTTTGCCAGTGCCACCTCATAGGCATGAGCTCTATGTCTTTATTAGTATGAATTTTAGAGATGGATAGAAACTTAGAGATCGTGTATATCACACTATGTCTGCATATAAATCCCCTCTAAAGCAATGCAGGTGTTTGCTTAAAAACCAAGAGTGAGATCTCTTGAGGAAGACTGGTGCATTTCTGGACTATTCTGTCACGAAGATATTTCCTTATGGCTAACTTAAATATACCTCTAGACAGCTTTACTCTCATCACTTTGTTCTCTGGGTACAAAGTAGAAAAAAAATAATCCCTTTTATTTTTGACAGCCTTTCAAAATTTAAGGTTGCTCTGAGTGACTGGTCCAGCAACCATCATTCTAGGTGCGAAAAGATTATAGCAGAATGAAAAGACAAATTAAGGCAATTTCCAGAATTTCTCAGTAATTGGTTTTCATTTGAGTCCTTAGAAACATAGAGGTCCAACATGCTTAAAGTAGAATCCAGGAGTACTAGATTTGAAGAGACATTAGAGTCATACTATTACAAACATATCGGTGTAGATGAAGACATGGAAACACAGAGAGAGAAAGTTTTGCAGCCAACCGCTGTGGCTTGTCTGGCAAAGAAGGAATTACTCCTTGCCCTTAGGCTTTAGAGACTGAACCAGTACTTGAGTGATGAACTTCCTGCATCATTTTTCAGAAAGAATGAGACTTGTAGGTCAGTGGAAACATCAAGATTTCAATAATGCATCTGAATCTCTCCATTGCCCACCTCAGCCTTGGAATGATAGGGAAGCAAGTCAAACAGTTCTATGCTGTATATTTCACAAAGCAGGAGGCTGCTAAGGTGTTTATTGCAACTTCAATTTCTCTTGTACATGAATCCTGGGAGAATCAATAAAGAGTCTCAAGCAGATGAGGACTTGTTGGCTATATTATAGAGGGAATTTTTATTCAGATATGAATGGGGACTGGATGGTGTCTGATGTCCCATTCAACTCCAAGGCTATTTTGGTGATAGGGTACATTGTAACCAATTACTTAAATCAAAGGAAAAGTGGGAGCATACAGAATCTGTTGGGTGAGATTCCTAAAGTCATGTGAATGAGGCAGTGTACTGTTTTTGTTTTGTTTTCTAAGGTGTAAACAAGTCACAATATGTGTTAGTTCTGTTTTTATGTCTTAGAGGTGTGTCTATTTAGGACTTCAACATCTTATTATTTATAGTCAATTCATTTTGTGAATTCCCTAGGGCAAAAATAAACTCCCAATCATCAGTCACATCAGTTGGTTAGTGCCATGTAAACCAAAGAATTTAGTACTTGAATTTTCCTTTGACCAGAATTATACTGTCATAGTTTCAACACAATCCAAGATAAGTCATATTTAATTGTTCCTCTAGGGGCTAAAATGACAGCATTTCCCAGTGCTCTCTCTAGTTGACCTTTGGAAAAGGACCGGGCATAATTGAGTCTCTGTGCTATCCATACATATAGAGCAATGAACACACAAGGCTCTGAGCACTCATGATTTTCTAGAAAAAAAAAAGCATCTTCCAGTTATTGTCATCTAGCAGAAAAAGGTAAGTTTTCTAAAAAATGAGGAATGGTACTTCTTTTTTTATGAGATTTTAAAAATACTGACTACAAGAGTATGGAAGGAAAAAAATACATGTTTAAAATTTAGCTATATTTACCTTTTTATGATAGATCACTTTTTAATCTATGTGAAATGTCAAAAGTAGGAGAGAGAGAAAGAAGGATAAAAAGAGAGATATGGAGATAGTAAGGGAAGGACAGGAGTGACAGAGGGAGAATGAGAGCATTTTCAATAAAATAGGAAATTACATAATTGTTCATAAAAAATAAAAAGTAGTATTTCTGTTTACAATTCCATGTTAACATTTGTGATTGACTCAAAGAATCAGGCTCTGGAAATTCTTTATTATCAAATATATCTCTAATTTTAATTTGCTGTTATCACCACCAGTAGCACTACCAGTACCACAACTATCACCACCACAACCAGCACCAGCACCAGCACCAGCACCACCGCACCACCAGCACTACTACTACTACTACTACTACTACTACTACTACTACTACTACTACTACTACCACTACTACTACTACTACTACTACTACTACTACTACTACTATTATCCACACCAAAAAATTCATAGCAGTAGAGAACATTTAGTACGAAATTTCACTTCACTTATGTAGTTTGGCACCTGCTATAACTTGCTATCTCAGTTGCCCAGGGTACTAACCATTAGTCCCTGATTTGGTCAAGCATGTGTCAGAGGTTGAATGTAAATTCAATTCTTCCTGACAGGGAGGTCAATCTTATATGTACCATTCTCTAGTGCCTCTCACACCCTATTTGAATTCATGGCAATAATATATTATAAACTCATAACATTCTGAAAGCATCAAAGAAGAAATTTTGTTCAATGCAGTTTTTGTAAGATGTTTACATTCCTTATCCTCCTTTAAAACTTGGTCACTTCTTCTATACAAACACACATAGTAATAGAGTAGGATAAGATAAGATTGGACATAATACAAAATAATATAATAATACTATGGATGTATGGATATTTATATTATAAGTGTATAATACATTTATACTTACGTGTTACATATAAATATATAACATTTTGTATAGACTATTAGTAATATTTTTCAAAAAATTATCCAATTTAGGAGAGAAAATGGTAGTTAACTGATTTCCTTCTTTGGTATCATATAATCTTGCCAGAATTTAAAGTCCTTATTTCAAAAAGACTGTCTGGCATAGTAGAAAAAAACTGAACTTAGAAAAAAAAAGGATCTAATTAGAAATGAGAATCAGAAGAATCTACCTTTTCCACTCATTATTTCCATTGTCATACAAGTTGATTGAGTTCTGTAAGTATGATTTGTAATTTCCAAAGTGAAGATAATTATATCTGTCCTGTATTTTTCAGGACTGTGTGAGGATGAAAAGAAATGTCATAAAAAATTTTGTTTCATAGAGGCATACTGATTTCTTCAAAATCTTACTTTTTTGTTAGCAGAGATATAACCTGAAAGTTCCAGGAATTTTCTGTTGCATCCTTATTAGCATATTATGATAGAGACCTGCCCAAGTATCTAATCTCCCTTTTCAAGTGACTCTTAATACTTTGGAATTTTGGGGACAGGCATTACAAAGACAGAGGGTGACGTGTGTGTTAAAGTACAAGAGGATGAGAACTAGGACATGCTAGTCAGTGAGCAATGACTTGAAATTGATGCAACTTTAGAAATATTTTCAGTACAGGAAAGGTAATATGGTCTGTACTAAACTATTCAATTATAACAGCACCATGTTCATATTTCTGATTGTTCTGTCTTGATGGTACAGAGGAGTTACTATAACTGATGTGTTTGTCCAGAATTGTCAAGTCAACAAGTCGAGTTTATAAGCATTTTTTAAGGGATTACAAATTGTCAGGCACTATGCCAAGGGCTGAGAATCTGATACAAGTAATAAAAAAAGAAGACCCTGCTAGTAAGGAGCTTATCCTCATTGGGGGAAGACAAACCATAGGCTTGTCTTATTGAGGAAAAACTCAAGCAAGCCAGGGAAACCACCATCTGAATATTAAATTACATTGAGCAAAGACATTTAGAATGTGCTGAATTATGAGTTGGGAAACTGGATCAAGAAACCTTGAATCTGTGACCAGCTCTGTCATAAAAGAACTGTGAGAGTTTGAGTAAGTTAAGGGTCCTAAATCTGGAGTGGTAATGGAGTTGATAGATTATCTATAAGTCCTCATATCTTCTTATACATCCAACCTTCTCATTTTGTAGTGGTGGAGGATGGGGGAAGAGGATTGAAGATAAGCAGTGCAAGTGGAATGCTTAAGGTAAAGCAGCAGTAAATTGACTGTTAACTATCATGTTTCAAAAACATCATTAGCTTCAAAATGATGATAATAAGGTATATTCTATCTATATCATAATGTTATCATTCAGACCAAATGAAACAATGTATATGAAATCCTTTCTCAATAGTCTTATTTCTTTGCCCCTATTTTTTTCTATTATCCTCATTTGCAAAGATCTCAAGTTCATTTTCATCATTCTTACTACAGAATAATAATAATAAGTGATATTTTACAGGACTTTAAGATTTGTTAATGGTTTTTTATTCTTTTTCTCATTGGAGTTTTCTAACAGCCTGCTGTGAAAGGCATCTTGGATATTTATCCTTCTTTTTCAGATGAGGACAATGAGATCCACAGAGGTAAAGTAACAGACTCACCAATGTTCTCAGAGCCAGTTAACTATGAAAGCAAACTTCAAATCCAGATTTCTCCAGGCTCTAAACCTAGATATGATTTCATGCCTCTTCATTTACTGTTTTTTTAATACTCATAAGCCAATGGTTTTTAAAATAACCACACATGAGTGTGTCAGCAAATACCAAGCACTTCCTTTATGCCAAGGCACCGTGTGCTAAGTGCTGGGAATGCAAAGAAAGGCAAAAATAGCCCTTGCCTCCTAGAACCTCAGGTACTAATAGGGGAGACAACACGGAAAAACTTGTGTATAAACTTGATTTAGAGAGGATGATCTCAGAGGGATATGATGTCTTTGTGTGTCTGAATCTCCTTCTGTCTCTGTATCTCTGTCTCTCTGTCTCTCTGTCTCTCTCTCTCTCTATCTCTCTCTCTCTCTCTCTCTGTCTCTCTCCCCCATCATACATGTGTTTTCGTTAGCATAGGGAGTTCCTCAGTACCACATTCAAAATGATAATTTTGTATTTATCCCAATGTAGAAGTTTTATTCATAGGTTTAGAACTGAACATCCATTAGAGGTTACCAGGTCTCTCTGCCTCCTTCTGCTAAAAAAAAATCATCTGTCTCTGCCTTTCTCTCTTTGGAGGAGGGAGGCCTGGAATTATAGGAGGGAGGTCTATGACAGAAACAAGAGTTGGATTTCAAAGAACATTTTTATATACTAACTTGCTACCTTGAGGTCCCATGAGATGTGAGAACTATATTTCTGTATTAAGAATACTTGTGAGTCCATTCAAACTCTTTCACATCAGGAATTGCTTTCAACAAGGTCTGGAGGTTTCAGATTTTGAAAATGTTCATTCTAAACTGCCATTAATTTGGTGGAATATATAAAGCCCCATAGTAGTAGTTAGGAGTCTTGGGTTCAAATTTCTACTCAGCCTAAACTTCCTTGACCTTGGATAAGGTCCTCCCCTTAATTTGTGGTCATAATCATAAAATTGGGGGTTTCAAGCCTACAAGAGGTCAATCATCATTCAGTGTTGGAAAGGGAGGATTTCTTAGACTTAGAAGGATGAGACAGCTCTGGCCAGTTATAATATGAGTTCACTCAAGGATTAGAAAGAACTCCACTAAAATCTAGATAAAGTCTAGAAGATTTTTTTATGTTACCCTACCCCTTCTACCAGTGGTGTTTTTTCAATGCTGTGTGTGTGTGTGTGTGTGTGTGTGTGTGTGTGTGTGCTATTTAACTCAGTGGGAAAAATTAATTCATTGAGAGGAGATCTCCTAACCAAGCAATGTGTCTCTACATTTCTTCTGCGATGCAATGCCAAAATTTGTCAAAATGATTTTGCTAAATCAAAGCACTTTTACTTTGCCTAATTTTAATTCAGATCTTTCTTGTCTTCTCTTCAGTGAGCAAAATAAACTATATTGTGTTGAATATTGTGGGCATGTACTGACAAAAGAAAACCTGACAACCTACTCATATGGCATCAGACAATCACTCCTCAGTGGCTGAGTTCATCTTACAAAGTTTCTCTGAAAATCCTCAGGTTCAGATCCTTATCTTTAGCTTCTTCTTAGGACTTTTTATAATGGCATTCATAGGTAACTCACTCATTATCATTGTGATTAGTCTAAATGCAGGCCTCCATACTCCTATGTACTTTTTCCTTATTAATTTGGCCTTGCTGGATGTTATCTCCATTTCCACTGTGGTACCCAAGTTGCTGCAGAACCTAACAAGCAAGAACACCATTTCCTATGGTGGCTGCTTAGCTCAGATATATTTCTTAACTTGGTGTTTGGGGGCTGAACTCTTGCTTTTCACAGCCATGGCCTATGATCGGTATGCAGCCATCTGCCAACCCCTTCACTATACCACTATCATGAGCAAGGCAGCTTGTTTTCTCATGGCATCTGCAGTGTGGGGTATCAGTTGGGCCAATATAACAATAAACATCATCATGACTGTTCACTTGTCATTCTGTGGCCCCAATGTCATTGATCATTTCTTTTGCGAGATTCCTCCATTATTGCCTCTCTCCTGTTCCTCAACCAATGTCAACAATACAATGGTAGTTGTGGCAGACATGTTCTTTGCTATTTTGAATTTCCTGCTCATCCTGGTGTCCTATGGTTTCATCATCTCCAGCATCTTGAAGATCCAGACCAAGGAAGGGAAGAAGAGAGCATTTTCCACTTGTTCCTCCCACCTTATTGTGGTTACCATGTATTATTGCACAGTAATTTATATATACATTCTTCCTGGTTTTGGTTAGTCTCTGAAGAAAGGCAAAGTAGCCTCAGTGATTTATGCCATAGTGACCCCAGCCTTGAATCCTCTGATCTACTCCCTGAGAAACAAGGATGTGAAAATAGCACTCAATAAATTATGTCTATTTCTTAGGATTTAATTGGCCATTTGGCCAACTGATACAGTTGAGAATAGTGGGAATAAGAATATCTTTGAAATTAAATTGTACACATATCACAGCCTGGACAAGTTTATATATCATTTCTCCTGCTAAGCAATATTTCTGAACTCAGGATGTGATTTTGGGGAAACCAGTAAACACCCAGGTTTCATTTTTTCCTGAAGACATTAATGAAGGAAAAGTCATAATATGTCCAAAGAATAGCACAGAAATGTTTGAAGTTGCCATACTATGTCTGAAACATGCTTGTAACAAAACAGAATTTTCCGGCCAAGATACAGTTTAGGAGATAATTCATTTCAAGGTAGGGCAGCATTTTCTCTCTGATGTCAGATAATTAGGTGCCTCTTATTGGTATTTTTATTGTGAACTTGATAGGCTTCAGGTGCAACAGAAGTGGCCTCCAGAGGAGGAGAACATTGGAAATAAAGCCCCATAATTTAACAGAAGATGTACAAGACCATCCTCTGTTAAAAATTCACTAAAAATCAGAATGGATGAAAATAATGATTCTCTGAGTCAAAATTAATACTTCAAATAAAGTTAAAATTTAAGAAACTGCAATATATTTGATGTCAAAAAATAACTGAACTAAAAAATGGATCAAGGTGAGAAAACTGAAGACTTATTGTGTAGCAATTAAAAAGAGAGTAGTTGGTTGGATAACAAATCCCCTCTGGAATCTATAATTTTTCAGAAAGAAAACTAAGTGGATATCACCCCTCAGCTGTTATTGTGGGTATATACTTTTGTTCATAGACAGTGACAGTATGAGTTTTGGCATTCTCAAAAATATGGCCTTTCATTTATAAATCTGCCTAATGCTTCTGGGGCCAGTTTGCAATAGGACAACCTGAACTCCAAAATAAAAAAGGAACTTCGACACCATTTTTTAAGAAGTCATTATGAAAATAAGAGGGAAAAATAAAAAGAGAAAGAATACATTGATGATCTCCCAAAAGAAACATCCAAATAAAAAATTCCTAAACGTGCCATTGCCAATATCTAGAGCTTCCAGAAAAAATAACTACAAACAGCCAGCAAAAGAAAGAATTGAAATATAGAAGAACCACAGTCAAGACTGAAGAAGATTAAGGAGCTACTACTTGAAAGAAATGGATAAGATGGAGGAAAATATTCTATGAGGCAAACACAAAGGTCTACAACCAAGAATATCTCACCCAGTAAAACTGAATGTCATATCCTATGAATAAAAATGAACTTTGAATGAAATGGATTTTCAAATATTCTTGACAAAACAGAGCTGAAAAGAACTTTAAAATTTGATATGAAACTTTATATTCTAGTGGAGATAGAAGAGAATGTGAAAAGCTTTCTTTCATCACAGGAGTCACTGAAGAAGTCATCTGAGACAGATTGGAAAATGGCTTTGAAGATGAAAGAAAAAATAGAAAAGTATCAGAAAAAAATGTACTTTATTAAAAGTTTTAAACAGGTAAATTGCATTTTGTTGAAAGGTAAAATCAAGTTACTTTAACACTCAGTATATATTCAACCAATGCCATATTTTCATTATTCTTAAAAGTATCAAGGAGAAAATCAACACAATGATAACAAAGGAGGAATCTCAATTTATTCCTATCAACTTTAGATAAATCTAAACAGAAATAAGTAAAGAGTTTAAAAAACAATTTGGTATTGTTTAAAAAGAGAGAAAGAAAGAACAATCAGTGGAACAGATTATATGCACAACACAAAGAAACAAATGTACCTAATTTCTTGTTGTTGTTCATTCATGCTTGACTCTTCATGATCCTGAGTACCATAATGTCTGTAGGGTTCTCTTGGCAAATACACTGGAATTGTTTGCCATTTCTATCTCTAGTGGATTAAGGCAAACAGAGGTTATATGACTTGCCCAAGGTCACACCTGCTAAGTGTCTGAGGCTGGATTTGAACTCACAGTCTTTCTGACTTCAGTTTCAGTGCTCTACCAGGTGAGCCACCTAGCCACCTTGTATAAATCAATGCACACAGAGACCTAAGCTTCTAAGATAAGGATTCATTATTGAATAACAACAACACTGATGAGAGACTTGGATGGCAGTATGAAAGAAACTAGATTTAGACTAACACCTGAAACCATATACAAAGATAAACTCCAAATGCATAGATGACCCACATGTAAAAGGTCAATCTCTAAACAAATTAGAAAAAACAAGGGAAAATTATCTCTCAGATCTATGGATAGATGAAAGTTCATGACCAAACAGGGAAGACAGTGTATAGAAGATAATATGAATA
This sequence comes from Notamacropus eugenii, assembly GCF_028372415.1. NCBI lineage: Eukaryota > Metazoa > Chordata > Mammalia > Diprotodontia > Macropodidae > Notamacropus > Notamacropus eugenii. Next base: position 246,957,765 of record NC_092872.1, on the reverse strand, counting down.
GCTTTGTATATAAAATGTACAAGTATATATCCAAGCAAATCTCATTAAATTAAGATTAAGAGATGATTAATGAGAATAATCTTTACAGTAAATTTATCATAACAAATTAACTTGTTTATAAAATTCCAATTTCTAAATAACAAATTTGTAAGAAAAAGAGTCATTCACCAATTGATAAATGGCCCAGAATATTAAGAGAAAGATCTCAAAGGAGAAAATCAGGAGAGTGATGTTAAATGAAAAGCACTCTAATTCACTATTAATTAGGAAAAGACCAAATCAGAGAAATTTTGAAATGCCACCTCACTCATCATAGTGGCAAAGATAAAGAAGAAAATGGTCAATAGTAGGGGACTGTGGGAAAATTGATGCTTTAATGGACTGACAGTGTTCATTTGAGTGGGTGAAACTATTCTTGAAAGCAGTTTGAAAGTATCAAAAGTTAATAAACAAAAATGTTTTTCAAAAGTTATATATTATTTATATGCATAAGTATACATACAAACATGTATATATGCATATACCCATAGATAACATATGCATATAACCATTGAGGGAATTAGTTTTGCTTACCATGTATATTTGTTAAAAGAAATGTGTTTGTGGGTGGAGCCAAGATGGTGGAGTAACAGCTGTGACTTCTAGAGTGCTCCTGCCATATTCAGCCAAATACCTGTAAAAAATAGCTCTAAACAAATTCCAGAGCTGCAGAACCTACAGAATGATGAAGTTAAGCAAATCTCCAGCCAAAGACATCCTGGAAGGTCACCAGCAAGTGTCTATCATGCCACCCTGTGAGCAGAGCACAGTCCAGTATGGGCCACAAGTACACAGAGGCGAAGTGATAAGGCCTTGGGGAGACTGTATCTCTTGCACCTGTGGTGGTTTCCAGACTTCAACCCCAAAACACTGAGGATAAATTGGAAGGTCAGTGGAAAAAGCCAGTGCACACCAGTGGAGTGATCCTGTCCCAGGCTCAGGGTTGCAGAAGGAGAAGGGAGAAGGGGAACCAAAGGCATATAGCTCTAGACCAATGTATTGTGGGAGAATTGAGTGGCTAACAGTACACTTTTCCACCCCCAATGGAAGCAGAGAACTACCTTGACAAAACGTTCAAAAGTCCAGTAAATGACTGGGGAAATGAGCAAAAACAAACAAACAAAAAGAATCAGACTATGGAATCTTACTTTGGTGACAAGAAAGACCAAAGCATGCAAACAGAAGAAAACAAAATCAAAGTTCCTCCATCCAAAGCTCCAAAAAAAATGCGTATTGGTGTCAGGCCATGGAAGAGCCCAAAAAGGATTTTGAAAATCATGTAAGAGAAGTAGAGCAAAAATTGGGAAGAGAAATGAGAGTGATGCAAAACAATGATGAAAAACGAGTCCACTGCTTACTAAAGAAGACTCAAAAAAATGTTGAAGAAAATAACTCTGTAAAAATTAGAGTAACCCAAATGGCAAAAGAGATCCAAAAAAGTCAATGAGGAGAAAAAAATGTGCTAAAAAGCAGAATTGGCCAGATGGCAAAGGAAATTCAAAAGTTCAGTGAAGAAAATAAATCCTTAAAGATTAGAATGGAATAGATGGAAGCAAATGACTATAAAAAATCAAGAAACTAAAAAACAAAAACAAAGGAATGAAAAAATACTAGAAAATATGAAATATCTCACTGGGAAAAAAAAAGCTGACCAGGAAAACACATCCAGGAGGGACAATTTAAAAAATATAGTATTACCTGAAGGCCATGATCAAAAAAAGAGCCTAGACATCATTTTTTACGAAACTAGCAAGGAAAACCCTGATATTCTAGAACCAGAGGGCAAAATTAATAATGAAAGAATCCACCTATCATCTCCTAAAAGACACTCCAAAAGAAAAACTCCTAGGAATATTGTAACCAAATTCCAGAGGTCCCTGGTAAAGGAGAAAATATTGCAAGAAGCCAGAAAGAAATCATTCAAGTATTGTGGAAATACAATCAGGATAACACAAGATCTAGCAGCTTCTACATTAAGGGATAGAAGGGCTTGGAATATGATATTCCAGAAGTCAAAGGAACTAGGACTAAAATCAAGAATCATCTACCCAGAAAACATGGATATAATACTTCAGGGGGAAAATGGACATTCAGTGAAATAGAGGACTTTCAAGCATTCTTGATGAAAAGACCAGAGTTGAATAGAAAATCTGATTTTCAAATACAAGAATCAAGAGAAGCATGAAAAGGTAAACAGGAAAAAGAAATCATAAGGGACATACTGAAGTTAAACGGTTTACATTTCTACATAGAAAGATAATATTTGTTACTCTTCAGATTTGTCTCAGTATTTGAGTAGTTGGACGGATTATATGCATGTAGACAGAGAGCACAAGGTAAGTTGAATAGGAAGGCATGATATCTAAAACAAAAATTAAAGAGTGAGAGAGCAATGTGTTGTGAGGAGAAAGGGAGAAATGAAATGGAGCAAATTATCTCTCAGAAAAAGGCAAAAAGCAAGCTTTTTCAATGGAAGGGAAAGGGGGAATGTGAGAGGAAAAAGTGAAGCTTACTCTCAGCACATCTGGCTTAAGGAGGTAATAACATACACACTCAATTTGGTATGAAAATCTATCTTACACTACAAGAAAGTAGGGGACAAGGGGATAAGTGGGGTGTAGGGGGATGATAGAATGGAAGGCAAATAGAAGGAGGGAAAATTAGAAGCAAACACTTTTTGGGAAGAACAAGGTCAAAAGAGAGTATAGAACAAATGGGGGACAGGATAGGATGGAGGGAAATATAGTTAGTGTTCCACAATATGACTTTTATGGAAGTATTTTGCATAACTACACATGTAAAACCTATATTGAATTGCTAGCCTTCTCAGAGGGGATGGGTGAGGAGTGAGGAAGGGAGAGAAGCTGGAGTTCAAAGTTTTAAAAATAAATGTTAAAAATTGTTTTTACATGCAGCTGGAAAATAAGAAATACATCTAATGGGGTATCAAAATGTATCTTGCCCTATAAGATAGTAGAGGAGATGGGGAGAAAGGAAGAGGGGGTTTAATAGAAGGGGAGGCAGATTGCAGGAAAGTGTGATCAGAATGCATGGTGTCTTGGGGTTGGAGAAGGAGAGAGATGGGGAGAAAATTTGGAACTCAAATCCTATGGAAATGAATGTTGAAAACTAAAAATAAATTAATTTTAAAAAATAAAAAAAAATGTTTTCTTTTTTTCAATGAGGTTAGGCAGAGAGAGGGAGAAACAATTAATTTTCTAATATTTTTTAATAGAGAGATGGAAATGTTACAGTTGTTAAATGCTGCATGAATTTTCATATAAAGTTACTATATTGTTCATTTTATTTTGTTACAGGAGAAGTTTAATGAAGTGGGGACAATCTATAAATATGATAATGAAATAAACATATAAATAGAATTATATATAGTTTTGTTTGAAATGTAAAAAGTAGAATATCAAGAAATTTTCTTTAAAAGTAGTCTTGTGTATTTTAGTTATTCAAAAATTGCAACAGAACTTTCAATATTTTGGTTTTGCCAGTGCAACCTCATGGAGAAGATGAGCTCTGTGTTTTTATTAGTTCATTAGTTTGAATTTCAGAGATGGATAGAAACTTATAGATCATGTATATCACACTGTGTCTGCATATAAGTACCCTCTAAAACAATGCAGGTGTCTGCTTAAAAACCAATAATGAGATTTCCAGAGGAAGACTGGTATATTTCTGGGCAATTCTAATTATCAAGAAGATTTGCCTTATACTTAACTTAAATATATCTCTAGACAGCTTCCCTCTCATCACTTTGTCTTCTGGGTAGAGAATAGAAAAAAGGCTATCCCCTCTTATTTTTGACAGCCCTTCAAAATTTAAAGTTATACTGTTTGACTGCTCCAGCAACCATCATTCCAGATGTAAAAAGATCACAGCTGAATGCAAAGACAAACTAAGTCAATTTCCAGTATTGCTCAGCAATTATTTTTCATTTGAATCTTTAGCAATATAGTGGTCCAACACGTTTAGAATAGAATCCAGGAATACTAGAACTGGAAGAGACATTAGAGTCTGGCTAGTGAAACACTTCAATAAAGATGGAAGTCATGAAAACTCAGAGAGAGAAAGTTTGGTAGCCTAATGCAGTGGCTTGTGTGGAAGAGAAAGAATTGTTCCTTGTTCTTAGGTCATAGAGACTGAGCCACTATTTTACTGATGACCATCCTCTTTCATTTTTCATAAAGAATGGGGCTTACAGATTTGATTGATGCATCTGGAACCCTTCATTGCATACCTCAGCCTTGGAATAACAGGCAAGAAAGATGGACAGTGCTATGCAGTGCATTTCTTTTTCTAAAATCACTTTAAATATATAATGCATTTATTTTTCAGTTCTCCACATTCACTTCCACAAGAATTTTACTTCAAAATTTTCTCCCCATCTCATCCCATCCCCACCACAGGACAGCCTGTCCTCCAGTCTGTCCTCCCCTCTATTACCCACCCTTATTCTGTCCCCCTTCCCCTCTACTTTCCTGTAGGGCAAAATACATTTCTATACTCCATTGCCAGTATATCTTAATTTCCAGTTGCTTGCTAAAACAATTTTTAGCATTCATTATTAAATCTTTGAGTTCCATATTCCCTCCCTCCCCACCCATTCTCATTGAGAAAACAAGCAAATAAATATAGGTCATACATGTGTAACAATGCAAAACACTTTCAAAATAGTTATGTTGTAAAAGACTAACCACATTTCCCTCTGTCCCATCCTGCCCTCAGTTTATTCTATTCTCTCCCTTGACCTGTCCTCCCACAATAAAGTTTGCTTCTGATTTTCCTTTTCCTGATTTACTGTCCCTTTAATTATCTTCCCTCTCCTGTTCCTTTCCCCCTTGAATTCTTGCAGGGCAAAATAGATTTCCATATCCAACTGAGTGTGTGTTATTCCTCCTTAAGCCAAATCCCATAAGAGTAAGGCTCACTTATTTCCTTTCATCTCCTCCCTCTTCCACTCCATTGTAAAAGCTCTTTCTTATTTCTTTGATGTGAGATGATTTGTTACATTCTACCTCTCACTTTCTGTTACTCCTAGTATATTCCATTCACTACCAAACTTAACATTTTTAGGTATTCACCCTTCCTATTCAGCTCATCCTATGCCCTATGTCCATATATATATATATATATATATATATATATATATATATATATATTATATATACATACACACACACACACACATATATGCCCACATACATATAGGTACCCACACACATATAATGTAGACATATATGCATACCCATGCATACTTACATATATATATGCATATGCATATGTATTTATATATATATATATATATATATATATATATATATATATATTCCCTCTAACTACCCTAATACTGAAAAAGATCTCATGAGTTACAAATAAGATTTTTCTATGTGGGAATGTTAACAGTTCAACTTTAATGAGTTTCTTAAGGCTTCTCTTTCCTTTTTATCTTTTCATGTTTCTCTTGATTGTTGTATTTGAAAGTCAAATTTCCTATTCAGCTCTGGTCTTTTCAAAAAGAATTCTTTAAAGTTCTCTATTTCATTGAAATTCCATCTTCCTCTGAAGTGTTATACTCAATTTTGCTGGGCAGGTGATTCTTGGTTTTAATTCTATCTCCTTTGACCTCTGGAATATCATATTCCAAGTCCTTTGATCCCTTAGTATAGAAACTGTTAAATCCTGTGTTATCCTGATTGTATTTCCACAATACTTGAATTGTTTCTTTCTGACTGCTTGTAATATTTTCTCCTTGACCTGAGAACTCTGGAATTTGGCTACAATATTCCTAGGAGTTTTCTTTTTTGGGATCTCTTTCAGAAAGTGATTAGTGGATTCTTTCCGTTTGTATCTTACCCTCTGGTTTTAGAAAATTAGGGCAGTTTTCCTTGATAATTTCATGAAAGATGATGTCTAGGCTCTTTTTTTTATCATGGCTTTCAGGTGGACCAATAATTTTTAAATTCTCTTTCCTGGATCTATTTTCGAAGTCAGTTGTTTTTTCAGTGAGGTATTTCACATTGTCTTCTATTTTTTTTCATTCTTTTGTTTTGTTTTGTAATTTCTTGGTTTCTCATAAAGTCATCAGCTTCTATTTGCTGAATTCTAATTTTTAAAGAACTGTTTTCTTCAGTCAGCTTTTGAACCTCCTTTTCCATTTGGCCAATTCTGCTTTTTAAACATTCTTCTTGTCATTGACTTTTTGGACCTCTTTTGCCATTTGAGTTAGTCTATTTTTAAAGGTGTTATTTTCTTCAGCATTTCTTTGAGTCTCCTTTAGCAAGCTGTTGACTCACTTATCATGATTTTTTTGTATTGCTCTCATTTCTCTTCCCAATTTTTCCTCCACTTCTCTTATTTGAATTTCAAAATTCTTTTTGAGTCCTTCCATGTCCTGAAATCGTTGCATATTTTTGGAGGCTTTTAATATAGAAGTCTTTATTTTGATGTCTTCCTCTGATGGTATGATTTGTTCTTCCTCATCTGAAAGGATGGAAGAAAATACTTTTCACCCAGAAAGTAAGTTTTATAGTCTTATTTTTTTGCCCTTTTGGGAGCATTTTCCCAGGCAGTTACTTGACTTTTGAATCCTTTGTCAAGTGGAGGGTATACTACCCTGGGCTTCAAAGGTTTTGTGCAGCTGTTCTCTGAGGTATCTCTAGGGGCCTTTGAGTTCTTGGTTCCTCCTTGGTGACACAAACAAGGGAGAGGAGCTTACTCCTCTGCTGGTCTGCCCTCTAGTGTGTGAACAACCACAAGCATTCTTTTCTGCCCTGGAACAGTGAATAGGGTTCCCTCTCCACAGCCACTACCAGCTTCCCCATGCCAGCACTCTTCCTCACCCCAGTGCCACCACTCCCGACTGAGATCCAGATCATCTGCTCAATTCCCTCAAGGTCTTTATGTCAAGGGGTCTAAAAGTGGATGCTGCTGCCACAACAGTTGCCTCTGTCCTGGGACTGGGGCTGGGAGCAGACCATGCTCCTCTCTACCATACTTGAAAGAACTTTCTTATTGACCTTTGAAGCTGTCTTTGGTGTTTGTGGGTTGAGAAGTCTGGGAGCCACAGCTGCTATCCATGATTCTGCACCCTGCTCCAGGCCTATCTGTACCACGTGGCCCAGGCTGACTTGTGCTGTGCTCTGAGCCCAGCACAATAGACCCTTCTTGTCTGTCTTCCAGGCTGTCTTAGGCTGAAAATCTGTTTGACTCGTCATTTTGTGACTTCTGCTGCTCCAGACTTTGTTTAGAGTCATTTTTACAGGTATTTTATGGGTTATGGGGAGAGAACTAGGACAGGTCCATCCTTCTACCATCTTGGCTCTGTCCCTGTTATACAGTATATTTCACAAAGGAGGAGTTTGCTTAGGTGTTTTTTACAACCTCAATTTTTCTCACACAGGAATCCTGGGAGAATGGATAAAGAGCCTCAAGCAGATGAGCACTTGTTCTCTATATTATAGAGGGAATTTTTATTCAGATATGGGTGAGGACTGAATGGTGTCTGATATCCCATCCAAATCCAAGTTTCTGTGATTCTGTATTTGGAGCTGACTTCACTTCCCTTATTTTGATGATAGGGTACATTGTAACCAATTAGTTAAATCAGAGGAAAAGTGGGAGCATACAGAATCTGTTGGATGAGATTCTTAAAATCATGTAAATGAGGAAGTGTACTGTTTTGGTTTTGTTTTCTCAGGTGTAAAGAAGTCACAATATGTGTTAGTTCTGTTATTATGTCTTAGAGGTATGTCTATTTAGGACTTCAACTTATTATTATAGTGAATTCATTTTGTGATTGCTACTAGAAAAATAAACTCAGACTCATCAGTCACATCTGTTGATTAGTGCCATGTAAACCAAAGAACAGTTTAGCACTTGCTTTATCTTTTGACTTGAATTGTAGTGGCTTAATTTCAACATAGTCCAAGATAAGTCAATACTTTAATTTTTCCTCTAGGGGCTAAGATGACAGAATTTCCCAGGGCTCTCTCTAGCTGACACTTGGAAAAAAACTGGGCATAACTCGATCCTATTCAATGCCTACTTAAGAACTAATGAAGACACGAACTAATGAGCACTGGAGGTTTTCTAGGGGAAAAAAAAAAGAACACTTCAGTTATTGCCCTCTCAAACAAAAAGGTAAGTTTGCTGAGAAATGAGAAATAGTGTTTCCTTTGGTATGAGATCATTAAAAAAAAAAATCTGATTACAAGAGGATGGAAGGAAAAAAATGCACATTTAAAATTTAAGTATGTTTGCATTATTATGAAAGATCTCTCTATATCAGTGCAAATTGTCAAAAGTAGGAGTGAGACAGAGTGAGACATACAAATAAAAAGAGAGAGAAAGATGGAGATAGAGCAGGATTGAGGGAGGGACAGGAGAGACAGAAGCAGAGACAGAGAATTTTCAATAAAATAGGAAATCATATATTGTTGATAAGAATAAAAAAGCTTATTTGCTTTTCATTTTTAATTTCCATCTTAAAGTTGAAGACTGAGTCAAAGAATTCAGTTAAGGAAATTATCAAATATATCTTTATAAATAATTTGTTATTATCATCACCATCAGCACCACTACTGACTATTACTACTACTACTACTACTACTACTACTACTACTACTACTACTACTACTACTACTACTACTTTTGTCCACACCAATAATTTCATGGCAATGGGAACATTTAGTACAGAAATTAGTTTTACTGAAATACCTTTGCACCTGCTGCAACTTGCTGTCTTAGTTTCCTGGGGTACTCAGCATTAAGGTGATGACCTTTTCAAGTATGTGTGAGAGACAGGACTTAAATACAGTTCTTCCTGACAGTGAGGCCAACTGTCTGTCTACAATTCCACACTGCCTCTCTCATCATATGTGAATTCATGGCAATAATATAGTGTAACATTGAACAGTTTGAAATTATCAAAGATGAATTTTTTCTATGTGGTTTTGGTATAAAGTGTAAGTTCTATGTCCTCCTTTAAAACTTGGTAATTTCCTTTATGCAGACATACGTTGTAATAAAATAGAATAGAACTGGATTGAATATAATACAATATAACATGATAATATGATGGATATATATACACATTCATATTATATATAAATGTGTGATACATTCATATTTATGTATTATATATAAATATAAAACACATTTATATCTTTATATATCATATTTATACAAAATTAATAACATTTTTAAAAAAATTATCTCATTTAGATCAGAAAATGGCAATTACTGCCTTGCAGTTAAGCGATTGCCATCTTTGGGATCAAACAATAACACCAGTATTTAACCCCTGTATTTCAAAAGGGTAGCCTGGCATGATACAAAGAGAATTGCACTTAGGAAGAGAAGGATATGGTTAGAATTACAATTGATTAGATCTGATTACACCTAATTACATCTGATGATTAGGAACTGATTTGGTTAAAAATTGAAATCAGAAGGATCTAAATTTTCTACTTATTATTTCCATCCTCAGACAAGTTAATTGAGCTCTGCAAGCATGATTTCTCATGTCCAAACTGAAGATAATTGTCTTTGTCCCATGTTCTGCAGAGCTGAGTGAGGATGAAAAGAAATGCTGTATAAAACTTTGCTTTATACAGGCATAGAGATTTATTTAAAATTTTTAATTTTTATTAGCAGAGAGATAACCTGACAGTTCCAGGAATCTTATTTTGAATCCATATTAGGATATTATGATAGAGAAATGGTTATCTTTTCCTTCGTAAATTATTGCTCAGTAATGACATAATATAACCTGTTTCAGTCTAGCAACTACCAGAAGCGTAGAGTGGGACCTTCTGCATTTACATGCCTACAACACTTGGTTTTAGCTAATTGCTTGGGTCTTCTTTGGTGGCAAAAATGGCAAGAAGTGGATCCAGACATGGGGATCACAAAGGAAAGATGAGCAAGAGATGAGAAGTGACAAAAGTGCCAATTACTGTTGGTCCACCTTCTCTGTCATCCCCAACCCACCCATTGCATTGCTTCATCCCAGATGGTGAGTGATGTCCAAGCAATCTAGTCCCTTGTTTTGGAAACCCATTTCCTTGGAAACTCACCAGGTCTGTAACTTTCAAATCTTTGGTAAAGTATCTAATCTCATTTTTCAACTGATTGCTGATTCTTTGGGATTTTGTGGATAGGGATAAGAAGACAGAGGATGATGTGTATGGCAAGGTGTAAGAGGAAGGGAACTAGGACTCACTAGTCAATGAGCAATGGCTTGAAACTGATGCAATTTTAGAAATATTTACAGGACAGGAAAGTTGTCATCTTCAAAAGGGAATATAGGCTGTACTAACTTTCTCATTTATAAAAGCACCACAAACATATTTGGGATTGTGTTGTCTTGATGGTATAGAGAAGCTGCCATAGCTGATGTGCTTGACTAGAACAGATGTTATAGAAGTCTTCAGTAAGTCAAGTTTAGAAGCATTTGTAAGGGATTACAATGTGCCTGATACTATGCTGAGAGCACAAGGTGAAAAAAAAAAGAAGCCCCTGCTCTCAGGGAACTTATATCCTAATGGAAGAAGACAACATCCAAGCATGTCTTATTGAGGAAAAACCTAAACAAAACAGGATAACCCTCATCTTAATACTAAATTGAATTCAGCAAAGACATCTAGAATGCACTGAATTCAGAGTTGGGAAACTGAGTCAAGAAACTTAGAATTTATGCCCAGCTCTGTCATAACAGAGCTGTGAGAATATGAGTAAGTCAAGAATCCTAAATTTATAGTGGTAATGGAGTTTACAGATTATCTATAAGTCTTTATTTCTTCTTATAGGTCCAACCTTTTCATTTTATAGGAGCAGGGCTGGCAGGAGGAGGATAGAGTACAAGTGATGTGCCTCAGGTGAAAAGGCAGTAAATTGTCATTTAACTTTCCTATTTCTCAAGTATCTTCAGCTTCAAAATGAGAATAATAATGTATGTTCTATCAATACAATGGTACTGCCATTCAGACCTTTGTCATAAAACAATGTATATGAAATCCTTTTTGAATAGTCATCTCTCATTCTCTTTGCTTCAGTTTCTTCTATCATCCTCATTTAGAAGGGTTAAATTTATTTATTTTCATCCTTTTTCTATTGAATAATACCGATAACTCATATTGTATACTATTTTACAGCTTATGAATCATCTTTCATTCATCTTCTCGATAGTTTTTTTTTAAAACAGCCTTCCTGTGGCAGGCATCTCTGACATTTATCCCTCTTTTTCAGATGAGGATAGGGAGATAAAGGCAATAAAGGTAAAGTAAGAGACTCATCTATGATCCCAGAGCTAGTTAAATTACTGAAGCAAGCTTCAAATTCAGATTTTTCCAGGGTCCCAAACTTGTTATCTAGCTATTATTTCATGATACTTCATTTACTGCTTTTTAGTACTTTGATTTTTTTAAATATCCTCACATGAATCAGTCAGCAGATATTGACACTTGCTTTGTGCCACACACTGTGTGCTAAGTTGGGAATGCAAAGAAAAGCAAAAATAGTCCTTGTCTTCTGGAAGCTCAGACACTAATGTGGGAGGCAACATGCAAACAATTGTGTATCAATATGACATAAGGGTGAGCTAGAGGTGCTCTCAAAATGAGATAGCTTCTTTCTCTCTGTCTCTGTATGTTTCTCTCTCTAATCATACATATGGTTTCTTTGTAAGAGGGGGTTTATGATGAAAAATTTCTTTTACCAAGGAAGATCAGTCCATCATCAAATCATTTTAGAGAGAGAGTTGCTTCAGATAAAGAAGATGAGTGACTTGTGCATAATCTACACCATCAAAGGAAGGAACAGAGTTAGGACTCTTGCATGAGAAAGCCAACTTTTTGCCCACGTTCTTTTATCCTTCCAGTTTTAGAAACTTGGACTACACTTCCGTGCCTTATGAATACCTTAACCCGATATAGTTATCACCATCACTTTGTGTGTTTTCTTCATGATAAGCTTCTTGAGAAAAGGGAATGTCTTCCCTGTACTTGTAACCCTCAAAGCTTAACATAGTGCCTGGTACATAGTAGGTTCTTAATAAATGTTCTGTCTCTCTTGGATACTAGCTACTATTATTGTTAATTACTCCAAATTTCTTTCTTTTTATCACCAGCACCTGGTACATGAGAGTTGCTAAAAAGAAATGCCATTTGATTGAACGTGTGAAGATATCATAAGTTCCTCAGCACCATATTCAAAATCACTATTTTCTATTTATCTCTAACTGGAATTTTATTCAAGGATTTAGAACTATAAGCCCATTAGAGCTTACCTTGTCTCACTCTCCCATTAAGTTGATAAAAAAAGATCCATCTCTGTCTGTCTGATGTGTTGGCAAGAGGCCTGAAACTTGCAACTCATTCCACTGAGACAAACAAGGAGTTGGAATTCAAGAATATTTTTAGATACTAACTTCTACCTTGAGATCCAATGAGATGTGATATCTGCATTTCTGTTCTTAAGAAGGTTTGTGAGACCTTCCAGTTTTTTTATATCAGAAATGGCTTTCAACAAGGTCTTCTTTCAGATTTTGAAAAACCTCATAGAATAGTAGTCAGGACTAATCTTCTTTGTGATTTTGGATAAGTTTCTCCCCTGTTTAATACCCTTGTGACAAATGAAAGTGATAATTACTGAGCTCTCAAGTTTCTTTAACTCTAACATTCTGTAGCTCTGTGAATACTTCTGCTTACTGTAGCATTGAGAACTGTGTCATATAATGGCAAAAACCTGAGCTTAAGTCCTGTCTTAGACATATACAGGGACTATGACACAGAGCAACAAATGAACGTTCTAGGCAGCTCTCAAAGACTAAAAGTGGAAGAGAAGAGTGTTAGTAAAGTCAGTTTGTGTTAGTACAGGCAGTTTATCAATTTTTACAGTTATCTAACTGTATGTAATTATATTCTGCATTAATAAAAGAAATTACTTAATTATCAGCACTTCTGTCATAGACAGTATGATTCAGAGCCAATAGTATGGTTGGTATTATAATCTTACACTACGTTTGTGCTCTACTGTATCCTTTAATATATCTTTGTTCCCACATGAAAACTGATCTTATGAAGGAAGTGGCTACACAGCAATATGGACAAATGATCAGTATATTTTTGGTAACAATTTTTAAAAGTTCATTTGAAGAATGGTAAAATCCTTTCTTAATTTTGTGGATATGATCATAAAATTGGTACCTTCAGCCTTCAAGAACTCAATATTCTTTCTGTGATGGAAATGGAGTATTTCAAGAATTAGAAGGATGAGAAGGCTCTGACTAGTTATTACATGAGTTCCCTGAAGGACGAGATAGAACTCCAATCAAATATACATAAAGGCTGGCAGATTTCTGATATGATCCTACCCATCAACCAGTGGTTTTTGTAAAATCGTCAATTATCTATATAATTAATATTTTTTCTTTGAACCAATTTACCTCTTTGATATAATTTAAGCCCATTTGCACTAGTCTTAGGGTAACAAGAAAAATAAAATAAATGGTGCCTTCTCGAAAGTGATGATTTATTAGAAGATAGTTCTTCTTGAAGCTCCCTATAAAATGTCTGGACAGGTAATTAACATGTGAACATTTCATGTATAATGGGGTTCATTATGTAGGTAAAGCAATAGCTTCACCTCGTGTCTAATCAATATCATCAACATAGACACTGAGCACATCACATAGAAAAAGAAGGGAAAAAAACTAGAGCCAAAATGGTACAAGAAAATCCTAGGGAGGTAAATGTGAGTTGAGTTATCTAGATCATGCTTGCAATTACCACAGAGTTAACATTGATAAATCATATTTTCAAGATTCCTTTCTGTTATTTAGATTGATTAGAGAAAAGGGAAATTCCTGACACTTCAAGGGACCATTGTCATGAAGAGCGATGAATGCTTTAGATGCAGCAGTTCAACTATGGTGAGATTAGAGGAAATTGAAAAACAGAGCTGGTCCCACCTGAGCAAGCATAAAAATATAATACCTGAATAGAACATTAAGTGAATTCTATGTTGAAACTGCATTTTACCTTTATATTGAACGGAGAAGGGGAAAGGGCATAATATTTATGAAGAAACAGAGTAATTAATCAAAGTGGATATCCTAATAGCAAACAAAGATTAAGTACTTTGCTCAAGTGATACAACTTATAAGTGTGTGAAGCCAGAACTGAACTTAGCTATCACTAACTCCAGTTTCAGTAGTTTATCCATTGTAACACCTGACTACTTATCCTTGGGCCAAATCTTTTTGTGTGACTCCTCAATTCTGTTTCTGACCCTGGTTCTGATCCAGTTTCCATTACAGATACAGCACTAATTTCTGAAGCTTTTCAGGCATATACCTCCACTCTCTATACCTTGAGCAACAATTTTGTTTCTGGTCTGTAATAGTACATAGGGTTTCCAATTTTGGCCATCCCCCAGACCCCAGATTCAGATAAATGAATTATATCATGGAACTTGTTTGGGCTCATCTCATGGCTGGGGTAATAAAGGGAAATTTCAACTAAAGTATTAAAAGTGCTATAAAATATCATATAAAAAAACATGATTATGATGATGAAGATGGATGATGAAGATGATGGAAGGATGTGTATTTATTTTATTTAACCCTGTGGGGAGAATGAATGCATTGACAGGACTCATTGACCAAATAATGTTTAACTATTATCGGTGTAATAAAGTTAAATGACTTTGTAAAAACTTGGTTTTGGAAGACGAAAACATGTTAATTTTCCTAATTTTAATTCAAATCTTTGTTTTCTTCTCTTTAGTAAACAAAATAAACTATTGTGTGTTGGATTTTGCAGTCATACGCCAACAAAAGGAAACCTGACTACCTACTTATATGGCATCAAACAATCATTCCACAGTGGCTGAGTTCATCTTACAGCGTTTCTCTGAAAATCCTCAGGTTCAGGTCCTTATCTTCAGCCTCTTTTTAGGACTTTTCATAATGGCGTTCACAGGTAACTCAGTCATCATCACTGTGATTAGTCTAAATCCAGGTCTTCATACTCCTATGTACTTTTTCCTTATAAATTTGGCCTCCCTGGATATTCTCTCCACTTCCACTGTGGTACCTAAGCTGCTGCAGAATCTAGTAACCAAGAACACCATTTCCTATGGTGGCTGCATAGCTCAGATGTATTTCTTAACTTGGTGTTTGGGATCAGAGCTCTTGCTTTTCACAACCATGGCCTATGATCGATATGCAGCCATCTGCCGGCCTCTCCTCTATACAGCTATCATGAACAAGGCAGCTTGCTGTCTCATAGCATCTGCAACATGGGCCATCAGTGGAGCCTATATAACAATAAACATCATCATGACTGTTGGCTTGTCATTCTGTGGCCCCAATGTCATCAATCATTTCTTTTCTGAGATTCCCTCATTATTGCCACTCTCCTGCTCCTCAACCAATGTCAACAATGCAATGGTAGTCGTGGCAGATATGTTTTTTGCTATTTTGAATTTTCTGCTCATCCTGGTGTCCTATGGTTTTATCATCTCCAGCATCTTGAAGATCCAGACCAAGGAAGGAAAGAAGAGAGCGTTTTCCACTTGTTCCTCCCACCTTATTGTGGTTACCATGTATTACAGCACTATAATTTATATATATATTCTTCCTGGTTTTGGTCAGTCTCTGAAAAAAGGCAAAGTAGCCTCAGTGATTTATGCCATAGTGACCCCAGCTTTGAACCCTCTGATCTACTCCCTGAGAAACAAGGATGTGAAAATAGCACTCAATAAATTATGTCCATTTCTTAGGAAGTAATTGGTCATTTGACAAATTGATGCAATTGAGAAAAATGAAAATAACAATATCTATGAAACAAAATTGTACACACATCACAGCCCAGACAAGTTTACACAACATTTCTCCTGCTAGGCAATGTTTCTGAACTTAGGATGTGCTTTTAGGGAAACCATAACTCCCTGGTTACAATTTTAAATGGCACAGAAACATTTGACATGCCCTACCCTGTCAGATCCATGCTTTAAGTGGAACAGAATTTTGATGCCAAGACATACTCTAAAAGATAGTTCATTGAAGGCATGGTTGCATATTCTCTCTGATGTCAAATAATTATGTGAGACTTACTGGAATTTTTATTAGGACCTTGATATACTTCAGGTGAAATGGAAATGACCTCATTTAGGTCCCTCATACCACAAGAGGACTTCCTTTGATTTAAGGAATAAAGAATAGATCTCTCTTTATTCTTTCTCTGCATATAAAGGACAGGGCTTCAATTAAGGGTAATCATAGTAGAGAATTTGGGGATTGTTGCAATGGAAAAGGCATAGAAAAAGGCTACCAGTACGAAGTTCAGGTCCTCAACTTGATTTCATCTAGAACTCAACTCGTGAGAATTAAGCAACAAAAATGAATGATGAAATAGGAAAAATAACACTTTGAATAAGCCAGGAATGATTAAAGTACTAATGCAGAAGACAAAAATAACAAAAACAACCCATATAATCAGAGCCCTCAAAGAAAAAAGTTTGCCTACAAGAAAAATTAGGAATCCTCATAAAAATCATGCATATTTTTAAATTGTAAAGGAAATGAGAGCTAAGGAAGAGAAAGAAATAAGCATTTATATAGTGGCTACTATTGCCAGATACTGTATTAAGCAATTTTTACAAATGTTAACTCATTTACAACCTGAAAAATACAAAGTATTATTATCCACATTTTGCAGCGGAGGAAATAGAGATGAAACGGACATTAAGTGATTTGCTAAATTTCATAAAACTAGTAAGTATTTGAGGCCAAATTTGAACTCCAGGTTTCCTAATACTTTACCCACTGTCCCACCAACTACCCTCAAGAAGAGGGGGAGAATATTGGAAATAAAGCCCCATCGTTAAACAGAAGATGTATAAATTCACACTCTAGCAAAAATTCATGAAAAATTAGAATGAAATGAATTAATGATTCTATGAGTCAGCATGAATTCTTAAAGTCAAAATTGAAGAAACTACAAGATATGTTTTATAAAAAAACTGAACTAGAAAATAGATCAAGATGAGATAACTGAAGACTTATTGTGTAACAATTACCAAGAAAGTAGTTAATTGCACCACAAATTCCCTCTGGGATCTATAGTTTTTCAAAAAGAAAGCTCAGTGGACAACAGCCCTCGGTTGTTGGTGGGGGGGTTGAAATTTTTGTTCACAGACATTGACAATCTAAATATGGGGATTGTCAAAAATGTGGTCTTTCTTTTATAAGTCTGCATAATGTTTCTTGGGCCACTTTACAATAGGATGACCTGAACTTCATAAAAAAAAAAAATAAACAGGAAATTGGATATCACTTTTGAAGAAATCATTAAAGATATCATCCAGATATATAAGAACAAGTGGGAAAAATGAAAATAGAAAGAATACACCAATAACCTCCTAAAAGAAATATCCAAATAAAAATTCCTAAATGTGCCATTGCCAATGTCCAGAACTTTCAGAAAAAAAATTATAAGCAACCAGAAAAAGAAAGAATCAAAATGTTGAAGAACCACAATCAAAACTGAACAAAATTTAGTAACTACCACTGCAAAGAAAAGAAGATGGAGTGAAATATCCTATGAGACAAATACAAAGGTCTACAACCAAAAATATCTTACCCAGTAAAACTGAATGTCATGTCTTGTGAATAAAAATGAACTTTGAATGAAATACAATTTCAAATATTCTTGATAAAAACAGAACGGAAAAGAACTTTAAAATGTAGATATGGAACTGTTTATATTCGAATAGAGATGAAACAGAATGTTAAAAGATTTCTTTTGCAACCCTATTATCACAGGTCATAGAGGAAGCCAACTGAGAAAAAGATTGATAAATAGTTTTGTTTTTGCAGATGTAAGGAAAAAGAGGAAAAGAGGGAGCTGGAGAATGTACATTAAGGGGAGATTAGAGAATAATGGGAGCTTTGTTAAGATATAATCAGCTTTTATAAGTAGACATACATACAAGCATGGATAGAGTAAATTGAGAGTCTACTGAATTAGAACTTTAATGTGAACTGGTCAAAAATGGGCATAACACCTCCAGAGTTTAGTGTATAAATATATCCAGCTGAACAGGAATACAAAAAAGAAAAAGGAACAGGGAAAGGAAAAATGTAAGTTGGAAGGTGTATTCAGGAAGCTGTTTTTAAATATAGCAAACCTGAAGCTTAGAGCGGGATGGTAAGGGAAAGGTAAAAAGGGGGAAAAGATTAATAACTTCAATTAAACAGGAAAAAGAGTATAGAGGAAGATAAGCATAAACAAATAGAATGAAGGGAAGTAAACAATTAATTATCATAGCTGTGAGTGTACTTGGGATGAATTAACCTCTAAAATAAAACAGACTAGAAGTATTAATTAGAAAGCAATTTAAAAAAAAAAAAGCATTCCTTTTCCAATAAATGGATTTGAAACCATGAAGTTTTATTTATTGTGTTTAGGTAAATAGAAAACAGTGTTGGTGATGAGGTCATGTGATGCACAAGTCATCAGTAGTAAATGACCATTGCTGCTGCTGTTTCTAACTTCATTCCTCCCTAGGACTCCCTGCCAAGTCTGATAGTCTGAGACTACTCTAGCATTAAAGTCACCCAGAATTATAAGCTTGTCGCCTTTTGACACATTGATGATAAGGGTCTCTATGTTTTCATAAATTTTTTCTTTGACCACATCAGCGTTCGTCATGTAGAAACATAGGCACTGATGATGGTGGCATGGTGCTTTCCTGAAAGTGGCAATCGCATCATCATGAGCTTGTCATTCACTCCTTTTGGCAGGCATACCAGTTTCCTGACTAGAGCAGTTTTGATTGCAAAACCCATGCCAACTTCAGGGCACTCCCCTTCACTGTGTCCACTCTAGAAAAATGTGTACCCAGCTCCAAGTTCAGTAAGCTGGCCTTCATTTGCCAGCCATGTTTCACTCAGTGCTGCTATTTGGAGGTGATACCTGTTGAATTCTCTTGCAACAAGATCAGTTTGTCTTTCAAGTCTACTGGATTTTGTGTTGTCTATAAGTGTGCACATGTTTCATGTGCTGATGGTGAGTGGAATAATTTTTGCAGATGTTTTTATAAAATTTGTACTTTTTTTTGTATTTTGACCACATAGTGGGATTTCCTGCCTATGGCAGTAATCATGCCTGGGTTGGGTAAGCAGGAAATAGGGCACTTTTTCTAGTCCCATTCCTCACATCAGGAAGTGAGCAGTGTGAATCTTAAAAGGCTGCTCAGACACCCAAGGGGCGTCTTGGGTGCAGAGACCCAAGGAGCTGCTGAGTCCCACTGCTGCTTCCAGTGAGAAACAAACCTATGACCTAGGCCACCTGTGTGCTGGGTTGTGACTACAGCTCCCAGGGTATCTGCACCTGCTGTTTTATCACTTGCCTGTCACCATAGGACTTTGAGGAATAATAGCAAAATGGTATAGGTGATGTCTTTTGATTCGTGCATAAATAGAATTTAAGTGAGGCAGAGTTGCACAAAGTCATCAGCCTCACTCCCTCCTCCAGAATCATCATAGTCCAGTGGCAGGAGACAGTCAAGACAGCTGGTGATGGCTCAGGATGCAATGGATGACCTTGACGTCTTCAGTGTCTAACCAAGCTCTAAGTGCTCCTCATCACCTGTTTCAGCTGCCTTCATGGCCATTGGAACTAATTGTTCTCATCCACCCATTCCACCAGAAGTTTACAAATGCTTGGGGGAGACACCCACCTAACTCACCAAGGGGTCTGAGAACTCTTGGTTACCCTCAACCTGGTTTGGCTGCTCATGCTGCAACTTCTTGGAGCCTCAGGTGACAGTTGGGTGGGACTGAAGAACACCAAAGTTGGAAAGAGCCTCCAAAAGGACTTGGTAGCCATCACGCCAAAGGTACTGGTCCTCCCTGAACACACCCTACACCTTTTGGATGCACTTCACAGATGCACCCTTACAGCAAACATTGGCATCTAATAGATTATGTGATTGTAAGGAGAAGAGACAGACAAGATGTGAGAGTAACAAAGGAAATGTGTGGTGCAAAGTTCTGGACTGATCATAGATGTATCCTTTTCAAGCTAAATATTTGCATTCATCAAAAGTGCCACTCCCAAAGCAAAATGACTGCAGAAGAATTAACATCAACAAATTAGAGATCTTCTCTGAGTGTGAACAGTTGGTTGATAACTTGGAGGAAGAGTTGAGCCAACACATAGTTGGCAACAGTGGAGCAGAAAAGCAGTGGGCAGCTTTCAGAGACTTGATGTATAGCATTGCATTTGCTCATCTGGGTCAGAACACTCACAAACACCAAGACTGGTTTGATGTAAATGATGGGGAAATTCTGAAGCTAGTAAATGAAAAATGAGAACTTCGAAGGATATACCAGCAGAATAGTTCATCTACCTCAAAGAAGGCAGTGTTTAATTCCATCAAAAGCAAAGTACAAGCAAAGCTCAGAAAGATGCAGGATTTCTGGCTCAGTAAGAAGGCAGATGAAATTCAGTTTTATGCTGATAGTAAAAATCCAAAGCACTTTTATGATTTCCTGAAAGCCATTTATGGACCAAAAACCAATGGCACATCACAACTACTCAGTGCTGATGGAGCCACATTGATTAGTGATAAGGGCAGAATCCTAGAAAGATAGGCTGAACACTTCCATAGTGTTCTCAACACACCATCATCAATCAATGCTGAGGCCATTGACCATTTACCTCAGGTTGAAGTCAGTCCCTCCTTAGCTGAACTTCCAACTGAAGAAGAGGTTTTGAGGGCCATTAGGCTCCTTTCATGTGGCAAAACACCTGGTGCTGATTCTATTCCAGCTGAGATTTACAAGATAGGGGGACCATTGCTCATACAAAAGCTGATTGAAATTTTCCAGGTTATATGGCAAGAGGAGGTTATCCCCCAGGAGTTCGAGGATGCCTCCATTGTCCATCTCTATAAGGGTAAAGGGAACAGATTGTCCTGTGTCAATCACAAGGAGGCTCCAAAGAAAAGTTTGGGAGAGAAGTATTAGACTAACTACCAAACTGAAAGTCTACAGAGCCATTGCGCTGACCTCATTATTATATGCTTGTGAAACATGGACAGTCTACCAGTGGCATGCCAGGAAACTGAATCATTTCCATTTGAACAGTCTTAGGAAGATTCTCGGGATCACCTGGCAGCATAAGGTACCAGACACTGAACTCTTTGCTCGAACCGAACTGCCGAGCATTCAAACTATGTTTCAGGAGAGCCCAACTGAGATGGGCTGGCCACATCATTCAAATGCAACATGTATGCTTACCAAAAGACTATTTTATGGAGAACTCATATGTAACAGGTGATCACATGGTAGTCAGAAGAATCTATACAAGGACACTTTCAAGGTTTCTCTCAAGAACTTTGGATTTAATTGTGCAATATGGGAGACACTGGCACAGGATCACTCAGCATGGCATGCCCAGATCAGAGAGGCTGCTGTGCTCTATGAGCAAAGCAGAATTGAGACAGCACAAAGTCAATGTAGGATATGCAAATTTGGAGTATCCAACACAAATATTCACACGAACTATCTGTGCCCAATCTGTGGTAGAGCTTTCCAAGCTGGCATTTGTCTGATGAGCCACAGTCGGACACACTGAAACTTCACTTTATCATGGTGATGTCATTTTGATCCTCTTCAAAAACAGAGGACAACCAATCAGCCACCCCAACAAACCAACCATTTGAAACCAAAATACTTACAGACAGTTGAAAGAAAGGACTGGAGCATTGTAATTTCAGGAAAATAATCAGAAAAATGTACTTTATCAAAAGAGTTAAACAAGCAAGCTGCATTTTGTTGAAAGGTGAATGAATTTGCTTTAATACTCAGAATATATTCATTCAATGTCATATTTCCTTTATTCTTAAAGAAAAACTAAATGTGATATACAGGAGAAGAATCAATAAGATGATAGTAATGTAGGGATCTCAATTTATTTCTATCAATCTTAGATAAATTTAATAAGAAATGAATAAAGGATTCAAGAAAAATTTGGTACTGTTTAAAAAGATAGAGAAAGAATAATGAGTGGAACAGACTCTGTACATGACACCAAGTAGTAAATCTACTTAATTCTTTATTTTTCATTCATTTCTGACTGTTCATGACTCAGGGATCATATTGTCCATAGAGTTTTCTTGGCAAATATGCTGTAATTGTTTGCCATTTCCTTCTCCAGTGGATTAAGATAAACAGAGGTTGTGTGACTTGCCCAGAGTCACACAGCTGGTAAGTGTCTGAGGCTGGATTTGAACTCACATTCTTCCCAACTGGAAGCCTAGTGCTCTATCAGCTGAGCCATGTAGTTGCCTCCTATAAATCAAATAAAGACAAAGATCTTAGCTATTGAGATAAGGACTCATTATTGAAAAATAACAACAACAACAACACTGAAGGGAGAATCGGACAGCAGTATGAAACTAGACTTAGACTAACACCTGAAGCCATATACAAAGATAGCTCCAAATGCATAGATTCCTACATATAAAAGGTCACACTATAAACAATTTAGAAAAATATGGGCAAAATTATCTCTCAGATCTATGGATAGATTAAAATTCATGACCAAGCAGGGAACACAGTGTACAGAAGATAATATGAATAGTTTTGTATATAAAATTTAAAAACATATATCCAAGAAAATCTCATAAAATTAAGATTGAGAAATAATTTTTAATATTTATTTATTTATTTTTAGTTTTCAACATTCATTTCCACAAAATTTTGAGTTCCAAATTTTCTCCCCATCTCTTTCCTCCCCCTACCCCAAAACACCATACATTCTCATTAACCCTTTCCCCAGTCTTCCCTCCCTTCTATCACACCCCTCCCTTCCCTTATCCCCATCTTCTCCCTTGCCTTGTAGAGCCAAATAAATTTCTATATCCATTACCTGGATTTCTTATTTACTAGTTGTATGCAAAAACAATTCTCAACATTCATTCCAAAAACTTTGAGTTCCAACTTCTCTCCCTTCCTTCCTCCCCACCCATTCTCACTGAGAAGGCAAGCAATTCAACATAGACTATATATGTGTAGTTTTGCAAAAGATTTCCATAATAGTCACATTGTGTAAGATTAACTATATTTACTTCCATCCTATCATACCTCCCATTTATTCTATTCTCTCTTTTGACCTGGTCCCTCCCCAAGAGGGTTTACTTCTAATGGCTCCCTTCTCACATTTTCCCTCCCTTCCATTGTCCCCCCAACCCACTTGTCCTCTTCTCCCCTACTTTCATATAGTGTAAGATAGATTTTCATGCCAAATTGAGTGTGCATGTTACTCCTTCCTCAAGCCAAATTTGATGAGAGTAAGCTTCATTTTTTTCCTCTTCACCTCCTTTCAAAATTTATTTTATCTTCTGGTTGTAGGATATCAGGGCAGTTTTACTTGATGATTTCATAAAAGATGATGTCTAGGCTCTTTCTTTTTTTTTATCATGGCTTTCATTTAAATTGTCTCTCCTGAACATATTTTCCAGGTCAGTTGTTTTTCTGATGAGATATTTCATATTATCTTCTGCTTTTTTCATTCTTTTGGTTTGTTTTGTAATTTCTTGGCTTCTTATAAAGTCATTAGCTTCCATTTGCTGCATTCTAATTTTTAAAGAACTATTTTCTTCAGTGAGCTTTTGAACCTTCTTTCCATTTGGATAATTCTGCTTTTTAAAGCACAATTCTCATTGACTTTTTGGACCTCTTTTGACAATTTAGTTAGACTATTTTTAAAGGTGTTATTTTCTTCAACATTTTTTGGGGGTCTTCTTTAGCAAGCTGTTGACTCACTTTTCATGGTTTTCTTGCATCACTCTCATTTCTCTTCCCAATTTTCCTCCACCTCTCTTATTTGATTTTCAAAATCGTTTTTGAGCTCTTCCATGGCCTGAGATTGTTGCATATTTATTTTGGAAGTTTTGGATGCAGAAGCCTTGACTTTTATGTATTCCTATGATAGTAAGCATTGTTCTTCCTCATCCAAAGGCATGGAAGAAAATATTTGTTCACCAAGAAACTAACTTTCTATAGTCTCATTTTTACTCTTTTTTGGGAGTACCAGTCAGTTACTTGATTTTTGAGTCCTTTGTCAAGAGGGTAGTATACTCTAGGGGCCTGTAAGTTCTCAGTTCCTCCAAGGTGGCACAGTCAAGGAAGAAAAGTTTACTCCTCTCCTGGCCTGCACTTTGATCTGGTAGCAACCAAAGCTTTTCTACCCAGGATCTCCAAGCAAAAATCCCTTTCCAGAGCCTCCACCAGCTCCGCCATGCAACCAGCACTCTTCCTCACCCCAGGGCTGCCACTCAGGGCTGAGTCACAGATCAGCAGCTCAATTCCCCCAGGGGCTTTAGGCCGAGGGCTGCAAAAAGTGGATGTTGCTCAGGCTGGCGTTGCCTGGGGCAGGGGTTATGGGAGGACTCTGTTCCCTTCTCATTAAGGTTAAAAAGCTTTCTCACTGACCTTTGAAGCTGTCTTTGGCGTTTGTGGGTTGAGGCATCTGAGAACCACAGCTGCTGCTAGGGATTCTGCCCCCTGAGGCCTGTTCTAGTCCTCTTCCTGCTGGGGCCATGTGACCAAGCCTGGGCTGGGCTCGGTGGGTTGTGCTCTGCTCCATACCCCAAGCAATAGACCTTTCTTATTGGCCTTCCAGGCTACCTTGTGCTGGAAATCTTTTTTACTCTGTCGTTTTGTGGACTCTGCTGCTCCAGAATTGTTTAGAGTCATTTTTTACAGGTATTCTATGGGCTCTGGGGGAAGAGCTAGCATAGGTGCATCTTTCTATTCCACCATCTTGGCTCTTCTCCCCCTTGAAAATAATTAATGAGAAAAGTCTTTACAGCAAGTTTATTGTAACAGATTAATTTGTTTAAAAAATTTCCAATATCTAAAAAACTAAAGAGCTAATTCAAATTTGTCAGAAAAAAAGTGTGACTCATCAATTGATATTTGGACTGAGATATTAAGAGAAAGATCTTAAAGGGGAAAATCAGGAGAGTTATGGTAATATGAAAAGTACTCTAATTCACTATTAATTAGAAAAAGAGCAAATCAGACCAATTTTGAGATGCCACCTCATTCATTACAGTGGCAAAGATAAAAATGAAAAGGATCAACAGTGGGGAATTGTGGAAACATTGGGACATTGATGAACTCATGGTGTTCATTTGAGCGGGTAAAACTATTCTTGAAAAAGTTTGGAATTATCAAAAGTTACTAAACAGCAAACATACGTCAAAAGTTATATATTAATTTTATTTATTTGTATATATACAAGCATGCACACACACACACACATATAACATATACATATAGCCATTAAGGGAATGTTTTACTTACTATACATATTTATTAAAAGAAATGTGTTCTTTTTTTTCAATGAAGTTAGTCAGAGAGAGGGAGAAACAATGGATTTTCTATTTTTTTTAGAGAAGTGTAGATGTTACAGTTAAATGATGCATGAATTTTCATATGAAGTTACTATATTGCTCATTTCATTCTGTAAAAGGAGGTGTTTAATGAAGTAAGAGTAATCTATGAATATATTAAAATAATAATAAAATAAACCTACAAATAAAATTCTCTATAGATATGTTTGAAATGTAAAAAATAGAATATCAAGAATTATTTTATAAAAGAGGAGTCTTGCATATTTTAGTCACTCAAAATTGATACAGATTTTTCAATATTTGTTTTCACCAGTGTAACCTCATGGAGATGAGCTCTATGTTTTCATTAGTTGGAATGTCAGAGATGGACAGAAACTCATAGATCATGTATATCACACTGTGTCTGCATATAAATCCCCTCTAAAACAATGCATGTGTCTGCTTAAAAACGAAGAGTGAAATCACTAGAGGAAGACTCCTGCATTTCTGGACAACCCTAATTGTCAGGAAGATTTTCCTTATGGCTAACTTAAATATACCTCTAGACAGCTTCAATCTCATCACTTTGTCTTCTAGGTACCAAGTAGAAAAAAATCTAATCCCTCTTATTTTTGACAGCCCTTCAGAATTTAAGGTTGCTCTGAGTGATGCTTTCAGAAACAATCATTCCAAGTGTGAAAAACCATAGCTCAATGTAAAGACAAAGTAAGACACCTTTCAATATTGTTCAGTAATTATGTTTCACTTGAGTCCTTAGAAACATAGTGGTCCAACATGCTTTGAGTACAATCCAGGGATATTAGAAGTGAAAGAGATGTTAGAGTCTGACTAGTACAAAAACATAAACATAGATGAAGATATGGAAACAGAAGGAGAAAGTTATGTAGCCAAGTGCTATGGCCCACGTGGCAGAAAAGGAATTACTCCTTGGTCTTAAGCCTTAGAGACTGAGCCAGTATTTTAAAGATGACCTTCCTCTGTCATTTCCTAGAAGGGATAGGGCTTACAGGTGAGTGGAGAAGACAAAATTTCAATGGGCGTTCCTATATCGCTTCATTACCCACCTCAGCCTTGGAATGACAAGGAAGCACATCGAACATTTCTGTGCAGTATATTTCACAAAGCAGGAGGTTGCTAAGATGTTTTTTGCCACCTCAATTTTTCTCTCACAGGAAACCTGAGAGAGTGGATAAAGAGTCACAAGTAAAGGAAAACTTGCTGACTTTATCATAGAGAGAATTCTTCTTCAGATATGGGTGGGGACTGGATGGTCTCTGATGTTCCATCCAACTCCAAGATTCTGTGTTTGGAGATGATTTCAGCTCCCTTATTTTTGTGATAAGATACATTGTAACCAATTAGTTAAATCAAAGGAAAAGTGGGAACATAAAGAAAAAAATTATTTGTTGGATGAGATTCCTGACATCATGTGAATGAGAAAAGGGTACTGCTTTTGTTTTATTTTCTAAGGTGTGAAGAAGTCACAATATGTGTTAGTTCTATTAGTATGTATTAGAGGCTTGTCTATTTAGCACTTCAATATCTTAGTGTTATAGTCAATTCATTTTGTTAATTCACTAGAGGAAAAATGAACACCCAAACACCAGTCACTTCAGTTTGTTAATGTCAAGTAGACTGAAGTAGAAGTTAGCACTTTTTCTTTTGACTGAAATTACAGTGTCATAGCTTCAACATAGTCCAAGATAAGTCATACTTTAATTGCTCCTCTAGGGGCTAAGGTGACAGAATTTCCCAGGGCTCTCTCTACCTGACCTTTGGAAAAGGACTGGGCATAACTGGATCCCTATTCCGTATCTACTTAAAGACCAATGAACACACAAAGAAATGAACAGTGAAGAATTTCTAGAAAAAGGAATCCTCCAGAGACTGCCCTCTAGCAGAAAAAGGTAGGTTTGCTAGGAAATGAGAAATAGTGCTTCCATTGTTACAAGATTTTAAAAAACTGACCAAAAGAGAATGGAAAGAAAGATGAACATTTAAAATTTAAGTATTTTTACATTTTTATGAAAGATCTTTTTTATTTATGTAAATTGTCAAAAGTCAGAGTGAGAGAGAGTGAGAGAGTCAGTTGGTAAAAAGAGAGAGAAAGATGGAGATAAATGGGAAGAAGGGAGGGACAGGAAAGACAGGCAGAGACAGAGAATTTTCAATAAAATAGAGAATCATATAACTGTTAATAAGAATAAAACCTGGTATTTCTGCTTTTCCTTTTTAATTTCCATCTTAAAGTTCAGGATTGAATCATAGAATCAGGCTCAAGAAACTATTATCAGTTATTTCTTTATCAATATTTTGCTATTACCATCACTGTCACCACCACCATTACTACAAAAACTACTATTACTACTACTAGCATTAGTACTACTGCTACTGCTACTCTTACCGCTGCTGCTGCTGCTACTGCTACTACTACTACTATTGTCCAGACCAATAATTTCATTGGAGTAGGGAACATTTAGTATAGAAATTAGCTTCATTAATGTGGCAGACTATAGCACCTGCTGTAACTTGCTGTCTTAGTTGCATGGGGTATTAAGCATTAAGTCCTTGACCCATGTAAATATCTTTCAGAGATAGGACTTAAATGCAGTTCTTCTTGAGAGTGAGGCCGGCAATCCATCTACCATGTTGCAATTTCTCTTGTCATATATGAATTCATGGCGAGAACATATTGTAACACTCAACATTTTGAAATCATCAAAGACAAAATTTTTTCTATGTGGTTTTAGTATAAAGGGTAAGTTCTGTGTCCACCTTTAAAACTTATTAATTTCCTTTATGTAGACATATATTATAATAGGCTATAATAGGATAGGATTGAATATATTATAACATAATATAATACAATAATGTGATAGACATATAGACATTTAAATTACATATAAATATGTAATGCATTTATACTTGCATATTATACATAAATGTGTGACACATTTATATTTTTATATATTATATTTGTATACTACTAGTAATATTTTTTTAAGTTATCTAGTTCAGGTCAGAAAATTATAATTACTCCCTGGCAGTTAAGTGACTAATTTCTTTGGGACCAAGCAATCATACCAGTGTTTAAACCCTTTATATCAAAAAGACAACCCAGCATAGTGGAAAGAAAACAATTTAGAAAAAGAAGGATCTGATTAGAATTACAGTGGATTAGATCTGATTATATTTAACTCGATTAGAAACTGATTGGATTAGTAATTAGAATCAGAAGGATTTTGTTTGCCACTTGTTTCCATTGTCAGGAAATTTGGTTGAGCACTGATTTCTCATTCCCAATGAGAAGATAACTGCTTTTGTCCCTGATTTTGCAGGAGTATGTGAGATTAAAAGAAATGCTGTATAAAACTTTGCTTTACACAGCCTTATACATTTCTTCAAAATTTTATTTTTTTATTATCAGAAAAATAACCTGAGAGTCCCAGGAACTTTCTGTTGCATACTTGTTAGGATGTTATGATAGAGAACTGATTAACTTTTCCTTCCTAAATTATTATTCAATAATATCCTAATATAATTTCTTGCAATCTAGCAACTACCACAAGCATGGAGTTGGTACTTCTGCATGTATATGCCTACAACTCCTGCTTTTAGCTAGTTCCTTGGGTTTTCTTTGGTGGTGACCATGGCAAGACATAGGTCCAGACGTAGTGATCCTACAAGAAAGATGAAGAATGAGAGATGAGAAGTGAGAAAAATGCCAATTATTGCTGACCCACCTTCTCTATTCCCACCCCCACCCTACCCATTGCATTGCTTCATCCCAGATGGGAAATGAAACAAAGCAACCTAGTCCTTTGTTTTGAAAACCAGTTTTCTTGGAAATTAACCAGGTCTGTCAATTTCCAATCTTTGATCATGTATCTAATCTCCTTTATCTACTGATTGCTATTTCTTTGGAACTTTGGAGACAGGGAATAAGAAGACTGAGAGTGATGTGTGTGTTAAGGTATAAGAGGAAGGCAACTAGGATTGACTAGTCAGTGATAAATGATTGAAATTGCTGCAACTTTAGAAATGTTTTCAGGACAAGAAAGTTGTCATTTTCAAAAGGGAATATAGTCTGTACTAACCTCCTTTATAAAAGCACAATGAACATATGTGTTATTGTTTTGTCTTGATGGTACACAGGAGATGATATAGCTGATGTGCTTGCCTAGAACACATGGTGTACAAGTCAAGTCAACAACTCAAGTTTACAAGTATTTTTAAGGGATTACAATGTGCTTGACACTTTGAGAAGGTCTGAGAATACAAGGAGAAAAAAAGAGGTCCCTGCTCTCAGGGAACTTATATCCTAATGGGAGAAAACAAACTCTAGGCATGTCTTATTGAGGAAAAACTTAAACAAAACAGGATAATCCTCATCTTAATACTGAATTGAATTCAGCAAAGACATCTAGAATGTACTGAATTAAGCACTGGGAAACTAAATCTAGAAACCTAGAATTTATGTCCAGTTCTGTCATAAAAGAGCTGTGAGAATTTGAGTAAGGCAGGAATCCTAAATCTGGACTGGTAATAGAGTTTATAGATTTTCTATAAGTCCTTATGTCTCTTATAGGTCCAACCTTCTCATATTTTAGGGGCAGGAGTGGCAGGGGGAAAACAGAGCATACGCAATACAAGTGACTTGCCTCAGGTCAAAAGGCTGTATATTGTCACTTAACTTCTCTATTTCTCAAGTATCTTCAACTTCAAAATTAGAATAAAAATGTATGTTCGATCAATAGAATGATACTGCCATTCAGACCAAATGAAACAATGTATATGAAATCCTTTTTCAATAGTCTTATCTCTCTTTCATTCTCTTTGCCTCAGTTTCTTCTGTCATCCTCATTTAGAAGGGTGTCAAATTTATTTTCATTCTTTTTCTATTGAATGATAACACTGACAACTCATATTATATACTACTTCACAATTTATGAGTCATCTTTCACTCCTTTTCTCATTAGTGTTTTATAACAGCCTCCTGTAGTAGGCATCTCTAATATTCATCCTTCTTTTAGAGACAAGGACAATGAGATTCATAAAGGCAAAATAAGAGACTCACCAATGATCCCAGACCTAGTTAAATTACAGAAGGAAGCTTCAAGTCCAGATTTCTCCAGGCTCCCAAACTAGATATCTAGCTATTATTTCATGCTTCTTCATTTATTGCTTTTTTTAATACTCATAAGCCAATGATTTCTAAAATATCCTCACATGAGTTGGTTAGCAAATATTAAGCACTTGCTTTGTGCCAGGCACCATGTAAGAGGTATTGGGAATGCAAAGAAAGGCAAAAATAGTCCTTGTCTTCTGGAAGCTCAGATAATAATGGGGGAGGCAACATGCAAATAATTATGTATAAACATGATATACAGATGGTGAGCTGGAGTTAGTATCAGGGTTCATGATGCAGCAATTCCTTTACCCAGGGAGATCAATCTCTCTTCAAATAATCTTAGAGAGTGAGAATTGCTTTGACAAAGAAGGTAAGTAACCTGTACATGATCTACACAATCAGAGCAAGGAGGGAAGTTAGGACTCTTGCACTAGAAGGCCAGTTCTTTGTCCACATCCTCCTATCCTACCAATGATGGAAATTTGGCTCTACTTCTGGGTCCCTAGGTTCTGTTATATGAGCTTTGGCCTCATTTTTTTAGGGCCCACATCATTTGCAAAACTTCCCAATTACTGAGACATTCTGAATTATTTTGGCTGCCTTACCCCATCATAGTTACCACTATCACTTTGTATGTTTTCTCCATTGTAAACTTCTTGACAAAAGGGACTGTCTTCATTGTATTTATAACCCTCAAAGCTTAGCGTCATCTCTGGACAGAGTAGGTTTTTAATAAATGTTCTACTGCTCTTGAATATCGGTTACTATAATCATTAATTATTCTAAATTTCTTTCTTTTTATCACCAACACCTAGCCCTATACCTGGTACAGAGATGTTAAAAAAATACCAGTTGATTGATGATGTCAAGATACCATAATTTGCCCAGCAGTATGTTCAGAATCACTGTTTTCTATTTATCCCTCTTTGGAATCTTTATTTGTGGATTCAGAACTATAAGTTCATTACAGTTCACCTAGTCTCAACCCCTTATTCTGCTGATAAAACTATATCCATCTCTGTCTGTCTGTCTATGTAAGCAGAAGGCCTGAAACTTGCAAAACATTCCATTGAGAGAATAAGAGTTGGAATTCAGAATATTTTTAGATATTAATTTCCTACCTTGAAATCCCATGAGATGCAATAACTGCAGTTCTCTTCTTAAAAATGTTTCTGAGTCCTTTCACTTTCTTTTAGATCAGGAACTGCTTTCCAAAAGATCTGCTTTCAGATTTTGAAAAACTTCATACAATAGTAATCAGTAGCCTTGGGTTCTAATTCCTACCAAGTCTAATCTTCTATTTGACCTTGAATAAGTCCCTACCCTGTTGAATACCCTCTTTGTCAAACTAACTTGGTAAATTACTGAGCTTTCAAGTTTCTTTTAGCTCTGACACTCTATACCTCTTCGAATATTTCTATTTCCTCTAGCTTTGAGAGGCTGTGTATTATAATGGCAAAAACATGAACTTAAAGCTAACAAGACCTGAATTTAAGTCCTATCTCGGATGCATACAAGGACTATGATCCAAAGCAATCAATGTTCTAGGCATCTCTCTAAAACTAAAAGTGGAAGAGAAGGCAACAGACTATGTTATTAGAGGCAGTTTCTCTACCCACTAGTTTCCTCTATTAATAAAAGAAATCCCATAAATATCAGAATTTTATCACAGATGGAGCATGATTCAGGGCCAGTAGAATGGTTGGTATTGTAATCTTACACGAGGTTTGTGTGCTACTGTGCCCTTTAATATATATATTTGTTCCCACATAAAGACTGATCTTATGAAAGAAGTGGCTATACAAAATTATGGACAAATGATCAGTACATTTTTGGCAAAATTTTAGAAGCTTCATTTGATGAATGTCAGTATTCTCTCTAAATTTTTTTGGACAAGATCATAAAATTGGTGGTTGCCACCTTCAAGAAGTCAATCTTTCAGTGTTAAAAGGGAGGATTTCCTAGACTTAGAAGAATGAGAAGTTTCTGACCAGCTATTATATGAGTTCCCTGAATTATTTGAAAGAACTTCACTAAATTCTAGACAAAGGCTGTCAGATTTTAGATATGACCCTACCCCTCTATCAGTGATTTTTGTAAAATGGTCAGTTACCTATATAATTATTTTTTTCTTTGATGAAATTTGTCCCCTTGATATAATTTAAGCTCATTCCCACTACTCTTTGGTTTATAAGAAAAATAAAATAAATGATGCCCTCTTGAAACTAATGATTTGTTAGAAAAATAGTTTGTACAAAAGTTCTCTAAAAGATGTCTGGACAGGTAATAAAAATGTGAACATTTCATATATAATGGGGCTCATTATGTAGGTAAAGCAATAGCTTCATCTCATGTCTAATCAGTATCACATCAGACACTGAATACATCACCAAAAACAGTAAGAAAAATGGAAACAAATCAACCTGAGCCAAAATGACATAAGAAATTCGTTGGGGGTAAGATTGAAATTGCTTTTCTAGATTGTGTTTGCATCTACTTCACAGTAAGTGTTGATAAATCACATTTAAAAGATTCCTTTCTGTTATTCAGATTGATTAGAGATAATGAAAATTTCTGCCACTCCAAAGAGTGAGGAATTCTTTAGAAGAAGCTATCCATCTATGGTAAGGTTAAAGGAAACTGAAAGAGTGAGCTGGTCCCACATGGGCAAGCATAAAAAGGCAACATCTGAGTAGTACAAGTAAATTCTACATTGAAATTGCATTTTATCTATATATTGAACTGAGAAGGGAAAAGGAAAAAATAGTGATGAAGAAAATGAGTGTTTAAAATGGAAGTGGAAACCCTAATAGGAGACACATATTAAATGACTTGCCCAAGTTATATAAATAAGAAGAATCTGATTCTAGATTTGAACTTAGGAATTACTAACTCCAGGTCTACCAATTTATCCTCTGTATCACATAACTACTTAACCTTGGGCCAAATTTCTTTGTATGACCCTTGTATTCTGTATCTGATACTGCTTCAGATCTAGTTTCCACTACAGATAAAGCACTATTTTCCACCAGTTTCCAGGCATGCACCTCTGCTATCCATATGTCTGCCATCAATTTTCTTTCTGGCCTGTAATAGTCCAGGGAATTCCCAGTTATGGCCATTCCTCACACTGCAGACTCAGTTAAATGAATTATACCATGAAACTTAATTGGGCTCACCTCAAGGCTGGGGTAGTAAAGGGAACTTTCAACTAAAGTATTGAAGGTGCTATAAAATATCACATGAAAAAGACCATGATTTTCCTGAAGTAAGACTGATGATGGGGATGAAGATGATATTTCTTTCTCTGTTTTATTTACCCCTGTGGCAAGAATGAATCCATTGAGAGGAGATCTCACTAACCAAATAATGTTTCTCTATTTTTGGCACACTACAGTTAGATGATTTTGTAAAATTTTGATTTTGGAATATCAAAGCATTTTAATTTTGCCTAATTTTAATTCAGATCTTTGTTTTGTTCTCTTTAGTGAATAAAATAACATATTGTGTGTTAGATTTTGTGAGCAGACACTGACACAAGGAAACTTGACAACTGACGCATTTGGCATCAAACAATCATTCCACAGTGGCTGAGTTCATCTTACAAAGTTTCTCTGAAAACCCTCAGGTTCAAATCATTATCTTCAGCATCTTCTTAGGACTTTTTATAATGGCATTCACTGGTAACTCAATCATTATCACTGTGATTATTCTAAATCCAGGCCTTCATTCTCCCATGTACTTTTTCCTTATTAATTTGGCCTTGATGGATAATCTCTCCACATCCACTGTAGTGCCTAAGTTGCTACAGAATCTAGTAAGCAAGAACACCATTTCCTATGGTGGTTGCATTGCTCAAATATATTTCCTCACTTTGTGTTTGGGATCTGAACTCTTGCTTTTCACAGCCATGGCCTGTGATCGGTACGCAGCCATCTGCCAGCCCCTCCACTATACCACTATCATGAGCAAGACAGTTTGTTGTCTCACAGCATCTGCAGTATGGGCTGTCAGTGTGGCCAATGCAACAGTACATATCATCATGACTGTTCGCTTGTCTTTCTGTGGCCCCAATGTCATTGATCATTTCTTTTGTAAAATGCCTCCATTATTGCCTCTCTCATGCTCCTCAACAGATGTCAACAATGTACTGCTCGTTGTGTCAGACATATTCTTTGCTATGTTAAATTTTCTGCTCATCCTGGTGTCCTATGGTTTCATCATCTCCAGTATCTTGAAGATCCGGACCAAGGAAGGGAAGAAGAAAGCATTTTCCACTTGTTCCTCCCACCTCATTGTGGTCACTGTGTATTACAGCACTATAATTTACATATACATTCTTCCTGGTTTGAGTCAATCTCTGAAGAAAGGCAAAGTGGCCTCAGTGATTTATGCCATAGTGACCCCAGCCTTGAACCCTGTGATCTACTCCCTGAGAAACAAGGATGTGAAAATAGCACTCAATAAATTATGTCCATTTCTTGGGAAATAATTGGTTATTTAGCAAACTGATACAGCTCAGCAAAATGGGATTGTGAGTAACTTCAGAATTTACATGTATCACAGCCTGGACAAATTTGCACATCATTTCTCCTGGGAGACAATGTTCCTGAACTCAGAATGTGCTGTTATGTGAACCAGTGAACTCCCTGGTTACATTTTTTCTTGAAGACTTTTAATGAAGGAATAGTCAAAATGACTTCAAAGAATGGCACAAAAGAATTTGAAGTACCATACCATGTCAGATCCATGGTGTAAGTAGAAAAGAATTTTTTTTTTACCAAGATATATTCTGAGAGATCATTCATTTGAAGGTTTGACTGCCTATTTTTTTACGTCAAATAGTTAAGTGAGACTTATTGGAATTTTTGTTATGAACTTGATAGGCTTCAAGGGAAATGAAAAAAAGCCTCAGTTAGGTCTCTTACACCACAAGACTGTTTTTGATTTAACTGAGGAATAAAGAAATGACCTCTTCTTACTCTCTCTTCATCCAAAGGAAAGGTCTTCAACTAAGGCTGATTGTACCAGAGAACTTTGGTGACTGTGGCAAGCCAAAAGTCACACAGAAAGGCTACCAGGATGAAGGATAGGACCTCAACTTGCTTCCATCTAGAACTCAGCTCTTCAGGCTTCAGTAACAAAAATGATCAAACAGAAAAAAAGAGTTTTATTGTGCCAGGTATGATAAAAGTAGTAACCTAGAAGACAAAAATAACAACAACAAAAACCCCTTATATTTAGAACTTTTAAAGAAAAAAGCATGCCTATGAAAATAATTAGAATTCTTCTGAAAAATGATGGAATTTTTTAAATTATAAAAGAAGTGAGAGCTATGGAAGGGAAAGGGATAATCACTTATATAGTGGCTATTATGTGCCAGTCACTGTGCTAAGCAAAATCATCACTTTGGATTCTCTCAGAAACCTGAAAAATAACAGAGATGAAACAAAAGTTAAGTGATTTGCTCACGGTCCTAAAGCTAGTTAAGTGTCTGAGGTCAGATCTGAACTCAAGGCTTCCTGACTACAAACCTAGAGCTCTATCCAATAGCCACAGCATGTCCTCAAGAACAGGAGGAGAGAATTACCAATAAAGCACCATAGTTTCACAGAAGGTGTATAAAGCCATACTCTAGTAAAAATTCACTAAAAATCAGAATGGACCAAATTATTGATTCTGAGTCAACATGATTATTTACAATAAAGTTAAAAGAATGAAAGTGATATTTGATATCCAAAAATAAGTGAGATAACTGAAAACTTACTGTGTAACAATTACCAAGAAAGTAGTTGGTTGGAGCACAAATCCCCTCTGAGATCTATAGTTTTTCAAAAAGAAAACTAAGTGGAGATTAGCCCTCAATTTTGGCTGGGTGGATAGAAATATTTTCTTTTCACTCAAAGTGACAATGTGAGTTTGGGGATTCTTAACAATGTGAGGCTTGCTTTTACAAAACTCTCTAATACTTCTTCATTCAGGATAACGTGAACTTCAAAACCAAAAATAAGGGAACTCTGATATCATTTTTCAAAAAATCATTAAAGAAATCCTCCACATAGGTACGAATAAGAGGAAAAATTGAAAATAGAAAGTATACACTGATAATCTCCTAAAAGAAAACCCAAAATAAAAATTCCTAAGTATGTTATTCCTAAGTATCCAAAGGTTCCAGAAAAAAAAGGAAAAAAATGCTATAATGTTAAGGGAATTTGAAGATCTTCCCTGCCCCTTAATAGGCTCATGTGATGACCTGCTTTGAGCTTTGGTCCAATGCACAGCTTGCTGAATGGGTGGAGCAAGATGGGCAAAACTGAAAGTCAAAGCTAAGGTAAAGCAGCTAGGGTGAGTGAAAAAGGTAGTAGTTTTGCCTAAGGGAGTTTGTTTGTATGGAAGCCTGATGGAGGGAAGGCTTGGGGATGGCCCTGATCCCTGCATTGATAATGTGTATAGATTTCTTTGTTACTATGATGGATTTTTTTTTCTGGTGTTTGAATAAACATCTTGGTTTCATCTCTGAGGAAAAGAGTTTATATTTTGTAAATTTACCCTGGAAATATGCATGCATATCCATAGTAACTGCTGTGGGTATGGTATTGACCTTACAATTACAAGCAGTCAGAAAAAAATAAAAATATTGAAGAATCACAATCAAGACTGAATAAGATTTAATAGTTACCATCCAAAGAAATGGAGAACATGGAATGAAATATTCTATGAGGCAAAATACAAAAGTCTACAATAAAGGATATCTTACTGAGTAAAAATGAATATTATATGTATCAATCAAAATGAACTTTGAATAGAATAGATTTTCAAATATTCTTGAAAAACAGAACTGTAAAGGACCTTTGAAATATAGGTAAAGAACTGTTTATATTCTAATGGAAATAGAAGAGAACATTTAAAGATTTCTCTTGAAATCCTATTATCACAGGGGTCATAGAGGAAGTCAACTAAGACAAAGACTGATAAATAGTTTTGTTTTGAAGATGTAAGAAAAAAGAGTTAGTTGGAGAACGTACATTGGGGAAGATGGGAGAAATATTGGAGCTTTGTTAAGACATAATCAGCTTTTATAAGTAGACATATGTATAAACGTGGATAAAGTGGGGAAACTGAATGTCCCTTGAATTAGACTTTAATCTAAAGTGGTCACAAGAGGGCATAACACACCCAGAGTTTAGTGCATAAATATGTTCAACTGAACAGGGATACAAAAAAAGAAAAAAGGAAGAGGGAAAGGAGAAAGAGAAGTTGAAAGGTGTATTTTGGAAGCTATTTGTTTTTAAATATAACAGACCTGAAGCTTGGAGAGGAGATAGTAAGGAAAAGGCTAAAAATGGGGAAAAGAGTAACAACTTTAAGTAAACAGGAATAAAAGAGTATAGAGTATTAAAAGTATAAGAGAATAAAATGGACAGGAGTAACAATTAGTTATCATAAATCTGAGTGTACTTGGGATGACTTCACCTATAAAATACATGAGCTTAAAAGAATTCGAGAGCAATTTTTCAAAAAAATATCTTTTCCAATACATATATTTGAAAACAAAAGATTTATATACAGTTGAAAAAAAGGCTTAGAGCAAAATCCATTGTTTCTCAGATGAACATAGAAAAGCAGTATTGTTGATTATAATTTCAGGAAATGATTCAGAAAAATAGACTTTATTAAAAGAGATTAACAAGTAAATTGCATTTTATTGAAAGGTAAAATGAATTTACTTTAATATTCAGCATTTATTCATCCAATGGCACATTTTCTTTATTCTTAAAATAAAATCTAAATGCATTATAGGGGAGAAAATCAATAAAATGATAATAATGAAGGAATCTCAATTTATTCCTATCAACCTTAAATAAATCTAATCATAAATAAATAAAGAGTTTAAAAAATTTGGTACTGTTTCCAAAAGAGTCTTTCTCTTTTGTAAAGAGAAAGAACAATCAGTGGAACAGACTCTGTACATAACACAGAGAAGCAAATGTACCTCCTCACTGTTGTTCATTCATGCCTAACTTTTTATGACCCTGGGAATGATATAGTCTGTGGGATTTTCTTGGCAAATACAATGGAATATTTTGCCATTTTCCTTCTTCAGTGGATTAAGGCAAACAGAAGTTATGTAGACTTGCCCAGGGTCACACAGCTAGTAAGTGTCTGAGGCTGGATTTGAACTCATATCTTCCTGACTCCAGGTCAGTGCTCTGTCAACTGAGCCACCTAGTGGTCTCCTATAAATCAATAAATACAAAGACCTTAGCTGCTGAGACAAGGACTCACTATTTAAGAACAACAACACTGATGTGAAAATTGGACAGCAGTGCAAGGGCAAGCAAAGTA
Organism: Notamacropus eugenii; assembly: GCF_028372415.1. NCBI lineage: Eukaryota > Metazoa > Chordata > Mammalia > Diprotodontia > Macropodidae > Notamacropus > Notamacropus eugenii. Next base: position 246,918,803 of record NC_092872.1, on the reverse strand, counting down.
GTATCTTTGATTGTTTTTATTTTAGTACAAAGTGCTTCTGATTATGATTAAAGGAGATCTTCCCTGCCCATGGATTGACCTCAGGTGGGGTTATTGAGAGACACTTACTTAGGGGAGGCTTGTTTCCTATGAAGGCCCACATCTTTCGCTGATTGCTAATGAGGCACTGGGTCAAGAGGGGTCACACCCTCTGGCTCTTAAAAATCTGAGATGGGGTTTTGCTTTGGGGCTTAGTTTTGGAAAAGAGTTTGTGTGCCAGATGAGATGCTGGGAAGCCACTAAGCAGCCCTCAGTGTTGAAAACCCGGATGTTGGCTCTTCCCTCTCTGGTAACTATATATGTATGTAATGGTGAGACAGTTAGATCTGCCTGTTGAACTATGATTTGTGTATTCCTTACTGTTAGACACTTTGGAAACACCATCTGTTGATTTAGATTTCTCTGTATTTTCTCTGAAGTTCAAGGTGCTGACTTTTTCCCCTGAACAACATGAATGATACATGTGCTCAATTAAAGTTATTGTTGATCCCTTGAAAGTTGCCTTTCTTTTTAAAAATGCAGATCTAAGAACGTATGATAACAGGGCCCCCTGTGTATATCGAGGTCCTTACTGATACAAGCAGTATGAAAGAAATTAGATTTAGACTTAACATCTCACACAATATAAAAGATAAGTTCCAAATGGATAAATGACCTACATATAAAAGGACACACTATAAACAAATTAGAAAAAAAAAAATGGGGAGAATTATCTGTCAGATGTATGGATAGATGAAAGTTCACGACCAAATGAGGAAGACAGTGTTACAGAAGATAAAATGAATATTTTTGTCTCTAAAAACTTTAAAAAGTATATATACAAATAAATTTCATTAAACTATGATTGAGAGATAACAAGAAAAATATTTACAGAAAGTTTATCTCAAATTAATTTTTTTATAAAATTCTAGTTTCTGAATAACTAAGGAGCTGATTTAAAGTCATAAGAAAAAGACCCTTTCCCCAACTGACAAATGGTGTAAGACATTAAGAGACAGATATCAAAGGAGAAAAATCAGGATAGCTATGGTAGTATGAAAAGTACTCTCATTGGTAATTAGGAAAAGAGCAAATCAGAGCAGTTTTGAGATTCCACCTCACTCATCACAGTGGCAAAGATAAAGCAGAAAATTATTAGAAGTAGGGGGACATGGGAAAATTGGTGGATTGATGGACTCACAGTGTTCCTTTGAGTGGATAAAACTATTCTGGAAAGCAGTTTGGAATTATGAAAAGTTCCTAAACAGCAAATGTGCTTTGAATGTTATATATTAATTATATGCATATGTATACATACATACCATATATAAACACATACATATGCACATACATATAATATACACACACACACACACACACACACACACATATATATATGTATATATATACACATAGACACACACACACACACACACACACACATACAGCCATTGAGGGAATTTGTTTTGCTTACTCTAAATATTTGTTAAAAGAAAGGTGTTCTTTTTTTTTTCACTGAGGTTAGGAAGACAGAGAGAAACAATGGATTTTCTATTATTTTTTTTTTATATAGGGAAGTAGAGATATTACAGATTCTAAATGCTACATGAATTTTCATATGATGTCACTTTACTATTAGTTTCATTTTGTTGCAGGAGATGTTTCAGGAAGTGGGAGTAATCTATAAATATCTGTAAGTAATAATAAAAGTAAACCTATAAATAAAGGTGTCTATAAATATGTTTGAAATGTAAAAACATAATATTAAGAAGTTTCTTTAAAGAAGTACTCTTGTATATTTTAGCTACTCACAAATTGATACAGACCCTTCAATTTTTTTTCCAGTGCAACCTCTTGCACTGTATATCTTTATTAGTTTGAATTTCAGAGATGAATGGAAACTTATAGACTATGTATATCACACCATGGCTGCATATAAATTCCCTCTGAACAACTTAGTTGTCTGGTTAAAAACCTGGAGTGAGATCTTTGGAGGAAACCTGGTACATTTCTGGAGAATTCTAATTGTCAGGAAGATTTTCCTTATAGCTGTAAGGGAAAGCAAAGTAGGATGTTTTACTTTTTCCGGATTGAGTTTTAACCCATCAAGTGCCTTTGGCTTTGATTGAATCAAGAGTCTTTGATTGGAAACAGGATATTCATTGTATTGCTTGAAGGGAGAGAGAAACAGAGCTGAGAGAGAAGAGGGAGAAGCAGAGTTGAAAGCAAGCATGAGAGGACTAGGGGAACTGGCTTATGAGGAGGTCTAACAGAAAGAATGTGATATCGGCTCTCCCTCTGTTGATCTGTGTTGATTTCTCAGACAGAAGTCCTATCTGTTAGTCTGTGTTAATTTATCAAACGGAAGTCCTGTCTTGATGACACTGGTAATGTGTATAAACATTGTTATAGCACTGTTAAGCTTTGTTTTCCTAGAAACAGAAACTCTGGGCAGGAGCCCCTGGAGCCTGCTGTGAGGCAGAAGCAGGAAGAGTTTGGAGACCCATGAGTTGAGACAAGGAGCAGGAGCAGAGATGTGCCTTCATGTGAACTCAGCCAAGAATGGAGATGGAGCCTTGAGGTTTGAAGTTAGCCTCAAGTCAAGATGAAAGAGGACTTTACTTGGAGACTGTGTATTGATCAAAGAGGTTGTTCTTACCATGACCTAGGGATGGATGGTGCAGTATTTTCTCCTACCCCATAAGGATGCATCATGCATGGGAAGACCCTAGTCTGGGACCCCTGACTTTGTGGATGAAATTGTATATGCTATGTGCCATATGACCTACTGAGTGTTGTGAGATACATATATACATGAGATGATATGTTTTGCTTAAGGATGTTGCTAAGAATGTTATGCCTTACTTTACTGAACAATGCTTAATTTATTGCTGAATAAATAGAGAGTTCATTATACTGTGTGATTAGACCCTTAAAATTATTCACAGCAGTAGTCCTCAGGTGTGCTGACATGATGGGTATTACAATAACTAACAAATATATTTCTAGACAGCTTTCCTCTCATTTATTGGTCCTCTGGCTACCAAGCAGGAAAAAAAATCTAATCCCTCTTATTTTTGACAGCCCTTCAAAAATTTAAAGCTTGTGGTGAGTGACTACCCCAGCAGTCATCATTCCAGGTGTGAAAAGCTCATAGATGAATACAAAGACAAAATGAGACTTTTTCTAATATTGCTCAGTAATTATTTTTCATTTGTGTCCTTAGCAACATGGCAGTCCAACATTCTGTCAGTAGAATCCAGGAATACTAGAATTGGAAGAGACTTTAGAGTGTGCCTAGTACAATCGCATCAATATAGATGAAGACATGGAAACTCAGAGAGAGGAAGTTCCTAGCCAAGTGTTATGGCTCTTTTATCAGAGAAGGAATTACTCCTGGTTCTTAGACCTTAGAGACTGAACCAGTATCTTAGTCCTGACTTTCCTCTATCATTTCCCAGAAAGGTTGGGGCTTATAGGTCAGTGGAGAAGTCAAGATTTCAATGATGCCTCTGGATAACTTCACTGCCCACCTCAGCCTTGGAATGACAGGGGAACAAACTGAACAGTGCTATGCAATATATTTTACAAAGCAGGAGTTTGCTAAGGTATTTTTTACAACCTTAATTTTTCTCCCATAGGAAGCCTGGGAGAGTGGATAAAGAGCCTCAAACAGATTAGCACTTGTTGGCTATGTTATAGAGAAAATTCTTATTCAAATAGGAGTGGGGACTAGATGGTCTCTGATGTCCCATCCAGCTCCAGGGTTCTGTGATTCTATGTTTGGAGCTGAGTTCCCTTCCTTTCCCCTGTTTTGGTAATTGGGTAACTAATTTAACCAATTAGTTAAATAAAAGGGAAAGTGGAACCATAAAGAAACATATTGTCTGTTGGGTGAGAGTCCTAGCATCATCTGAATGTTTCTGTCTCTGTCTGTCTCTCTCTTCCTCCTCTCTTCCCTCTCAATTTTTGTTAATTAAAATACAATTTAGTCAAAAATAGGGTTCAGGGGCTACAGATGGGGAATGGCGAATACACTTTCCTATGAGGTCACTATATGTTTAATTTCATTTCTTTTATTCTATTAAAAGTAATCTCTCCTGGAGTGAGCATGATCTGTAAATGTTTGTAATTTAAAAATAAAGAATGTCAATTAAACTTTAATTAAGAGAATAAGCACAGATAAGAAGAAACAAAATTATTGCTTTTTCATTTACTTAGAAAATCCTGAACTAAGATGTAATTGAAATAATCAACAACCTCAGAGTTGTTTCAGGACTTAAACTCTACTTGGCATCTGCTGTCTGCCTGTTTTTCAGCTCCATGGAACTAGATCCTCCTCCCAGCATTACTAATGATCTCATTACCATGCAGCTAAACCATATTGTGATTGACACCATGTCCCTCAGCTTTCTCTCCTCTCTGAGAAGAGGACTGGAAGGTGGAATAACCAGCTCCTCCCATTGCCTTTCTTTGTAGAGGCAGAAAGTAGATTTTTAGCACTCTCTACTTTGCACCAGCTGCTCTTCCTCTGTTTTGAACTCCACAGTACCTCTCAATGTCCCTCCCACCCTTTTTCTGCCTCCTTTTGTGTTATCTCTCTTAGTTAATTGTAAGCTTCTTGAGGGTAGGGATTGTTTTTCTTTTTCATTTAATTATATCCCAGTGCTTAGCTCAGTGACTGGTGCATAGCAGGTATTTAAAAAATATTTATTGGATTAAAAAAACAAATCTAAATAAGCCATCAGCATTTATGTATGTTGCCAACAAACTCCAGCAGGGGGAGATAGAAAGTGAAATTCCCTTAAAATTACAGAAAGTAAAATATTGGTGATTTTATTTGTCAAGAATCAGATCTGAACCTCTCCTGCAGCCCTCCCTACCTGAATTTATGAATAAAACTACAAAACATTCTTTATAGAAATAAGTTGAGGAAATATTCATTGTTTAAGTATAGGCCAAGCCAACATAATAAATATGTGATACTAGCTAAATACATTTACTCGTTCTGTGCCTTACCAATTGAACTACCAAGTGATTACTTTACAAAGCTAAAATAAGAAGAAGTAAAAGTAATAAGAACTTGCATATACAAGGAACAAAATGTGTAATATTTCAAAGTACTTTCACATTTTAAAGGAGATAGCCTGGGAGAGTGTAAATTTTTCGGAATGTGAAGACGCAAAGCCTGTATTACATTCCAAGTTTTGCCACTCTTTTACTTTGTAGCTTAACGCATGTTACTGAACATGCCTCCATTTTTCTACTAATAAAATGGAACTGAGTACTTTAATTGCGATGCTGCTAGCCCTCAAAAACCAGAATGATTTCTTTCATTTGATACTTCTGACAACTCCATGAGATAGTCAGAATAAATATTTTTCTCCCTTCACAGAATATAAAAATCAGTTTGAGAAAAGGTGATTTGCCCAGGGTCACATAGGGAACAGGTGGCAGTCATTTTTGTATTGATGTTGCTTGGGTACCCAGAATGTATAGATCAACAAAGTAAACTTTATTTCCAACACACACATACACACACACACACACACACACACACACACACACACACACACACACACACACCTGATTTGTCCTAGCAAAATAGCAAGATATATATATAGAGAGAGAGACAATGAAGGAGAACTTTTTGATTTTTTTTCTGTATCCACAGTGATTATTAACACAATACCTCACACATAAAATGTGCTTAATAAACGCTTGTTGACCAACCAGCGGTATAGGCTGCCAGGACTTCTGCTGTACACCTTGTCTCCTCCACCCACCTCTTCAAGGGACAATTTTCCATCAGTCCTTGAAGTTTCTACTAGGATTTAATAGATGAACCTACTATTGCGATAGGAAATTTCCTGTTTCCATTTGACTTTCAGGTAGTTCTTAGCAAACACTCCATAGTTTCATTGTGTTACATAATATGTTAGATAAATATTATATAAATATGCGGAGAAAAAGCCATGAAGTAGACCACTCTAGAATTCAAAATCTCAAATTCAGAGAAGCATGAGTAATTGATTAATATTCTATTAGGAAGCAGAGCAACATTCCTGAGCATCCAAAACATGTCCTGGAAGACAAAAGCTTTTGCTATCAGTCATTCTTGACCTTTGTCCAAATCCTAAAACAGAGTCAAGTTAATTAGAGGAGACTTAGCAGGTATCCTCAGTCACAGAATCAGAAGTTTGGAAGGGTCATCATCTCCTGAAGAAAGACAACACTTTCTTGATTCCCACTTTGACTTCTTTGTTCCTCAAAGTGTAGATAAGAGGGTTGAGGGTGGGAGCCACCGATGTGTATATCACAGATACAACTTTATCCTTATCCAATGAGTAGCTCGAAGATGGCCGTATATAGGTGTAAATTACGGTGCTGTAATACATACTGACCACAATGAGGTGAGAGGAACAGGTAGAAAAAGCTCTCCTTTTGCCCTCAGTGGTGCGGATTTTCAGGATGCTGGAGATAATGCAGGCGTAGGAGAGCATTGTGATCATGAAATTCCCCACAGCTAGGAATACATCTGCTGTGAAGGCCATGGTTTCATTTAGGGAGGTAGGGCTGCAGGAGAGCTTCAGTAAAGGGGGGATCTCACAGAAAAAGTGGTTAACTATATTAGAATGGCAGAAAGACAGTTTTATCATTAGACCAGTGTGTACACTAGTGTTGATAATACTGATTATCCAAACACTAGTAGCTAACAGCAAACAGATCCTCTTACTCATCATGGTGCTGTAGTGGAGGGGATGGCAGATGGCCACATACCGATCATAAGCCATAGCAGTGAAGATCAACAACTCAGCCCCTAAGGACCAAGTGAAGAAGAATAGCTGGGCCATGCAGCCTTCATAGGAAATAGTCTTCCCACCCATCATATTCTCCAGTAATTTTGGAAGAATTGTGGAGGTGCAGAGGACATCAACCATGGCTAAATTGATGAGGAAGAAGTACATTGGTGTGTGCAATGCTTGGTTAAAGCTGATTGTAACAAAGATGAGGATGTTCCCTGAGAGGGCTACTGTGTAGAGGGAGAGGAACAAGACAAAGAACAAGGACTGAAGATGAGGGGCTTCTGAGAATCCTTTTATTAAGAAATTAGTAACTAATGTCTGATTTATCCATGCCATTAGGGAAGGTTAAATCTTGATGAAATCAAGAAAGTCACAGAAATTCCATTTTCCTTCATCTGCTTCATTATGATGTAGTATAAGATAAAGAAAATATGTATATTAGTATTAAATGTTGCTAATTCAACTCTTTTAAAAACATGCTTATAGGAACACTAGGACCCTTGACCATCCTGATGCTTGGAGTCAAGATCCTTTTATGGACCAGAAACATCAATTTATTATATTGGGCAGAGGATCGAGGGGCTACAGAGATTTTGAATATTCTACTTATCTGACTTGATCAGAGCAGTTCTGATCATTGTATTTTCCTTGGACTAATTCTCTTATGGTTAAAAGTTCCCACACTCCTCACTCTCCAAATCCCTAGTATATTGTATCATCTTATTCCCCAAACCCTATTCACTTAAATCCTACCTGCAGCAAGGTCCAATTTTCTGCTGCTTATTTGTCCACACTATCTACTACACCCTCTGGAGCTCCCACACTATAATTGTCAAATGGCTTCATTCTATACCTCTTCTTATTTTCCTTCCACCTTCTGAGTTTCATTGAACTCTAACTTTATGAGATGATATTGCATCATTAGCCATATTTTTCAGTACTTATTACAGTTTTTCATATTACCAGCTCATTAGTCCTAAAGAGGGAGAGGTGGAATACTCTTTGCTTCCCATTGCCACTTCTAGATTCCCTCTACTGCCATCATTTTCAGCCTCACTTCCTTTGAATTTCCCTTTACTTTTTCACTCAATTCAGATCTTGATGGCTATTATCTACTAACTACAGAATATTCTCCCTCCTTCTTCAGTGTATTCCGTGGTTGGTTCACAGTTTCCCACTGTACTGCAACACCTGTTCTCAAACTGTCATTTTTCAGTCACATTCAACTCTTTGTGACCCCAGTGGGATTTTTTTGGCAGAAATACTGGAGTGGTTTTGCCATTTCTTTCTGTAGCTCATTTTATAGGTGAGGGAACTGAGTTTTTTGACTTTGCTAGAGTCATACAGTTAGCAAATGTCTGAGACTGGATTCAAATTCAGGAAGTTGAGCTTTCTGATTCTAGGGCTGAACTCTCTCCATTGAGCCACTTAGCTGGTGAGGCGTTCTCAAGCCAGAGGACTTCAGCTTGCATGTTGATATTGCCTCAAATATTCTAGCTCATTGATTCATCAATATACTCAACTTCCATGACATATACTCAACATCTTCCATTATACCTTAGTTATATACAGAGATAGACACATACTTGCTATCACCCACAAATTTCCCACTTCTATAGTGATGAACTCTGAAATGTTTTATCAGAGTTTTTATCTGATTATCTGGTCTATCTCTCACTATGTATTATTCCTCCTAAAATTTTCTTTATTCTCATCACAATCTATAATTCTGTTACCTTTCAGTAATTTCCCAATCGTCACTCTGGCTTTGTCCATATTCTATTCCTTTCCCTGTCTCTGTCTTTTGATGAATCATTAAAGCTCTGCACTATCTTATACTCTCAAATCCCTTTGTTCTATTGTTTTTCAGACATGCAAAACCCCAACTCTGAATTAATTAATTCTACCTACCACCTCCTCTACTTCTACATACAGGCTACCGAATGGAGTTGAGGGAAGTAGTGCAATTGTACTGATAGAGTCCACTACAGGTTTATGCTATTGAATCTTATCTAGAACATGACTGCATCAAAGTGATTCTTTGAATTCTCCCCAATAGATCTTTCTGTCTCATTGCACTGGTTGTCCCAAACTTATTATTCTCTTCTTAAACATCCCATAGAACCCCCTCCTCTCACATTTTTAGTTTAGTTTGAGAATCTCCCCTCATGTTTTACTGAGAAAATTGAAGCCATTTATTTTAAGTATCTTTTCTTCCCCCATATCTTGATCTTTTCCCTTGTCCCCCAAGTTACTACGGACAATGGGCATTGTCCTATATTATTATCATCATCTGTTATTTTCTCAGTTACTCCAGTCTCTGAGGAAGAGATGAATCATCTTCTTGCCGAGGCTAATCCTTCTATGTGTGCCCTTGAATCCAACCACTGTCTCCCTTTGAAGATTGCCTGCATTATAATTCCCTTTTCAAATTTTTAATTTCTCTCTTTCTTCTGGCTCCTTCTCTGCTACCTACAAACATGCCTACATCTCCATCTTTAAACAACTTTCACGAGATCCTAGTATCTCCTATCATCCTATGTATTATTTTATGTCATCAGCCAAACATTTTTAAAAGCTGTGTACACTAGGTGTCTCCAACTGTTCTCTACTCACTATTTTTTTTTTTGTCTTTTGTAAACTGGCTTCTGACTTCATCATTCAGCTAAAGTTGCTTTTCCCAAAGATGTTTGATGTCTTAATTGTCAAGTTTTGTGATTTCTTCTCAATTTTGACCCTTCTTGACCTCTATGTAGCATTTCACAATGGTGACCACTTTCTTCTTCTGGATTATCTCTCTGGGCTTCTGACAGCATTGTTTACAGTTTCTCATACCTGTCTATCTTTCTCAGTCTTATTTGCTAAATAATTGTGTATGCCATTACTCTAATTGTGAATATATCACAAGGCTCTGTTTTGACTCATGTTTCTTTTCTCTATATATAAAATGACCTTATCAGCTTCCATGGATTAAATTATCTTCTATATGCAAATAATTGCAAGGCATAGTCACGCTGGCCACTGTTCTGTACTTCAGTCTCACAGAGGCAATTGCCTATTCAACATTTCAAACCAGCATCTCATAACACCACAAACTCAACATGACCATAATAGAACTCATCTTTTCTCTCAAGCATACCTAATTTTCATAATACAGTTAAGGGTGCCAACAACCTTCCCTGGATCTCAGACTGTGACAACAGTCCAGGTAACAACCTCAATATTATCCTCATCTCTTCATTCTCATTCCAAGTATTAAATTAGTTGCCATGTACTTGACCAGCTCAATCAATTTTTGCTTCCATTTCAACTATATCTCTAGTAAATGTCCTTTTCTTTCTTCTCACCTCAGTTCAAGCCCCCATCACCTCTTTCCTTGAGTATTTCAAGAGTCTCCTAAATGATGTTCTTACCTCAAATCTCTCCCTACTCCCAGTCATCCTCCATATTTTTTTCCTAAATTTTTCCTAAATCTCAGTTAAGATGATGGCACTGCATCCTTCATTCAATAAATTCCAATAGCTTTCTATTACCTCTAATCTAAAATATCAATCCTTCTCTCCTACCTTTAAAACTTTTCATATTTTTTTTCCATTTCATCCCTTTCTACGTTCTCAGAATTATTCTGCATTACTCTTCTCCATTCATTATGTAATCTTGTCATGCTGATCAATTGCTGTTATTAACTGAAGACATTCAGCCTCCCATTTCCATACATTTGCATTGATTCTCCCCTAAGGCTGCAATATTCTCTCTCCTCACATCTGTCTTTTAACATATCTACTTTCCTTCAAAATTCAACTCAAGTACTACCTTCTACATGAAACCATTCTTGATCACCTCTGTGCTAGTATCCTACCTCTACTAATTCAGAATTATGTGCATAATTCATATTGCTCATATTCTGTACATATTTATCTATGTATATATTATCCCTCATTAAAATGTATATTCCTTAAGGGCAGAGTTGGGTTTGCTTTTTCTTTATAGCACCAGTATTAGCACCATATAGCAATGACTGAACATAGTAAACACTTAATAAAAACTTGTCAATTGGCTGACTGAATGAATATTTAGGAAAAATTAAAGTTTTCTGACTGAACTTAGAAAATCTGGGTCTAGTCCTACTTCTACTTCTCTCTAGCTGTATGATTTTGGCCAAGAAGGTATCATGGTGCTTTGGAAATAGCACTGGCTTTGGAGTGAGAAGATTTTAGTTGAAATACAACGTCTGATGCTTAAAATCTATATGATCTCCAACAAGTCACTTTAACTATCTATTTCAGTTTTCTCATCTGTGAAATGAGGGTATTAGAAAAGATGTCCTCTAAGATCCTTTCTAGCTCTCAAGCTGTAATATCACGCTCTCATTTAGACCTCCTGGGTCTATTTTCTCACTTGGAAAAATGGGAAAAAATGCCCTTTCTCACTTCCTTTGCAGGATTGTTCTGAATACTGAATGAGGTGAAGGATATCAAACCACTTTGAAAGTTGTAAATTAGCACATAAATGTCCAGAGGTCTTGTGGTGGTGGTTGGGATGACATTGGAAATCCCACAAGGATGCTAGACTCTCTCTTCAGCTACCCTCAGCTTGACCCCACCAGTATCCCTTCACCTTTCACTAGAGATCCATTAATCCAATCAAAATTATCATTGCAACTGGGATAAAAGTGTGATAATATTCTACTGCCTTATGACTCCACTCACAATCTCTCTGACTAGTGAAACTCAAGTTGCCTTCTCCAGCTATCACTTGGAAACAAGTACTAAACCTCCCGGAGAAAGCAAGGACATCTCACTTTTGTCTTTGTATCCCAGAGGTTTGTAAGATGCTTAAAACATAATGGACACTTAGTAAATGCATAATTATAACTGGTTGAATGTTAATATCATCAGTAGCATTAGTATTTAGGATTAAGTAACTTAGAATCTTGTTTTGGGTCATAAACCAAAAGGGATTTCAGCATTGAATTTTAGAATACATGGAATTAAAGACAGAATAAAAATCCCCTCCGGCAGTTATTCTGATTAGTAAAGAAGCATCTAGGTTTTTAGCCTCATCTATGCTACATGACTTGTATATTCAGTCAAACAAAGTTCATAAACACCTTGATCAAAGACAGCTTTGAGATACTATTGAAGCTGACCTCTTGTCTGTTACTGGTAAAGATTGGCTGGTGATTTAATTCTGTATGTGCATGTGGTAAGGCAGGGGGAGGAACTCTATCAATATTTCTGAGCCCTATTCATGTTTTCCTAGTGTTGGGCAATGAACTGGCACAGTTATTATAAAGTGGTAAATGCTTAATAAATTTTTGTTGACTGAATGACTATCACTAAAAGAAAGTTATCTCTAACTCTTACAGTTCTTCTATGAGCACTTCTTGACCTTGAACTAACTTTATTCATCAGAACTTCATTATCTCTTCTGGTAATAGGATAATCATAAAGAAATTTGGTCTCTCAATTTGGTCAGGGTGCTCCCATTCTATAGTTTGGTCTGTTTCCTGGGTGTTGTGATCTGTGACAATTATACAATCAAGACAATAAAGGAATACTCAGAAGGTCAAAGATACAGATAGAACTGACTTTAAGTCAAGGAGTCATCACCACTAAGGTCTCAGTGTTCTGCGTACCCAGACCTCAAGCATCTCACTTCAGAGTCTCTTCACAAGATGCCTCTTGAGTCACACAAAGTATAAGGGAATATAAAGGAAACAAAGAGGAAGTCACCAAGGAATTTGGGATTACAAAAGGTCCAGATTTCCATTACAGGGAGATGTCATTCACTTGTTCTCTCTTTTCCCAAGAAAATTACCTATATTTCAGATATAGAAAGTTCTACTGGACCAGAGATCCCTTGTTCTCATTCTGTCTGCTCAGAATGAAGAATTGGTGCTTTTGTGAAAACACTTCACAGCAGCTACTGCCTTCTTGTCCCCAGTCTCTAATCCCCACTAATCCAATTTCTCTGCTTTCTGAGTATATTAAACATTGTTAAGGTCTCACTGTTGTGATGATGATGATGATGATGATGATGATGATGATGATGACGAGCACGACGACGACCACGACGATGGTGGTGCTGATGGTGAAAAAGAAAAAGGATGACACATGATAATGACTGTTTGTATTTATATAACCTGCCTTACTGGGGTTGTTGTATGAAAACCTACTGGGGAGGCAGAATTCCATTATGATCATATTATTAGCAGAAGACAGTGAATGATTCAATGCCAACATAAATTGAACTACCAAGTTCAAGGTAAATGAAGAACCAAATAAAAATCATAAAAGACAGAGAGATCATTTCTCATAGTGACAGTCTGTCAGGCAACAAGAAACCCACTTTGAAAATTCTAAAATGAAATACTATGGAGAATTTTTATTTTTGTTTTTTTAATATTTATAAAATAAATCAATACCTAGAAAAAAGTGTGGCATAATGGATCAGGAGATGGCCTCCAAGTCAGGAAACCTGGGTTCGTCTGACACAGTCTTGGTGTGTGACACTGAGCAAATCACTTGAACTTCTTAACGTTCCAGACAACTTACTAAGAATATGTTACTAGACAGTGACTAAACTGAATCATTAGAGGAAAGTTCTTCATTTATAGGATATCATAAGTGTGATTAAAAGAAATCTAATTCTAATACCTGATCTTTGCCCATATCTCATTTCAGATACAGACTTCATAGAGGGACATTTTGAAGATTTCCTCACTATGGACCTATATAGTCCAGAAAAGCATCATCATCATCACAATAATAACCCACATAATAATGTGCTTCATAGTGTACAAAGAATTTTCCTCACAACTCTATGTGATAGCATATTATTATTATTATTATTTCCATTTTACTGATGAGTAAACTGAGGCTCAGATTGTATAAGATAACTTACATACTCACCTTAAAACATGCCTTCATTTTATGGATGAAAGGAAGGGTCTATGGTCAAATTTTCTCCTAGTCTTAAGACCTTCACCTTTAGCTCCTAAGTTTATTTTTAGTGATAGTCTCCAATAGTTTTGTTATTTATCCTACATTGACTACCACATTAAAAGCCCATGAAGAAAAGAGTCATGATTACAGTGCACATTTCTCAAAGATTTCTTACTTAATGACATGGAAGTAGATGATCCTTTTGCAACAAATTGCTTGATTTGGCTTCAAGTAAACAATCTCTTACCAAATTATTGTTTTCCTAGGTAATCTCATTTACCTTTGCTCATTTGGTCCAAATGATGTCCTTCCTCAATATGTGGAATTCAGAAAGGAAAAACCAACAATTAAATCCAACACCTGTAAGTTAAAGTCGTTTAATCTTTCCACAGTACCAAAACAAAATGCAATTGTCCAACCTTATCATCTACCAGAGTTTCATCAAATTTTTAAACACCATTTTAAAATAGTATAATTATCTCAATATTGTAGGAAAGTATAACTCACATAAAAAAAAATCTTTTTTAGCCGTTTGCTTTAAAACATGAAGCTCTTCCCTTACTCCCAAATAAAGCCACTTTAACTCTGCTATTATGAAGAACTAAAATTTGGACAGGCAAATAAGAACCTGAAGTGGTACCAGGGGTGGAAAAAACTCTAAGTGGAAAATGCAGAAGGTTTGTGACCACAACTGGAAGTTATCTATATCATGTCTAGTGGACACTTGGGATTTCAATTTTTAGTAAAACTCAAATGAGTCCCTCAAGGAACAATTAAGACAATGCTTACATTCTCTAATTACAGACTTCCAAGTGCATTTTCCCTGAAGTCCAAGATAGAGTTAATAATTTTCAGAGTAAGTGGTGAGTAGGTCAGGGTATATTTGCTAATTCCAGGGCCATATCCAATGACTAAACCAAGGACAAGAGAAAAAATGCTGGCATGTGATAATGTCCTGGTCTGAAATTAGAGAAGCTAGAGGAAAAGATGAAGAGGACTAGATTTACCTCCTGACTGATCACTAACTAAAAAACAAACAAACAAAACTTAGATTGAGCCAAGCTTTTGTTGGAATGTACTTTTTATAATATTACATTTCTAGTTTTTCTCCTTCCCGTCTAAACACATTTCCTCAATATCCTTGGCTAGATCATCATCCATCTCCTTAGCAGATATTTACTCCATGGTTGTCTTTGGCCTTCACTTCTTTCCATTAGATTGGAAGTTTGTTGAAAGCAAGGCATTGAGAAAAGATTCTAGCTTTTAGAATAACAGCTGGCATATAGTAGGCCCTTGCTAAGTGCTTGTGGTCATGACTTTCATCTTAATTCTGAAGGTGATGTCTTCTCCTTCCATGAGTTCAGCTATCATCCCTATGCATTTTTGTTCCATGAATAGCCTCAGACAAGTCATTTCTCTCAGCCTTCCTCACCACTATCTCCTGGCTTCCTTTAGATCCCAGCTAAAATGCCACCTTCTCTTAAAAGTCCTTTACAATCTTCTTTGATGCCAGTGCTGCTGCTATGTCAATAACTCTAGTTTTTTTTTGTTTGTTATTTCCATTCTCTATTATCTCTAATTTATCTTTTTTTTTTTTAATGCATAGCTGTTTGTGGATGGTCTCCCCCACTAGACTATTAGCTATTGCAATGAAGGGACATGTTGTTGGGTTTTGTTTTATTTAATTTTTCTTTGTATTACAAGCACTTAGTACAATCTCTGGCACATAATAGGCAATTGTGGACTTGCCTTGTCTTCTTTTAAGGGTTGTGTTAATTACTGTGTTCTCCATGGTGGCTTCTCTGACTAGTAAAATATAAATTCCTTGAAGTTAAGGACTATTTGTTTTTTTATCTCTGTATCACTTAACACTAAACCTTGGTTATACTTCAGGAGTATGCTGGACACAGCTTATTCTGACTTTGGAGAGCTGATTGTTAAATTATCAGTGTGAGAATTTACACCTCAAAAATCAGTAAATACTACAAATCAGGGCTTCCTTTATTGTGTTGTTGATTGTCTAGACTTAAGAAAGTGACTGAGAAAATGTTAATAGTAAAAATCAAACTTAAAAGTATGTCATGCATTCTTAAATTTTTTTCCTGAAAAGCTGGTTGTTAAACTTTTACCAGCACATGTCACAATCCTGTATAAGGTACTTAGTAAACGTTTGTTGAATTGAACATTCCAAATTATTAGGATTCAACCATTCCTCAAATTAATTGTTGTTTACTTAGTTACTAATCTACTTTTTCCATTTTTACCAGTCTCAAGTAGTTTTGATGATTACTTCTTTCTGTGACATCTTGGAATATGGGCATAAATTTTTCAATGATGGAATAGATTTTTTTTGGGGGGGGGGTGTCTCCTCATACCTATTCCTTTGACTCCCACTTTATCTTTGCAGTTTTATTAAATTCATTGTTTTATATTTTGGCGACAGGTGTTCTTCCAGTTTATATTATTATAATAACTGTATATATTGTTTTCTTGCTTCTGATTACTTCATTCTGTATCAATTCAGATAACGCTTTCTGTGCTTCTCTGTATTCACCGCACATAATCTCTTATAGCACAATATTATTCCATTACATTTATATAGCACAATTTGTTTGGTCATTCCCTAATATAGGAACATCTACTTTCTTTCCAATTCTTTGCTCTCTCAAAAAGTGAAACAATAAATATTTTGGGTACTTTTCTTGTTACCCATCACTTCTTTGGAGTATAAGTCCAGTAATAGAGTCCTTGCTTCAGAGGGTATGAACATTTTAGTCACTTTATTTACATATTTACAAATTCATTTCCAAAATATTATTATACTATTTCATGAATACATCAACAAATTATTAATATACTTATTCTTCCACTAACACTCCTTACAGTGAATTTTGTTATTATTTTCTAGAGTTCTATAAAGTAGTCATCCACTTGATAGTTTGATTGGTATTACATGAAATCTGAAAATTTATTCTGATAACATCACTTTTATTATATTGTTAAAACATGTTGATCTGTGTAGATAATCTATTTTTATTTTGCCCTCTAATTTTAACAATTCACAGTAATGTTCTTTGTAACAATTCATTTAATAGAACCAGAAGTAGCGCCTTAGTAGAAATGAGCAGTCATGATAAGGCAGCAAGTAGACTTGGGTTCCATGACTTGCATTAAGGGGATTCCTAGTATACCATTCTGCTTTCTTTGTAGACTGATATTTCTATGAGAGGGACATAGCCAGCATATGGCCCTATTAAACCAAACCAAACCAAGCCATGTAAATATGCATCTATCCATCTATCCTTCCATCCATCCACCTATCCACCCATCCATCCATCCATCCATCCATCCATCCATCCATCCATCCATCCATCTATCTATCTATTGTTCCCAAACCTCAGCTGAAGAATCACTGAAGGACCCTGTCAGGTATCAGTTGCCTGGTACTAGGCAGTGAGAGTGGGGTGGGAAGTACTTCCCTAGAAGGATATATAACACCCTACTCTCAGATTGTTAGCATTTATGGCAGAACCCCTGTTGCCTGGTGCTTGTTCCAACCCTAATTATTGAGAAATAAATTATACTTATGTTTGTTTTAAATGTTTCATACTATTCAAGTATTATTCATGTTATGATATATAAATATGAGAAAGGTCCATAGAGAAAGAATATTTTAATTAAGATCTATCCTAGATGAGACAGGAATAAGAGGTATAAAGGCATAAAGTTGGAACTGTTCCCAATATGAGTGCCCTTGAGAAAGCACCAGGGAAAGGCAAGAAAAAATAGATAAGAAACCTGGTGGGGGTTCATAGTTTTCCCTGGAAAGGGCAGACATACAGAAGACTACAATAGAAAGTAAATTTACACTTCTAAGGAGCATCACTGCTGAATTCTTATTATCTGACAGAAAAATGAAAAGACATAACACTTGGATTATATATTACTTTTTTAATGTTGTACTAAATCACACAAGTTTATTAATGAATAGTTCTATAAACTTCATTGTTAGTAATAAAGTGTTTTATATGGGCATTCTTTTCTACTTACCATTTTTTAAAGAGGGTTCAAGCTTTTCAAAGTAAAGGCTAAGAGAGAAGGCTGCTATCTGGTGGTTAAACTTGGACTCCCTTTTAGAGTAAATAGATGTGTTGTCCAGAGCCTTCCAGAGGCAAAAACATGTTGACTGTTCTATTAAACAAAGAATTTATTCATTTGGATCATTTATAGCTTTCTGTAGTATATTTTTTAAATCAGAGGAATAATGCCATATCTCTGTGAAGAAGCCTTTGAAGTCCCTTAGCAACTCACTAATCATAACCTTTTCTTGGCTTTGAATTAATTCCCACCACCACCACCAAAGTCTTATTCTTTAATCTCACCAGTGTTTAGGGGTAACTGTGGGTTCTCTATGACAACAGATAAGCATTTGTTGGCTATGCAGGACACTGGCCAGTTAAGAATCCATTCCTTGGCCGATGATGAAAATAAAAATACAAAATCACCCTCAGTCCTGTACGGCTCTCTTTCAGGTTTGGTATCAACTATAAAAAAAAGTGGGTAAGAAAGCAATGGTTACTAGGGATTACAGTTTTTAGAACATCCAGATGTCTGAGCTTTGTACAGAATAAAGTAAAAAAACATATTAATAAGAAATGATCCAATTAAACAAGTATTAAATGAAAGCCACATACCTTGGTACCATGTGAGGTACTGAGGTATGACTACAAGAGCTAAACAGTCCCTTGCCAGATTTGATAATTTATAGAAGGGACAACACACATTTACAATACATACATACACATGTATGTATGTGTATATATGTATATTACATACACAACACTATCCACATGCTGCATATAGGTATATGCATGCATTATGTGTTATACATAAAATTTATACATAGTTGGATATGCTTATATACACATGTAGTACTATAAATTTGGAGTTATTAACTTGGTTTCTGTGGACTCCAAAGAAGCCTATTAACAGATTTCAGGAGATCTGTGAATATGGATGCATAAAACATTACATCCTTATTCCCACTAAATTCCAACTTATATTTAGCATTTTTCTTAATTGTTGTATTATAAAAAGACTTATAGATTTCACCATATCTCAATGGGGTGCATAACACAGAAAAAGTTAAGAACCTCTGTTATATACATACATTGAGATTACTTAAGAAATAGACACAAGATGATTTTGTGGGAAATAGCACTAGTATTTAGATAAATTATGAAATTTTCATGTAGAAGGTGGTACTTAAGTTGAGTTTTAAAGGAAACTAAGAGGTAAAAGTGAGAATGGAGAGTAGTCCAAGCATGGGGTACAGCCAAAGTCAATGCAAAGATTTTGGAAATAAATCCTTTAGGTTAATGAACATATAATGAAAACAATTTATGTATGTCAAGGGGCATTGTTTGGTATAACAGGTTTCCCTAGAGGTACATGTCATTACTTTAGGGAGGTAGTGCCTGACTTTAAGGCATAGGTGATAATCCAATCAGTGAATAGGAAGACAGATCACATCTCAACTTTGCTGTAATAACCAATCAATGATATTTGTCTATGTATCAGTAAGCACCCTGGCATACACAAGAGGACCTGCTGTACAGGTTCTCAGATCTGCTTTTTCTGAAAACTAAGCAACTTTTGAGGGGTCGGCAATATACTTGGATCAAGCACATATATCATTCACTTAATTCAGGGGAAAATTCAGCACCCTGAACTTCAGAGAAAGTATAAACAGAAATTATAAGCAGAAATTACAAAGAGACCAACAGATGGGCTTCCAACTGTCTGACCATAGACAATACATACCTCACACATCAACAGACAGATCCAACTGTCTGACTATGATATACATACATAGTTACCAGAAAGAGAAGCACCAACATCTGGGTTTTCAAAACCAGGGGGGCTCCTTAACAGCTATCCTGAGTCTCATCTGGTCAAAAGAACACGTACAGTGAGTAAGCCCCAAAGTAAAACTTCACCTCAGACTATTTATACACCTTTCAGAGCCAGACGGAATGCCCCTCTGATCCATTACCTCAGTAGAAATTAACAAAAGCTACTGAGGCCTACTAATAGTTGGAGAAGTTTTAACTCATTAGAGTCTACAAGACAATTGCACCTATTCTACCCTTTAACCTGTGCCACCTTCTGCCACTTAAGCTCTAAACCCCTTCCCCCACATTCTGAGAGTATTGCCAGTCCTTTAGATCAGGTATAAAGTAAGCTAACTATGAACTACAGTAGCTATACCAGAGCCACTAGGAAAACTCAGTCTTCACCTATTTTGCCCAGATCATCACCTCCATATACTAAGGACTCCTCAGAGGACAGGCTCTGCCTTCAGAGTTCAGCAACCAGTAAGGAAACACCCTGGCTTCTTTCTTTCAGTTTTGAGTGATATCAAGTGACTCACACAGAGTAACTAGTCCTGTGGAGAGGGAATTAGGCCTGGAATCAGGAGGTCTCATATTCCTGAGTTCAAATCTGGGCTCAAACACGTACTAACTAAGTGACCTTCAGCAAGTCACTTAACCCTGTTTGCCTCAGTTTCCTCATGTATAAAATGATCTGGAGAAGAAAAGGGGAAACTATATCTTTGCTAAGAAAACACCAAATGGGATCAAAAATTGGACATGATTGAAATGGTGCAACAAAAAATGAGTCACACAGAATAAAGAGGCATGAGTAGATTATGATCTATTTCTCAGATATCATCATATCATATCCTCACTCTTCAACCTAGCCTTCTTCTAAATTTCCCTTTTACAGGGGAGGAGCCAAGATGGCGGAATAGAAAGAGACACATATGCTAGCCCCCAACCCATAGCCCATAAAATACCTGTAAAGAAGAACTCCCAAAAAAATCTGGAGCAACAGAAGCCACAGAACAACAGGGTGGAGGAGATTTCTGTTCCAGAGAGACCTGAAAAACAGACGCAAAAGGTCATCACGCCTAGCCCTGCCTTGGCCACGCGGCACCAAGAGGAGCAGATCTGAGCAGGCTTCAGGGACAGAATCTCCAGTGGCCGCACAGGTCCCTCCACCCACAGGTGCCAAAGGTCAGTGAGAGAGTCTTTTTGGCTCGCAGAGAGGGGAGCAGGGTGTCCCAATAACTCAGGCCCCTCGGGAGGCAGCAGCCGAGGCAGCAGGGCACAGGGGCTCCCAAAGCAGGCAGGAGCTCTGATCCATTGTTGAAGGTCTCCATGTAAACCCCCTGAGGGAACTGAGCCCCAAGTGGTGGCCCTGCCCAAACCTGAGCACCTGAACTTAATCTCACACTGAATAGCAGCCCCACCTACACCGAAAGCCCTGAGGCTGGGAAGCAGCATTTGAATATCAGCCCCCAAGCACTAGCTGGGTGGATCTGGAAGCCAGATGGGTGTGGAGAGGAAACTCAGAGGTCAAGTAACTGGCTTGGAAAATGCCCAGAAAAGGGAAAAAAGACAAGACTATAGAAGGTTACTTTCTTGGTGAACAGATATCTCCTTCCATCCTTTGTGATGAGGAAGAACAATGCTTACCATCAGGAAAAGACATAAAAGTCAAGGTTTCTGTATCCCAGACATCCAAAACTGGGAAGAGAAATGAGAGAGATGCAAGAAAAGCGTGAAAAGCAGATCAACACCTGGCTAAAGGAGACCCAAAAAAATGCTGAAGAAAATAACACCTTGAAAAATAGGCTAACTCAATTGGCAAAAGAGGTTCAAAAAGCCAATGAGGAGAAGAATGCTTTCAAAAGCAGAATTAGCCAAATGGAAAAGGGGGTTCAAAAGTTCAATGAAGAAAATAGTTCTTTAAAAATTAACAGATGGAAGCTTATGATTTTATGAGAAACCAAGAAATCACAAAACAAAACCAAAACAATGAAAAAAATGGAAGATAATGTGAAATATCTCATTGGAAAAACAACTGACCTGGAAAATAGATCCAGGAGAGACAATTTAAAAATTATGGGACTACCTGAAAGCCATGATCAAAAAAAGAGCCTAGACATCATCTTTCATGAAATTATCAAGGAAAACTGCCCTGAGATTCTAGAACCAGAGGACAAAATAAGTATTCAAGGAATCCACCAATCACCTCCTGAAAGAGATCCAAAAAGAGAAACTCCTAGGAACATTGTGGCCAAATTCCAGAATTCCCAGGTCAAGGAGAAAATACTGCAAGCAGCTAGAAAGAAACAATTCAAGTATTGTGGAAATACAATCAGGATAACACAAGATCTAACAGCTTCTATGTTAAGGGATAGAAGAGTGTGGAATGATATTCCAGAAGTGAAAGGAACTAGGACTAAAACCAAGAATCACCTACTCAGCAAAACTGAGTATAATACTTAAGGGGAAAAAATGGTATTTCAATGAAATAGAGGACTTTCAAGCATTCTTGATGAAAAGACCAGGGCTGAAAAGAAAATTTAACTTTCAAACACAAGAATGAAGAGAAGCATGAAAAGGTAAACAGCAAAGAGAAGCCATAAGGGACTTACTAAAGTTGAACTGTTTACATTCCTACATGGAAAGACAATATTTGTAACTCTTGAAACTTTTCAGTATCTGGGTAGTTGGTAGGATTACACACACACACACACACACACACACACACACACACACACATACACACACACACACAGAAAGCACAGAGTGAATTGAATAGGATGGGATCATATCTTAAAAAAATGAAATTAAGTGATGAGAGAGAAATATATTGGGAGGAGAAAGGGAGAAATGGAATGGGGCAAATTATCTCTCATAAAAGAGGCAAGCAAAAGACTTTTTAGTGGAGGGAAAAAGAGGGGAAGTGAGAGAAAAACATGAGGTTTACTCTCATCACATTCCACTAAAGGAAGGAATAAAATGCACACTCATTTTGGTATGAAAACCTATCTTACAATACAGGAAAGTGGGGGAGAAGGGGATAAGCAGGGTCGGGGGGATGATGGAAGGGAGGGCAATGGGAGGAGGGAGCAATTTGAAGTCAACACTCTTGGGAAGGGACAGTATCAAAAGAGAGAACAGAAGCAATGGGGGGCAGGATAGGATAGAGGCAATGGGGGCAGGATAGTTAATCTTACACAACACAACTATTATGGAAGTCATTTGCAAAACTACACAGATATGGCCTATATTGAATTGCTTGCCTTCCCAAAGGGAATGGTTGGGGAGGGAGGGATGAAGAGAAGTTGGAACTCAAAGTTTTAGGAACAACTCTCGAGTACTGTTCTTGCTACTAGGAAATAAGAAATACAGGTAATGGAGTATAGAAAGTTATCTGGCCCTACAGGACAAAAGAAAAGATGGGGACAAGGGAAGGGAGGGATGACAGAAGAGAGGGCAGATTGGTGATAGGGGCAATTAGAATGCTTGGTGTTTTGGGGTGGGGGGAGGGGACAAATGGGGAGAAAATTTGGAACCCAAAATTTTGTGAAAATGAATGTTAAAAGTTAAATAAATAAATTTTAAATAAATAAATAAAATTCCTCTTTTACCTTCAAGACCACTTTAATGCCTCAGTGTTGTTTTAATTTGCCCTTCTATAATCAATAGCGATTTAGAGCGTTTTTCTGTGACTATGAGATAGTTTTGATTTCTTCTTCCAAAAACTGCATATTCATATACTTTGACCGTTTATGAATTGGGGATTCTTATTTTTTATAAATTTAACTCAATTCCTTATATATCTGAGAAATGAGTTCTTTATCAGAGAAACTTGCTATAATTTTGTCATTGTTGTTATTACTTCATTGTCTCTGGTATCCTTTATCAAGATCTAGTTTCCTTGTCTTGGCAATTTTAATCCATGATTTCATGAAGTATAATATCTGCTCTACCTTTTTTCTGTAATCAAAGACAGCAATAATACAGGGATTCTGATTTAGTTTTCTCCTTGACACATTTTCCATGTTACTTTTTTATATAAGGTTATTTATATTGTATTCTATTTTTTCAGTCTTTGTTTTAATACACCCCTTTATATATATATATATATATATATATATATATATATATATATATATATATATATATATATATAATTTCATGAAGTCATGAAATCATTGTCTTGTGTGGTCCATTTTAATTTTCAGGGAGTCTGATACAAAGCATTTCAAGATAAGCATAATATTTTACATATATTATGTCATTTTATCCTTACAATAATTGTGGGAGAGAGATACTATAATTATCCTCATTTTACAGAAGAGAAAATTGACAAGGAGTAAGTGATACAGGACCACACAACTAAAGTGTCTGTGACAGAATTCAAATTAAGGCTTTCATGATTCTAAGTCCAGCACTCTATCCACTGCACCACCCATTTGCCTGAAATACAAAAGTAAGTCCAAACTTCAGTTCAAGATGGCTTTTAGATACAGCTCCAGGATTACAGCAATACAACTGATGACTATTTCCTCTTCCTTCTTCCTACATAACAGACAAGTTCAAGTGTTGAACATGCTGTATCTATGACTCTTCAGCTTGTCCTAATACATAGCCAAAAGGCTCTGTGAATGTCTTCTTGGTGCTCACAAGTCTTGGACAGTCTCCCCACACTGACCTATACTGTAAAAGTGACCAAGTATGGTTTCTCCTATAATTTCCTGATCATTGCAAAGATCTGATATTCTTCTTTGATCTTTGAGTAATTGTGTGAAAAAGTTGGGTTGTATTGATTTTTCCTTTACTACCATGTTTGTTGATTTTCCTGCAATAGCTTACTAATTGGTCTCATATTTAATTCTCTCCTCACTAGAATCCACCCTCCACATAGCTGCTAAAATTGTATTTCTAAAGTGTGGATCTCACAATGATACTCTTCTACTCTATAAACACCAGGAATTTCCTATTGACTCAAGATTTTGTTTTCATCTCAAGGTTTAAAAATTGTTATTTATGTGTATTTTATAAAGTATTTAATTATTAGTACTGTAGTATATATAATTGATTTATAAGCAAAATACATATATGGGATTGCTAAAATTATTGTTACTTATTGGTATATACAATCCAAAATTTAGAGAGTGTTGTCATAGACTATAAGAATGTGGTTATTTCATGAACTGGATAAGATTTTAAGGTATGAGGGAGTTTACAAATTATCTAGCACTTGTTTCCCCAGCTAGGATCATACAAAGTATTAAGAAATGCTGGAATGGGGGTGGCTGATTGTAGTGAGGGGAATCCAGAGATTCATTTAGGTTCTATCTTTTTCTTTACATTAATCTCTATGCTTATAGTGGAGAATTCAGTGTATATATAGATATCTCCTTAAACACTCATTCCTTCAGGGTCATGGACCTCTTCAGTTCTAATGACCTGAATGCACCTTCTTAGTCATGCAAAAAAAGAAAAAAAGATTGTTCTTTAAATCTTACCATCACCCATAAGACTAGTACCTCCATGATGTACTACTCTGAAATTGTCCCAAAGGATTATAACCTCATATACTTCTCTCAATCTATTTAAATTCCTTGTGATTTTTTTTCATAAATTTCAGTCCTTCCATACTTCCCTTGTTTCATATCCCTTTACCCGTACTTTGTTTCCACGTTCCTCTATTCATACTTTTGAGCATTTGAACATTATGCTTCACCCACTCATCTATATAAAGTTGTCTTTTTTATGTTCTTGACTCCCTTTCTTTTTGCCACTTATACTTTGTAGGACCCCAGCCATGTATCATTCTCACTCTTTACCTTCTCCATTCCTAATCATCTTCTTATGAATGCTGCTGGATGAAATCAGTCAATTATGCTGACTGGGCCATTTACAAATGTATCTTCTCTAATTTCAAATGAGCCTCATTGCTTATTGATTATTCTCTTATTGATTCTCTATCCTACTCACCTCAAGGGCTATTCCAAACCTTATTACTTTTCCTCAACCATTCCACCAACCATTTCCATTTCTTTTACTGCAGAGGATATAGCCTCCCACTTTACTGAGAAAGCTGAAACCATCCATTGTGATCCTCCAGTTCTTTTGTATAACACGTCTATGACACTTTTATATTATTTTCTATTTTTTCCCATGCTCTAATCTCTAACCAAGAGGCAGGTCATTCTCCCTACAAAGGCCAGTCCTTCTACTCATGCTTTTAATTCAATTTTTTCTGGTCTCCTTTGAAGAATTTTCTCCTGCCTTCATTTCTTCTCATTCTCTAATCTTCAGTCTCCTTAAGCACTGCTGCCTTTAAATATACCTTCACCCTTGACTTCTTAGGTTATTATCCTACATCTCCTCCTTTCATGTACAAATACCTAGAATGAATTCCTTATCATAGTAGATCATATTTTCTCATCTCTATCGTTTCATCATCTTACATTTGACTTCTGATCAAATACCTAGCTGTAAACTGTTTTTACTGTGTTTACCAATTATCCCTCAACACCAGGGGCTTCCACATCCTGGAACATCCCTCTTGCATGCTGGACTGAACTTTACCACCATTTCTTAGCTGCGGTCGCATATTACAATTGCCCTCATCACCTGGGGCCTCCTCTCAGTACAACAACCCACTTCTCATTGATGAGTTCCTGCTAGGATTTCTATTTTTAGGAGAGGCTCAGGCTCACCAAACTTCACTAGCTCTGCTAGCTCTCTTTTAGACTTTTTATACTTCAGCACCATACTTCTGAGGGCATATGATGTTTTCTTTCTAAATTCCATTTTTTGCCGTTGTGCCCCATTAAATTTTAAGCTTCTTGAGGACAGGGACTACCTTCCCCTCTTGTGTGTGTATCCCCAGTGTTTATCACAGTCCTGACCTGCATCTATCTTTGTTCCAACATCATTACTGCATTTAGATTAACAGGATATACATTTGTGTAAATATGTTTGTTTACAGTGGTTTGGGTTAATCTTACCACATAGGAATATACTTACAATACTAAAGAATCAAAATGTAATAAAGATTTGTATACTGGTATTCTGAGATTTTTAATTCAGAATGAATCTCAGCCTTGAAAGTAATTTGGACCATTATAGTCTTTGAGTCAAAATATTTTTACCTAAGTTTCCCTCTATCCCTTTCATTTAATTTTGAAAAAAAAAATTGAAACTCTTCTGAGAATACATTTGAGGTTTATGCCCAATTAACTATTTTTGTGACTATGCTTATAGCTGTTTTGACTTTACTGTCTTCTTTTGTACTTGTATCTTGGTTTTCCCTGTCACCCTAGTAACTTTTTATGGTCAGATTATTTTTTGGCAGTTGCTCATTTTCCACATGACTTCCTGATTTAGAACTTTATGTTAATGTTGGGCTTTGTTCCCAGAGGTGGGGAAGGGAGTGGTTATGTCTATAGCTTCAGGCTTCCTCATAATGTTGTTTCCAGAGCTAGTTCTGGGTGTTTAGATGTTTTTAGTGCTTCCAAAGGGAGAGGTGTGGAAACAGTTCTCTTGGTCTACACTTTTTTCATTACCCAGGAACAGCCTTTGATCCCTTGGGATTATAATCCATTCCTCTACACAGCCACTCCTCCTTTGGAGTTGGAAGTGATCCTGCCCTTCAGGGCTTCCATTTCCTCTTGAACGAAAGTGCTTGAATTATGAGCCGGAAGTGGGTATAGGCAATGGAGCTGCTAAACATCATCTGGTCTTGCTTCCAGTGCTAGCACAGGGATACCCTACAATCTCTTTCTGACTAGTGTCTAGGTCTCCTTACCATCTCTGCCTTGAAAGCTTCTGCAGCTGCTTATGTTTCTGTCACCACCATTTAGTCTAAAAACTGGAATTTCATTGACATAAACTTCCCCATGTCAGACATCTCTATTTCAAACTTCCTATTTTGTCTTGGGATGAAAGAATGCCTCATCGTGACTTTTTGTTGGCTCTGCCATATAGAATTTGATTTAAGGCATTATTTTAATGTTGTTTAGAGGAAAATGTTAGGAGAGTTCAGCTTAATACTTCTCTACTTTTCCATTTTGACCCTAATATAATTGTGAGATGGAATTTTAGTAGTAATGGTATAAAATAGTACATTATATTAGCTGTAATATTTCTGAGGATAAAAAGCTGACATAGCAATTGTTTCTTATATTCTATCAGGCTAAACCAAGTTGAATTATATAATGAGACTATGAGGAGTCAAGAATATATTGTTTTTCAAAACAAGCTTTGAAAATCCATCTCCTTTTGGAAAGAGTTTAAACATTTTTGCATTTCCTACTTTGAAGATACTTTGTCCAGGGTTGTTGTTTATGAGTTTCTGGATAAAGTTAATTTTGCCCTTTTGTCCCTAAAACATTTAATGTTTACTGTGAAAGTGACCAGGTGTAATCAAAGGTACATTGAGTTGGAAGTTAAAAGTCATTCCAGTTCCAGCTCTGTTTTATCTAGCTATGTAACCTGTGATAGGGACACTTCCCTCTGAGCTTGTGTTTACTCATCCCTAAAATGTAATGATTGGACTAAATGATATCTTAAGTCTTTTCAAGTTTTCTTCTTTCATTTAATTATGTTAACAGTTACAATAATGTTTGAGAGCCAATGTTATAGCATCTTTTCCCTTGATATAGAATGCTATATTAATCATTTGCCAATTTTAACTTTAAAATCTTCTAATTATAAATTTAAAATTCATTACGAATATTGGTCTATAATTGCTATTCTTTGGTTAACTGTGCTTGGTCTAGTTAACAGGTTGGTATTTATCTGTACTGGATGGTATTTGGGGGTTATCTGTCTGTAAAAGGAGTTAGGTAGAATGTTTTTCTTTCTCCAAATTGGAGATGTATCTAGTGTAGACTCTACGTATTTTTTAAGTGTTTGATAGAATTCGCCTCTAAATCCACTTAGACAAAGTTTTTTTTTTTAATTTAACTTTTAACATTCATTTTCACAAAATTTTGGGTTACAAATTTTCTCCCCTTTTATCCACTCCCCCCTCAAAACACCAAGTATTTTAATTGCCCCTATGACGAATCTGCTCTCTCTTCTATCATCCCTCTCTGCCCTTGTCTTCATCTTCTCTTTTGTCCTGTAGGGCCAGATAGCTTTGTATATTCTTTTACCTGTATTTCTTATTTCCTAGTGGCAAGAACATTACTCGACAGTTGATCCTAACACTTTGAGTTCCAACTTCTTTACCTCCCTCCCTCTCCACCCCTTCCCTTTGGAAGGCAAGCAATTCAATATAGGCCAAATCTGTGTAGTTTTGCAAATGACTTCCATAATAGTTGTGTTGTATAGGACTAACTATATTTCCCTCCATCCTACCCTGTCCCCCATTACTTCTATTCTCTTTTGATCCTATCCCTCCCCATGAGTGTTGACCTCAAATAGCACTCTCCTCCCCATGCCCTCCTTTCTATCATCCCCCCCACCCTGCTTATCCCCTTATCCCTCACTTTCCTGTATTGTAAGATAGGTTTTCATACCAAAATGAGTGTGCATTTTATTCTTTCTTTTAGTGGAATGTGATGAGAGTAGACTTCATGTTTTTCTCTCACCTCCCCTCTTTATCCCTCCACTAATGAGTCTTTTGCTTGCCTCTTTTATAAGAGATAATTTGCCCCATTCAATTTCTCCCTTTCCCCTCCCAATATATTTCTCTCTCACTGCTTGATTTCATTTTTTTTAAAGATATGATCCCATCCTCTTCAATTCACTCTGTGCACTCTGTCTCTATGTATGTGTGCGTGTGTGCATGTGGGTGTGTGTAATCCCACCCAGTTCCCAGATACTGAAATGTTTCAAGAGTTACAAATATTGTCTTTCCATGTAGGAATGTAAACAGTTCAACTTTAGTAAGTCCCTTATGACTCCTACTTGCTGTTCACCTTTTCATGGTTCTCTTCATCTTGTGTTTGGAAGTCAAATTTAGTTTTCAGCTCTGGTCTTTTCATCAAGAAAGCTTGAAAATCCTCTATTTCATTGAAAGACCAATTTTTCCCCTGAAGTATTATACTCAGTTTTGCTGGGTAGGTGATTCTTGGTTTTAGTCCTAGTTCCTTTGACTTCTGGAATATCCTATTCCACGCACTTCGATCCCTTAATGTAGAAGCTGCTAGATCTTGTGTTATCCTAATTGTATTTCCACAATACTTGAATTGTTTCTTTCTAGCTGCTTGCAATATTTTCTCCTTGACCTGGGAATTCTGGAATTTGGCCACAATGTTCCTAGGAGTTTCTCTTTTTGGATCTCTTTCAGGCGGTGTTCTGTGGATTCCTTGAATATTTATTTTGCCTTCTGGTTCTAGAATCTCAGGGCAGTTTTCCTTGATAATTTCATGAAAGATGATGTCTAGGCTCTTCTTTGATCATGGCTTTCAGGTAGTACCATAATTTTTAAATTGTCTTCCTGGATCTATTTTCCAGGTCAGTTGTTTTTCCAATGAGATATTTCACATTATCTTCCATTTTTTCATTCTTCTCACTTTGTTCTGTGATTTCTTGCTTTCTCATAAAGTCCTTAGCCTCCATCTGTGCCATTCTAATTTTGAAAGAACTATTTTCTTCAGTGAGCTTTTGAATCTCCTTTTCCACTTGGCTAATTCTGCTTTTGAAAGCATTCTTCTCCTCATTGGCTTTTTGAACCTCTTTTGCCAGTTGAGTTAGGATAGTTTTCAAGGTGTTATTTTCTTCAATATTTTTTTGGGTCTCCTTTAGCAGGGAGCTGATCTGCTTTTCATGTTTCTCTTTCATCCCTCTCATTTCTCTTCCCAGTTTTTCCTCCACTTCTCTAACTTGATTTTCAAAATTCTTTTTGAGCTCTTCCATGGCCTGAGCCCATTGGGTGGGCTGGGACACAGAAGCCTTGATTTCTGTGTCTTTGCCTGATAGTAAGCATTGTTCTTCCTCATCAGAAAGGAAGGGAGGAAATGTCTGTTCACCAAGAAAGTAACCTTCTATAGTCTTATTTCTTTTCCCTTTTCTAGGCATTTTCCCAGCCAGTGACTTGACCTCTGAATATTCTCCTCACACCCACCTCGCCTCCTGATCCTCCCAGCCAGCATTTGGGGTCTGAGATTCAAATGCTGCTTCCAGCTTCAGGGCTTTGGGCGAGGGCAGGGCTGCTATTCAGTGTGAGATTATGTTCAGGTGCTCAGGTGGGGGCAGGGCTGCCTCTCAGGCTCAGTTCCCTCAGGGAGTTTATGCACAGACCTTCAACAATGGATCCATGCTCCCGCCTGCTTGTGGAGCCCCGGTCTGCTGCCACCCCTCAGATTCTGTCTCCTGAGGGGGCCCGAGCCATGGGGGCACCCCACTCCCATCTCGACCCGCCAAAGAGACTCTCTCACCGACCCCCATCACCTGTGGGTGGAGGGACTTGTGCGGCCGCTGGAGATTCTGTCCCTGAAGCCTGCTTGGATCTTTTCATCTTGGTGCCGCGGCCGCGGCAGGGCTGTACTCAGCTCCCAGTCCCGGCGCCCAGTCCGCAGTGCAAAGGACCTTTTGTGAGAGGTTTGCAGGTCTCTCTGGAAGAGAAATCTCCCTCGCTCCAATGTTCTGTGGCCTCTGGGTGCAGAATTTGCTGTGAGTTACTCCTTTGTAGTTGTTCTATGGCTTGTGGGTTCGGAGCTATGTGTATGTGTGTCTTTCTACTCCACCATCTTAGCTCCGCCCTCCGACAAAGTTTTAAATATTGATTATTTGGTAGTTTCTTTGCAGCTAATCCAATTTTTCTTTCTTTTATTTTGAAAGTTTTATTTCGTAGAGTCAGCTTTCTTTTTAAGTTTCTGCGAGATTCTAATAGCGATAGAAGAGTATGGCTATTCTTCAACATTTCTGCTAGTATTGTTATGGTGCTTTTATCCCCCACTTAATAGAATTTTATGTTTTCAATTACGTGTAAAGATTTGAGTTCCAAATTTTTCTCCCTCTTTCTCCTCCATCCCCCCTCCTTAAAAGACCAAGCAAGTAGGTATAGGTAATAAATATACAATTATGTTAAACATATTTTCAAATTAGTAATGTTGTGAAAGAAGAATCAGAACAAGAGGGACAAACCTCAAGAAAGAAAAAAACTTTCAAAATGAAAAAAAAAATATGCTTTGATCTCCACAGTTCTTTCTCTGGATGTGGTTAGAATTTTTCATCATGAGTCTTCTTGAATTGTATTGCTGCATCATTGTATTGCTGACAAGAGCTAAGTCTATCATAGTTTATTATCGCACAATGAAGCTGTTACTGTGTATAATGTTATCCTGGTTCTACTCACTTCACTCAGCATCAGTTCACATAAGTCTTTCCAGGTTTTTCTGTATTCTGCTTGCTTTCCATTTCTTATAACACAGTAGCATTCCACTATATTCATATACCACAACTTGTTCAGTCATTTCCCAATTGATAGACATTCCCACAATTTCCAATTATTCGCCACAACAAAGAGAGCTACTATAAATCTCTTTGCACATTTACGTTCTTTTCCCTCTTTTCTGATCTCTTTGGGATACAGACTTAGTAGTGGTATTGCTGGATCAAAGAGTATGCACAGTTTTATAACACTTTTGACATAGTTCCAAATTGTTCTGAAGAATGATTGGATGAGTTCACAACTCCACCAACAATGCATCAGTGTCCCAATTTTCCCACATCCTCTCCAACATTTATAACTTTTTGTCACATTAGTCAATCTGATTAGTTTTGAGGTGATACTTCAGAGTTGTTTTAATCTGCATTTCTGTAATCAAGAGTGATTTAGAGCACTTCTTCACATGACTATAGACACTTTGATTTCTTCATCTGAAAACTGCCAGTTCATATCCTTTGACCATTTATTGATTGAGGAATGGCTTGTATTCTCATAAATTTGACTCAGTATTCTCCATTTTTGAGAAATTAGACTTTTATTGGAGACATTTGCTATAAAGATTGCTTGCCAGTTTTGTGCTTTCCTTCTAACCTTAGTTTCAGTGGTTTTGTTTGAACAGAGGCTTTTCAACTTAATATGATCAAAATTATCTAATCTTCATTTCATAATGCTTTCTATCTCTCCTTTTGTCAGGATTTTCCCACTCCCCATAGACCTGATGGGTAGACTATTCCTTGATCTTCTAATTTGATTGCTTCATTGTCTATGTTGCCTTTTAGAAAATGCAGTTTCCTTATCTCCTTTAATTAGATCTGTTTTTACTTTTATTTTGTCTAAGAGCAGGATTGCTACCCCTACTTCTATTTTTTTTTTTTTACTTCTGTGGAAGCATGATAGATTCTCTTAAGCCCCTTAGATCTATTCCGTGTGTATCTATTTAAAGTGTGTTTCTTGTAAGCAACATCTTGTAGGATTCTGGTATATGATGCACTCTGCTATCCACTTCCATTTGGTGGGAGAGTTCATCCCATTCACATTCACAGTTATGATTACTGTGTATTTCTCTCCATTCTATTCTTTGTCCTGTTTGTTCTCTCTCTCCTTCACTCTGTCCCTCCTCTCCAGTATTTTGCTTTTGTCTACCACTTCCCCTGATCTTCTCTCCCTTCTGTCAGTCTCTATCCCAATCCCTTTACCTAATTTCACCCCTTCCTACTTCCTTGTTGGTAAAATAGATGTTTATATTCATCTGATTGTATGTATCATTCCCTCTTTGGGCCAATACTGGTGAGAATTATGTCCAAGCAATGCCCACCCCCTTTCTCATCTTCCCCTCCACTGTAATCAGTTTTTCTCACCTCTTCATGTAAGACAATTTATACTATTCTACCTCTCTATTCTTTCTGAACCCATTATACTCCCTTATCTCAACCCTTAATATTTTTTATTCATTCCCTCAAATTAACCTTATGCACATACCCTCTGTCTCTGTATATTCCTTCTACCTGTACTGTTAGTGGTACAATATTTAAGTTATTAGTATCATCGTCCAATGTATGGATGTAAAAAGCTTAGCTCTACTAAATCCCTTATATTTTCTTTTCCCTTTTTACCTGTTCATGTTTCCCTTGGGTCTTGAAATTGGAGGTCAAATTTTTGGATTGGTTCTGGTTTTCTCCTTATGAAGGCTTGAAGTCCTTCTCCTTTGTTGAATGATCATGTTCCCCTTGATATATTATACTTAATTTTTCTGGATGATTCTTGGTTGTAGACTTAGTTCCTTTGCTCTCTAGAACATCGTGTTCCATGACCTCTAATCCTTTAATGTTGTAGCTGTCAAGTTTTGTGTGATACTGATTCTAACTCACTAATATTTGAATTCTTTTCTTCTGGCCACTTACAGTATTTATTCCTTGACATGATAGTTATGAAAATTGGCACAATGTGCCCTGGGTTTTTTGCTTTTTGTTTTTTACTTTTGGATCTCTTTTCTAATGAATTTTTTCAATGTCTATTTTGCCCTCTGGTTCTAGGACATTATGGCAGTTTTCCTTGATAATTCATGAAAAATGCTGTCCAAGTTTTCCTTTTGATTATAGATTTCAGGTAGTCTAATGATTCTGATATTGTCTCTCAGTTTTATTTTCTAGGAGAGTTGTTTTTCCCATGAAGAATTTTACATTTTCTTCAATTTTTTCATTCTTCTTCATTTGATTGATTCATGATGTCTTTAGCTTAGTCACTGGCTTCTACTTAGTCAGTGTTAACATTTTTTCCCTCAGTTATTTGAATTTTTATTTAGTATTTTATTTTTTCCCACTTACATATAAAAGCAATTTTAACATTCACTTTTAAAACTTTCAGTTCCAAATGCTCTCTGTTCCTCTCCTGCCACAATCTCTCATTGAAAAAACAACCAATTCAATATAGGTTATACATGTATAGTCATGCAAAACATTTCCATAATAACATGCTGTGAAAGAAAACAAAGACAAAAAAAGTCAAGAAATTTAAATAAAGTCATGTTTCTTCTATAATCAGATGCCATTTAGTTTTTTTTTCCCTTGGGGAGAGATAGCATTTTTTATCATAAGTACCCAATGTTGTCTTAGATCCTTTTATTGTTGAGAATAGTTAAGCCATTCATAGCCAATCATCTTAAAATGTTGCTGATATTTTGTACATAGGATATCTCATTTTGCATCAGCTCATGGAAGTCTTTCCCATAGAAACCATGTAGGTTTTGGAGGGTGGAGCGAAGATGACAGAGTAGAAAGATGAACCTGTTTTAGCTCTGCCTCTCATAGTACATAAAATAATTGTAAAAAATGATTCTAAACAAATTCTAGAGCAGTATAAACCACAAAATGATACAATGAAAGAGATTTCCAGCCCAAGACAACTTGGAAGGCCAATAGGAAAGGTCTATCACACCAGGCTCAGAGTGAAGTGTAGCCCAGCATGGGCCATACAGCATGGACAGGACTGGAGAAGACTTCAGGGTATGTAATCATGGGTAGCTACTGTTATTCCATAATTTTTCAACCCACAAACACTAGAGACAGCTTCAAAGGTCAGTGAGAAAGCTCTTTCACCTGGGTGAGAGGGGAGGAAGGACCAGTCGCAGCCCCAGCCCCAGAGCAGCAGCAGCCACTGCAGAAGCAGCCTCCACTTTTGGAGCCCTCCACACAAAGACCATGAGGGAATTGAGTGGCCAACTGAGTCTCAGTTCTGAGTGGCGGTCCTGGGGGGAGGAGGAGCATTGGCATGGTTAATTCTACTCTCAGATCTTGAGTAGAAAAGAGTGCTTGCAGTTGTTCACAGAGCAGATTGTGTCACCTTGGAGAAACTGAGAACTTACAGGTCCCTAGAATATACCCTCCACTTGATAAAGGACTCAAAAGTCATGTAACTGGTTGGGGAAAATGCCCGACAAAGGGAAAAAATAAGACTATACAAGGTTACTTTCTTGATGAAAAGGGATTTTTTTCCATCCTTTTGGATGAGGAAAAACAAAGCATACCATCAGAGGAAGAGGCTTCTATATTCAAAATCTCCAAAAAATGTATGCAATGGTCTCAGGCCATGGAAGAATTCAAAAAGTATTTTAAAAATCAAGTAAGAGAGGTGGAGGAAAAATTGGGAAGAGAAATGAGAGCGATGCAAGAAAATCATGAAAAGCAAGTCAATAACATGTAAAGGAGACCCAAAAAGTGCTGAAGAAAATAACACCTTTAAAAGTCAACTAACCAAATGGCAAAAGAGGCCCAAAAAGTCAGTGAGGAGAAGAATGCTTAAAAAGCAGAAGGAGCCGAATGGAAAAGGAGGTTCAAAAGCTCACTGAAGAAAATAGCTCTTTAAAAATTAGAATGAAGTAGATAGAAGCTAATGACTTTATGAGAAAGCAAGGAACTATAAAATAAAACTAAAAGAATGAAAAAATAGAAGACAAAGTGAAATATCTCATTGAAAAAACAACTAACCTGGAAAATAGATCCAGGAGAGATAATTTAAAAATTATTGGTCTGCCTGAAAAATCATGATTCTTGTTACATATATATAGTCTGATTTTTTTCTGGTGTTTGCTCATTTCCCCAGTCAATTACTTGACTTTGCGGCTTTTTGTCAAGACAGTTCTCTGATTTCAGTGAGAGTGTTGTGGGGTATACTGTCCCAGGCTTCAGTGGTTTTATGTAGCTATTTTCAGAAATACTTCTAGGAACCTGCAAATTTTCATCTCTTCCAAGGGTCTATGATCAAACGAAAGGTGTTTGCTCCTCTCTTGGTCAGTGCTCTGATCTGTGAGTGATCATATGCATTATTTTCCTGCCCTGGAACTGTGAGGAGGGTTCCCCTTCCACTACATAAGCCTCACCACACTAGAACTCCTTCTCATCCCAGGACTGTCATCTAGGACTGCTACCCAGACTCAAGCATGGGTAAAGCAAGAAAATCCCACCTCAGCACCAGCAAAGAGATCCCTTCAATCCTCCTCTGAGAAACCACTGGATTCCCTCACAATCTGGAGTCTTAGAGGTTCAGAAATAGCTCAGGTTGCTGCTGCTGCCACCAGGATGGTCTCTGCCACCCCCTCCACCACCCTGGGACTGGTACTACTCTCTCACACAGGTCCAACAAGACTTTTCCACTGACCTTCCAAGTTGTTCTTGTCATTTTGGGAACAATAAATCTGGAAACTACTACAGCTGTCAGCAATTCCATCCCCCAAGCCCTGCTGAGGTCCCATCTGTGTTGCTGAGGCCCACACTAGACTATGCTCTGCTCCCAGTCTGGTGCAAAAAATGCTTCTGTTGACCTTCAGGCTGTCTTGGGCTGGAAATTTGCTTCCCTCCATCATTCTGTGTGTTCTTCACTTCCATAAATTGTTTAGAGTCATTTTTTACAGGTATTTGGAGGGGTTTGGTGGAGAGCTCAAGCAAATCCCTGCTTTTACTCTACCATCTTTGCTCTGCCCCAACAGTTTTCTTAATAAGATATCTCACATTGTCTTCCATTTTTTCATTCTTTTGTCGCTGTTTTACTGTTTCTTGACTTCTCATAAAGTCATTAGCTTCCATTCCCTCAACTCTAATTTTTAAGGAATTATTTTCTTCAGTAAGCTTTTGGACCTCCTTTTACATTTGGCCAATTCTGCCTTTCAAAGCATTCCCCTCCTCATCGACTCTTCATACTTGCTTTACTACTTGGACCAGTTTCTTTATTAAAGTGCTATTTTCTCGATTCTGTCTCCCTCTCTACTTCCTTTGGGGATTTAGGATTTACTGGCTAGATGTCCTTCCTTCCTTCCTTCCTTCCTTCCTTCCTTCCTTCCTTCCTTCCTTCCTTCCTTCCTTCCTTCTTTCCTTCCTTCCTTCTTTCCTTCCTTCTTTCCTTCCTTCCCTTTCCTTCCCTTCCCTTCCCTTCTCTTCCTTTCCCTTCCCTTCCCTTTCCTTCCCTTCCCTTCCTCTCTCCCTCCCTTCCTTTCTTCCATCTCATTCCCAAAACCTTCATGAACCATGAAGCCCATGGGCTGGATAACAATAGGTCCCTGTCCAAGCTCCACTTAATGGCTGGCTTAGAGTGATTATCACTAGCAACAGGTTCTGCTGATTTAGTTATTTTTTTCTTTTGTTCATTAAAAGGGCCATTCTCTGACTACTTCTTAAAGAGGCTTATTCACTCACTGGGTGTTACCTCCATCTAGGTGAGTACATGAAAATTCTAGCCTAAAAAGACCAAGGTCTCCCATTGCATCCTGGGCCATCTCCAGTCATCCTGATGAATATCTGGTCACTGGATCCAGATGGTACAGGAGGAGAAGGTGAGGTTGGTGACCTTCCACAGCCCTCCCTCACTCAAAACAAAGTCAAGTGCAAATCATGTCATCATTTCTCTGATGTCATGGTCTTCTTTGAAAATGAAGGACGAATACAGATTTTCTTTGGTATTTTTTTGGGTGTGTCTCCTCTACCAAGATGCTGACTCATTTCTCATGACTTTTCTGTATCCCTCTCACCTCTCTTCCCAGTTTTTCCTCCACCCCTCCTACTAGATTTTCAAAATCCTGTTTGAGTTCTTCCAAGGCCCAAGACCAATTCAAATTTTTCTTGGAGACTTTGGATGTAGGAGTGTTGACTTTGTTGTGTGTTTTGATCTTCCTTACTACAATAGCAACCTTCTATAGTCATAGTGTTTATTCATTGTTTACTTATTTTTCTACTCTATTACATGACTTTTTACTCTTTGATAAAGTAGGGCTCTGCTTCCAGTGTGGAGGATGCACTGTCCTAACCTTTAGGGGTTCTGTGTATCTGTTTTCAGAGATCCTTAAAGAGACCTCTAAGTTTCAGTTTTTTCTCAGGTGGAATGATCTAAGGAAAGTTGTTTACTCCTTTTTGGCCTATGCTCTGGTATGTGAGTGACCACAAGTATGATTTCCTGCCCTGGAACTGTGAGAAGGATCCCCCACTACACTGTGGTCACAAGTTCTGCTGTGCTAGTGCCTTACCTTTCCCTGGCATTGCCACTCATCTGGGCAAAGTATGGGCAAAGTAACATATTCCTGTCTCAGTACTACCAAAAAGACCCCTGTAATCTCCTTCTGAGCAGTTGTTCAATCTCTTTTACCATCTATGAGCTGAAAGCTGAAGCAGCCACTGTTGCAGCTGATTTAGTCACTCCCAAAGACTATTCCTGGTTTGCTATGGCTGAAACTATGCTGAACCTGCACTGGACTGTGGTCCACTCTCACTCAAATATGACAGACCTTTAGTGCTTGACTCTCTAAGTTTTCTCTGGCATCTGTAGGCTTACAGGTCTGGAAACCACCACTGCTACCTCTGATTCAGTCACCCAAAGGCCT
The DNA here is from genome assembly GCF_028372415.1 of Notamacropus eugenii. Classification (NCBI taxonomy): domain Eukaryota; kingdom Metazoa; phylum Chordata; class Mammalia; order Diprotodontia; family Macropodidae; genus Notamacropus; species Notamacropus eugenii. The sequence continues at coordinate 246,879,897 of NC_092872.1, read as the reverse complement.
GCTCCGAGTTTGCCAGGGCCTGGTCTGTGGTGGTGCTCTTCTCCCACCCTGGAACAACAGACAATTCCTGTCTACTTTCCAAGGTGTCTTAGGCTGGAAATTTCACTCCATCTTTTTGTGGATTGTGCTGCTCTAGAATTTGTTTAGAATCATTTTTAAATGCATTTACAGATATTTCGGGAAAAGCTCAGCTGAGTCCATTTTGGCTTCACACCCAGCACCCCATTCTAACTTTTAAGGTCTTGTTTTCCTCAATTAGCCTTTGTCTTTGTTTTCCATTTGGACAATTGTACTCTAAGTAGTTGTTCTCTGGATTTTTGTATCTCCTTTTCCATTTGGTCAATTCTACTTTTTAAGCAGTTTTCTAAGTTGCTGATTTTTTTTTCATAATTCTCTTGCATCACTCTCATTTCTTTTCTCATTTTTAATTTTTTTCTCATATATTTTTAAACTCCTTTTTGAGCTCTTCCATGAGTCCTTTCTAGGCTTGGGATCACTTCCCATTTTTCTTTGGAGTTTTGCCTATAGGTTTTTCAATAGTGTCCTCTTCTGAATTTATGTCTTGGTTTTCTCTGTTACTATAATAACTTTCTGTGGTCAGATTCTTTGCTGCTTTTTGCTCATATGACCTTTATCTTTTCTTTTAAATTTGGTCTCTGCTCCTAGGGTAGATGTGGCTTTGTCTCGGGCTTTTTGTGCAGTGGCTACAGGCCTTGGCTATTTACTTGGTATTGCATTGATGTTGCTCTGAAGCCCATGGGGGACCCTTGTGCCTGGTGTTGTGTTGAGGTTATGGGGTGGAGGCTGCCTGACACTGCTGTAAGTTGTGGGGGTCTGGCAGATTACCTGATGCTGAGTTGAGGTCCTGGTGGTGGTGTCTGGTATGTTGTGAGGTCTGGTGAGACTTTTCTACATTTCCCTGGAGCTACACTGAAACATGTGGAGGTCCAGCCACTGTAAAATGCCTACCCAGGACAATGCTGAAGCACGTGGACTTCCAGTCATGGGAGGATGTCTGCCTGCCCAGAATTGTGCTTAATCATGAGGATTTCTGACAGCCAGAGGATGCCTGCCTGCCAAGAGATGTGCTGAAGCACACGGAGTTCAGGCCACTGCAGGACATCTGCTCATCTGGGGCTGTGCCAAAGCACATGGAGGTCCAGCCACTACCATATATGTCTTTACACGTGGGACTACACTGAAATACATGGTAGTTCTTGGAACTGGAGTCCACCAATTCCTCTGGCTATGTTAAATCACATGGGACGGCCTGGTGTTGGCATTTGCCTACTCCATCACACTGGGCATCAGGATCTCCCACTGGTTTGCTGAGGTGGGGCTTGTTGCCAGATTGCTAGGATGCTTCCCATCCTGGACAGCACTCTCCTTTTACCCAAGTAGGACAGAATTTTCTTGCTGATCCTCCAAGTCTCTTGGGATAAAAGACCACTCTATCTTGTCTTTCTACTGCCTCCATTGTTCCAGTATTTGTTCTGGGCCACTATTTTATGGTTGGTTTGGTGGAGGTAAATATGTAATAACTATAGTGATTTGCTGTTTACTCTGCCATCTTGGCTCCCAAAATGGAAAAATGTTGTTTGACTGGTTCTTGATGTTTCATAGAGTCATTAGCTTCTGTTCCCCCAATTCTATTTTTTAGGAATTATTTTCTTCAGTTAGCTTTTGTCCCACCTTTTCTATTTGGCTAGTTCTACTTCTCAAGGAGTTATTTTCTCCAGTTGATGGAGTTTTTTTTTTCCATTTTCCTAATTATATTTTTTAAGGAATTGCTCTCTTTGGTCAATTTTTGTCCTTCCTTCACCAAGTTGTTGACTCTGTCTTGCATACCTCTCATTTCTTTTCCCAATTTTTCTTCTGCCCCTATGATTTTTAAAATCCTTCTTGAACTCTTCCAAGAAGGTACTTTGGGCTTGAGACCTTTGAGGCTTTGTGTGTAGGTATTTTGAAAAGGTTGCCTTCTTTTGAATTTGTGTTTTGATCTTCCCTGTAGTAGCTTTCTATGTTCAGGGCTTTTTTTTTCTATTGTTGCATTTTTGCTCATTTTTTAAGTCTTTTTCATGACTTTTAAAGTTTAGCTCTGTTCTTGCGGAAGAGGAAGTACTGTTCCAAACTTCTTGTACTGGTCATTGACTTTCTGCACTGGAGTCTCAGGTACTAGCAACTTATCCAGTGAGCTGGGGTGGCCTGGGTTAGTTATACCTATTGTGCTGGGGTTCTGTGACTGACAGTTAACCTTCTACACTGGGACTGGAGGCCTCACAGTTGACCTCTTGTGCCACAGGCCTCCTGAGCCAGGATGAAGGGGTCGTGACTTGAATTTATGCTGTGGCTAAGAGCCTCCCTCATGCTTGCCCAGATACCATCTGGGCTGAGCTGTGCTCCCTTTCTTACCCAAGTAAGACAAAAGTTTCCTAAAGTCCTTCTAAGCTGGAAAATTATTTCATTCTATCTTTGTGTAGATTCTGTAGCTTGAGAATCTATTGAAAGGCTTGATTTAATATTGTTTCCAAGGGAAACTGGGGAGAGCTCAGGCAACTTCCTGACTTTTCTTCACAATCTTGGCTTCACCCAATTTTCTTTTTCTAAAATCAGATAATTTAAAATCTATACAATGCAATATGTTGATTTAGAATTTCATAATTTTTGCAGATATTTTTTTGAATCTCAGAAGTTTCTTAAATATATATATATATGCTATATATATACATACAGACACATATATCTACACATATATTATATTTTATTTTATTTTGCATTCTGACACCAGAACACAAATACAGATTAGAGAAAAGAACCAAAAGCATATCATAAATAAATATTGCCACTTAAATACAAAGTTAAAAATAAAAAAAAGCATGAAAGAACCATAGCAGAACATAAGAGAAGATTCAAGTTATGTAACAATAAATTTGCATTTCAAGAAAGACTGTATGATAAGTAATATTTGTTGTGTTGAATATTGTCCATCTTTTCTTTGCTTCCCTGTGAATTCTTTTGTTCTCTGCCATGCATTTTTTTATTTTGTTCTTTTCCCTCTTCCCCCACCCCCAGAAGGCTACAAAAAAATTAGATTTGTTTCTCTATAGCTATAGATATATACATACATATATCCATGTATACATACATATATAGACATATACTTTTCCAAACATGTTCTACTCCTGATCTTTGTTTTTATGTTTGTGCATATCTCTTGCTTCCCTATCCCTCCTGCCTCTTCTATTTTACTTCTACCCACTACTTTGCCCTCCTATTAGTTGTCTGCCCCCTCCAAGGATCCTTACCCTGTCCTCTCACTCCCATAAATCTAAACACCCTTCTATATCCCCCTTTTACCTATTCCCTCCAAAGATCTCTCCCTTGTCCTCTCCCCTTCCCTATTCCCCTACCAGTGTATTTCTTCTGAATTTAGAAGACTTTTATACTCTTCTAAATATGTATGTTCCCTCTTAAACCCAATCCTGATGAAAGTAGATTACCAGAACTATCCGCCTCCTTCCTCATCTAATTCCTCTGTATCAGTTCTTCCTCTTCCATCTCATCTGTATAAAATAATTATTCTTTTTAGTTGTTCTAAAATGGTTTTACTTTTTAAATTTGTATCCTTCTCAGGATTTCCCCAATCTTACTTGTGAGCTACCCAATTATTAATAAGCATAATACTTAGTCTTTCAGCATATGATATTTTTGACCGGAATTCCAGCTCTATTGCTCTTTTATACATTATGTTCCAAGACCTGTGATCCTTTAATGTATCTGCCGCTATGTTTTGTGGGAATCTAATTGTGGCAGCAACAAATCTGAATTGTTTTAGTCTTGACACTTTTAATATTTTATCCTTGAGCTAGGGGTTTTGGAATTTGACTATGATATACCTATGAATTTTTCTCATAGGATGTCTTTTAAGTGATGATAGATGGATTTTTCCTATTTCTACTTTCCCCCTTGTTCTAATGCTTCAGGACAATTTTCTTTAATTATTTCTTGTATTTTTGTATCAAGATTCTTTTTTTATCATAACTTTCAGTTAATCTGATTATTTTTATATTTTCTCTTCTTGACCTATTCTCCAAATCTATTGTTTTTCTTATAAGATGTTTCACTTTCTCTTCTATTTTTTCATTAGTCATATTTTGGTTAATTATCTCTTGATTTCTTATAATTTCACTGGCCTCACTTTACCCACCTCTAATTTTCAAGGTGACATTTTCTTCCTTAAGATTCTGGATCTCCTTTTCTAATTGGTTGACTTTCCTTTCATAACCTTCTTGTTTTTCTTGGATTGTTCTTATATTTTTTTTTAGTTTTTCCTCCATCTTTGTCATTTGATTTTTAAACTTTTTTTTAAAGATCTTCTATGAATTCTTTTTGGGAAAGTAATCATTTGATATTACTCTTTGAGGATTTCTGTGCTTCAATAATCTACTCTGAAGATGAACCCTGGTCATCTCTATTTCCATAATAGCTTCTAAAGTTGAATTCTTTCTCCTTTGTCTGTGTGTTTTTGGGTTTAGTTTTGTGTGTGTGTGTGTGTGTGTGTGTGTGTGTGTGTGTGTGTGTGTGTCTGGTAATAGTTCAATTTTTGTAATCATCTCTAGCCCTGGGATATAGGAAATGGTGCCTCTTGCCCCAGATCTTCAGTTCTCCCCTCTAGCCTGGAACCAAAACCAAATGTCCTATCTCCTGTAAGTGCCCACAGTCAGGGACATTCAGGCCCACTGCTTCTGCATTCACCAGGCGTGTACTGGATCCTTCTCATCCTTACTGCTCTTCACAGCACAGCTGGGACTGGTGTTTCTTATCAGTAGACGTTCTCAGGCTCAAATACCCAACTCCCCTCACTATCCAGGGGTAAAAGTTCCAGTGCCTGGGACCTGAGGCAGTCTCTCAAACCAACTAACCCCATACCTTATCTCTTGTTGATAAAAGGGAACCTAACCTGGAGGTGTTTACTCTTCACAGGAACCAAACCTCATCCTGAGATTTTTCTTCTGATCTTCTCAAACTGTTGCAAGAAGAGTCTGGTTGTGCCTCCACTCTTATTTACCTCCACCCACACTTTGTTTGCCCCAAGGTACAATTTTGACTCTTTTGTGGGGGAAAATCTCGAGAGTTTGGAATTTTCTGACCCAGCCATCTTCCCAGAATCCTCCTTCTATTATTACCATTTTAAAAATTAAATATATACTTTTTGAATTTGACTTCTGTTGTGATTTCATCATATTCATTTTTTAAAGTATCTTGAATTTTCCCTCCTCTTTAATCAGGCTTATTGAAAGTTAATTTATTTTATTGGTAATTAAATAAGTTTTAGTTTTATCAGTTAAATTAGTTTTTTTATTTTTAATTCTTTTTTTTCTCTTCTAGTTTTTAAGACTTCCTCATTTACTCTCATTTCTTATTTATTTATTTGCTTGTTTTCTAATTCTTAAATTTCATATTTAATGTATTAATGTTCTTTTTTTCTATTTTGTTGATATATGTTATCAAGAACATCCTTAGAAGATCATTTTTGATAAATTTCAGAAATTTTAATATGGGGTCTTATCAGCTGAGTTTTTTACTATGTACACACTAAATCTGGGTACAATGAGACTTTGACCCTCATGAACTGTGTGACCTTGGGGAAGCTGTTGAGGTTTGGGGTGATGTACCCTAAAATACTGACATGTAGGGTCCTGATTGAATGAATTCGATGCAAGCCTTCTTAAAGCCAAGGAAAAACAAAGTTTATTAAAGATTCGTCATACTGGGTTGACTCTTAAGGAGCCTAAGCATTTGTAATGCTTGTATTCACAAGCGAGTCAGATAGAATCTCACCTAAACAGAGTCTGAGCTGGATTGAATCTGAGGGCCTTCATGGCAGAGAGATGGAACTTAAATACAAAAAAAGACTGAGAGAAGAATCCAGGTGTTGCCAAGCAGTCTCAAGTCCCAAGGATGGTCCAGATAGGGGAGGTAGATCAAATCCAGGGAGGATTCTGATGGGAGTGGCTGGTAGTCCAGACAATTCACAATCCTGGCTGGGTGACTTGGTCCTCAAAAGAATCCTAACTAAGCAACCAGTAATAGCATCAAAGGGAGGAATATCAAAAGAATGCTAAATCAAGTAAGGGGAATCCAAAGAGTCCCCCCAAGGTCAGGTTTTCCAGAGCCCTTCCAACAAATGGGACCTAAACCCTACCGGTCTAAGGGATGAAGGTCTCTGCTTGGGCTTGTACTCCATCAAAGCCATATGACCTCTCTGTGTCTCAGTTTCTTCATCTGTAAAATGGGTTTGTTGGACTCCATAGCTTCTAATGATCTTTTGAGCTCCAATTCCATAATCCTATAATCATATGATCCAGCTATTGTTTGTGATTTGCTGTTTGACAAACATTCAAGATATCATTGTCTCCATATATGGTTGGGTTTTTTAATTATTACATTCGTGCTTCCTTCATTAATTATTATTGATGGTTGTATTACAGTTTGGAAAAGTTAGGCCAGTAATTCTCCTTGTGTCTTTTTATTTATAATTTCCCTTGACCTTAGTGCATGACCTACTTTTATAAAGTTACTCTGTTGTCCTGAATGATACCTATTTTTTAATGTTCACATTTCAGAAAATTCATACATCTTTTAGTTTTGCAATTCTTGGATACTTTTCAGTTATCCATTTTTCTTTTTATTGTTCTTTCCTTTAGAATGATTCTATTCTGAGAAAGGAATATTAAAGCCTCCTACTCTGTTATCGGAAATTCAGTTATTTTTCCTTAATAAATTTAGATTATATGACACTTGGTTGATAGGGATTTAGTGTTGATATTTGTTTGTTAGGTATAATATATTTGTTTATTTATTTAGTGAATTCCTTTCCTCCCTTCCTCCCTCTCTTTCTTTCTTTCCTTCTCTCTTTCTTTCTTTCTCTTCTTATATAAAATGACCAATAGTAAATGTTTTACACTAATGCACATCTATAACCTAAATTGGATTGCTTACCACTTCAGGAAGAGGGCAGTGGAATAGAATTTGAAACACAAAACTTTTTTTAAAAAATATTTTCAAATGTTTTAATATGTATTGGGGATAATAAAATGTTGTTTGGAAGTTAAAACAAAAGATAATAACTCAGAAAATAAAAAGTTTCAGCAAATTTGCAGGCAGCAACATAAACTCACAAAAATCAATCACTTTCTTTATAATAACAACATATGAAAGGTAACATTAAAAAAGAAAATTCCATTCCATTCAAAATTAATACAAAACATATAGAATGGTTTTTGGGGTGGGGAAATTTACCAAATCACACCATTCTTATATAGATTTATTTGCAAAAAGAAAAAAATAACAGCAGATATCTCAAACAGTTCGAGGATGATTCAGTGTCCCTGGCAGGTCTTGTCAATATAATAAAAATTACAATACCAGGAAATTTAATTTAGAATCTTAATGCTCTACCAATCAAACTACCAAAGAAATACTTTATAGGGAGCAATAATACAGTAACCAAATTCATTTGGGAGACCAAATATCCAGACTATCAAGGAAGATGATGAAAAATAGTAGGATTGAAAGAGGAGGAACATTTCTATGCCTCAGCTTATATTATAAACCAATCACCATTAAGAATATTTTATACTGCTTAAAAAATAGAAAAGTACGTCAAAGAATAGAGAGGGGATAATCAGACATAACGCAATTTGCTTGATAGCATGATTTTTCATAAAAAGTGAACAAACTACCAAGGCAAGATTTCTCTATTTAACAGGAGCTTCTGTAAAAATCAGAAAACATTCTGGCAAAAATTAGGCTTAGACTAACATTTTATACCAGATTCCACAATAAGTTAAAAATGTATGTGTAATCTGAGTGTTAAAGGATGCACATACACACACACGCAATCTATTTATCCCTCTATCTACCTATGTATATGTATGTATGTATGTATGTATGTATGTATGTATGTATGTATATATGTATGTATGTGTCTATCTATCTATCTATCTCTCTATCTATCTATCTATCTATCTCTCTATCTATCTACCTATCTATCTGTCTGTCTCTGACCAGACACCTCCAAGAGCTCTGGGTAGGAGATGTATTCTTGACTAAACAAGACTAGAGGTAATTACAAGAGATAAAATAGTTAACTTGATTATAAGAAGGAAGAAAATAAACTTTATTAAGTCTTTCCTATGTTCCAGATACTGTGCCATGTGTTTTACAAATATTACCTCCTTAATCCTCATGACAATCCTGGGAGATGGGTGCTATTATTATCTCCATTTTACCATTTTACAGTTGAGGAAACTGAGGCACACAGAGTTTATGACACTTGTCCAGGGTCACACAACTAGTAGGCATCTGAGGCCAGATTTGATATCAGGTTTTCTTAACTCCAGCCCCAGTGTCCTATCCACTGTACCACCTAGCTGCCTTAATTTCACATTGAAAAGCTGTTGTACAAACAAGCCCCCCAACACCTTCAAAATAAGATAAGAAAAATGTTTTCCACTTTTATTATTACAAAAAACATTTGTAATAATTATATCCAAGGGGGCGGAGTAGAAAGACACACATATACTAGCTCCGAACCCACAGCTCATAAAATACCTGTAAAAAAGAACTCCCAACAAATTCTGGAGCAGCAGAAGCCACAGAACAACAGATCAGATGAGATTTCTGTTCCAGAGAGCCCAGAAAACCTCTCACAAAAGGTCCTTCATGCTGTGGACCCAGAACCGAGCCCAGCCTTGCCTTGGCCGTGCAGCACTGAGAGGAGTGGATCTGAGCAGGCTTCAGGGACAGAATCTCCAGTGCCTGCACAGGTCCCTCCACCCACAGGTGACAAGGGTCAGTGAGAGGGTCTCGTTGGCGGGTGGAGAGGGGAGTGGGGTGTCCCCATAACTCAGGCCCTCTTGGGAGGCAGCAACTGAGGCGGGAGCAGACCAGGGCTGCCCAAGCAGGTAGGAGCTCAGATCCATTGTTGAAGGTCTCTGCATAAACCCCCTGAGGGAGCTGAGCCCTTGAGGCAGCCCTGCCCCGACCTGAGCACCTGAACTTAATATCACACTGAATAGTAGCCCCACCCCCACCCAAAGCCCTGAGGGTGGGAAGCAGCATTTGAATCTCAGACCCCAAGTGCTGGCTGGGTGGATCTGGAGGCCAAGTGGGTGTGAAGAGAATATTCAGAAGTCAAGTCACTGGCTGGGAAACTGCCCAGAAAAGGGAAAAAAAAATAAGACTATAGAAGGTTACTTTCTTGGTGAACAGGTATTTCCTCCCTTTCTTTCTGATGAGGAAGAACAATGCTTACCATCAGGGAAAGATACAGAACTCAAGGCTTCTGTATCCCAGCCCACTCAATAGGCTCAGGCCATGGAAGAGCTCAAAAAGGATTTTGAAAATCAAGTTAGAGAGGTGGAGGAAAAACTGGGAAGAGAAATGAGAGACATGCAAACAAAACATGAAAAACAAGTGAACACCCTGCTAAAGGAGACCCAGAAAAATGCTGAAGAAAATAACACCTTGAAAAATAGGCTAACTCATTGGCAAAAGAGGTTCAAAAAGCCAATGACGAGAAGAATGCTTTCAAAAGCAGAATTAGCCAAGTGGAAAAGGAGATTCAAAAGCTCACTGAAGAAAATAGTTCTTTCAAAATTAGAATGGAACAGATGGAGGCCAATGACTTTATGAGAAACCAAGAAATCACAAAACAAAACCAAAACAATGAAAAAATGGAAGATAATGTGAAATATCTCATTGGAAAATAGATCCAGGAGAGACAATTTAAAAATTATGGGACTACCTGAAAGCCATGATCAAAAAAAGAACCTAGACATCATCTTTCATGAAATTATCAAGGAAAACTGCCCTGAGATTCTAGAACCAGAGAGCAAAATAAGTATTCAAGGAATCCATAGAACACTGCCTGAAAGAGATCCAAAAAGAGAAACTCCTAGGAACGTTGTGGCCAAATTCCAGAGTTCCCAGGTCAAGGAGACAATATTGCAAGCAGCTAGAAAGAAACAATTCAAGTACTGTGGAAATACAATCAGGATAACACAAGATCTAGCAGCTTCTACATTAAGGGATCGAAGGGCATGGAATAGGATATTCCAGAAGTCAAAGGAACTAGGACTAAAACCAAGAATCACCTACCCAGCAAAACTGAGTATGATACTTCAGGGGAAAAATTGGTCTTTCAATGAAATAGAGGACTTTCAAGCATTCTTGATGAAAAGACCAGAGCTGAAAAGAAAATTTGACTTTCAAACACAAGAATGAAGAGAAGCATGAAGACGTAAACAGCAAAGAGAAGTCATAAGGGACTTACTAAAATTGAACTGTTTACATTCCTATATGGAAAGACAATATTTGTAACTCTTGAAACTTTTCAGTATCTCGGTACTGGGTGGGATTACACACACACACATGCACATACACACATAGAGACAGAGTGCACAGAGTGAATTGAATAGGATGGGATCATATCTTAAAAGAATGAAATCAAGCAGTGAGAGAGAAATATATTGGGAGGGGAAAGGGAGAAATGGAATGGGGCAAATTATCTCTCATAAAAGAAGCAAGCAAAAGACTTATTAGTGGAGGGATAAAGAGGGAAGGTGAGAGAAAAACATGAAGTTTACTCTCATCACATTACACTAAAGGAAGGAATAAAATGCACACTCATTTTGGTATGAAAACCTATCTTACAATACAGGAAAGTGGGGGAGAAGGGGATAAGCAGGGTAGGGGGGATGATGGAAGGGAGGGCATGGGGAGGAGGGAGCAGTTTGAAGTTGACACTCATGGGGAGGGACAGGATCAAAAGAGAGAATAGAAGTAATTGGGGGCAGGATAGGATGGAGGGAAATATAGTTAGTCTTATACAACACGACTATTATGGAAGTCATTTGTAAAACTACACAGATTTGACTTATATTGAATTGCTTGCCTTCCAAAGGGAAGGGGTGGGGAGGGAGGGAGGAAAAGAAGTTGGAACTCAAAGTTTTAGGAACAACTGTTGAGTACTACTCTTACCACTAGCAAATAAGAAATACAGGTAAAGGGGTATAGAAAGTTATTAAGCTCTACAGGACAAAAGAAAAGATGGAGACAAGGGCAGAGAGGGATGATAGGAGAGAGCAGATTGTTCATAGGGGCAATTAGAATGCTTGGTTTTTGGGGGGGAGGGGACAAAAGGGGAGAAAATTTGGAACCCAAAATTTTGTGATAATGAATGTTAAAAGTTAAATAAATAAATTTTTTAAAAAAGAGAGAAAAAAAATAATTATATCCAATCAGAGTTTGGTACCCAACATATAGAGACAACTAACAGAATCAAAAATCATTCCTCAGTAAAAATGTCAAAGGATATGTACAGGTAGAGCTGCAAACCATTAGTAACCATATGAAGAGTGTTAATAATGACAGAAATGCAAATCACCATAATTTTGAGATTTGACCTCATAGCCAGAAAACTGCCAAAAAAGGCAAAAGATGAGAACAATCAGTGTTGGAAGAGTTGTGGAAAGACTGGAACACTAATGTGTGGTTTGTGGAGCAGTCAGTGAGTGCAAACATTTTAAAACAAAATTTGGAGTAATTCAAATAAAGTGATTAAATGCTCATTTCCAATGAAGCGGAAATTCTTTTTCATTGCTCTTTGATTTATTTATTTTTAGTTTTTTACATTCATTTCTACCAGATTTTGAGTTCCAGATTTTCTCCCCATCTCTTCCCTCCCCCCCACCCTGATATGGCATACATTCTGATTAACATTTCCCCAGAGCTGCCCTCCCTTTTATCACCCACCTTTTATCCCCTTTTTTCTCCTTCCCCTTATTTTCTTATAGGGCTTTGTAATACTAATGAGAGTTAAAGATCTTCCCCAACCATTAAAGGAAGCTTGATTAGCCCACAGCTCTTGTTTATTTTCTAATGAGACATTGATTCTCAAAGGTTGTGATTCCCTCTGGCTCTGAAAAGCATATAAATACTCTGAGGTGAGGTTTTATTTCTGGGCTTATGCTTTGGAAGTGTTTGCCTGGCCAGAGGAGACTGGGCAGAAACTAAGGAGCCCCTTGGCTTTTAAAACCCACATGTTGGTGCTTTTCTGTCTGGTAGCTATGTGTCTATATAATGGTCAAACAGTTGGATCTGTCTGTTTATCTGTAATGTATGTATTGCTTACAGTCATATAGTTGGCAACCCTGTCTTGTTGGTCTCTCTGAAGTTCAAGGTGTTACTTTTTCCACTGAACTAAGTGAATGATATATGTGCTTGATTAAAGTGATTGTTGACCCCTCAAATGTTGCCTTTACTTTGAGAAAAGCAGATCAAATAACTGGTACAGCAGGCCCTCCTGTGTATGTTGGAGTGCTTCCTTTACAAATACAGATTTCTATACCCCATTGCTATATATCCTATTGCCCAGTTGCATGTAAAAACAATTTTTAACATTTGTTTTTAAAACTTTGAGTTCCAAATTCTCTTTCCTTTTCCTTCTCCACCCACCTTCATTGAGAAGGCAAGTCATTCAATATAGGTCATTCATATGTAGTTGTGCAAAACACTTCCATAACAGTCATGTTGTAAAAGACTAACTGTATTTCCCTCCATCCTATCCTGCTCCCCTCTCACTTATTCTACTTTCGCCTTTGACATAGTCCTTTTTCAAAAGTGTTTGCTTCTGACTGCCTCTTTCCACAATCTGCCATCCTTTCTATAATGCCCCACCTTATCCTCTTTCCGCCTACTTTCCTGTAGGGTGAAGCATCCAACTGAGTGTGTACGTTATTCCCACCTTAAGCCAAATCCAATGAGAGTAAGATTCAGTCATTTGCTCTCACCTCCTCCCTCTTCCCCTTAATTGTGAAACCTTTTATTGGCATTTTTCACTCTGTCATTTTGGGGGTTCTGCAGCTCAAGAATATGTTTAGAGTCATTTTTTACAAGTATTTGCAGGGGTTTGGGGGATGAGCTCAAGGAAGTTCCTGCTTTTACTTCACCATCTTGGCTCCACCCCCAACAAGTGGCAAAGATTCTATTACTGATCATCTAGACTATCCAGGGGTACAGAAAATTGCATATAATGGAAGATTTTTATATGTATTTATTGGTCTAGCTAATTTTTTCTTCTTTTTTTTTCTAAAAGTTTTCAAGGAGAGATGATTCTCTGAGAGGTAGAGAGATATACATGGAAATATAGGTGATATAAAACAAAATATGCCAATAAAATCTATTATAACAAAAGAATTATCCTTTGTTTTTTCTTATGATGGTAAGAGAGAGGTGTTGGAGCAAAGTTACTGTAGTTCCCTGACTCTCTATGTTATAAATAGGAATCCAGTTGAAAACTTATAAACTCTCTTTCCTTGCTATTGCATACACATAGAGGCTGCTAAAGTAGAGATGCTAAGTGAAGCTTCTAAGAATTAAGGATTTTCAGCATTAACTTGTGATGCTTTTACCTAGGTTGTGTTGTCTTCTCTTATGGATTTAGTTGTAATTACTTTCTATCTGAACTTTTGAAATGGTGTGTGAAAAATTAAATAGGATTAGAAGAAACAAAACAAGTAATCAGCATTGTTTCTGGTCAAATGACCTCTTCAAGCTCTAAATCCTATGCTGGAAACAAATCCAGATAATGTCCAAAGTCCCAATTAGCTCTCCTTTTGTGGGGCATTGTTTTCCTGTTATCAAATAAGTCTAATTGTACTCCTTAGCATTTATTAAGTCCCTACTTGGTGCAGAACAGTGCTCTCAAAGCTAGAGAAAATTTAGATAAAACATTGATCCTGCTGTAATGGAGTTTACAGATTAACAGGATCATATTATCTCAAGTCCTACATCCTCCATAAATTACCTGATCCACATCCCTGCATAATTTTTCTCTTCTGATTTTCTAAAAGTACATTCCCTGGGCATCTTCTTCTACCTTATAGGAATTCTATTATTTCTACTTTCAGAACACTTGGTTGGTGTGATGGATAGAGTGGTGGACCCAGAATCAGGAAGACTGAATTCAAGTCTAGGTCCAGACACCTACTAACTATGTGACCTTGGGCAAGTTACTTAACTTTTGCCTGCCTCGGTTTTCTCAACTATAAAATGAGGTTTATACTAGCACCAGGCTTGTAATGAAGATCAAATGACAATCTACATAAAATGCTTAACATCTTGCTTTTCTTTAGTAGGTGCTTATTAAAGAGTTGTTTTCTTCTCCCTAGTGCTCCTGATATCTTGCGTATATATTGTGTTCAGCTCTATTTGATTATAAGCCTTTTTTAGGCCAAGGACTACATTGATTTCCATATTTTCATACTTTTAATATACATATACCTTTTATGCATATATCAGGTAGTCAACATATTTTTTTAATTGAATATGACATAGATAAAATACTATAACACAAAATAACACATTAAGGGCATAAGAGGGGTATAAGTAAAATATCATATGAAGTTTATGGTTGTCATTTTTTGGTAGTGGCATATGGAAAACTGTCCAAAGGAAGTCTAATAAAAATTATACTTTAAAGGATGGACAAAAATCTGACAGTTGGAAAGAAAGGTAGATCATGGGAGAGGGGAATATTCCACATATAGAAAGGTGTGAGCAAGGACAAAAAGTTGGGAAATTATTAAGACAATGCAGTGGAAAGGAGGAAAAAACAAACATTTATTGAGTGCCTATAATTATGTGCCAGATATCACACTAAGTGTTTACTATAAAACTATCTCTTTCAATCCTCATAACAACCTACAAGGTAGTTGTTGAAGAAATTGGAGTCAGAGGTAAAATGACTTTTACTGTATTCTCATAGCTAGTGAGTATATGGTGATGGATTTTTACTTAGATCTTCTTGTCTCTGCATCCAGCACTGTCTTCTGTGCAGCATCTAGTTGAATTTGAGGACAGTGTCTGTCCATTTGGTCAGAATAGAGATTGTCTGGGAAAAACGGTGTTATGGAAAAAATATGGAAAGATGGGTGTTATAATTTTGTTGATGGATTTGAATCCTACGCAAAACAACAAGATCTTTACCTAACTTTCTGGTGATTTTTTAAATTAAATTAATTTGCTTTCAGTTTTCAACAATCACTTCCATAAATTTTAAATTTTCTCTCCTTCATTCCCCCTCCCTCCTGATATGGTATGTAATCTTAAATGAGTTCTACACATACATTCTTATTAAACACATTTTCACATTAGTCATGTTGCATAGAAGAATTAAAATGAATGGGAGAAATATGAGAAAAATCAAACCAAACCAAAACATAACACAACAGAAAATAGTCTGCTTCATTTTGCATTCCGAAACCATAGTTCTTTCTCTGGATGTGGATGACATTTTGCATCCAGTCCTATGGGAAAGTTTTAGGTCCTTGCATTTCTGTGAAAGGATAACTCTCAGAAACAGCCCTCATACCTTTCAGATATTTCTGTGTATAATGTTCTCTTGAGTCTCCTCATTTCATTCAACATCAGTTCATATATGTCTTTCCAGGTTTTTCTGAAGTCCTCCTCTTCATCATTTCTTATAGCACAGTAATTTTCCATTACATTTATATACCATGACTTGTTCAGCCACTCCCTAATTGATGGGCATTCCCTCAATTTCCAGTTCTTGGCCACCACAAAAAAGAACTGCTATAAATAGTTTTGTACATGCAGGACCTTTTCTCATTTTTATGATCTCTTTGAGCTACAGCCCTAGAAGGGATATTGCTGGGTCCAAGGGTATCCCCATTTTTGTAGCCCTTTGGGCATAGTTCACGGTCCTTACTAAAGAGGCTAGAGGGATTCACTAAAGAACTTTGAGAAGAGCAGCATGATCTTACTCACTGGATAGCCTATCAGAGATGTCCCATATGTAACTGGAGGTACAGATCTGGAGCTCAGAAGAGAAGTCAGGGCCAAAGACAGAAATTTGAGAGTCATCTACAGATAGGAAAGTCATCAATGAAGGTGATGGTTGAAGAAGTGGCAGTGTCCACTACTAATAGGCATAAGAGAGAAAAGAGTTGAGAAAAATAGTTCAGGGAATCTCTACCTTAATGAATGAAGAGAAAAGTGATAAACTAGCAGAGGTGACAGAGTAGCAGTGGTTAGAAAGGTAGGAGAAAAACCGGAGTATCTACCCTCTAACCTACAAACTATTCTTTACATGTATAATAGTGAAGGGTCATGCAATTTCATTTGAAAAAGACTAGGAAGCCTGCCTCTGGAAAGGCAGGGTCATATGTACAGTTCTGCTCCATGATTTGTGGCATATGTTAGCATTCTCAAACTGGTCCAAATCTACTGACCTCGCAGTGAAGAGATTGACCCTTGATTAGCTGTGGAACCAGAATTGGGATGCATTCAGAAAATATTCATCAGTAAAACCAAATTGCTTGAACTTACTATTGGTTCATTCTCTGGCTTGTCCTCATTCATGACATTGTATTCCAGTGAAGAGGGTAAAACTTCCATAGGCAGTCCCCAACAGGGCTCTGTCAATATGGCTTATGGATACATGGTTCTACTGTGGCTTTTGTTTCTACTGCTCTTTGGTGAAAGAGACTAGATGTGGGTATGATATTTTGAGTTCCAAAAAGTCGGAATAGTGAGCCACCAGAGGTCCAAAAGTTGAAGATTTCCAAGATGCTTGACAGTGAAAAGTGAAGTTTTGCATTATGAGCAACTTTCTTGACTAACATCAGTGGTAACTAAGACAGAGACTTAAGTAGTGGATAGGTCACGTTTTGGAAGTAAACTTGATGGGACAAATTAAATTTAGAGACTGTCATAAGTTCAATGCTTATTTCCCTAGAGACCAAAATGGCATTAGAGAGGGAGTACCTCCAGATGTCAGAGAACAGAAATATTTGCGATTTCTATTCTTGCTAAATCTTCAAAGTAAATATTCCTTTGTAAAAACTACTTGATGATAATTGCTTAATGGAACTGATATGGTAATTACTGGTAGCTACCAGGAAAAGGGGGTGAGGCAACTAGGTGGCCCAATGGAAAGAGCACTGAACTGGGAATCAAGAAGATTTCTCTTCATCTTTACTTTGTTGAAATAGTAATGGTTTCTGAAGGGATAGGAGAAAAATTTATTAAGAAAACAAACAAAATGTCACTTTAGGCACTTAGATAATTTAAAGATAAGGGGGAAGTCTGATAAGAGAATAAATACAAACTTAGACTCTTATAATTTGGGGATATCCCAAAATCACCAATCAGATGTACCTTTTTCTACTTACTTTAGACATCAAAGAAATTACTTCTGTTTTGTAATTGTTTCTTGTTTATCTTGGTCCTCTGCCACGTTCGTTGAATAACTGTGTACTTTATATTGATTACGATATTGAGGGTTACTCTTTTAAAGAACTAGGAGATCAGGGGGACCCAGATCAGAACACACAGATAGACTAGAACTAACAAAGTGCATCTGAACGAAACCATATGCAGCTACAAATTGTACCTATCATGGTGATTAAGTTATTGAGTCATATTACACCAGAAAATAAAGAAGCCATATATCCAAAGAGATGGCAGTAGTTGGCCCATAGAGAGTCAGTCAACAAAAATTATTAAGTGCCCATAGTAGGCAGGTGTAGTACTAAGCACTACAGGCACCAAGTCAAGTTTCTCAAACTTGTGTCCCTAGGAGAAGAAGAAACCACTGACCCAGGAGACTATGAATGGTAGGTACACAGAAAAGCAGTAGCAGATCCTCTGCTCTGCCATTAAATGGCCAGAGGCAGCATTAATGGCAAAAGGGTGATAAAACATAAACCCAGACTACTGGAATGAATGAACCAGCATAAAACTATGGGCTTGGGACAGTTTTTTTCTGCATCACTTGCAAATCTAGATCCTGTTTCCAAGCCAGTGAAGGGAGAAGTCTACAATATCACTGAATTTTTGGATCCTGTAAATGTGGAATACTATTTTGTGGGCTCATATTTCTAGTAATATAAGGTGAAATCACATAACCTCCAGTGCTGCCATGTTAGAGCCTAGAATTTTTTTTTGGAAAATTGGAAGAACTATATGTGGGAGGCTAGGATAGCCTGACATCACTCATAGCTATGGCTTGACCTCAAAAACATTTAAAACATTGGAATATGGAAAAATAAAAAATAATATTGGAATGTGTCTCTGTCACAGGTGTCAGTG
Organism: Notamacropus eugenii; assembly: GCF_028372415.1. Classification (NCBI taxonomy): domain Eukaryota; kingdom Metazoa; phylum Chordata; class Mammalia; order Diprotodontia; family Macropodidae; genus Notamacropus; species Notamacropus eugenii. The sequence goes on along the minus strand of NC_092872.1, from coordinate 246,861,717 downwards.
CTGGGGGAAACTATTGTAGTCTTTAGGTACATGAAAAGAAGTTTAAGAAGCAGAATATACTGAGCATAGGTGAGTATCTTTAATGCATCTAGCAGAAAACAGATACAAAAAATTTGAAAGGCCTTCAGGGCATGGTCCAGATCACTTTAAATCATTAACAAGTGGACCATGAGACATGAAGTTGGCTTAATAGCTTTCAAAATTAATGTGAATTTTTCTAATAGGGAAAGTGGAAAATATTTCATAAAAAAATCCAAGTACATAGATTTTTATGAATATTTCTTTTGTCATTTTTCTTGTGTGTCCAACTTTTCATAACCTTTTTGGGGGATTTTGTAGTAAAGATACTAGCATGGTTTGCAATTTCCTTCTCCAGCTCATTTTACTGTTGAGGAAACTGAGGCAAACAGATTAAGCAGCTTGTCCAGAGTCACACAGTTAGTAAGTGTCTAAAGCCAGATTTGAACTCAGGAAAATGAGTCTTCCCAACCCCAGGCCTGGCATCCTATTCATTGCACCACCTAGGTACTCCATAGATATTTCTAGCTCATTATAAATATGTAAAAGTATCAAAAATGACTTCTAAAAATGAAAATTTTTTAAATCTACAGTGATATAGACATATAAGCATTTCTACAAATAATTTAGAATGAGAAGGAAAAGTAGTACCTCTTCTGGGACACTGTGAAAAAAGGAAGGAGGGAGGGAGGGAAGGAGGGATAAAGGAAGAAAGAGAAAGAGAGCAGAGAGAGGAAGGGAGAAAGAGAGAGAGAGTGAGATTGAGATTCACCATTCTTCTACTTACTAGAAAAGAAACTGATGAGGTGAAGCAGAGAGCAAAAATAAAACATGGGTACCATTAATTCAGTTCTATTCATGGTCTAGATTAGTCGCATTTAAGTACATTATTGGTTGTTAGAATTCCTAAAACATGATGCTCAATTCCCCTTGAGGACTGGAGGTAAAATCACATCTTCTTTTCAAACTCTGGTTTTGATCTGACAGTAGTTGATGTTGGGGGTGGGGAAGAAAAAGTTTAGCATTGATTCTTTTGAAGAGGCAAGTCTATTTTGAAGCAAGAAAATCTTATCCCATTTGCAATAGACAACTGTCTAGTCCTTCAAATCGCATGTCAGATTGATCCCTTTGTACCAAGGCCCTTTGCTTTGATGGAACCTAATGGAGGGTGGGAGAACATGGGGAACATGTAAAAGTATTCATTGGCAATGACAATATTTCCAATGATAGTAAGCTGAAATGTCACTAATTATAGTCAGTGTATATATATTACCACTTTAATGGGACATAGAAAATTTGAACAGGAGATTTTTTAGCTGCTGGCTGATGGCTTTCCACTCACCATGTAATTCCTTTACCAAGCAACTGCAATTGCTAAAGCATCACATGCTTTGGTGGATCCTAGAACGTGAGTTCTGTCATAATTGAAATTCTGTCTTCTTCACATGTTCCAAAAGAAGGACACATTAACCACGTTTTAACTCCTTGGCTCAGATACTATTGGAAGAATGAATCCTTGTTTTACTAAATTCCCTGGATTCACTTGGGTTTCTGAAATAGGTATTGGGAAAGCTTGTTTTTATTCCTTTTGTTGACATGGATGCCACATGAAATCAACCCAGAATGCTTGCAGATGCCAGAATGTTGATGTTTAATCTCAATATTTTCCTTGATACTTAGATTAGAAGACCTAAAACACAAGGAGTCAGACTTTGAAATGTTAGCCAAGACAAACAGAACTCATGACTTTGAGCAGACCTAAAACACAAGTCAAACTTTGAAATGTTAGCCAAGGCAAACAGAACTCATGACTTTGAGCAAATTAATTATTGTTCAGATAATCATACACTGTTCACAGGATGCTTCATAAAAAAGCTTCCTTGGTCCTTCCCTACATCTTGACTTAGCAGTAAGAACACCAAAGCTCCAATGGCTGCTCTTGGTGTCAGCCTTGCCTTGCTGGTTTGGTTTGTTATCCTACTCTTTGTCTCAGTATGGAAGCAGATTTACAACAGCTGGAAACTTCCTCCAGGCCCATTTCCTCTTCCAATTCTTGGAAACATCTTCAACTTGGATATTAAAAATATCCCCAAATCTTTTGACAAGGTATGGAAAGCTGTTTTCTTTTTTTTTTTTAATTGAAGAATCAAGGCTAAAACATATGCTTCTTTTATTAATTAGCAGCCAAGAATAGCAGAGCTGTCAAAATGTGAAAGTGTCTTCTTCAGGAGGTAATATATTTCCTTAGCACTGGAGTTCTTTAAGTAAAAGATAGTTTGTTAATTACATCATTGAGTGGATTTATATTCAAGTATGAGTTGACCTGGATGACTTCTTAGGTTCCTGATAACTATTAGATTCCACAAATACTTGTAAAACACATAAAAGTTATAGATTGATTTTGCTGCATCTATTTAATCCTAAAACCAGTGAATCAAATTAAAAAAAAAACAAATAAACATGTTTAGCCAATTTAAGTGATGGGGAAAGGCAAAGGACTGTCTTACTATTAAACAGATGATTGCATTGATGTTATTCGTGGAGCTATTTCTTCTTGTTTGGTGGCAAGGTCATAACCAAAAAAAATCAGACAAACTTTTGGTTGAACTGACCAAAATATCTTCAGAAAAAAGCTACAGATTCTTCTGGGTTTTTAGTGATATTACCTCCTAGTATAAAGACTATGACTGACCCAAAAATCAGTTAGAATCATTCTGCAATATCACTTTGGTTTGAGCATGAACTATTTTCAAAGGACTCTTTCTTTTGAATTGATCTGTTGCTTGGCATTTTGTATAGAGATAGCCATGTATCTAAAGGAAAAAGAACTTTGATCACCATTAATAACAGCTTGCATCCATGTACTACTTTCTTCATACAAGCCATTGAAGTAGGAAATATGGACACTATTATTTTCTCTTTAAGGATGAAGAAACTCAGGCATTGAATAGGATGTCTATTCGAATATAGTCGGTGCATGTCTGAGGCAGGATTTGAAACCAGGTTTAGTGATACCAGGTCCAACACTGGAAACTTAAGTAGGAAATATTTTAAAAATGAAGTTCTAGATGATCATTACATTAGTAATCTAGCTTGGGGAAAATGCCACATCTTTCCAAGACATAAAGCATACATGCCATGGTAGAATGACATTGCCTATGAAGTCCTAAAACCTGAGTTTGAGTTTTGGTTTTACCTCTTAAATTTGTATGATCTTGGACAAGTCACTCTTTGAACCTCCATCTTCTCTTCTGTGTAAGTAGGGATCATGATTTTTGCCGTACCAAATTCCTGGGTAATATTGAGAGAATCTAAGAGGATACTAAGTATAAAGCACTTTTAAATAAATGTTCTCTTTCTCCCTCCCCCTTTTCTCTATATTTCTTTCTCCTTCTCATGCTCCCTTTCCTCTTTTGCCTTTTCTTCTCCCTGGAAAGGGGTATTATGAAAACTTGGAGATGTTGGTAGGCTGAGCGTTGTAGGATGAGTGTTGTTCAGTCAAGTGAGACTTTTAGTGACCCCATTTGATGTTTTCTTGGCAAAGATACTGGAGTGGCATTTCCTGTGCTAAATCATTGTACTGATGAAGAAACTGAGGCAAACAGGTTTCAGTGACTTGCCCAAGGTCACATGGCTAGTAAGTGTCTGAGAACAGATTTGAAATCAGTAATATGACTCTTCCTGCCCTCTGGCCCAGCACTTTACCACACAAGGTACTGACCCAGATGGTAAGTTGGGATTTAAAAAGTTTCAGATAACCTTGCTCAGAAGGAAAATACAAGTGTCAGATTAGTAAAGAAAAAATGGTAAAAAAAATCTTCTGCCTGTGTGAGGTAATAGTCAGTAGGTAAATATACATTACCGGCTGCTGTCCTTAATTATACAGGTGCTAATTCTCTAAATCATTTAGATTTAAGCTTAAGGAAAAGATTTCATTGAACTTCCTTGTATATTTTCTGTCACTTTTATAATGACAGCTGTTTAAATGTTCGTTACTACTGAAGGGTAAAATGTTTAAATGAGTAATTCCCTAAGCAATGATTTTCTTTTCTTTAAAAGAAGCTAGATGGAGTGGAAGGGGGATGTAAATAATGCTAGGTGGAGATGGGAGCTGTTCCCTCTACAGTTGTTTTTGAATTTAACTGAGATCAAAATTATAAATCCTAAAGTTTTCCTTTGCATTCAAAGAATAGGAAAAATTGCAGGGCTCTCTTCAAAAGGAAGAAATTAATAAAAGTAGGACTTCAGTCATCACAGCTGACTAGTGGGAAAAAATTGGGGGGATAGGAGTATGATTTCAGTAACACTTGTTCCATCTATAAGAACAGCCCTGATCTCAACCAATCACCACAACTGATTTCAGTAAATTTATAAAATAAAATGATCAATTTGATTGCTTTTTACTCCGTTTGCCATCTATTTATGTGATAAGATCAATTTCATGTTGGATTCATTAAAATGATTGAACAGGAAGTTCCTGAGAGTAAGTATCCCATGTGCAGATCATCCTGAAGAAAAGGATGCTAGTGCAAAAGAGGAAAAGGGTAGAAGTGTCAGAGAAAAAGAAAAGGAAATTAAAGAAGCTGGTGATAGAGGAACCCCTTGCACAGGAGAAGTCCCTGAAGAAGAAAGAACTGAGAGTCAAGATATCCATAGACCCTATGGATACAGAAATTTCTCAGTACAGTAAGTGATGAGAAAAAGGAAAATGAGCAGAAACTGACCCCAGAGGAAAGGAGAACCCCAGAAAGAAAAATGAAGAAGGAAAGGAAGCAAGAAGAAAGGAAGCTGCTTCAGTAAGCAATTCATGTTGCAAAAACCATCTGTACCCGAGTTGGCCTTGAACTATCTCATGAAGATCCAAGTTTCCTTCCCCTTTGGAGAGAGAGAAACAGATTGTAGTCCAACCTCAGCCTCCAAAACAGTTGGAGAATCTCCTCACCAGCCACATACCTCACCTTCTCCCCTCCAGCTGCCCAGATTTCTTAATGTTTTTTCTTCCTGTCCAGGTCCAAAAACCAATCAAAGTTGTAATATGGTGATTCTGGCAAAAGGTCATGTCACAATCACCACACAACTATGATAAGCAAGCTTGGTATTTTTTTTAATTGATCTTGGGCCGGTCTTGGACTTGCACTTTGGTGTAAAATAGAAAGTTATATTAACCATGCATGGTGAAGAAAGCCCATGCAGGATAATAATATTCACAGTAAGTGTACCAATGTGAATAGAAAGAACAAGAACAGTACCCAAACAAACAAAAAAACAAAAAAACTCACAACGCTGAATGCTGTGTAATTATAATAACCAAGTTCAGTCTGAAGAGCAGTTGAGAAAATGCAGGGTTCCGAAAATACCAGTGTGGAATATTACATTTACCTTTGGGCATAATCAATGTGTTGACTAATTTTACTCAACTGTCTTTTTTCTATTTCTTTTTAATCTTTATTACAGGGGATGGCTTGCTGTGTAGAGTAGGTCAGAGGGAGATATATAATACAACTTCCCCTATTTAATTCCTTGCATTTAATTTAAAAACAAAAGGATGCAACAATAAGATAAAAAAAATTTAACTTTTTTCCAAAAATTCCTCATGAGTTAATTTGAAAGTATTTAACTTACCAAGAACAGCCTAACCCTCATATCTTCATATATGAAAGACAAAATTAATCATTCACATTCTGTGCGCTGATGTGTTCATTTTGCTCAGTACTTTACAAATTGAATGAGCCACAAAGTCTAAAATATTTGCAGATACTGCATTCTTATAATGTCTTATATTTGTTTAGTTCTTTGCAACTTAAAAAAATGCTTCCATTCTCTTTTCATTGGATTCTTTTTTAAAATTTATTTATGCTGCTTGTCCTTTCATCATAGTCATTACCCACTCACGCCTCACCAGATTGAACCATCCCTACAGACAAAACACTGAAAACAATTAAGCAAAACGTCTGATGCATTAAACTTTCCTGAGAGTATGTACAATAGCCTATTAGTCTTTCCTATTTCTGCTGTGGGTAATTATGTGTAATTATCTGTTCTCTGAAACTTTAATCGTTCTTTTAATTACTCCAAGTTTTGATCATCTTTTCATTTACATTGTTGCCATCATTATGTATAGTATTCTTTTGGTTCTCTTTATTTCATTCTACATCAGTCCATGTAAATCTTCCAAGTTTCTCTGAATTTCTAGTATTTGTGACTTTTTTAACCACAAAATAATATTCCATTATATTTATGTACTCTAGATTTTTTCCAGCCATTCTCCAATAAGTGGACAACCTCTTTGTTTCTAGTTCTTTGCTACAAGAAAGAATTCTGATATGAATACTTCAGCATACGATTAAACCTTTGTTTCTGTCTTTGACTTTCTTGGAGTGTATGCCTAGAAGTGGGACCACTGAATCAAAGAGAGAGTTTCCTCACTTTTCTTACACCATTTCAAATTGAAATACAGAGTGTCTGGACTACTTCAAAGATCCACCAACAATGCATTAATATATCTGAGTTCCTACATATTGACAGTTCCCATCTCTGGAAAATCTTTGCCAATTTGCATGCTGGGAAGTGAAACCTCAGAGCTGATTTAATTTTCATTCCTCTATTAGTGATTTGGAATGTGTTCTCATGAGGTCATGTAGAGTTTGCAATTCTTTTGAAAACTATTAATGTCCTGTGTATGCTTTTCTATTGGGAAAAAAAAAATAGTTGAACAGAAAGAGAACTAGATATTATCTTCTTTACCTCCTGATTTTAGAGTAGAGGACTGTATCCTGGTTAGCCATTTTGCCCTCAACCTGAGTAGTCTATATTTTGTTGAGGAATAGGACTTGTATTTTTACTGAAATTTTTTTTGGGGGGAGGGGAAAAGTTGCAATTTATTAAAATGTATGGGACAAGTGAAGAAATGTGAAAGAGCTAATTTATCCAATCTGGTTGTTTTCCCTCTCCATTCTGTCCCCTTATCTTCCCTTCCCTCTAGGTATTTTAGATAGTAATAAACAGAAATAGATTGAGTTTAGATTTTTCTGATTACAAATCTAGTGCTCTTTTTTTCACATTGCACTGAGAGTTCCCTTTCTGTCATGACTTTAATCCCTTTCAGTCTACACTGCATGACTTTAAAAATGAAATAGAAAGTCAATGCTGCAAGACACTAGTAAGAGGACAAAGGGAATAAAATGGCTTAATTCTTAGTAACTTAAGCGAATAGATTGGGTGAACAAAGGCAGGGTCTAACCTTTGAGGAAACAGATTGGCAGTGGCCAGTTTTGTCAAAGGCCATCTCTATCCATTACTTTTAGATCCTGTTTCAAAAAAAATTTGTGTTCCATTCAGTAGTGACATTCTAACTCATTAGCATCCATTCCTGACAATTTTATCATGAACAAGTATTCACGATTAATGAGGAGAAGTATTGGAGGGAAGGGGGTCCAGGGATAGGAAATTTCTTTAGACTGCATAGGTCTAGGAATGTGGAGTTAAAACGTCAGCTGGAACCTTCCTGTAATCCAATTCCCTTTCCTGTCACAATAAAATCTGGTGGTTTTTTATCTATGTATGGCAATTTCAGTATTAATATCAATATTCAAGATCCTGGTTCTAAACTCTTCTGACCCTATTAAAATTTTGTATATTTACTGAATTTTTTTAAATTGACTCTTTTATGAAGTGTTACTTATGAGTTTTGTTTCTATATCATAGTCATTTATGTATAAACCCTACCTCCTTCCCTGCCCTTTCTCCCATGAACCTTTCTCCTATCTGAAAGTCCTTTCATTGACACCTTACAATTCTAGTCATGGGCAGAACTAACTCCTATAAGTCTTTCAATTCTTTGAACAAAGGTGATTTTTTAAAATGCCACTCCCCCATCCAGCTTCAATATATCTCCCTACTCCTCTGTGTACACTGCTACCTAAAATTCATCTGAATTTTTAATTCTGCATCCAACTGTTGGGAAATATACAGACCAACCTTAGACCAAGCATTACACTATCATTAAAATTATCACCATCCATAATCCTAGATGCCCATTATGAGATTTGTCAGTCATCTTGGTTTTTAAATGACTGGCAATAAAAGATAATTCCTAAAATAAAACAAAAATAAAGCACCTTTGTTATCAAGTGTTGAATGACCTTGGGGTTTGTTTGTATGTGTCTTTCTCTCTGTGTGATCTTTTACAGCTAGCTAAAGAATATGGCCCTGTGTTCACTATATATATTGGTTCAACACGTATTGTGGTGTTACATGGATACAAAGCTGTGAAGGAAGCTCTGCTTGATCTTAAAAATGAGTTTTCAGGGAGAGCAGAGATACCAACCTTTGAAATCCATAAGGATGCTGGTATGTCTCTAAACCTTTTAAACTTAAGTTTTCTATATATGTGTTAAGCAGAAGATGATAGTAATCAATCGATGCTCTTAGATCATTTAATGTTAAAATCAGAGACACCTTAGAAATTCAACTCTTTCATTTTACAGTGAAAAAAAAATTAAGGCCTTGAGGTCATAGGACTTGGCCAAGATCACACAGGTAGAAAATGGGAGAGCTAGGACTTGAATGTGAATCCAATTGGTACTGACTCCAAATTCAATTTTCATATGAATGCAGGTTTAGAGATTGGAAGGAGGGTCCTCAGAGGTCATTTAATCTAATCCTTTCATTTTATTGATGAGAAAGATGAAGCCCAAAACTGAAGTTACATACCTGAGTCATATGGGTTGAACATGGGTTCCCTGACTCCAAATTGGCTGTTCTTTTCACCACTCATTTTTTTTTTACATCACTTAATGATTGAGAAAAACTCCTCCTTGCTTCTGGGATAATATAACTCCAAGACTTGGCACACAAATGCCATCATGATGTAGCACCAACTTATCATTCTGGCCTTGTTTTATATTACTGCCCCTACAAATCCTACATTCTATCTGAATTGACCTACCTGTAATTTTTCACACACAACTTCCCATTTCCTACCTAGATGCACTTGTGGTGAAAGATGAAATGATTGATAAAACAAAGGTTCATGCTTCTAAGCATATCAATTTATTAAGCAATACATGCCAATTATCCAACAAATTGGTACCAGCAGACTTAACTTTGGCATTAGATGCTATATACAGGGGGAGAAAGATTTTTATACATTATAATAAATTAATCAAATAAGATCAATTAATTAAAAGAAAATAATTAACCAGAGTACAACATTAGGTGATCTGATTTCTAATTGGAAGAAAGAAGACTTTCCAAGTTGGGAGGGGGAGAACAAACAGGTGGAATTTCTTGAAATCAGAACAAAAGAGGTGTTCTACTCCTCCTACATGTTTGTGAACAAAGTAATGCAGAAAAAATAACTGATTGGTTGACATGGGGCCAGTTTTCATATAAGACATATGAGCTGCTTGAGATGTATCATTGTGAGAAAATTCCTTGCATCCATCTTCAGACTTAACTGGGATTCCGGTCAGCAAATGCTAGGTTCTTAGTTAAGGATCTTTAAGCAATAAGTGGAGGTGGTTCACCTTCTCAGACATGAAGGACTAGGTTCAAACAATGTGATAAAGTTTTCTCTCAATTCCCATGATTGAATAAAATTTCCTTACAAGACAGAAATCAGACTAGACCCATAGCTGAACAGAAAGGAAACTAAGCTATTTCCAGAACTGAATTACAGGGCAGAGTCAATGTGGTTCACTCAATTACCACCACCACTTGGTGTTTAAATCCCCTCAGCTCCCTCACTTTGGGTAGGTCAATCTCCATGTATGGAATGTTCTTCCTCCTCACCTCTACATTTTAGAATCCCTAGTTTCATTCAAGGCTTAGTTTGTTTGTCAAATACTATACCAGGCCTTTTCTGATACCCCCACCCCAAATTATTAGTGCTCCCTCCATACTAAGATATCTATTTACTTTGTATACTTGATGTAGATTTGAAAAATTTACTTATGTATGTGCATGATTTATCCCTGAAGAGAATGTAAGCCCATGGAAACTGGGACTGTACCCTTCCCATCAACCTTAGCCTTTTTTGATATCCTATCTCATTTTCTTGAAGTTGATTCTATGAAGTAATATTTAATATGCCTATGTAATGCCCATATACTGATATTTCTTCCCTAGGAATTATTTTCAACAACTCAGAGACATGGAGAGACACACGTCGATTCTCCCTCACGGTCCTCAGGGATTATGGAATGGGGAAAAAGAGCAATGAAGAAAGGATTCAGAGGGAATCCCAATTCCTGCTTGAGGCACTCAGGAAGACAAATTGTTGGTGTTTGGGCAAATATTTGTTAAATGTCCATTGAGGCCTTGAGGGAGGATAATAACACATAGCAGTCCTTGCTGTCAATGAGCTTGTTCTTGTGAGGGAGATAAGACAGGAACAAAAAGAATGATAATATAAGTGAGAATGTGATCTGGGCTTAAAAGGAGCACAAGGAGCCATGCGATTTGTTATTGAGCAAGAGGGAGAACCAGACCATAAACTTTAATAGAACCTGAGTAACAGAGATAAAGAGAGTGAGAGAGATAGACACAGAGACAAAGAGACAGAGACAGAGATTTTAGGTCAATAATTAAAAACAAAAAGCATTCCTGACCACGAAAGCTGACCAAAAATGACATTTTTCATCTCTGAAAGTTTTTAAGTTGAAGTGGGAAAACTCTATGTCCGGTGTACCATAAGAATTATTCCTGTGTAAGGAACAGAATGAAGTAGATGATCAAGGGATCATATCAATAGAATTGGGAGGAAGCAGAGAGGTCATAGAGCTCAACCTTATTATTTTACAGATGACAAAACTGAGGCTTCAAGAGATGAAGTGATTTGTCCCAGGTCTCATAGGAAGGCAGTACAGAGCTCCAAAGTCCCTTGTGAACCATATATTTTATGCGTCTAGAGCTTGGGACTTTTCAAAATCTCTTTAATAAAGCATAGACACTCAGATAATGGTTGCTACTGCAACTCTTCTGCTCTTGGGGGTGGGGGAGTGGGTGGGGATAATGTAATTTTTGTTTTCAGTCCCTTTCCTAATGCAGATAACTGTTCAATAACTTTTCTAGTCTAGAGAGAGGTTCATTCCTGACTAAGCAAACTTTTGAAGGAAGAGCAAAGCATCTTTACTTACTACATTAATATGCTATGCACAGGATAATTTACTTCTGACATATGTTTTGGCCTGTATGTAGATTACAGGTGGCCTAGGAAAAGCCATTTAATCCCTTTGTCCTTCAGCTTCCTCTTCTATCAAACAGAACTAATAAATCCAGTGCCTACTAGATCTATTTCACAAGGTAGTTGTACAGATCAAATGAGAGAAAGCATGTGAAAGATTTGTAAATTAGAAAACACCATAAAAATAGAAATTAATAATTAGTAGTCTCCATGAAATAATGGAGCTTCTATCTTTTTTTGAAAGTTTATTACCTATGTGGCCTTAGTCAGGTAATTTTATCTCCTGGGGTCTCAATTACTTCTTCTATAAAATGATAAGGTTGGACTAGTTGGCTTTTTAGGTCATTTATTGCTCTAAATTTATGATTTCAGTAAGATTATTATTGATATTATCTTTTGGTGCTTCTATTTTTATCTGGAGACTGACAATATTGATTTGGATTGCCACTCTCAAAGATTCTAGCTCATTTTTAATAAACATCATGTCACTAAGAAAAGAGGATAAACTAGTTTCTCTTCTTTCCCTACTCTTACCAGATTGGGAAGGGGGTGGTGGGAGAAGAGTAGATTTTCAACACTGCCTCTTCTCCTTTAAGCAGAATAAAAAAAATACATAACGTGAAAACATTAAAGCAAATGAAAGATTAAATACAGAAATGATGTTCCTTTGATGTCCCAAGATAGATCAGCAGGACAACTGAAACATGTGGAGACTAGGAAAATTAGTCTTTGGTGGGAGGGATTTATAATGAGTAAGAGACTGAAACAGTGGAAACAGATGGAAAGGAGAATTTGGTATACACACACACACATGCATGCACACACACATGCACACACGCACACACACATGCATCTAATAAAAATATTATCTATTAAATCTCTCACCTATTTGCGGCTTTATCTTTCTTTTCAGCCCAGCCCTTTGATCCAACCTTTGTCCTTGGTGGTGGTCCCATAAATGTCATCCATGACATCCTTTTCCACAGTCGCCTTGACTATTCAGACAAGAAGTGCCAGAGGTTGTTACATTTGTTCAATGAAAACTTCTACCTGTTAAGCACACCCTGGATTCAGGTGAGGTCATTTTTTTCTCTCATGGGAAAGATAACTTTCCTTGCTGGATTAGTGTTTCAATTATTCTGGGGACACTGAGGTAAACACAAAGAGTCAACAAATACAAAAAGAGAAATAAGCTCGGTAGGTAGAAAATATAGAGAAGTAGATGTCAGATCTCTATAAAGGAAAAAAAAACTGCCTCTAAAGAAAAGCTGTACCAAAGTGGAATGGATTACCTTGATATTTAATGAATTACTCATCTTAATAGATCAAGTGGGGAATGAATATCAGTTTTTCTCAATGCTGTTATGGAGAATCTTGCTTCAGAAATGATTTGTACTAAAGGAAACCTGATGTCTCCTCTAAGTTGGGTATTCTTTAATTTTTAGATGAGTATACGAAAGATCTGTTATGTTTTCTGCAAGGAGGAACTCTCCGTGTAGGAATTTCCAATATCTAGCTAGTGAGAGAGACAGACAGACAGAGACAGAGAGAGACAGAGACACAGAATGACAGACAGAGACAGAGAGAGACAGAGATGCACAGAGAGACAAAGAAACAGAGATAGAAATAGAGACAGATAGGGAACAGAGAGGCAGAGATACCAAGACAGAAAGATATTAAATCAAGCTACACAATGAACAATCAACCCAGTGAACAATTTTGTCTTGCACTCAGAAAACCAAAAGGTGATGGCACAGTTGAGAGGTGCAGAGAGTAAATTTAGGGAGTTAGAGAGATCTGAATTCAAATCCAACCTCAGACCCTTACTGTATGACCCTGTGCAAATCTCTTAAACCTCTATTTGCCACCATTTCCTCATCTGTAAAATAGGGATAATAATAGCACATACCTTCCAAGGTTATTGTGAGGATCAAAGGAGATAATTATAAAATCCTTAGCATAAAATGCCTGGCATATAGTAAATATAATATGTGTTAGCTATTATTATTATTAGTCTCTCTTTTTAGATTTACAATAATATAGGATCTTACTTACGTTACCTACCTGGAAGTCACAGGACTATTATGAAAAATGTATCTGAAGCAAAACAGTATGTGTTTGAACGAGTCAAAGAACATCAAGAATTATTGGATCCCAACAACCCTCAAGATTTCACTGACTGTTTACTAGTCCAAATGGAGAAGGTATGACATAAAAAGTCATTTTGTCATTTGATTCTGTTGTTTCTGCAGGATAATGAGGTCTAGAGAACTCTAATTGCTGTGTCCTGCACAGCAGTTTAAACAGGGTCACCTGTAAGGGGCAAGAGCACATGAGGGAATAGAAGAGAACATATACATCAAACTGTTTAGTGCATAGCCTGGGCAGGCTCAGGAACAAGCAACTGCCCCAGTCATTTCAGGAGTTAACTTATACTTAGGAACTGACATCCTGACTACATTCCAAGATAAGGAGAGACAAACATACATTTCCTGAAAGAGCACCTATAGATAGCACGGATATACAATACATAACTTTAAGACCCTTACAATATTTAACTATTGTGACCCATTGGCCTGTCTTCATGATATAGAATTCTATATAATTTACTTAGAGGATTTTCTGAACAGCTGGATTCCCAAGGAGCCATGCTTGACCTCACAGTCACATCCCTGCTGTTGCAGAAGACATATACCTCATATACAACTTTTGCTGCATATGAGGCTTGTGATAAAGCAGGCTGAAAAGTTATGTATCAAAATCAAAATAAAATGTAGACTTTAAAAATTCATTATAAAACTAATCTCTCTAGAATAGATTTCTACACTGTTGACATTCAGTAGATATTGCTTGTCTTTGTTTATGTAGATAGGACTTTTGAGTTTCTGCAACCTGAATAGCATAGTGAGAACTGATAACCTTTTCTACTCAAGCTAAATTTCTCATTTGCCTGTTTCATTGGAGGACAGTAACATGAGCTCTGTTCAGAATATCCTTTTTGTATTAGTCATTTTTCTCTGGGTCAGGCTTTGAGCAAAGTTTTCCAATTGCTGGTGTCTAAACTACTATAAATAATTAAATTTGAAATAAATCTTAGTCTAAAAATGATCTGTACAGTTCAACTTGTTCCAGGCACAAAAGACTGGGAAGTAAAAAATGAGCTTAAGTAAATGTTTACATTAAAATATAGTATCATAATAAAAAATAATGTAATAGCATGTTCTTAAAAGAGATGAAAAATGACAGTAATATATTACTATGAGGAATATTTTAAAAAATAAAATGATTGGGTAACTTGCCATTTCCTATAGAATAAAATAATTTAATTTAAATAAACCTGTCTTTCCAGAGATGTTACATCTTAGAATCAGAGACCAGAAAGGCTCTTTTTGGTATAAGGGACAAATCACTAAAAGTAGAGTCAGGACACCTTTATTTTTAGTCCTAACTTAAGCTTCTTAGACTTCTGTACCAAACCCACAAAAAGGGGAAAACATGCTTGCTTAGACTTGTTTCCTATGTTCCTCTGAAGTCTGGAAACATATTCCCATATTTAAATTTCTTGTAACTCCCAGGAAACAATGTTAGGTAATTCCTCCTCTATTCTGGATAGTTGTGACACAGTTGATTACTGTGTGGCTCGAATGACAAGCAAGATTCAAAGCAGTAAACATTCTTTAGTCAGGACTGGGAAAGTATAATACAGGGAATGGGAGAAAACATCTGTAGCTGCCACCTCATTGTGCAGTGAGGTCCAATTCACCAAAGACTCAATGATTAACCGTTTTCCATGCAAGTTCTTTTGGAGACACTAGAACTAGATTATTGTAGGAGAGAACTTGGCTTCAAGGAGTAGCCAGAAGTTCTTTGCTCATAGTTAAGTTTAGAAGACTTCTCATGCCATAGACAGTTGGGTGTTATGGTGGATAAGAGAGCTGGCCTTGGAATCAGGAAGATCTGAGTTCAAATCCATTCTCAGACACTTAACTAGTTGTGTCACACTGGGCTACTCAGTGAATCTTTCTCAATTTTGGTTTTCTCATGTGTAAAAATGGGGATAATAATAGTAGCTTCTTAACATGCCTATTGTAAGGATCTAATTAGAAAACATGTATAATACTTTGCACACCTATAAGTGCTATGTAAACACTAGCTATAGAATATATATGGAGTAGGAAGAGACCTTAGAGTCTCATTTTACAGATGAAGAAATAAGGCTAGGAACTGTATATTCACATAGCCTGCAAGTTGTTGATAGGATTTGAATTCAGCTCTGCATTCCTTTTCTTAGGGCCCCACTCAGATTGAAGGGGACAATGGGGCAGATATCACTGAACCTGTAGGAAAGCATTGCTCTATTTACTAATAAATTGCTCACATGTCTATGCCAAATATTTTTCAGGACAAAAAGAATCAAAAGAAAGGATTTGACTTAGAAAATATAACAGTTACTGCGTCAGACTTACTTTTTGCTGGAACAGAGACAACCAGTACCTCTCTGAGATACGGACTCTTGCTCCTTCTAAAATACCCAGAAGTAGAAGGTAAGAGGAGCTAGGAACAATTGAACAAATGGGGTCTGGGAGAAAGCAGTGCTGAGGTAGTTCTAATCAGGACATCATGTTACTAGCTTTGATTCTGTCTCTAACAAGATGTGTAATTTTAGAGAAGTTTCTGAACTTTTCTAACATCAAGTTCCTTACTCTAGAGAAACTTTCATTGAGATCACTGTAGCATAACCTTTAAAAAAAATCAATTATTTCTTTATTTTCAGTTTTCAACATTTGCTTTTATAAGATTTTGAGTTCTAAATTTTCCCCCTCCCTCCACTCCCCCTTCCCCAAGATGGCATGCAATCTGAAAACCATGAGAAAGAAAAAAATAAAAAAACAACAAAAGAAAGCAAAAAATAGTATGCTTCTATCTGCATTCAGATTCCATAGTTCTTTCTATGAATGTGGATAGCATTTTCCATCCTAAGTCTTTGGTACTGTCTTTGATCATTGCATTATTCAGAGGAGCTAAGTCTAATAAAGTCAGTCATTGCATAATGCTGCTGTTACTGTATATGGTGTTTTCCTGGTTCTATTCTCTTTACTCAACATCAGTTCATACAAGTCTTTCCAGGATTTTCTGAAGTCCATCTGTTAATCATTTCTCATATGATAAATTATTCCATTACATTCATATACTACAACTTGTTTGGTCATTCCCCAATTGATGGCATCCCCTCAATTTCCAATCCTTGGCCACAACAAAGACAGCTATCATAAATAGTTTTGTTCATCTGGGTCCTTTTCCCGTTTTTATGATCTCTTCAGAATACAGAGCTAGTAGTGGTGTTATAGAGTATAACTTTTGAGCTTGAGAGGAACTTCTAGTCATATTTCCAGTTGTACCACATTGTCTTTTGGTGTGCTAAGGGAGAGAAAGATTAGACTTTTATCGAAACTAAAAGAGTTCAATGAATATTCTTGTTAGTATTAAATACTAGTGAGAACTGATTA